>NW_026047583.1:8399050-9024050 GCF_023864345.2 Schistocerca serialis cubense
CTTTGATTTAAACCTCTCCTGTGAGTCCAGTTTTAGTTGCCGATGCTTCACCTCAGGTTTACTGTATCCCTTGGACCTTCTTTTTGACGATGAAACACAGAAATTGCATCCGAAATTAATACAAAACGCACAATGAGGTCTTAAGTACAAGAGGACTGACACTCTAACTTTCTATGATTAGAACCCTTCCTGTGAGTCTAGTTTTACATTCCGATGCTTCACTTCAGGTTTACTGTATACCATGGACATTCTTATTGACGATGAAACAGAGAAATTGCATCCGAATTTAATACAAAAGTCACAATGCGGGCTTAAGTCCAAGAGGACTGACACTCTAACTTTCTATGATTTGAACCTCTCCTGTGAGTCTAGTTTTAGTTTCCAATGCTTCACTTCAGGTCTACTGTATCCCTTGGACCTTCTTAGTGACGATGAAACACATAAATTGCATCCGAATTTAATACGAAAGGCACAATGCCGACTTAAGTACAAGATTACTGACACTCTAACATTCTATGATTTGAACCTCTCCTGTGAGTCCAGTTTTCGATTCCAATGCTTCACTTCAGGATTACTGTATCCCATGGACCTTCTTATTGACAATGAAACACAGAAATTCAATCCGAATTTAATGCAAAATGCACAATGCTCACTTATGTACTAGAGGACTGACAATCTAACGTTCTATGGTTTGAACCTCTCCTGTGAGTCCAGTTTTAGTTTCCGATACTTCACTTCAGGTTTACTGTATCCCTTGGACCTTCTTATTGACGATGAAACACAGAAATTGCATCCGAATTTAATACAAAAGGCAGAATGCCGACATAAGTAAAAGAGGACTGACACTCTAACTCTCAATGATTTGAACCTCTCCTGTGAGTCCAGTTTTAGTTTCCGATGCTTCCCTTCAGGTTTACTGTATACCTTGGACTTTCATATTGACGATGAAACACAGATATTGCGTCCGAATTTAATACAAAAGGCACAATGCCGACTTAAATACAAGAGGACTGACACTCTAACTTTCTATGATTTGAACCCCTCCTGTATGTCCAGTTTTAGTTTCCGATGCTTCACTTCAGGTTCACTGTATCCTTTGGACCTTCTTATTGACGATGAAACACAGAAATTGTATCCGAATTTAGTACAAAAGGCACAATCCCAACTTAGGTACAAGAGGACTGACACTCTAACTTTCTATGATTTGAACCTCTTCTGTGAGTCCAGTTTTTGATTCCGATGCTTCACTTCAGGTTTACTGTATCCCTTGGGCCTTCTTATTGACGATGAAACACAGAAATTGCATCCGAATTTAATACAAAAGGCACAATGCCGACTTAAGTACTAGAGGGCAGACACTCTAAAGTTCTATGATTTGAACCTCTCCTGTGAGTCCAGTTTCCGTTTGAGATGCTTCACTTCAGGTTTACTGTATCCCTTGGACCTTCTTATTGACGATGAAACACAGAAATTGCATCCGAATTTAATACAAAAGGCACAATGCCGACATAAGTACAAGAGGACTGACACTCTAACTTTCAATGATTTGAACCCATCCTGTGAGTCCAGTTTTAGTTTCCGATGCTTCCCTTCAGGTTTACTGTATACCTTGGACCATCTTATTGACGATGAAACACAGAAATTGCATCCGAATTTTATACAAAAGGCAGAAAGCCGACATAAGTACAAGAGGACTGACACTGTAACTTTCTATGTTTTGAACCTCTCCTGTGAGTCCAGTTTTAGATTCCGATGCTTCACTTCAGGTTTACTGTATCCCTTGGACCTTCTTATTGACGATGAAACACAGACATTGCATCCGAATTTAATACTAAAGGCACAATGCCGACATAAGTACAAGAGGACTGACACTCTAACTTTCTATGATTTGAACCTCTCCTGTGAGTCCAGTTTTAGATTCCGATGCTTCACTTCAGGTTTTCTGGTTACCTTGCACTTTCTTATTGACGATGAAACACAGATATTGCATCCGACTTTAATACAAAATGCACAATGCCGACTTAACGTCATGAGGACTGACATTCCTACTTTCTATGATTTGAACCTCTCCTGTGAGTTCAGTTTTAGGTTCCGATGATTCACTTCAGATTTACTGTATCCATTGGATCTTCTTATTGACGATGAAACACAGAAATTGCAACCGAATTTAGTACAAAAGGCACAATGCCATCTTAAATGCAAGAGGACTGACACTCTAACTTTCTATGATTTGAACCTCTCCTGTGAGTCCAGTTTTAGATTCCGATGCTTCACTTCTGGTTTACTGTATTCCTTGGACCTTCTTATTGACGATGAAACACAGAAATTGAATCCAAATTTAATACAAAATGCACAATGCCGACTTAACGTCAGGAGGACTGACATTCCTACTTTCTATGATTTGAACCTCTCCTGTGAGTCCAGTTTTAGATTCCGATACCTCCCTTCAGGTTAACTGTATCCTGTGGACCTTCTTATTGACGACGAAACACAGAAATTGCATCGGAATTAAATACAAAAGGCACAAAGCCGACTTAAGTACAAGAGGACTGACACCCTAAATTTCTATGATTTGAACCTCTCCTGTGAGTCCAGTTTTAGATTCCGATGCTTCACTTCTGGTTTACTGTATTCCTTGGACCTTCTTATTGACGATGAAACACAGAAATTGAATCCAAATTTAATACAAAATGCACAATGCCGACTTAACGTCATGAGGACTGACATTCCTACTTTCTATGATTTGAACCTCTCCTGTGAGTTCAGTTTTAGGTTCCGATGATTCACTTCAGATTTACTGTATCCATTGGATCTTCTTATTGACGATGAAACACAGAAATTGCAACCGAATTTAGTACAAAAGGCACAATGCCATCTTAAATGCAAGAGGACTGACACTCTAACTTTCTATGATTTGAACCTCTCCTGTGAGACCAGTTTTAGATTCCGATACCTCCCTTCAGGTTAACTGTATCCCGTGGACCTTCATATTGACGCTGAAACGCAGAAATTGCATCCAAATTTTATACAAAAGACACAATGCCGACTTAATTACAAAAGGACGGGCACTCTAACTTTCTATGATTTGAACCTCTCCTGTGAGTCCAGCTTTAGATTCCGATGCTTCACTTCAGGTTTACTGTACACCTTGGACCTTCTTATTGACGATTAAACACAGAAATTGCATCCGAATTTAATACAAATGTCACAATGACGACTTAAGTACAAGGGAACTGACTCTCTAATTTTCTATGATTTGAACCTCTCCCGTGAGTCCAGTTTAAGATTCCGATGCTTCACTTCAGGTCTACTGTATACCTTGGACGTTCGTATTGACGATGCAACACAGAAATAGCATCCAAATTTAATACAAAAGCACAATGCCGACTTAAGTACAAGAGGACTGACACTCTAACTTTCTGTGATTTGAACCTCTTCTGTTAGTCCAGACTGAGATTCCCATGCTTCATTTCAGGTTTACTGTATCCCTTCGACCATCTTACTGACGATGAAACACAGAAATTGCATACGAATTTAATACAAAAGGCACATTGCCGACTTAAGTACAAGGGGACTGACACTCTAACTTTCTATGATTTGAACCTCTCCTGTGACACCAGTTTTAGATTTTGATGCTTCAATTCAGGTTTACTGAATACCTTGGACCTTCTTATTAACTATGAAACAAAGAAATTGCATACGAATTTAATACAAATGGCACAATGCCGACTTAAGTACTAGAGGGCAGACACTCTAAAGTTCTATGATTTAAACCTCTCCTGTGAGTCCAGTTTTAGATTCCGATGCTTCACTTCAGGTTAACTGTATAACTTGGACCTTCTTATTGACGATGAAACACAGAGATAGCATCCAAATTTAATACAAAGGGCACAGTTCCGACTTAAGTAGAAGAGAGGACTCCCACTCTAACTTTCTATGATTTAACCTCTCCTGTGTGTCCAGTTTTAGATTCCGATGCTTCACTTCAGATTTACTGTATACCTTGGACCTTCTTATTGACGATGGAACACAGAAATTGCTTCGGAATTAAATTCAAAAGGCCCAATGCCGACTTAAATACAAGAGGACTGACACTCTAACTTTCTATAATTGAACCTCTCCTGTGAGTCCAGTTTTAGATTCCGATACTTCACTTCTGGTTTACTGTATCCCCTGGGACCATCTTATTGACAATGAAACACAGAAATTGCATTCCAATTAAATACAAAAGGAACAATACCGACTTAAGTACAAGAGGAGTGACACTCTAACTCTCTATGATTCGAACCTCTCCTGTGAGTCCACTTTTAGATTCCGATGCTTCACTTCAGGTTTTCTGTATCCCGTGAACCTTCTTATTGACGATGAAACACAGAGATTGCATCCGAATTTAATACAAAAGGCACAATGCCGACTTAAGTACAAGAGGACTCACTCCAACTATCTATAATTGAACCCCTCCTGTGAGTCCAGTTTTAGATTCCGTTACCTGACTTCAGGTTTACTGTATCCCTTGGACCTTCTTATTGACGATGAAACACAGAAATGCATCCGAATTTTAGTACAAAAGGCACAATGCCGACTTAAGTACAAGAGTACTGACACTCTAACTTTCTATGATTTGAACCTCTCCTGTGAGTCCAGTTTTAGATTCCGATACTTCACTTCAGGTTTGCTGCATCTCTTGGACCTTCTTATTGACGATGAAACGCAGAAATTGCATCCGAACTTAATACAAAAGGCACAATGCCAACTTAATTACAAGAGGAGTGACACTCTAACTTTCTATGATTTGAACCTCTCCTGTGAGTCCAGTTTTAGATACCGAAGCTTCACTTCAGGTTTACTGTATACCTCGGACCTTCTTATTGACGATGAAACACAGATATTGCGTCCGAATTTAATACAAAAGGCACAATGCCAACTTAATTACAAGAGGAGTGACACTCTAACTTTCTATGATTTGAACCTCTCCTGTGAGTCCAGTTTTAGATACCGAAGCTTCACTTCAGGTTTACTGTATACCTCGGACCTTCTTATTGACGATGAAACACAGATATTGCGTCCCAATTTATTACAAAAGGCACAATGCCGACTTAAGTACTAGAGGACTGACACTCTAACTATCTATGATTTGCACCTGTAATGTGAGTCCAGTTTTAGATTCCGATGCTTCACTTCCGGTTTTCTGTATACCTTGCATCCTCTTATTGACGATGAAACACAGAAATTGCATCGTAATTTAACACAAAAGGCACAATGCGGGCTTAAGTACAAGAGGACTGACTCTCTAACTTTCTATGATACCAACCTCTCCTGTGTGTCCAGTTTTAAATTACGATGCTTCACTTCGTGTTTACTGTATACCTTGCACCTTCTTATTGACGATGAAACAAAGAAATTGCATCGGAATTAAATACAAAAAGCACGATGCCGAATTAAGTACAAGAGGACTCACACTCTAACTTTCTATAATTGAACCTCTGCTGTGAGTCCAGTTTTAGATTTTGATGCTTCAATTCAGGTTTACTGAATACCTTGGACTTTCTTATTGACGATGAAACACAGAAATTGCGTCGGAATTAAATTCCATAGGCACAATGCCGACTTAAGTACAAGTGGACTGAGACTCTAACTTTCTGTGATTTGAACCTCTTCTGTGAGTCCAGTTTTAGATTCCGATGCTTCTCTTCAGGTTTAATGTGTACCTTGGACCTTCTTATTGACGATGACGCACAGAAATTGCATCCGAATTAAATTCAAAAGGCACAATGCCGAGTTAAGTACAAGAAGACTGACACTCAACTTTCTATGATTTGAACCTCTCCTGTGAGTCCAGTTTTAGATTCCGATGCTTCACTTCACGTTTTCTGTATCCCTTGGACCTTCTTATTGACGATGAAACACAGAAATTACATCCGAATTTAATGCAAAAGGCACAATGCCGACTTAAGTGCAAGAGGGCTGACACTCTAACTTTCTATGATTTGAACCTCTCCTGTTAGTCCAGTATTACATCCCGATGCTTCACTTCAGATTTACTGTATAACTAGGACCTTCTTATTGACGATGAAACACAGAGTTTGCATCGGAGTTTAATACAAAAGGCACAATGCCGACTTAAAAACAAGAGGACTGACACTCACACTTTCTATGATTTGAACCTCTCCTTTGAGGCCAGTTTTAGATTCCGATGCTTCACTTCAGGTTTCCTGTATACCTTGCACCTTCTTATTGACGATGGAATGCAGATATTGCATCCGAATTTAATACAAAAAGCACAATGCCGACTTAAGTACAAGAGGACTGACACCCTAACTTTCTATGATTTGGACCTCTCCTGTGCGTCCAGTTTTAGATTCTGATGCTTCACTCCAGGTGTACTGTATCCCTTGGACCTTCTTATTGACGATGAAACACAGAAAATGCATTCGAATTAAATTCAAAAGGTACAATGCCGAGTTAAGTACAATAAGACAGACACACTAACTTTCTATGGTTTGAACCTCTCCTGTGAGTCCAGTTTTAAATTCTGATGCTTGACTTCAGGTTTACCGTATCCCTTGGACCTTCTTATTGACGATGAAACACAGATATTGCATCCGAATTTAATACAAAAGTCACAATGCCGACTTAAGTACAAGTGGACTGACACTTTAACTTTCTATGATTAGAACCTCTCCTGTGAGTCCAGTTTTAGATTCCGATGCTTCACTTCAGGTTTACTGTATACCTTGGACCTACCTATTGACGATGCAACACAGAAATAGCATCTGAATTTAATACAAAAGGCACAATGCCGACCTAAGTAAAAGAGGACTGACACTCTCACTTTCTCTCATTTGAACTTCTCCTGTCAGTCCAGTTTTAGATTCCGATGCTTCACTTGAGGTTTATTGTATCCCTTGGACCATCTTATTGTCGATGAAAGACAGAGTTTGCATCGGAATTTAATAATAAAGGCACAATGCCGACTTAAGTACAAGAGGACTGACACTCTTACTTCTATGATTTGAACCTCTCCTGTGAGTCCAGTTTTAGATTCCGATGCTTCACTTCAGGTTTACTGTATACCTTGGACCTTCGTATTGACGATGAAACACGGATATCGCATCTGAATATAATACAAAAGGCGCAAAGGCGATTTAAGTGAAAGAGGACTGACACTCTCACTTTCTATGATTTGAACCTCTCCTGTGAGTCCAGTTTTAGATTCCGATGCTTCACTTCTGGTTTACTGTATTCCTTGGACCTTCTTATTGACGATGAAACACAGAAATTGAATCCAAATTTAATACAAAATGCACAATGCCGACTTAACGTCAGGAGGACTGACATTCCTACTTTCTATGATTTGAACCTCTCCTGTGAGTCCAGTTTTAGATTCCGATACCTCCCTTCAGGTTAACTGTATCCTGTGGACCTTCTTATTGACGACGAAACACAGAAATTGCATCGGAATTAAATACAAAAGGCACAAAGCCGACTTAAGTACAAGAGGACTGACACCCTAAATTTCTATGATTTGAACCTCTCCTGTGAGTCCAGTTTTAGATTCCGATGCTTCACTTCTGGTTTACTGTATTCCTTGGACCTTCTTATTGACGATGAAACACAGAAATTGAATCCAAATTTAATACAAAATGCACAATGCCGACTTAACGTCATGAGGACTGACATTCCTACTTTCTATGATTTGAACCTCTCCTGTGAGTTCAGTTTTAGGTTCCGATGATTCACTTCAGATTTACTGTATCCATTGGATCTTCTTATTGACGATGAAACACAGAAATTGCAACCGAATTTAGGACAAAAGGCACAATGCCATCTTAAATGCAAGAGGACTGACACTCTAACTTTCTATGATTTGAACCTCTCCTGTGAGACCAGTTTTAGATTCCGATACCTCCCTTCAGGTTAACTGTATCCCGTGGACCTTCATATTGACGCTGAAACGCAGAAATTGCATCCAAATTTTATACAAAAGACACAATGCCGACTTAATTACAAAAGGACGGGCACTCTAACTTTCTATGATTTGAACCTCTCCTGTGAGTCCAGCTTTAGATTCCGATGCTTCACTTCAGGTTTACTGTACACCTTGGACCTTCTTATTGACGATTAAACACAGAAATTGCATCCGAATTTAATACAAATGTCACAATGACGACTTAAGTACAAGGGAACTGACTCTCTAATTTTCTATGATTTGAACCTCTCCCGTGAGTCCAGTTTAAGATTCCGATGCTTCACTTCAGGTCTACTGTATACCTTGGACGTTCGTATTGACGATGCAACACAGAAATAGCATCCAAATTTAATACAAAAGCACAATGCCGACTTAAGTACAAGAGGACTGACACTCTAACTTTCTGTGATTTGAACCTCTTCTGTTAGTCCAGACTGAGATTCCCATGCTTCATTTCAGGTTTACTGTATCCCTTCGACCATCTTACTGACGATGAAACACAGAAATTGCATACGAATTTAATACAAAAGGCACATTGCCGACTTAAGTACAAGGGGACTGACACTCTAACTTTCTATGATTTGAACCTCTCCTGTGACACCAGTTTTAGATTTTGATGCTTCAATTCAGGTTTACTGAATACCTTGGACCTTCTTATTAACTATGAAACAAAGAAATTGCATACGAATTTAATACAAATGGCACAATGCCGACTTAAGTACTAGAGGGCAGACACTCTAAAGTTCTATGATTTAAACCTCTCCTGTGAGTCCAGTTTTAGATTCCGATGCTTCACTTCAGGTTAACTGTATAACTTGGACCTTCTTATTGACGATGAAACACAGAGATAGCATCCAAATTTAATACAAAGGGCACAGTTCCGACTTAAGTAGAAGAGAGGACTCCCACTCTAACTTTCTATGATTTAACCTCTCCTGTGTGTCCAGTTTTAGATTCCGATGCTTCACTTCAGATTTACTGTATACCTTGGACCTTCTTATTGACGATGGAACACAGAAATTGCTTCGGAATTAAATTCAAAAGGCCCAATGCCGACTTAAATACAAGAGGACTGACACTCTAACTTTCTATAATTGAACCTCTCCTGTGAGTCCAGTTTTAGATTCCGATACTTCACTTCTGGTTTACTGTATCCCCTGGGACCATCTTATTGACAATGAAACACAGAAATTGCATTCCAATTAAATACAAAAGGAACAATACCGACTTAAGTACAAGAGGAGTGACACTCTAACTCTCTATGATTCGAACCTCTCCTGTGAGTCCACTTTTAGATTCCGATGCTTCACTTCAGGTTTTCTGTATCCCGTGAACCTTCTTATTGACGATGAAACACAGAGATTGCATCCGAATTTAATACAAAAGGCACAATGCCGACTTAAGTACAAGAGGACTCACTCCAACTATCTATAATTGAACCCCTCCTGTGAGTCCAGTTTTAGATTCCGTTACCTGACTTCAGGTTTACTGTATCCCTTGGACCTTCTTATTGACGATGAAACACAGAAATGCATCCGAATTTTAGTACAAAAGGCACAATGCCGACTTAAGTACAAGAGTACTGACACTCTAACTTTCTATGATTTGAACCTCTCCTGTGAGTCCAGTTTTAGATTCCGATACTTCACTTCAGGTTTGCTGCATCTCTTGGACCTTCTTATTGACGATGAAACGCAGAAATTGCATCCGAACTTAATACAAAAGGCACAATGCCAACTTAATTACAAGAGGAGTGACACTCTAACTTTCTATGATTTGAACCTCTCCTGTGAGTCCAGTTTTAGATACCGAAGCTTCACTTCAGGTTTACTGTATACCTCGGACCTTCTTATTGACGATGAAACACAGATATTGCGTCCGAATTTAATACAAAAGGCACAATGCCAACTTAATTACAAGAGGAGTGACACTCTAACTTTCTATGATTTGAACCTCTCCTGTGAGTCCAGTTTTAGATACCGAAGCTTCACTTCAGGTTTACTGTATACCTCGGACCTTCTTATTGACGATGAAACACAGATATTGCGTCCCAATTTATTACAAAAGGCACAATGCCGACTTAAGTACTAGAGGACTGACACTCTAACTATCTATGATTTGCACCTGTAATGTGAGTCCAGTTTTAGATTCCGATGCTTCACTTCCGGTTTTCTGTATACCTTGCATCCTCTTATTGACGATGAAACACAGAAATTGCATCGTAATTTAACACAAAAGGCACAATGCGGGCGTAAGTACAAGAGGACTGACTCTCTAACTTTCTATGATACCAACCTCTCCTGTGTGTCCAGTTTTAAATTACGATGCTTCACTTCGTGTTTACTGTATACCTTGCACCTTCTTATTGACGATGAAACAAAGAAATTGCATCGGAATTAAATACAAAAAGCACGATGCCGAATTAAGTACAAGAGGACTCACACTCTAACTTTCTATAATTGAACCTCTGCTGTGAGTCCAGTTTTAGATTTTGATGCTTCAATTCAGGTTTACTGAATACCTTGGACTTTCTTATTGACGATGAAACACAGAAATTGCGTCGGAATTAAATTCCAAAGGCACAATGCCGACTTAAGTACAAGTGGACTGAGACTCTAACTTTCTGTGATTTGAACCTCTTCTGTGAGTCCAGTTTTAGATTCCGATGCTTCTCTTCAGGTTTAATGTGTACCTTGGACCTTCTTATTGACGATGACGCACAGAAATTGCATCCGAATTAAATTCAAAAGGCACAATGCCGAGTTAAGTACAAGAAGACTGACACTCAACTTTCTATGATTTGAACCTCTCCTGTGAGTCCAGTTTTAGATTCCGATGCTTCACTTCACGTTTTCTGTATCCCTTGGACCTTCTTATTGACGATGAAACACAGAAATTACATCCGAATTTAATGCAAAAGGCACAATGCCGACTTAAGTGCAAGAGGGCTGACACTCTAACTTTCTATGATTTGAACCTCTCCTGTTAGTCCAGTATTACATCCCGATGCTTCACTTCAGATTTACTGTATAACTAGGACCTTCTTATTGACGATGAAACACAGAGTTTGCATCGGAGTTTAATACAAAAGGCACAATGCCGACTTAAAAACAAGAGGACTGACACTCACACTTTCTATGATTTGAACCTCTCCTTTGAGGCCAGTTTTAGATTCCGATGCTTCACTTCAGGTTTCCTGTATACCTTGCACCTTCTTATTGACGATGGAATGCAGATATTGCATCCGAATTTAATACAAAAAGCACAATGCCGACTTAAGTACAAGAGGACTGACACCCTAACTTTCTATGATTTGGACCTCTCCTGTGCGTCCAGTTTTAGATTCTGATGCTTCACTCCAGGTGTACTGTATCCCTTGGACCTTCTTATTGACGATGAAACACAGAAAATGCATTCGAATTAAATTCAAAAGGTACAATGCCGAGTTAAGTACAATAAGACAGACACACTAACTTTCTATGGTTTGAACCTCTCCTGTGAGTCCAGTTTTAAATTCTGATGCTTGACTTCAGGTTTACCGTATCCCTTGGACCTTCTTATTGACGATGAAACACAGATATTGCATCCGAATTTAATACAAAAGTCACAATGCCGACTTAAGTACAAGTGGACTGACACTTTAACTTTCTATGATTAGAACCTCTCCTGTGAGTCCAGTTTTAGATTCCGATGCTTCACTTCAGGTTTACTGTATACCTTGGACCTACCTATTGACGATGAAACACAGAAATAGCATCTGAATTTAATACAAAAGGCACAATGCCGACCTAAGTAAAAGAGGACTGACACTCTCACTTTCTCTCATTTGAACTTCTCCTGTCAGTCCAGTTTTAGATTCCGATGCTTCACTTGAGGTTTATTGTATCCCTTGGACCATCTTATTGTCGATGAAAGACAGAGTTTGCATCGGAATTTAATAATAAAGGCACAATGCCGACTTAAGTACAAGAGGACTGACACTCTTACTTCTATGATTTGAACCTCTCCTGTGAGTCCAGTTTTAGATTCCGATGCTTCACTTCAGGTTTACTGTATACCTTGGACCTTCGTATTGACGATGAAACACGGATATCGCATCTGAATATAATACAAAAGGCGCAAAGGCGATTTAAGTGAAAGAGGACTGACACTCTCACTTTCTATGATTTGAACCTCTCCTGTGAGTCCAGTTTTAGATTCCGATGCTTCACTTCAGGTTTACTGTATCCCTTGGACCTTCTCATTGACGATGAAACACAGAGTTTGCATCCGAAATTAATACAAAAGGCACAACGCCGACTTAAGTGCAAGAGGACTGACACTCTAACTCTCTATGATATCTACCTCTCCTGTGAGTCCAGTTGTAGATTCCGATGCTTCACTTCAGGTTTACTGTATACCTTGGACCTACCTATTGACGATGAAACACAGAAATAGCATCTGAATCTAATACAAAAGGCACAATGCCGACCTAAGTAAAAGAGGACTGACACTCTCAATTTCTCTCATTTGAACTTCTCCTGTCAGTCGAGTTTTAGATTCCGATGCTTCACTTGAGGTTTACTGTATCCCTTGGACCATCTTATTGTCGATGAAACACAGAGTTTGCATCGGAATTTAATAATAAGGCACAATGCCGACTTAAGTACAAGAGGACTGACACTCTTACTTCTATGATTTGAACCTCTCCTGTGAGTCCAGTTTTAGATTCCGATGCTTCACTTCAGGTTTACTGTATCCCTTGGTCCTTCTTATTGACGATGAAACACAGAAATTGCATCCGAATTTAATACAAAAGGCACAATGTCGACTTAAGCACAAGAGGACTGACACTCCCACATTCTATGATTTGAACCTCTCCTGTGAGTCCAGTTTTAGATTCCGCTGTTTCACTTCAGGTTTACTGTATACCTTGCACCTTCTTATTGACGATGAAACACAGAAATAGTATCGGCATTAAATACAAAAAGCACAATGCCGACTTAAGTACAAGAGAACTGACACTCTCACTTCCTATGATTTGAACCTGCCTGTGAGTCCAGTTTTAGATCCGATGCTTCACATCAGGTTTACTGTATCCCTTTTGACTTCTTATTGACGATGAAACATAGAGTTTGCATTGGAATTTATTACAAAAGGCACAATGCCGACTTAAGTACAAGAGGACTGACACTCACACTTTCTATGCTTTGAACCTCTCCTTTGAGTCCAGTTTTAAATTCGGATGCTTCACTTCAGGTTTACTATATCCCTTGCACCTTCTTATTGACGATGAAACACAGAAATTGCATCGGAATTTAATACAAAAAGCACAATGCCGACTTAAGTACAAGACATCTGACACTCTCACTTTCTATGATTTGAACCTCCCTGTGAGTCCAGTTTTAGATCCGATGCTTCACATCAGGTTTACTGTATCCCTTGTGACTTCTTATTGACGTTGAAGCACAGAGTTTGCATTGGATATTATTTCAAAAGTCACAATGCCGACTTAAGTACAAGAGGACTGACACTCACACTTTCTATGATATGAACCTATCCTTTGAGTCCAGTTTTAGATTCTGATGCATCACTTCAGGTTTACTGTATCCCTTGGACCTTCTTATTGACGATGAATCACAGAAACTTCATCCGAATTAAATTCAAAAGGTACAATGCCGAGTTAAGTACAAGATGACTGACACTCCAACTTTCTATGATTTGAACCTCTCCTGTGAGTCCAGTTTTAGATTCCGATGCTTCACTTGAGGTTTACTGTATCCCTTGGACCATTTTATTCCCGATGAAACACAGAGTTTGCATCGGAATTTAATAATAAAGGCACAATGCCGACTTAAGTACAAGAGGACTGACACTCTCACTTCTATGATTTGAACCTCTCCTGTGAGTCCAGTATTAGATTCCGATGCTTCACTTCAGGTTTACAGTATCCCTTGGACCTTCTTATTGACGATGAAGCACAGAGTTTGCATCCGAATTTAATACAAGAGGCACAATGCCGACCTAAGTACAAGAGGACTGACACTCTAACTTTCTATGATTTCAACCTCTCGTGTGAGGCCAATTTTAGATTCTGATGCGTCACTTCAGGTTTACTGTATCCCTTGGACCTTCTTATTGACGATGAAACACAGAGTTTGCATCAGAAATTAATACAAAAGGCACCATGCCGACATAAGTACAAGAGGACTGACACTCTAACTTTCTATGATTTGAACCTTTCCTGTGAGTCCAGTATTAGATTTCGATTCTTCACTTCAGGTTTACTGTATCCCTTGGACCTTCTTATTGACGATGAAACACAGGAATTGCACCCGAATTTAATACAAATGGCACAATGCTGACTTAAGTACAAGTGGACTTACACTCCCACATTCTATGATTTGAACCTCTCCTGTGAGTCCAGTTTTAGATTCCGATGTTTCACTACAGGTTTACTGTAAACCTTGCACCTTCTTATTGACGTTGAAACACAGAAATTGCATCGGAATTTAATACAAAGAGCACGATGCCGACATAAGTACAAGAGATCTGACACTCTCACTTTCTATGATTTGAACAGCCCTGTGAGTCCTGTTTTAGATCAGATGCTTCACATCGGGTTTACTGTATCCCTTTTGACTTCTTATTGACGATGAAGCACAGAGTTTGCATTGGAAATTATTACAAAAGGCACAATGCCGAGTTAAGTACAAGAGGACTGACACTCCCACATTCTATGACTTGAACCTATCCTTTGAGTCCAGTTTTAGATTCCGATGCTTCACTTCAGGTTTACTATATACCTTGCACCTTCTTATTGACGATTTAACACAGATATTGCATCAGAATTTAATACAAAAGGCACAATGCCGACTGAAGTACAACAGGACTGACACCCTAACATTCTATGATTTGAACCTCTCCTGTGCGTCCAGTTTTAGATTCTGATGCATCACTTCAGGTTTACTGTATCCCTTGGACCTTCTTCTTGACGATGAATCACAGAAATTGCATCCGAATTAAATTCAAAAGGTACAATGCCGAGTTAAGTACAAGATGACTGACACTCTACCTTTCTATGATTTGAACCTCTACTGTGAGTCCAGTTTTAGATTCCGATGCTTCACTTAAGGTTTACTGTATACCTTGCACCTTCTTATTGACGATGAAACACAGAAATTGCATCCGAATTTAATACAAAAGTCACAATGCCGAATTAAGTACAAGAGGACTGACACTCTAACTTTCTATGATTTGAACCTCTCCTGTGAGTCCAGTTTTAGATTCCGATGCTTCTCCTCAGGTTTACTGTGTATCTTGGACTTTCTTATCGACGATGACACACAGAAATTGCATCCGAATGAAATTCAAAAGGCACAATGCCGAGTTAAGTACAAGAGGGCTGACACTCTAACTTTCTATGATTTGAACATGTACTGTGAATCCAGTTTTAGATTTAGATGCTTCACTTCAGGTTTACTGAATACTTTGGACCTTCTTATTGACGTTGAAACACAGAAATTGCATCTGAATTTAATTCAAAAGGCACAATGCCGACCTAAGTAAAAGAGGACTGACACTCTCACTTTCTATGATTTGAACTTCTCCTGTCAGTCCAGTTTTAGATTCCGATGCTTCACATGAGGTTTACTGTATCCATTGGACCATTTTATTGTCGATGAAACACAGAGTTTGCATCGGAATTTAATAATAAAAGCACAATGCCGACTTAAGTACAAGAGGACTGACACTCTCACTTCTATGATTTGAACCACTCCTGTGAGGCCTGTTTTAGATTCCGATGCTTCACTTCAGGTTTACTGTATACCTTGGACCTTCTTATTGACGATGAAACACAGAAATTGCATCTGAATTTAATACAAAAGGCACAATGCCGACCTACGTAAATGAGGACTGACACTCTCACTTTCTATGATTTGAACATCTCCTGTGAGTCCAGTTTTAGATTCCGATGCTTCATTTCAGGTTTACTGTATCCCTTGGACCTTCTTGTTGACGATGAAACACAGAGTTTGCATCCGAATTTTATACAAAACGCACAATGCCGACTCAAGTACAAGAGGACTGACACTCTAACTTTCTATGATATGAACCTCCCCTGTGAGTCCAGTATTAGATTCCGATGCTTCACTTCAGGTTTACAGTATCCCTTGGACCTTCTTATTCACGATGAAACACAGAGTTTGCATCCGAATTTAATACAAAAGGCACAATACCGACCTAAGTACAAGAGGACTGACATTCCCACATTCTATGATTTGAACCTCTCCTGTGAGTCCAGTTTTAGATTCCGATGTTTCACTTCAAGTTTACTGTATACCTTGCACCTTCTTATTGATGATGAAACACAGAAATTGCATCGGAATTTAATACAAAATGCACAATGCCGACTTAAGTACAAGAGAACTGACACTCTCACTTTCTATGATTTGAACCTCCCTGTGAGTCCAGTTGTAGATTCTGATGCTTCACTTCAGGTTTACTGTATCCCTTGGACCTTCTTATTGACGATGAATCACAGAAATTGCATCCGAATTAAATTCTAAAGGTACAATGCCGAGTTAAGTGCAATATGACTGACACTCTAACTTTCTATGGTTTGAACCTCTCCTGTGAGTCCAGTTTTCGATTCCGATGCTTCACTTCAGGTTTACTGTATAACTTGCACCTTCATACTGACGATGAAACACAGAAATTGCATCCGAATATAATACAAAAGTCAGAATGCCGACTTAAGTACAAGAGGACTGACTCTCAAACTTTCTATGATTTGAAACTCTCCTGTGAGTCCAGTTTTAGATTCCAATGCTTCTCCTCAGGTTTACTGTTTACCTTGGACATTCTTACCTTCGATGACACACAGAAATTGCATCCGAATTAAATTCAAAAAGCACAATGCCGAGTTAAGTAGAAGAAGACTGACAATCTAAATTTCTATGATTTGAACCTCTCCTGTGAGTCCAGTTTTAGATTCCGATGCTTGACTTAAGGTTTACTGTATCCCTTGGACCTTCTTATAGACGATGAAACACAGATATTGCATCCGAATTTAATACAAAAGTCACAATGCCGACATAAGTACAAGAGGACTGACACTTTAACTTTCTATGATTTGAACCTCTCCTGTGAGTCCAGTTACAGATTGCGATGCTTCACTTCAGGTTTACTGTATACCTCGGACTTTCTTATTGACGATGAAACACAGAAATTGCATTCGAATTTAATACAAAAGGCACAATGCCGACTTAAGTACAAGAGGGCTGACACTCTAACTTTCTATGATTTGAACCTCTCCTGTGAGTCCAGTTTTAGATTTAGATGCTTCACTTCAGGTTTACTGTATACTTTGGACCTTCCTATTGACGATGAAACACAGATATTGCATCCGAATTTAATACAAAAGTCACAATGCCGACATAAGTACAAGAGGACTGACACTTTAACTTTCTATGATTTGAACCTCTCCTGTGAGTCCAGTTACAGATTGCGATGCTTCACTTTACGTTTACTGTATATCTTGGACCTTCTTATTGACGATGAAACACAGAAATTGCAACTGAATTTAATACAAAAAGCACAATGCCGACTTAAGTACAAGAGAACTGACACTCTCACTTTCTATGGTTTGAACCTTTCCTGTGAATCCAGTTTTAGATCCGATGGTTAACTTCAGGTTTACTGTATCCCTTTTAACTTCTTATTGACGATGAAACACAGAGTTTGCACTGGAATTTATTACAAAAGGCACAATGCCGACTTAAGTACAAGAGGACAGACACTCACACTATCTATCATTTGAACCTCACCTTTGAGTCCAGTTTTAGATTCCGATGCTTCACTTCAGGTTTACTGTATACCTTGAACCTTCTTATTGACGAGGAAACACAGATATTGCATCCCAAATTTATACAAAAGCGCAATGCCGACCTAAGTACTAGAGGACACTCACTCTAACTATCTATAATTTGAACCTCTTCTGTGAGTCCAGTTTTAGATTCCGGTGCTTCTCTTGAGGTTTACTGTGTACCTTGGACCTTCTTGTTGACGATGAAACACAGAAATTGCATCCGAATTAAATTCAAAAGGCACAATGCCGAGTTCAGTACAAGAAGACTGACACTCTAACTTTCTATGATTTGAACCTGTCCTGTGAGTCCAATTTTTGATTCCGATGCTTCACTTCAGGTTTACTGTATACCTTGCACCTTCTTATTGACGATGAAACACAGAAATTGCATCCGAATTTAATACAAAAGGCACAATGCCGACAAGAGTACATGAGGACTGACACTCTCACTTTCTATGATTTGAACCTCTCCTGTGAGTCCAGTTTTAGATTCCGATGCTTGACTTCAGGTTTACTGTATCCCTTGGACCTTCTTATTGACGATGAAACACAGATATTACATCCGAATTTAATACAAAAGTCACAATGCCGACATAAGTACAAGAGGACAGACACATTAACTTTCTATGATTTGAACATCTCCTGTGAGTCCAGTTTTACATTCTGATGCTTCACTTCAGGTTTACTGTATACCTCTGACTATTTTATTGACGATGATACACAGAAATTGCATCCGAATTTAATACAAAATCACAATGCCGACTTAAGTACAAGAGGGCTGACACTCTAACATTCTATGATTTGAACATCTCCTGTGAGTCCAGTTTTAGATTTAGATGCTTCACTTCAGGTTTACTGTATACTTTGGACCTTCTTATTGACGATGAAACACAGAAATTGCATCTGAATTTAATTCAAAAGGCACAATTCCGACCTAAGTAAAAGAGGACTGACTCTCTTACTTCGTATGATTTGAACTTCTCCTGTCAGCCCTGTTTTAGATTCCGATGCTTCCCTTCAGGTTTACCGTATACCTTGGACCTTCTTATTGACGAAGAAACACAGAAATTGCATCTGAATTTAATACAAAAGGCACAATGCCGACCTAAGTAAAAGAGGACTGACACTCTCACTATCTATGATTTGAACCTATCCTGTGAGTCCAGTTTTAGATTCCGATGCTTCACTTCAGGATTACTGTATTACTTGGACCTTCTTATTGACGATGAAACACAGAGTTTGCATCCGAATTTAATACAAAATGCACAATGTCGAATTAAGTTCAAGAGGACTGACACTCTAACTTTCTATAATATCAACCTCTCCTGTGAGTCCTGTTTTAGATTCCGATGCTTCACTTTAGGTTTACTGTATACCTTGGACCTTCTTATTGACGATGAAACACAGAAATTGCATCTGAATTTAATACAAAAGGCACAATGCCGACCTACGTAAAATAGGACTGACACTCTCACTTTCTATGATTTGAACATCTCCTGTGAGTCCAGTTTTAGATTCCGATGCTTCATTTCAGGTTTACTGTATCCCTTGGACCTTCTTATTGAGGATGAAACACAGAGTTTGCATCCGAATTTATTGCAAAACGCACAATGCCGACTCAAGTACAAGAGGACTAACACTCTAACTTTCTATGATATGAACCTCCCCTGTGAGTCCAGTATTAGATTCCGATGCTTCACTTCTGGTTTACAGTGTCCCTTGGACCTTCTTATTGACGATGAAACACAAAGTTTGCATCCGAATTTAATACAAAAGGCACAATGCCGACCTAAGTACAAGAGAAGTGACACTCTCACTTTCTATGATTTGAACCTCCCTGTGAGTCTAGTTGTAGATCCGATGCTTCACACCAAGTTTACTGTATCCCTTTTGACTTCTTATTGACGATGAAACACAGAGTTTGCATTGGAAATCATTACAAAAGGCACAATGCCGACTTATGTACAAGAGGACTGACACTCACACTTTCTATGATTTGAACCTATCCTTTGAGTCCAGTTTTAGATTCCGATGCTTCACTTCAGGTTTTCTATATACCTTGCACCTTCTTATTGACGATGGAACACAGATATTGCAACCGAATTTAATACAAAAGCCACAATGCCGACTTAAGTACAAGAGGACTGACACCCTAACTTTCTATGATTTGAACCTCTCCTGTGCGTCCAGTTTTAGATTCTGATGCTTCACTTCAGGTTTACTGTATCCCTTGGACCTTCTTATTGACGATGAATCCTAGAAATTGCATCCGAATTAAATTCTAAAGGTACAATGCCGAGTTAACAACAATATGACTGACACTCTAACTTTCTATGGTTTGAACGTCTCCTGTGAGTCCAGTTTTAGATTCCGATGCTTCACTTCAGGTTTACTGTATAACTTGCACCTTCATATTGACGATGAAACACAGAAATTGCATTCGAATTTAATACAAAAGTCAGAATGCCGACTTAAGTACAAGAGGACTGACACTCTAACTTTCTATGATTTGAACCTCTCCTGTGAGTCCAGTTCTAGATTCCAATGCTTCTCCTCAGGTTTACTGTGTACCTTGGACCTTCTTACCTTCGATGACACACAGAAATTGCATCCGAATTAAATTCAAAAAGCACAATGCCGAGTTAAGTAGAAGAAGACTGAAACTCTAAATTTCTATGATTTGAACCTGTCCTGTGAGTCCAGTTTTAGATTGCGATGCTTGACTTCAGGTTTACTGTATCCCTTGGACCTTCTTATTGACGATGAAACACAGATATTGCATCTGAATTTAATACAAAAGTCACAATGCCGGCATAAGTACAAGAGGACTGACACTTTAACTTTCTATGATTTGAACCTCTCCTGTGAGTCCAGTTTCAGATTCCGATGCTTCACTTCGGGTTTACTCTATACCTCGGACTTTCGTATTGACGATGAAACACAGAAATTGCATTCGAATTTAATACAAAAGGCACAATGCCGACTTAAGTACTAGAGGGCTGACACTCTAACTTTCTATGATTTGAACCTCTCCTGTGAGTCCAGTTTTAGATTTAGATGCTTTACTTTAGGTTTACTGTATACTTTGGACCTTCTTGTTGACGATGAAACACAGAAATTGCATCTGAATTTAATACAAAAAGCACAATGCCGACCTAAGTAAAAGAGGATTGACACTCTCACTTTCTATGATGTGAACCTCTCCTGTGAGTCCAGTTTTAGATTCCGATGCTTCACTTTAGGTTTACTGTATACCTTGGACCTTCTTATTGACGATGAAACACAGAAATTGTATCTGAACTTAATACAAAATGCACAATGCCGACTTAAGTACAAGAGAACTGACACTCTCACTTTCTATGATTTGAACCTTTCCTGTGAATCCAGTTTTAGATCCGATGGTTCACTTCAGGTTTACTGTATCCCCTTTAACTTCTTATTGACGATGAAACACAGAGTTTGCAATGGAATTTATTACAAAAGGCACAATGCCGACTTAAGTACAAGAGGACTGACACTCACACTTTCTATCATTTGAACCTCTCCTTTGAGTCCAGTTTTAGATTCCGATACTTCCCTTCAGGTTAACTGTATCCCGTGGACCGTCATATTGTCGATGAAACGCAGAAATTGCATCCGAATTTAATACAAAAGCCACAATGCCGACTTCATTACAAAAGGACAGGCACTCTAACATTCTATGATTTGAACCTCTCCTGTGAGTCCAGTTTTAGATTCCGATGCTTAACTTCAGGTTTACTGTATACCTTGGACCTTCTTATTGACGATGAAACACAGAAATTGCCTCGGAATTAAGTTCTAAAGGCAAAATGCCGACTTAAGTACAAGAGGACTGACACACTAACTATCTATGATTTGAACCTCTTCTGTGAGTCCAGTTTTAGATTCCGATGCTTCTCTTGAGGTTTACTGTGTACCTTGGACCTTCTTGTTGACGATGAAACACAGAAATTGCATCCGAATTAAATTCAAAAGGCACAATGCCGAGTTAAGTACAAGAAGACTGACACTCTAACTTCCTATGATTTGAACCTGTCCTGTGAGTCCAATTTTAGATTCCGATGCTTCACTTCAAGTTTACTGTATACCTTGCACCTTCTTATTGACGATGAAACACAGAAATTGCATCGGAATTTAATACAAAATGCACAATGCCGACTTAAGTACAAGAGAACTGACACTCTGACTTTCTATGATGTGAAACTCTAGTGCGAGTCCAGTTTTAGATTCCGATGCTTCACTTCAGGTTTACTGTATCCCTTTTAACTTCTTATTGACGATAAAACACAGAGTTTGCATTGGAATTTATTACAAAATGCACAATTGCGACTTAAGTACAAGAGGACTGACACTCTCACTTTCTATGATTTGAACCTCTCCTGTGAGTCCAGTTTTAGATTCCGATGCTTCACTTCAGGTTTACTGTATCCCTTGGAACGTCTTATTGACGATGAAACACAAAAATTGTATCTGAATTTAATACAAAAGGCACAATGCCGACATGAGTACATGAGGACTGACACTCTCACTTTCTGTGATTTGAACCGCTCCTGTGAGTCCAGTTTTAGATTCTGATGCTTCACTTCAGGTTTACTGTATCCCTTGGACCTTCTTATTGACGATGATACACAGAAATTGCATCGGAATTTAATACAAAAGGCACAATGCCGACATCAGTACAAGAGAACTGACACTCTCACTTTCTATGATTTGAACCTCTCCTGTGAGTCCAGTTTTAGACTCCGATGCTTCACTTCAGGTTTACTGTATCCCTTGCACCTTCTTATTGACGATGATACACAGAAATTGCATCGGAATTTAATACAAAGGGCACAATGCCGACCTAAGTACAAGAGAACTGACACTCTCGCTCTCTATGATTTGAACCTCTCCTGTGAGTAAAGTTTTAGATTCCGATGGTTCACTTCAGGTTTACTGTATCCCTTGGACCTACTTATAGACGATGAAACACAGAGTTTGCATCCGAATTTAATACAAAAGGCACAATGCCGACTTAAGTACAAGAGGACTGACACTCTCACATTCTATGATTTTAACCTCTCCTGTGAGTCCAGTTTTAGATTCCGAAGCTTCACTTCAGGTTTACTGTATACCATGCACCTTCTTATTGACGATGAAACACAGAAATTGGATCGGAATTTAATACAAAAGGCACAATGCCGACTTAAGTACAAGAGAACTGACACTCTCGCTTTCTATGATTTGAACGTCTCCTGTGAGTCCAGTTTAAGATTCCGATACTTCACTTCAGGTTTACTGTATACCTTGCACCTTCTTATTGACGATGATACACAGAAATTGCATTGGAATTTAATACAAAAGGCACAATGCCGACTTAAGTACAAGAGAACTGACACTCTCACTTTCTATGATTTGAACGTCTCCTGTGAGTCCAGTTTTAGATTCCGATGCTTCACTTCAGGTTTACTGTATCCCTTGCACCTTCTTAATGACGATGAAACACAGAAATTGCATCAGAATTTAATACAAAAGGCACAATGCCGGCTTAAGTACAAGAGAACTGACACTCTCACTTTCTATGATTTGAACCTCTAGTGTCAGTCCAGTTTTAGATTCCGATACTTCACTTCAGGTTTACTGTATACCTTGCACCTTCTTATTGACGATGATACACAGAAATTGCATTGGAATTTATTATAAAAGGCACAATTCCGACTTAAGTACAAGAGGACTGACACTCTCACTTTCTATGATTTGAACCTCTCCTGTGAGTCCAGTTTTAGATTCCGATGCTTCACTTCAGGTTTACTGTATCCCTTGGAACGTCTTATTGACGATGAAACACAGAAATTGCTTCCGAATTTAATACAAAAGGCACAATGCCGACATCAGTACATGAGGACTGACACTCTCACTTTCTATGATTTGAACCGCTTCTGTGAGTCCAGTTTTAGATTCCGATGCTTCACTTCAGGTTTACTGTATCCTTTGGACCTTCCTATTGACGATGAAACACAGAGTTTGCATCCGAATTTAATACAAAAGGCACAATGCCGACTTAAGTACAAAAGAACTGACCCTCTCGCTTTCTATGATTTGAACGTCTCCTGTGAGTCCAGTTCTAGATTCCGATGCTTCGCTTCAGGTTTACTGTATACCTTGCACCTTCTTATTACAATGATACACAGAAATTGCATCGGAATTTAATACAAAGGGCAAGATGCCGACCTAAGTACAAGAGAACTGACACTCTCGCTCTCTATGATTTGAACCTCTCCTGTGAGTCCAGTTTTAGATTCCGATGCTTCACTTCAGGTTTACTGTATACCTTGGACCTTCTTATTGACGATGAAACACAGAAATTGCGTCGGATTTAAGTTAAAAGGCACAATGCCGAATAAAGTATAAGAGGAATGACACTCTAACTATCTATGATTTGAACCTCCTCTGTGAGTCCAGTTTTAGATTCCGATGCTTCTCTTGAGGTTTACTGTGTACCTTCGACCTTCTTATTGACGATGAAACACAGAAATTGCATCCGAATTAAATTCAAAAGGCACAATGCCGAGTTAAGTACAAGAAGACTGAAACTCAAACTTTCTATGATTTGAACCTCACCTGTGAGTCCAGTTTTAGATTCCGATGCTTCACTTCAGGTTTACTGTATACCTTGCACCCTCTTATTGACGATGAAACACAGAAAATGCATCCGAATTTAATAACAAAGTCACAATGCCGACTTAAGTACAAGAGGACTGACACTCTAACTTTCTATGATGATGAACCTCTTCTGTGAGTCCAGTTTTAGATTACGATGCTTCTCTTTAGGTTTACTGTGTACCATGGACCTCCTTATTGACGATGACACACAGAAATTGCATCCGAATTAAATTCAAAAGGCACAATGCCGAGTTACGTAGAAGAAGACTGACACTCTAACTTTCTATTATTTGAACCTCTCCTGTGAGTCCAGTTTTAGATTCCGATGCTTCACTTCAGGTTTACTGTATCCCTTAGACCTTCTCATTGACGATGAAACACATAAATTGGATCCGAATTTAATACAAAAGTCACAATGCCGACTTAAGTCCAAGAGGACTGACACTATAACTTTCTATGATTTGACCCTCTCCAGTGAGTCCAGTTTTAGATTCCGATGCTTCACTTCAGGTTTACTGTGTACCTCGGACGTTCTTATTGACGATGAAACACAGAAATAGCATCCGCACATAATACAAAAGACACAATGCCGACTTAAGTACAAGAGGGCTGACACTCTCACTTTCTATGATTTGAACCTCTCCTGTGGGTCCAGTTTTAGATTCCGATGCTTCACTTCAGGTTTACTGTATCCCTTTTAACTTCTTATTGACGATAAAACATAGAGTTTGCATTGGAATTTATTACAAAAGGCTCAATTCCGACTTAAGTACAAGAGAACTGACACACTCACTTTCTATGATTTGAACTTCTCCTGTGAGTCCAGTTTTAGATTCCGATGCTTCACTTGAAGTTTACTGTATCCCTTGGACATTCTTATTGTCGATGAAACACAGAGTTTCATCGGAATTTAATAATAAAGGCACAATGCCGACTTAAGTACAAGAGGACTGACATTCTCACATTCTATGATTTCAACCTCTCCTGTGAGACCAGTTTTAGATTCCGACGCTTCACTTCAGGTTTACTGTATACCTTGCACCTTCTTATTGACGATGAAACACAGAAACTGCATCGGAATTTAATACAAAAGGCACAATGGCGACTTAAGTACAAGAGAACTGACACTTTTGCTTTCTATGATTTGAACCTCTCCTGTGTGTCCAGTTTTAGATTCCGATGCTACACTTCAGGTTTACTGTATACCTTGCACTTTCTTATTAAGGTTGAAACACAGAAATTGCATCGGAATTCAATTCAAAAAGCACAATGCGGACTTAAGTACAAGAGAACTGTCACTCTCACTTTCTATGATTCGAACCTCACCTGTGAATCCAGTTTTAGATCCGATGCTTCACTTCAGGTTACTGTATCCCTTTTAACTTCATATTGACAATGAAACACAGAGTTTGCATTGGAATTTACTACAAAAGGCACAATGCCGACTTAAGTACAAGACGACTGTTACTCTTACTTTCTATGATTTGAACCTCTCCTGTGAGTCCAGTTTTAGATTCCGATACCTCACTTCAGGTTAACTGTATCCCGTGGACCTTCATATTGACGATGAAACGCAGAAATTGCATCCGAATTTAATACAAAAGGCTCTATGCCGACTTAATTACAAAAGGACAGGCATTCTAACTTTCTATGATTTGAATCTCTCCTGTGAGTCCAGTTTTAGATTCCGATGCTTCACTTCAGGTTTACTGTATACCTTGGACCTTCTTATTGACGATGAAACACAGAAATTGCGTCGGAATGAAATTCAAAAGACACAATGCCGACTTAAGTACAAGAGGAATGACACTCTAACTATCTATGATTTGAACCTTTTCTGTGAGTCCAAATTTAGATTCCGATGCTTCTCTTGAGATTTACTGTGTACCTTGGACCTTCTTATTGACGATGAAACACAGAAATTGCATCCGAATTAAATTCAAAAGGCACAATGCCGAGTTAAGTACAAGAAGACTGAAACTCTAACTTTCTATGATTTGAACCTCTCCTGTGGGTCCAGTTTTAGATTCCGATGCTTCACTTCAGGTTTACTGTATACCTTGCACCTTCATATTGACAATGAAACACAGAAAATGCATCCGAATTTAATACAAAAACCACAATGCCGACTTAAGTGCAAGAGGACTGACACTCTAACTTTCTATGATTTGAACCTCTTCTGTGAGTCCAGTTTTAGATTACGATGCTTCTCTTCAGGTTTACTGTGTACCTTGGACCTTCTTATTGACGATGACACACAGAAATTGCATCCGAATTAAATTCAAAAGGCACAATGCCGAGTTACGATGAAGAAGACTGACACTCTAAGTTTCTATGATTTGAAAATCTCCTGTGAGTCCAGTTTTAGATTCCGATGCTTCACTTCAGGTTTACTGTATCCCTTTTAACTTCTTATTGACGTAAAACACAGAGTTTGCATTGGCATTTATTACAAAAGGCTCAATTCCGACTTAAGTACAAAAGGACTGACACTCTCACTTCTATGATTTGAACCTCTCCTGTGAGTCCAGTTTTAGATTCCGATGCTTCACTTCAGGTTTACTGTATCCCTTGGACCTTCTTATTGACGATGAAACACAGAGTTTGCATCCGAATTTAATACAAAAGGCACAATGCCGACATAAGTACAAGAGGACTGACACTCTCACATTTTATGATTTTAACCTCTCCTGTGAGACCAGTTTTAGATTCCGATGCTTCACATCAGGTTTACTGTATACTTTGCACTTTCTTATTGACGATGAAACACAGAAATTGCATCGGAATTTAATACAAAAAGCACAATGGCGACTTAAGTACAAGAGAACTGACACTCTCGCTTTCTATGATATGAACCTCTCCTGTGAGTCCAGTTTTAGATCCGATGCTTCACTTCAGGTTTACTGTATACCTTGCACCTTCTTATTGAGGTTGAAACACAGAAATTGCATCGGAATTTAATTCAAAAAGCACAATGCCGACTTAAGTACCAGAGAACTGTCACTCTCACTTTCTATGATTTAAACCTCTCCTGTGAATCCAGTTTTAGATCCGATGCTTCACTTCAGGTTTACTGTATCCCTTTTAACTTCTTATTGACAATGAAACGCAGAGTTTGCATTGGAATTTATTACAAAAGGCACAATGCCGACTTAAGTACAAGAGGACTGACACTCACACTTTCTATCATTTGTACCTCTTTTTTGAGTCCAGTTTTAGATTCCAATGCTTCACTTCAGGTTTACTGTATACCTGGCACCTTCTTATTGACGATGGAACACAGATATTGCATGCGAATGTAATACAAAAGGCACAATGCCGACTTAAGTACAAGAGGACTGACACCCTAAATTTCTATGAATTGAACCTCTCCTCTGCGTCCAGTTTTTGATTCTGATGCTTCACTTCAGGTTTACTGTATCCCTTGAAACTTCTTATTGACGATGAAACACAGAAATTGCAACCGAATTTAATAGAAAAGGAACAATGCCGAGTTAAGTACAAGAAGACTGACACTCTAACTTTGTATGATTTGAACCTCTCCTATGAGTCCAGTTTTAGATTCCGATACCTCACTTCAGGTTAACTGTATCCCGTGGACCTTCATATTGACGATGAAACGCAGAAATTGCATCCGAATTTAATACAAAAGGCACAATGCCGACTTAATTACAAAAGGACAGGCACTCTAACTTTCTAAGATTTGAACCTCTTCTGTGAGTGCAGTTTTAGATTACGATGCTTCTCTTCAGGTTTACTGTGTACCTTGGCCCTTCTTATTGACGATGACACACAGAAATTGCATCCGAATTAAATTCAAAACGCACAATGCCGAGTTAAGTACAAGAAGACTGAAACTCTAACTTTCTATGATTTGAACCTCTCCCGTGAGTCCTGTTTTAGATTCCGACGCTTCACTTCAGGTTTACTGTATACCTTGCACCTTCTTATTGACGATGAAACACAGAAAATGCGTCCGAATTTAATACAAAAGTCACAATGCCGACTTAAGTACAAGAGGACTGACACTCTAACTATCTATGATTTGAACCTCTCCAGTGAGTCCCGTTTTAGATTCCGACGCTTCACTTCAGGTTTATGGTATACCTCGGACTCTCTTATTGACGATGAAACACAAAGTTTACGTCCGAATTTAATACAAAAGGCACAATGCCGACTTAAGTACAAGAGGACTGACACTCTCACATTCTATGATTTGAACCTCGCCTGTGAGTCCAGTTTTAGATTCCGATGCTTCTCTTCAGGTTTACTGTATACCTTGCACCTTCTTATTGACGATGAAACACAGAAATTGCATCGGAATTTAATACAATAGGGCACAATGCCGACTTAAGTACAAGAGATGACACTCTCGCTTTCTATGATTTGAACCTCTCCTGTGAGTCCAGTTTTAGATTCCGATTCTTCACATCAGGTTTACTATATACCTTGCACCTTCTTATTGACGATGAAACACAGAAATTGCATCGGAATTAAATACAAAAGGCACAATGCCGACTTAAGTACAAAAGAACTGACACTCTCACATTCTATGATTTGAACCTCTCCTGTGAGTCCAGTTTTAGATTCCGATGCTTAACTTCAGGTTTACTGTATCCCTTTTAACTTCTTATTGACGATGAAACACAGAGTTTGCATTGGAATTTATTACAAAAGGCACAATTCCGATTTAAGTACAAGAGGACTGACACTCTCACTTTCTATGATTTGAACCTCTCCTTTGAGTCCAGTTTTAGATTCCGATGCTTCACTTCAGGTTTACTGTATCCCTTGGATCTTCTTATCGACGATGAAACACAGAAATTGCATCCGAATTTAATACAAAAGGCACAATGCCGACTTAAGTACATGAGGACAGGCTCCCTCACTTTCTATGAATTGAACCTCTCCTGTGAGTTCAGTTTTAGATTCCGATGCTTCACTTCAGGTATACTGTATCCCTTGGACCTTCTTATTGACGATGAAACACAGAAATTGCATAAGAATATAAAACAAAAGGCACAATTCCGACTTAAGTACAAGAGGACTGATACTCCCACATTCTATGATTTGAACCTCTCCTGTGAGTCTAGTTTCAGATTCCGATGCTTCACTTCAGGTTTACTGTATACCTTGCACCTTCTTATTGCCGATGAAACACAGAAATTGCATCGGAATTTAAAACAAAAAGCACAATGCTGACTTAAGTACAAGAGGACTGTCACTCTCACTTTCTATGATTTGAACCTCTCCTGTGCGTCCAGTTTTAGATTCCGATGCTTCACTTCAGGTTTACTGTATCCCTTGGACCTTCCTATTGACGATGAAACACAAAGTTTACGTCCGAATTTAATACAAAAGGCACAATGCCGACTTAAGTACAAGAGGACTGACACTCTCACATTCTATGATTTGAACCTCTCCTGTGAGTCCAGTTTTAGATTCCGATGCTTCACTTCAGGTTTACTGTATCCCTTTTAACTTCTTATTGACAATGAGACACAGAGTTTGCATTGGAATATATTACAAAAGGCACAATGCCGACTTAAGTACAAGAGGGCCGACTCTCTCACTTCTTTGATTTGAACCTCTCCTGTGAGTCCAGTTTCAGAATCCGATGCTTCACTTCAGGTTTACTGTATCTCTTGGACCTTCTTATTGACGATGAAACACAGAAATTGCACCGGAATTTAATACGAAAGGCACAATGCCGACTTAAGTACAAGAGAACTGACGCTCTCACTTTCTATGATTTGAACCTCTCCTGTAAGTCCAGTATTAGATTCCGATGCTTCACTTCAGGTTTACTGTATCCCTTTTAACTTCTTATTGACTATAAAACACAGAGTTTGCATTGGAATTTATTACAAAAGGCTCAATTCCGACTTAAGTACAACAGAACTGACACTCTCACTTTCTATGATTTGAACTTGTCCTGTGAGTCCAGTTTTAGATTCCGATACTTCACTTGAGGGTTACTGTATCCCTTGGACATTCTTATTGTCGATGAAACACAGAGTTTCATCGGAATTTAATAATAAAGGCACAATGCCGACTTAAGTTCAAGAAAACTGACACTCTCACTTCTATGATTTGAACCTCTCCTGTGAGTCGAGTTTTAGATTCCGATGCTTCACTTCAGGTTTACTGTATCCCTTGAACCTTCTTATTGACGATGAAACACAGAGTTTGCATCCGAATTTAATACAAAAGGCACAATGCCGACTTAAGTACAAGAGGACTGACACTCTAACATTCTATGATTTTAACCTCTCCTGTGAGACCAGTTTTAGATTCCGATGCTTCACTTCAGGTTTTACTGTATACCTTGCACCTTCTTATTGACGATGAAACACAGAATGTGCATCGGAATTTAATACAAAAGGCACAATGCCGACTTATGTACAAGAGAACTGTCACTCTCGCTTTCTATGATTTGAACCTCTCCTGTGAGTCCAGTTTTAGATTCCGATGCTTCACTTCAGGTTTACTGTACACCTTGCACCTTCTTATCGACGAAGATACACAGAAATTGCATCGGAATTTAATACAAAAGGCACAATGCCGACTTAAGTACAAGAGAACTGACACTCTCACTTTCTATGATTTGAACCTCTCCTGTGAGTGCAGTTTTAGATTCCGATGCCTCACTTCAGGTTTAATGTATCCCTTTTAACTTCTTATTGACGATAAAACACAGAGTTTGCATTGGAATTTGTTACAAAAGGCATAATTCCGACTTAAGTACAAGAGGACTGACACTCTAACTTTCTATGATTTGAACCTCTCCTGTGCGTCCAGTTTTAGATTCCGATGCTTCACTTCAGGTTTACTGTATCCCTTGGACCTTCTTATTGACGATGAAACACAAAGATTACGTCCGAATTTAATACAAAAGGCACAATGCCGACTTAAGTACAAGAGGACTGACACTCTCACGTTCTATGATTTGAACCTCGCCTGTGAGTCCAGTTTTAGATTCCGATGCTTCTCTTCAGGTTTACTGTATACCTTGCACCTTCTTATTGACGATGAAACACAGAAATTGCATCGGAATTTAATACAAAAGGCACAATGCCGACTTAAGTACAAGAGATGACACTCTCGCTTTCTATGATTTGAACCTCTCCTGTGAGTCCAGTTTTAGATTCCGATTCTTCACATCAGGTTTACTATATACCTTGCACCTTCTTATTGACGATGAAACACAGAAATTGCATCGGAATTAAATACAAAAGGCACAATGCCGACTTAAGTACAAAAGAACTGACACTCTCACATTCTATGATTTGAACCTCTCCTGTGAGTCCAGTTTTAGATTCCGATGCTTAACTTCAGGTTTACTGTATCCCTTTTAACTTCTTATTGACGATGAAACACAGAGTTTGCATTGGAATTTATTACAAAAGGCACAATTCCGATTTAAGTACAAGAGGACTGACACTCTCACTTTCTATGATTTGAACTTCTCCTGTGAGTCCAGTTTTAGATTCCGATGCTTCACTTCAGGTTTACTGTATCCCTTGGATCTTCTTATCGACGATGAAACACAGAAATTGCATCCGAATTTAATACAAAAGGCACAATGCCGACTTAAGTACATGAGGACAGGCTCCCTCACTTTCTATGAATTGAACCTCTCCTGTGAGTTCAGTTTTAGATTCCGATGCTTCACTTCAGGTATACTGTATCCCTTGGACCTTCTTATTCACGATGAAACACAGAAATTGCATAAGAATATAAAACAAAAGGCACAATTCCGACTTAAGTACAAGAGGACTGATACTCCCACATTCTATGATTTGAACCTCTCCTGTGAGTCCAGTTTCAGATTCCGATGCTTCACTTCAGGTTTACTGTATACCTTGCACCTTCTTATTGCCGATGAAACACAGAAATTGCATCGGAATTTAAAACAAAAAGCACAATGCTGACTTAAGTACAAGAGGACTGTCACTCTCACTTTCTATGATTTGAACCTCTCCTGTGCGTCCAGTTTTAGATTCCGATGCTTCACTTCAGGTTTACTGTATCCCTTGGACCTTCTTATTGACGATGAAACACAAAGTTTACGTCCGAATTTAATACAAAAGGCACAATGCCGACTTAAGTACAAGAGGACTGACACTCTCACATTCTATGATTTGAACCTCTCCTGTGAGTCCAGTTTTAGATTCCGATGCTTCACTTCAGGTTTACTGTATCCCTTTTAACTTCTTATTGACAATGAGACACAGAGTTTGCATTGGAATATATTACAAAAGGCACAATGCCGACTTCAGTACAAGAGGACTGACACTCACACTTTCTATCATTTGAACCTCTACTTTGAGTCCAGTTTTAGATTCCGAAGCTTCACTTCAGGTTTACTGTATACTTTGCACCTTTTTATTGACGATGGAACACAGATATTGCATCCGAATTAAATTCAAAAGGCACAATGCCGAGTTACGTAGAAGAAGACTGAGACTCTAACTTTCTATTATTTGAACCTCACCTGTGAGTCCAGTTGTAGATTCCGATGCTTCACTTCAGGTTTACTGTATCCCTTAGACCTTCTTATTGACGATGAAACACAGAAATTGCATCCGAATTTAATTCAAAAGTCACAATGCCGAGTTAAGTACAAGAAGACTGACACTCTAACTTTCTATGATTTGAACCTCTCCTGTGAGTCCAGTTTTAGATTCCGATACCTCCCTTCAGGTTAACTGTATCCTGTGGACCTTCTTATTGACGACGAAACACAGAAATTGCATCGGAATTAAATACAAAAGGCACAAAGCCGACTTAAGTACAAGAGGACTGACACCCTAAATTTCTATGATTTGAACCTCTCCTGTGCGTCCAGTTTTTGATTCTGATGCATCACTTCAGGTTTACTGTATCTCTTGGAACTTCTTATTGATGATGAAACACAGAAATTGCAACCGAATTTAATACAAAAGGCACAATTCTGAGTTAAATTCAAGAAGACTGACACTCTAACTTTCTATGATTTGAACCTCTCCTGTGAGACCAGTTTTAGATTCCGATACCTCCCTTCAGGTTAACTGTATCCCGTGGACCTTCATATTGACGCTGAAACGCAGAAATTGCATCCAAATTTTATACAAAAGGCACAATGCCGACTTAATTACAAAAGGACGGGCACTCTAACTTTCTATGATTTGAACCTCTCCTGTGAGTCCAGCTTTAGATTCCGATGCTTCACTTCAGGTTTACTGTACACCTTGGACCTTCTTATTGACGATTAAACACAGAAATTGCGACGGAATTAAATTCAAAAGGCACAATGCCGACTTAAGTATAAGAGGACTGACACTCTAACTATCTATGATTTGAACCTCTTCTGTGAGTCCAGATTTAGATTCCGATGCTTCTCTTGAGGTTTACTGTGTACCTTGGACCTTCTTATTGACGATGAAACACAGAAATTGCATCCGAATTAAATTCAAAAGGCACAATGCCGAGTTAAGTTCAAGAAGACTGAAACTCTAACTTTCTATGATTTGAACCTCTCCTGTGAGTCCAGTTTTAGATCCTGATGCTTCACTTCAGGTTTACTGTATACCTTGCACCTTCTTATTGACGATGAAACACAGAAAATGCATCCGAATTTAATACAAAAAGCACAATGCCGACTTAAGTACATGAGAACTGTCACTCTCACTTTCTATGATTTGAACCTCTCCTGTGAATCCAGTTTTAGATCCGATGCTTCACTTCAGGTTTACTGTATCCCTTTTAACTTCTTATTGACAATGAAACACAGAGTTTGCATTGGAATTTATTACAAAAAGCACAATGCTGACTTAAGTACAAGAGAACTGTCACTCTCACTTTCTATGATTTGAACCTCTCCTGTGAGTCCAGTTGTAGATTCCGATGCTTCACTTCAGGTTTACTGTATCCCTTAGACCTTCTTATTGACGATGAAACACAGAAATTACATCCGAATTTAATACAAAAGTCACAATGCCGACTTAAGTACAAGAGGACTGACACTCTAACTTTCTATGATTTGGACCTCTCCAGTGAGTCCAGTTTTAGATTCCGATGCTTCACTTCAGGTTTACTGTATACCTCGGACATTCTTGTTGACGATGAAACACAGAAATTGCATAAGAATTTAATACAAAGGGCACAATGCCGACTTAAGTACATGAGGACTGACACTCTCACTTCCTATGATTTGAACCGCTCCTGTGAGTCCAGTTTTAGATTCCGGTGCTTCACTTCAGGTTTACTGTATCCCTTGGAGCATCTTATTGAAAACGAAACACAGAGTTTACATCCGAATTTAATACAAAAGGCACAATGCCGACCTAAGTACAAGTAAACTGACACTCTAACATTCTATAATTTAAACCTCTCCTGTGAGTCCAGTTTTAAATTCCGATGCATCACTTCAGGTTTACTGTATCCCTTGAACCTTCTTATTGACGATGAAACCCAGAAATTGCATCCGAATTTAATACAAAAGGCACAATGCCGACTTAAGTACAAGAGGACTGACACTCTTACATTCTATTATTTGAACCTCTCCTGTGAGTCCAGTTTTAGATTCCGAAGCTTCACTTCAGGTCTACTGTATACCTTGCACCTTCTTATTTACGATGAAACACAAGATTTCCATCGGAATTTAATACAAAAAGCACAATGCCGACTTAAGTACAAGGGAACTGACACTCTCACTTTCTATGATGTGAACCTCTCCTGTGAATCCAGTTTTATATTCCGATGCTTCACTTCAGGTTTACTGTATTTCTTTTAACTTCTTATTGACGATGAAACACAGAGTTTGCATTGGAATTTAATACAAAAGGCACAATGCCGACTTAATTACAAAAGGACGGGCACTCTAACTTTCTTTGATCTGAACCTCTTCTGTGAGTCCAGTTTTAGATTCCGATGCTTCTCTTGAGGTTTACTGTGTACCTTGGAATTTCTTATTGACGATGAAACACAGAAATTGCATCCGAATTAAATTCAAAAGGCACAATGCCGAGTTAAGTACAAGAAGACTGAAACTCTAACTTTCTATGATTTGAACCTCTCCTGTGAGTCCAGTTTTAGATTCTAATGCTTCACCTCAGGTTTACTGTATACCTTGCACCTTCTTATTGACGATGAAACACAGAAAATGCATGCGAATTTAGTACAAAAAGCACAATGCCGACTTAAGTACAAGAGAACTGTCACTCTCACTTTCTATGATTTGAACCTCTCCTGTGAATCCAGTTTTAGATCCGATGCTTCACTTCAGGTTTACTGTATCCCTTTTAACTTCTTATTGACAATGAAACACAGAGTTTGCAATGGAATTTATTACAAATGGCACAATGCCGACTTAAGTACAAGAGGACTGACACTCACACTTTCTATCATCTGAACCTCTCCTTTGAGTCCAGTTTTAGATTCCGATGGTTCACTTCAGGTTTACTGTATACTTTGCACCTTCTTATTGACGATGGAACACAGATATAGCATCTGAATGTAATAAAAAAGGCACAATGCTGACTTAAGTTCAAGGGGACTGACACCCCAAATTTCTATGATTTGAACCTCTCCTGTGCGTCCAGTTTTTGATTCTGATGCTTCACTTCAGGTTTACTGTATCCCTAGGAAATTCTTATTGACGATGAAACACAGAAATTGCATCCGAATTAAATTCAAAAGGCACAATTCCACGTTAAGTACAAGAGAACTGACACTCTCACTTCTATGACTTGAACCTCTCCTGTGAGTCCAGTTTTAGATTCCGATGCTTCACTTCAGGTTTACTGTATCCCTTGGACCTTCTTATTGACGATGAAACACAGAAATTGCATAAGAATATAAAACAAAAGGCACAATTCCGACTTAAGTACAAGAGGACTGATACTCCCACATTCTATGATTTGAACCTCTCCTGTGAGTCCAGTTTTAGATTCCGAAGCTTCACTTCAGGTTTACTGTATACTTTGCACCTTTTTATTGACGATGGAACACAGATATTGCATCCGAATTTAATTCAAAAGTCACAATGCCGAGTTAAGTACAAGAAGACTGACACTCTAACTTTCTATGATTTGAACCTCTCCTGTGAGTCCAGTTTTAGATTCCGATACCTCCATTCAGGTTAACTGTATCCTGTGGACCTTCTTATTGACGACGAAACACAGAAATTGCATCGGAATTAAATACAAAAGGCACAAAGCCGACTTAAGTACAAGAGGACTGACACCCTAAATTTCTATGATTTGAACCTCTCCTGGGCGTCCAGTTTTTGATTCTGATGCATCACTTCAGGTTTACTGTATCTCTTGGAACTTCTTATTGATGATGAAACACAGAAATTGCAACCGAATTTAATACAAAAGGCACAATGCTGAGTTAAATTCAAGAAGACTGACACTCTAACTTTCTATGATTTGAACCTCTCCTGTGAGACCAGTTTTAGATTCCGATACCTCCCTTCAGGTTAACTGTATCCCGTGGACCTTCATATTGACGCTGAAACGCAGAAATTGCATCCAAATTTTATACAAAAGGCACAATGCCGACTTAATTACAAAAGGACGGGCACTCTAACTTCCTATGATTTGAACCTCTCCTGTGAGTCCAGCTTTAGATTCCGATGCTTCACTTCAGTTTTACTGTACACCTTGGACCTTCTTATTGACGATTAAACACAGAAATTGCGACGGAATTAAATTCAAAAGGCACAATGCCGACTTAAGTATAAGAGGACTGACACTCTAACTATCTATGATTTGAACCTCTTCTGTGAGTCCAGATTTATATTCCGATGCTTCTCTTGAGGTTTACTGTGTACCTTGGACCTTCTTATTGACGATGAAACACAGAAATTGCATCCGAATTAAATTCAAAAGGCACAATGCCGAGTTAAGTTCAAGAAGACTGAAACTCTAACTTTCTATGATTTGAACCTCTCCTGTGAGTCCAGTTTTAGATTCTGATGCTTCACTTCAGGTTTACTGTATACCTTGCACCTTCTTATTGACGATGAAACACAGAAAATGCATCCGAATTTAATACAATAAGCACAATGCCGACTTAAGTACATGAGAACTGTCACTCTCACTTTCTATGATTTGAACCTCTCCTGTGAATCCAGTTTTAGATCCGATGCTTCACTTCAGGTTTACTGTATCCCTTTTAACTTCTTATTGACAATGAAACACAGAGTTTGCATTGGAATTTATTACAAAAAGCACAATGCTGACTTAAGTACAAGAGAACTGTCACTCTCACTTTCTATGATTTGAACCTCTTCTGTGAGTCCAGTTTTAGATTACGATGCTTCTCTTCATGTTTACTGTGTACCTTGGACCTTCTTATTGACGATGAAACACAGAAATTGCATCCGAATTAAATTCAAAAGGCACAATGCCGAGTTAAGTACAAGAAGACTGAAACTCTAACTTTCTATGATTTGAACCTCTCCTGTGAGTCCAGTTTTAGATTACGATGCTTCTCTTCAGGTTTACTGTGTACCTTGGACATTCTTATTGACGATGACACACAGAAATTGCATCCGAATTAAATTCAAAAGGCACAATGCAGAGTTACGTAGAAGAAGACTGACAATCTAACTTTCTATTATTTGAACCTCTCCTGTGAGTCCAGTTGTAGATTCCGATGCTTCACTTCAGGTTTACTGTATCCCTTAGACCTTCTTATTGACGATGAAACACAGAAATTACATCCGAATTTAATACAAAAGTCACAATGCCGACTTAAGTACAAGAGGACTGACACTCTAACTTTCTATGATTTGAACCTCTCCAGTGAGTCCAGTTTTAGATTCCGATGCTTCACTTCAGGTTTACTGTATACCTCGGACATTCTTGTTGACGATGAAACACAGAAATTGCATAAGAATTTAATACAAAAGGCACAATGCCGACTTAAGTACATGAGGACTGACACTCTCACTTCCTATGATTTGAACCGCTCCTGTGAGTCCAGTTTTAGATTCCGGTGCTTCACTTCAGGTTTACTGTATCCCTTGGAGCTTCTTATTGACGACGAAACACAGAGTTTACATCCGAATTTAATACAAAAGGCACAATGCCGACCTAAGTACAGGTAAACTGACACTCTAACATTCTATAATTTAAACCTCTCCTGTGAGTCCAGTTTTAAATTCCGATGCATCACTTCAGGTTTACTGTATCCCTTGAACCTTCTTATTGACGATGAAACCCAGAAATTGCATCCGAATTTAAAAAAAAAGGCACAATGCCGACTTAAGTACAAGAGGACTGACACTCCCACATTCTATTATTTGAACCTCTCCTGTGAGTCCAGTTTTAGATTCCGAAGTTTCACTTCAGGTCTACTGTATACCTTGCACCTTCTTATTTACGATGAAACACAAGAATTCCATCGGAATTTAATACAAAAAGCACAATGCCGACTTAAGTACAAGAGAACTGACACTCTCACTTTCTATGATGTGAACCTCTCCTGTGAATCCAGTTTTATATTCCGATGCTTCACTTCAGGTTTACTGTATTTCTTTTAACTTCTTATTGACGATGAAACACAGAGTTTGCATTGGAATTTAATACAAAAGGCACAATGCCGACTTAATTACAAAAGGACGGGCACTCTAACTTTCTTTGATTTGAACCTCTTCTGTGAGTCCAGTTTTAGATTCCGATGCTTCTCTTGAGGTTTACTGTGTACCTTGGAATTTCTTATTGACGATGAAACACAGAAATTGCATCCGAATTAAATTCATAAGGCACAATGCCGAGTTAAGTACAAGAAGACTGAAACTCTAACTTTCTATGATTTGAACCTCTCCTGTGAGTCCAGTTTTAGATTCTGATGCTTCACCTCAGGTTTACTGTATACCTTGCACCTTCTTATTGACGATGAAACACAGAAAATGCATGCGAATTTAGTACAAAAAGCACAATGCCGACTTAAGTACAAGAGAACTGTCACTCTCTCTTTCTATGATTTGAACCTCTCCTGTGAATCCAGTTTTAGATCCGATGGTTCACTTCAGGTTTACTGTATCCCTTTTAACTTCTTATTGACAATGAAACACAGAGTTTGCAATGGAATTTATTACAAATGGCACAATGCCGACTTAAGTACAAGAGGACTGACACTCACACTTTCTATCATCTGAACCTCTCCTTTGAGTCCAGTTTTAGATTCCGATGCTTCACTTCAGGTTTACTGTATACTTTGCACCTTCTTATTGACGATGGAACACAGATATAGCATCTGAATGTAATAAAAAAGGCACAATGCTGACTTAAGTTCAAGGGGACTGACACCCCAAATTTCTATGATTTGAACCTCTCCTGTGCGTCCAGTTTTTGATTCTGATGCTTCACTTCAGGTTTACTGTATCCCTAGGAAATTCTTATTGACGATGAAACACAGAAATTGCATCCGAATTAAATTCAAAAGGCACAATTCCGAGTTAAGTACAAGAGAACTGACACTCTCACTTCTATGACTTGAACCTCTCCTGTGAGTCCAGTTTTAGATTCCGATGCTTCACTTCTGGTTTACTGTATCCCTTGGACCTTCTTATTGACGATGAAACACAGAAATTGCATAAAAATTTAATACAAAAGGCACAATGCCGACTTAAGTACAAGAGAACTGACACTCTCACTTTCTATGATTTGAACCTCTCCTGTGAGTCCAGTTTCAGAATCCGATGCTTCACTTCAGGTTTACTGCATCACTTTTAACTTATTATTGTCGATAAAACACAGGGTTTGCATTGGAATTTATTACAAAAGGCACATTTCCGACTTAAGTACAAGGGGACTGACACTCTCACTTTCTATGATTTGAACCTCTCCTGTGAGTCCAGTTTTAGATTCCGATGCTTCACTTCAGGTTTACTGTATCCCTTGGAACTTCTTATTGACGTTGAAACACAGAAATTGCATCCGAATTTAATACAAAAGGCACATTGCCGACTTAAGTACATGAGGACTGACACTCTCACTTTCTATGATTTGAACCGCTCCTGTGAGTCCAGTTTTAGATTCTGGTAATTCACTTCAGGTTTACTGTATCCCTTGGACCTTCTTATTGACGACGAAACACAGAGTTTGAATCCGAATTTAATACAAAAGGCACAATGCCGACCTAAGTACAAGTGGACTGACACTCTAACATTCTATAATTTAAACCTCTCCTCTGAGTCCAGTTTTAAATTCCGATGCATCACTTCAGGTTTACTGTATCCCTTGAACCTTCTTATTGACGATGAAACACAGAAATTGCATCCGAATTTAATACAAAAGGCACAATGCCGACTTAAGTACGAGAGGACTGACACTCCCACATTATATTATTTGAACCTCTCCTGTGAGTCCAGTTTTAGATTCCGAAGCTTCACTTCAGGTCTACTGTATACCGTGCACCTTCTTATTTACGAAGAAACACAAGAATTGCGTCGGAATTTAATACAAAAAGCACAATGCCGACTTAAGTACAAGGGAACTGACACTCTCACTTTCTATGATGTGAACCTCTCCTGTGAGTCCAGTTTTATATTCCGATGCTTCACTTCAGGTTTACTGTATCCCTTTTAACATCTTATTGACGATGAAACACAGAGTTTGCATTGGAATTTAATACAAAAGGCACAATGCCGACTTTAGTATAAGAGGACTGACACCCACACTTTCTATGATTTGAACCACTCCTGTGAGTCCAGGTTTAGATTCCGATGCTTCACTTCAGGTTTACTGTATCCCTTGGAACTTCTTATTGACGATGAAACACAGAAATTGCATCCGAATTTAATCCAAAAGACACAATGCCGACTTAAGTACAAGAGGACTGACACTCTCACTTTCTATGATTTGAACGTCTCCTGTGAGTACAGTTTTAGATTCCGATGCTTCACTTCAGGTTTACAGTATCCCATGGACCTTCTTATTGACGATGAAACACAGAGTTTGCATACGAATTTAATACAAAAGGGACAATGCTGACTGAAGTACAAGAGGACTGACACTCTAACTTTCTATGATTTGAACCTTTGCTTTGAGTCCAGTTTTAGATTCCGATGCTTCGCTTCAGGTTTACTGTATACCTTGCACCTTCTTATTGACGATGGAACACAGATACTGCATCCGAATGTAATACAAAAGGCACAATGCCGACTTATGTACAAGAGGACTAACACGCTAACTTTCTATGATTTGAACCTCTCCTGTGAGTCCAGTTTTAGATTCCGATGCTTCACTTCAGGTTTACCGTATCACTAGGACCTTCTTATTGACGATGAAACACAGAAATTGCATCCGAATTTAATACAAAAGGCAAAATGCCGACTTAAGTACCAGAGGACTGACACACTAACTTTCTATGATTTGACCCACTCCTGTAAGTCCAGTTTTAGATTCCGATGCTTCACTTCAGGTTTACTGTATCCCTTGGACCTTCTTATTGACGATGAAACACAGATATAGCATCCGAATTTATTACAAAAGGCACAATGCTGACTTAAGTACAGGAGGACTGACACTCTAACTTTCTATGATTTGAACCTCTTCTGTGAGTCCAGTTTTAGATTCCGATGATTCTCATGAGTTTTACTGTGTACCTTGGATATTCTTATTGACGATGAAACACAGAAATTGCATCCGAATTTAATACAAAAGGCACATTGCCGACTTAAGTAAAAGAGGACTGTCACTCTCACTTTCTATGTTTGAACCTCTCCTGTGAGTTCAGTTTTAGATTCCGATGCTTCACTTCAGGTTTACTGCATCCCGTGGACCTACTTATTGACGATGAAACACAGAGTTTGCATCGGAATTAATTATAAAATTCACAATGCCGACGTAAGTACAAGAGGAGTGACCCTCTCACTTTCTATGATTTGAACCTCTCCTGTGAGTCCAGTTTTAGATTCCGATGCTTCACTTCAGGTTTGCTGTTTCCCTTGGACCTTCTTATTGACGATGAAACACAGTGTTTGCATCCGAATTTAATACAAAACGCACAATGCCGACTTAAGTACAAGAGGACTGCCACTCTAACTTTCTATGATTTGAACCTCACCTGTGAGTTTAGTTTTAGATTCCGATGCTTCACTTCAGGTTTACTGTATCCCTTGGAACTTCTTATTGACGATGAAACACAGAAATTGCATCCGAATTTAATCCAAAAGGCACAATGCCGACTTAAGTACAAGAGGACTGACACTCTCACTTTCTATGATTTGAACCTCTCCTGTGGGTCCAGTTTTAGATTTCGGTGCTTCACTTCTGGTTTACTGTATACCTCGGACCTTCTTATTGACGATGAAACACAGAAATAGCATCCGAATTTAATACAAAAGTCACAATGCCGACTTAAGTACAAGAGGAGTGACACTCTATCTTTCTATGATTTGAACCTCTCCTGTGAGTCCAGTTATAGATTCCGATGCTTCACTTCAGGTTTACTGTATCACTTGGACCTTCTTATTGACGATGAAACACAGAGTTTGCATACGAATTTAACTCAAAAGGCACAATACAAACTTAAGTACAAGAGGACTGCCACACTAACTTTCTATGATTTGAACCTCACCTGTGAGTTTAGTTTTAGATTCCGATGCTTCACTTCAGGTTTACTGTATCCCTCGGACCTTCTTATTGACGATGAAACACAGAAATAGCATCCGAATTTAATACAAAAGTCACAATGCCGACTTAAGTACAAGAGGAGTGACACTCTATCTTTCTATGATTTGAACCTCTCCTGTGAGTCCAGTTTTAGATTCCGATGCTTCACTTCAGGTGTACTGTATCCTTTGGACCTTCTTATTGACACTGAAACACAGTAATTGCATCCGAATTTAATACAAAAGGAACAATGCCGACTTAAGTACAAGAGGACTGACACTCTCACTTTCGATGTTTAAACCTCTCCTGTGAGTCCAGTTTTAGATTCCGATGCTTCACTTTAGGGTTACTGTATCCCTAGGACTTTCTTATTGACGATGAAACACAGAGTTTGCATCGGAATTTAATATAAAAGGCACAATGCCGACTTAAGTACAAGAGGACTAACACTCTCACTTTCTATGATTTGAACCTCTCCTGTGAGTCCAGTTTTAGGTTCCGATGATTCTCTTCATGTTTGCTGTATCCCTTGCACCTTCTTATAGACGATGCAACACAGAGTTTGCATCCGAATTTAATACAAAAGGCACAAAGCCGACTTAAGTACAAGAAGACTGACTCTCTAACTTTCTATGATTAGAACCACTCCTGTGCGTCCAGTTTTAGATTCCGATGCTTCACTTCATATTTCCTTTATCCCTTGGACCTTCTTACTGACGACGAAACACTGAAATTGCATCCGAATTTAATACAAAAGGCACAATGCAGTCTTAAGTACAAGAGGACTGACACTCTCACTATTTATGATTTGAACCTCTCCTGTGAGACCAGTTTTAGATTCCGATGCTTCTCTTCAGGTTTACTGTATCCCTTGGAACTTCTTATTGACGATGAAACACAGAGTTTGCTTTGGAATTTAATACAAAATGCACAATGCCGACTTAAGTACAAGAGGACTGACACTCACACTTTCTATGATTTGAACCTCTATTGTGAGTCCAGTTTTGGTACCGATGCTTCACTTCAGGTTTACTGTATCCCTTGGAAGTTCTTATTGACGATGAAACACAGAAATTGCATCCGAATTTTATACAAAAGGCACAATTCCGACTTAAGTACAAGAGGACTGACAGTCTCACTTTCTATTATTTGAACCTCTCCTGTGAGTACAATTTTAGATTCAGATGCTTCACTTCAGGTTTACTGTATACTTAGGACATTCTTATTGACGATGAAACACAGTAATAGCATCCGAATTTAATACAAAGGGAACAATGCCGACTTAAGTACAAGAGGACTGACACTCTCACTTTCTATGATTAAAACCTCTCCTGTGAGACCAGTTATAGATTCCGATGCTTCACTTCAGGTTTACTGTATCCCTCGGACCTTCTTATTGACGATGAAACACATAAATTGCACCCGAATTTAATACAATAGTGACAATGCCGAATTAAGTACAAGAGGACTGACACTTTTACTTTCTCTGATTTGAACCGCTGCTGTGAGTTCAGTTTTCGATTTCGATGCTTCACTTCAGGTTTACTGTATACCTCGGACCTTCTTATTGACGATGGAACACAGAAATTGCATCCGAACTTAAAACAAAAGGCACACTGCCGACTTAAGTACAAGAGGGCCAACACTCTAACTCTCTATGATTCGAACCTCTCCTGTGAGTCCAGTTTTAGATTCCGATGCTTCACTTCAGGTTTACTGTATAACTTGGACCTTCTTATTTACGATGAAACACAGAGTTTGCAACCGAATTCAATACAAAAGGCACATTTCCGACATAAGTACAAGAGGACTGACACTTTCACTTTCTATGATTTGAACCTCTCCTGTGAGTCCAGTTTTAGATTCCGATGCTTCACTTCCGGTGTACTGTATCCTTTGGACTTACTTATTGACGATGATACACAGAAATTGCATCCGAATTTAATACAAAAGGCACAATGCCGATTTAAGTACAAGAGGACTGACATTCTCACTGTCTATGATTTGAACCTCTCCTGTGAGTCCAGTTTTAGATTCCGATGCTTCACTTCAGGTTTACTGTATCGCTTGGCCCTTCTTATTGACGATGAAACACAGAGTTTGCATCCGAACTTAATACAAAAGGCACAAAGCCGACTTAAGTACAAGAAGACTGACACTCTAACTTTCTATGATTAGAACCACTCCTGTGCGTCCAGTTTTAGATTCCGATGCTTCACTTCATATTTACTTTATCTCTTGGACCTTCTTACTGACGACGTAACACTGAAATTGCATCCGAATTTAATACAAAAGGCACAATGCCGACTTAAGTACAAGAGGACTGACACTCTCACTTTTTATGATTTGAACCTCTCCTGTGAGTCCAGTTTTAGATTCCGATGCTTCACGTCAGGTTTACTGTATCCCTTGGAACTTCTTATTGACGATGAAACACAGAGTTTGCATTGGAATTTAATACAAAAGGCGCAATACGGACTTAAGTACAAAAGGACTGACATTCTCACTTTCAATGATTTGAACCTCTCCTGTGACTCCGGTTTTAGATTCCGACGCTTCACTTCAGGTTTACTGCATCCCTTGGAACTTCTTATTGACGATGAAACACAGAAATTGCATCCGAAATTAATACAAAAGGCACAATGCCGACTTATGTACAAGTGGACTGACACTCTAACTTTCTATCATTTGAACCTTTCCTGTGAGTCCAGTTTGCGATTTCGATGCTTTACTTCAGGTTTTCGGTATACCTCGGACCTTCTTATTGACGATGGAACACAGAAATTGCATCCGAACTTAAAACAAAAGGCACAATGCCGACTTAAGTACAAGACGGCTGACACTCTAACTTTCTATGATTCTAACCTCTCCTGTGAGTCCAGTTTTAGATTCCGATGCTTCACTTCAGGTTTACTGTATAACTTGGACCTTCTTATTGACGATGAAACACAGAGTTTGCATCCGAATACATTACAAAAGGCACAATTCCGACTTAAGTACAAGAGGACTGACACTTTCACATTCTATGATTCGAACCTCTTCTGTGAGTCCAGTTTTAGATTCCGATGCTTCACTTCCTGTGTACTGTATCCTTTGGACTTACTTATTGACGATGATACACAGAAATTGCATCGGAATTTAATACAAAAGGCACAATGCCGACTAGAGTACAGGAGAACTGACACCCTCACTTTCTACGATTTGAACCTCTCCTGTGAGCCCAGTTTTAGATTCCGATGCTTCACGTCAGGTTTACTGTATCCCTTGGAACTTCTTATTGACGATGAAACACAGAAATTGCATCCGAAATTAATACAAAAGGCACAATGCCGACTTAAGTTCAAGAGGACTGACACTCTAACTTTCTATCATTTGAACCTTTTCTGTGAGTCCAGTTTTAGATTCCGATGCTTCACTTCAGGTTTACCGTATCCCATGGACCTTTTTATTGACGATGAAACACAGAAATTGCATCTGAATTTAATACAAAAGGCACAATCCCGACTTAAGTACTAGAGGACTGACACTCAAACATTCTATGATTTGAACCTCTCCTGTGAGTCCAGTTTCAGATTTCGATGCTTCCCTTCAGGTTTACTGTATACCTAGGACGTTCTTATTGACGATGAAACAGAAATTGCATCCGAATTTAATACAAAAGGCACAATGCCGACTTAACTACATAGGGGCTGATACTCTAACTTTCTATGATTAAAACCTCTCCTGTGAGTCCAGTTATAGATTCCGATGCTTCACTTCAGGTTTACTGTATCCCTTGGACCTTCTTATTGACGATGAAACACAGAAATTGCATCCGAATTTAATACAAAAGAGACAATGCCGAATTAAGTACAAGAGGACTGACACTCTAACATTCTATGATTTGAACCTCTCCTGTGAGTCCAGTTTTCGATTTCGATGCTTACCTTCAGGTTTACTGTATACCTTGGACCTTCTTATTGACGATGAATCACAGAAATTGCATCCGAATTTAATACAAAAGGCACAATGCCGACTTAGGTAAAAGAGGACTGACACTCTCACTTTCTATGATTCGAACCTCTCCTGTGAGTCCAGTTTTAGATTCCGATGCTTCACTTCAGGGGTACTGTATCCTTTGGACCTTCTTATTGACGATGAAACACAGAAACTGCATCCGATTTTAATACTATAGGCACAATGCCGACTTAAGTACAAGAGGACTGACACTCTCACTTTCTATGATTTGAATCTCTCCTGTGAATCCAGTTTTTGATTCCGATGCTTCATTTCAGGTTTTCTGTATCCCTTGGACCTTCTTATTGACGATGAACACAGAAATTGCATCGGAATTTAATACAAAAAGCACAGTGCCGTCTTAAGTACAAGAGGACTGACACTCTCACTTTCTATGACTTGAACCTCTCCTGTGAGTCCAGTTTTAGATTCCGATGCTTCCCTTCAGGTTTACTTTACCCCTTGGAACTTCTTATTGACGATGATACACAGAAATTGCAACCGAATTTAATACAAAAGGCACAATGCCGACTTAAGTACAAGAGGACTGACACTCTAACTATCTATGATTTGATCCTCTCCTGTGAGTCCAGTTTTAGATTCCGATGCTTCACTACAGGTTTACTGTATACCTTGGACCTTCTTATTGACGATGAAACACATAAATTGCATCCGAATTTAATAATTTAGTACAAATGGCACAATGCCGAATTAAGTACAAGTGTACTGACACACTAACTTTCTATGATTTGAGCCTCTCCTGTGAGTCCAGTTTTAGATTACGATGCTTCACTTCAGGTTTACTGTATCCGTTGGACCTTCTTATTGACGATGAAACACAGAGTTTGCATCCGAATTTAATACAAAAGGCACAAAGCCGACTTAAGTGCAAGAAGACTAACACTCTAACTTTCTATGATTAGAACCACTCCTGTGCGTCCAGTTTTAGATTCCGATGCTTCACTTCATATTTACTTTATCCCTTGGACATTCTTATTGACGATGAAACACTGAAATTGCATCCGAATTTAATACAAAAGGCACAATGCCGACTTAAGTACAAGATTACTGACACTCTCACTTTTTATGATTTGAACCTCTCCTGTGAGTCCAGTTTTAGATTCCGATGCTTCACTTCTGGTTTACTGTACACCTTGCACCATCTTATTGACGATGAAACACAGAAATTGCATCGGAATTTAATACAAAAGGCACAATGCCGACTAGAGTACAAGAGAACTGACACCCTCACTTTCTATGATTTGAACCTCTCCTGTGAGCCCAGTTTTAGATTCCGATGCTTCACGTCAGGTTTACTGTATCCCTTGGAACTTCTTACTGACGATGAAACACAGAAACTGCATCCGAAATTGATACAAAAGGCACAATGCCGACTTAAGTTCAAGAGGACTGACACTCTAACTTTCTATCATTTGAACCATTCCTGTGAGTCCAGTTTTAGATTCCGATGCTTCCGTTCAGGTTTAATTTACCCCTTGGACTTTCGTATTGACGATAAAACACAGAGTTTGCATCGGAATTTAATATAAAAGGCACAATGCCGACTTAAGTAAAAAAAGGACTGACACTCTCACTCTCTATGATTTGAACCTCTCCTGTGAGTCCAGTTTTAGATTCCGATGCTTTACTTCAGGTTCACTGTATCCCTTGGAACTTCTTATTGACGATGAAACACAGAGTTTGCATTGGAATTTAACACAAAACGCACTATGCCGACTTAAGTACAAGTGTACTGACACTCTAACTTTCTATGATTTGAGCCTCTCCTGTGAGTCCAGTTTTAGATTACGATGCTTCACTTCAGGTTTACTGTATCCGTTGGACCTTCTTATTGACGATGAAACACAGAAATAGCATCCGAATTTAATACAAAAGGCACAATGCCGGCTTAAGTAAAAAGGACTGACACTCTAACTTTCTATGATTTGAACCTCTCCTGTGAGTCCAGTTCTAGATTCCGATGCTTCACTTCAGGTTTACTGTATCACTTGGACCTTCTTACTGACGATGAAACACAGATATTGCATCGGAATTTAATCCAAAAAGCACAATGCCGACTTAAGTACAAGAGGACTGACACTCTCACTTTCTATGATTTGAACCTCTGCTGTGAGTCCAGTTTTAGATTCCGTTGCTTCACTTCAGGTTTACTGTATACCTTGGACCTACCTATTGACGATGAAACACAGAGTTTGCATCGGAATTTAATATAAAAGGCACAATGCCGACTTAAGTGCAAGAGGATTGACATTCTCACTCTCTATGATTTGAACCACTCCTGTGAGTCCAGTCTTAGTTTCCGATGCTTCACTTCAGGTTTACCGTATACCTTGGACCTTCTTATTGACGAAGGAACACAGAAATTGCATCGGAATTTAATTCAACAGGCACAATGCCGACTTAAATACAAGAGGACTGACACTATAACTTTCTATGATTTAAACCTCTCCTGTGAGTCCAGTTTTAGATTCCGAAGCTTCACTTCAGGATTACTTTATACCTTGGACCTTCTTATTGACGATGTAGCACAGAAATTGCATCCGAATGTAATACATAACCACAATGCCGACTTAAGTACAAGAGGACTGACACTCTAACTTTCTATGATTTGAACCTCTCCTGTGAGTTCAGTTTTAGATTCCGATGCCGCACTTCTGGTTTACTGTATACCTTGGACCTTCTTATTGACGATGAAACACAGAAATTGCATCGGAATTTAACACAAAAGTCACAATGCCGACTTAAGTACGAGAGGACTCACATCCTAACTTTCTATGATTTAAACCTCTCCTGTGAGTCCAGTTTTAGATTCCGATGATTCACTTCAGGTTTACTGTATACCTTGGATTATCTTATTGACGATTAAGCCCAGAAATTGCATCCGAATTTACTACAAAATTCACAATGCCGACATAAGTTTAAGAGGACTGACACTCTATCTTTCTATGATTTGAACCACTCCTTTGAGTCCAGTTTTAGATTCCCATGCTTCACTTTAGGTTTACTGTATACCCTGGACCTTCTAATTGACTATGAAACACAGAAATTGCATCCGAATTTAATACAAAAGGCACAATGCCGACTTAAGTACAGGAGGACTGACACTCTAATTTTCTATGATTTGAACCTCTCCTGTGAGTCCAGTTTAAGATTCCGATGCTTCACTTCAGGTTTACTGTACCTCTTGGCCTTCTTATTGACGATGAAACAAAGAAATTGCATCCGAATTTAATACAAAAGGCACAATGCCGACTTAAGTACAAGAGGACAGACACTCTCACATTCTATGATTTGAACCTCTCCTGTGAGTCCAGTTTTAGATCCGAAGCTTCACTTCAAGTTTACTGTATACCTTCCACCTTCTTATTGGCGATGAAAAACAGAAATTGCATCCGAATTTAATACAAAAGGCACAATGCCGACTTAAGTACAAGAGAACTGACACTCTCACTTTCTACGATTTGAACCTCTCCTGTGAGTCCAGCTTTAGATTCCGATGCTTCACTTCAGGTTTACTGTATCCCTTGGAACTTCTTATTGACGAAGAAACACAGTGTTTGCATTGGAATTTAATACAAAGGGCACAATGCCGACTAAAGTACAAGAGGACTGACGTTCTCACTTTCTATGATTTGAACCTCTCCTGTGAGTCCAGTTTTGTTACCGATGCTACACTTCAGTTTTACTGTATCCCTTGGAACTTCTTATTGACGATGAAACACAGAAATTGCACCCGAATTTAATACAAAAGGCACAATGCCGTCTTAAGTACAAGAGGACTGACAGTCTCACTTTCTATGATTTGAACCTCTCCTGTGAGTCCAGTTTTAGATTCCGATGCTTCGCTTCAGGTTTACTGTATACCTTGCACTTTCTTATTGACGATGAAACACAGTAATTGCATCCAAATTTAATACAAAAGGCACAATGCCGACCTAAGTACAAGAGGACTGACACTCTAAATTTCTATTATTTGAACCTCTGCTGTGAGTCCAGATTTAGATTCCGATGCTTCACTTCAGGTTTACTGCATCCCTTGGACCTTCTTATAGACGACGATACACAGAAATTGCATCCGAATTTTATACAAAAGGCACAATGCCGTCTTAAGTACAAGAGGACTGACAGTCTCACTTTCTATGATTTGAACCTCTCCAGTGAGTCCAGTTTTATATTCCGATGCTTCACTTCAGGTTTACTGTATACCTTGGACCTTCTTATTGACGAAGGAACACAGAAATTGCATCGGAATTAAATTCAACAAGCACAATGCCGACTTAAGTACAAGAGGACTGACACTCTATCTTTCTATAATTGAACCTCTCCTGTGAGCCCAATTTTAGATTCCTATGCTTCACTTCAGGTTTACTGTATCCCTGGGACCTTCTTACTGACGATGAAACACAGAAATTGCATCCGAATTTAATACAAAAGGCACAATGCCGACTTAAGCACAAGTGTACTGACACTCTAACTTTCTATGATTTGATCCTCTCCTGTGAGTCCAGTTTTAGATTCCGATGCTTCACTTCAGGTTTACTTTAAACCTTGGACCTTTTTATTGAACATGTAGCACAGATACTGCATCCGAATGTAATAAAAAAGCACAATGCCAACTTAAGTACAAGAGGACTGACATTCTAACTTTCTATTATTTGAACCTCTCCTGTGAGTCCAGTTTTAGATTCCGATGCTTCACTTCAGTTTTACTGCATCTCTTGGACCTTCTTATTGACGACGAAACACAGAAATTGCATCCGAATGTAGCATGAAAGGCACAATGCCGACTTAAGTACAAGAGGACACACACCCTAACTTTTTATGATTTAAACCTCTCCTGTGGGTCCAGTTTTAGATTCCGATGCTTCACTTCAGGTTTACTGTATACCCTGGACCTTCTTATTGACGATGAAACACAGAAAATGCATCCGAATTTAATACAAAAGGCACAATGCCGACTTAAGTACAAGAGGACTGACAGTCTCATTTTCTCTGATTTGAACCTCTCCTGTGAGTCTAGTTTTAGATTCCGATACTTCACTTCAGGTTTACTGTATCCCTTGGACCTTCTTATTGACGATTAAACGCAGAAATTGCGTCCGAATTTAATACAAAATTCACAATGCCGACTTAATTACAAGAGGACTGACACTCTAATTTTCTATGATTTGAACCTCTCCTGTGAGACCAGTTTTAGATTCCGATGCTTCACTTCAGGTTTACTGTATACCTTGGACCTACTTATTGACGATGAAACACAGAAATTGCGTCGGAATTAAATTCAAAAGACACAATGCCGACTTAGGTACAAGAGGACTAACACTCTAACTTGCTATGATTTGAACCTCTTATGTGAGTCCAGTTTTATATTCCAATGCTTCTCTTGAGGTATACTGTGTACGTTGGACTTTCTTATTGACGATGAAACACAGAAAATGCATCCGAATTAAATTCAAAAGGCACAATGCCGAGTTAAGTACAAGCAGACAGACACTCTAACTTTCAATGTTTGAACCTCTCCTGTGAGTCCAGCCTATGATTTCGATGCTTCACTTCAGGTTTACTGTATACCTCGGACCTTGTTATTGACGATGAAACACAGAAATTGCATCCGAATTTTATACAAAAGGCACAATGCCGGCTTAAGTACAAGAGGACTGACAATCTAACTTTCTATGATTTGAACCTCTCCAGTGAGTCTAGTTTTATATTCCGATGCTTCACTTCAGGTTTACTGTATACCTTGGACCTTCTTATTGACGAAGGAACATAGAAATTGCATCGGAATTAAATTCAACAAGCACAATGCCGACTTAAGTACAAGAGGACTGACACTCTAACTTTCTATAATTGAACCTCTCCTGTGATCCCAGTTTTAGATTCCTATGCTTCACTTCAGGTTTACTGTATACCTGGACCTTCTTACTGACGATGGAACACAGAAATTGCATCCGAATTTAATACAAAAGGCACAATGCCGACTTAAGTACAAGTGTACTGACACTCTAACTTTCTATAATTAGAACCTCTCCTGTGAGTCCAGTTTTAGATTCCGATGCTTCACTTCAGGTTTACTGTAGCCCTTGGACCTTCTTATTGACGATGAAACACAGAAATTGCATCCGAATATAATAGAAAAGGCACAATGCCGACTTAAGTACAAGGGGACTGACACTCTAACTTTCTATGATTTGAACCTCTCCTGTGAGTCCAGTTTTAGATTCCGATGCTTCACTTCAGGTTTACTTTAAACCTTGGACTTTCTTATTGACGATGAAACACAGAAATTGCATCCGATTTTAATACAAAAGTCACAATGCCGACTTAAGTACAAGGGGACTGACACGCCAACTTTCAATGATTTGAACCTCTCCTGTGAGTCCAGTTTTAGATTCCGATGCTTCACTTCAGGTTTACTGTATACCTTGAACCTTCTTATTGACGATGAAACACAGAAATTGCATCCGATTGTAGCACAAAAGGCACAATGCCGACTTAAGTACTAGAGGACACACACCCTAACTTTTTATGATTTAAACCACTCCTGTGGGTCCAGTTTTAGATTCCGTTGCTTCCCTTCAGTTTTACTGTATACCCTTGACCTTCTTATTGACGATGAAACACAGAAATTGCATCCGAATTTAATACAAAAGGCACAATCCCGACTTAAGTACTAGAGGACTGACACTCAATCTTTCTGTGATTTGAACCTCTCCTGTGGGTCCAGTTTTAGATGTCGATGCTTCACTTCAGGTTTACTGTAAAACGTGGACCTCCTTATTGACGATGAAACACACAGTTTGCATCCGAATTCAATACAAAAGACACAATTCCGACATAAGTACAAGAGGACGGACACTCTAACTTTCTATGATTTCATCCACTCCTCTGAGTCCAGTTTTTGATTCCGATGCTTCACTTCAGGCTTTCTGCATTCCTTGGACCTTCTTATTGACGGTGAAACACAGAAATTTCATCGGAATTTAATACAAAAGGCACAATGCCGACATAGGTAAAAGAGGACTGACCCTCTCACTTTCTATGATTTGAACCTCTCCTGTGAGTCCAGTTTTTGATTCCGATGCTTCACTTCAGGTTTCTGTATCCCTTGGGCCTTCTTATTGACGATGAAACACAGAGTTTGCATCGGAATTTAACATAAACGGCACAATGCCTACTTAAGTACAAGAGGACTGACACTCTCACTTTCTATGATTTGTACCTCTCCTGTGAGTCCAGTTTTAGATTCCGATGCTTCACATCAGGTTTACTGTATCCCTTGGACCTTCTTGTTGACGATGAAACACAGAGTTTGCATCCGAAATTAATACAAGAGGCACAATGCCGACTTAAGTACAAGAGGACTGACACTCTAATTTTCTATGATTTGAACCTATCCTGCAAGTCCAGTCTTAAATTCCGATGCTTCACTTCAGGTCTACTGTATCCCTTGGCCTTTCTTATTGACGAAGAAACACAGAGTTGGCATCCGAATTTAATACAAAAGGCACAATGCAGCCTTAAGTACAAGAGGATTGACACTCTAACTTTTTATGATTTGAACCTCCCCCGTGAGTCCAGTTTTAGATTCCGATGCTTCACATAAGGTTTACTGTATCCCTTGGACCTTTTTATTGACGATGAAACACAGAGTTTGCATCGGAATTTAACATATAAAGGAACAATGCCTACTTAAGTACAAGAGGACTGACCCTCTCACTTTCTATGATTTGAACCTCTCCTGTGGGTCCAGTTTTTAATTCCGATGCTTCACTTCAGGTTTCCTGTATCCCTTGGAACTTCTTATTGACGATGAAACACGGAGTTTGCATTGGAATTTAATACAAAAGGCGCAATGACGACTTAAGTACAAGAAGACTGACACTCTCACTTTCTATGATTTGAACCTCTCCTGAGATTCCGGTTTTAGATTCCGTCGCTTCACTTCAGGTTTACTGTATACCTTGCACCTTCTTATTGGCGATGAAACACAGCTATTGGATCCGAATTTAATACAAAAGGCACAATGCCGACTTAAGTACAAAAGGACTGACACTCTAACTTTCTATGATTTGAACCTCTCCTGTGAGTCCAGTTTTAGATTCCGATGCTTCACTTCAGGTTTACTGTATCCCTTGGACCTTCTTATTGACGATGAAACACAGAAATTGCATCCGAATTTAATACAAAAGGCACAATCCCGACTTAAGTACTAGAGGACTGACACTCAATCTTTCTGTGATTTGAACCTCTCCTGTGGGTCCAGTTTTAGATGTCGATGCTTCACTTCAGGTTTACTGTATACCTCGGACTTTCTTATTGACGATGAAACACAGAAATTGCATCCGAATTTAATACAAAAGGCACAATGCCGACTTAAGTACAAGAGGGTTGATACTCTAACTTACAATGATTAAAACCTCTCCTGTGAGTCCAGTTATAGATTCTGATGGTTCACTTCAAGTTTACTGTATCCCATGGACTTTCTTATTGACGATGAAACACAGAAATTGCATCCGAATTTAATACAAAACTGACAATGCCGAATTAAGTACAAGAGGACTGACACTCTAACTTTCTATGATTTGAACCTCTCCCGTGAGCCCAGTTTTCGATTTCGATGCTTCACTTCAGGCATACTGTATACCTCGGACCTTCTTATTGACGATGAAACACAGAAATTGCAGGCGAATGTAATACAAAAGGCACAATGCCGACTTAAGTACAAGAGGGCCGACTCTCTAACTTTCTATGATTTGAACCTTTCCTGTGAGTCCACTTTTAGATTCTGATGCTTCACTTCATATTTACTGTATCCCTTGGACCTACTTATTGACGATGAAACACAGAAATTGCATCCGAATTTAATACCAAAGGCACAATGCCGACTTAAGTACAAGAGGACTCACGCCCTAACTTTTTTGATTTAACCTCTCCTGTGGGTCCAGTTTAAGATTCCGATGCTTCACTTCAGGTTAACTGTATCCCTTGGCCCTTCTTATTGACATTGAAACACAGAGTTTGCATCCGAATTTAATACAAAAGGCACAATGCCGCCTTAGGTACAAGAGGACTGACACTCCAACTTTTTATGATTAGAACCACTCCTGTGAGTCCACTTTTAGATTCCGATGCTTCACTTCATATTTACTGTATCCCTTGGACCTACTTATTGACGATGAAACACAGAAATTGCATCCGAATTTAATACTAAAGGCACAATGCCGACTTAAGTACAAGAGGACTCACGCCCTAACTTTTTTGATTTAACCTCTCCTGTGGGTCCAGTTTTAGATTCCGATGCTTCACTTCACGTTTACAGTATACCCAGGACCTTCTTACTGACGATGAAACACAGAAATTGCATCCGAATTTAATACAAAAGGCACAATGCCGACTTTAGTTCAAGAGGACTCACACTCCAACTACCTATAATTGAACCCCTCAAGTGAGTCCAGTTTTAGATTCCGTTGCCTGACTTCAGGTTTACTGTATGCCTTGGACCTTCTTATTGACGATGAAACACAGAAATTGCATCCAACTTTAATACAAAGGGCACAATGCCGAGTTAAGTACAAGAGTACTGAACCTCTAACTTTCTACGATTTGAACCTCTCCTGTGAGTCCTGTTTTAGATTACGATACTTCACTTCACGTTTGCTGCATCTCTTGGAGCTTCTTATTGGCGATGAAACGCAGAAATTGCAACCGAACTTAATACAAAAAGCACAATGCCGACTTAATTACAAGAGGAGTGACACTCTAACTTTCTATGATTTAAACCTCTCCAGTGAGTCCAGTTTTAGATTCCGATGCTTCACTTCAGGTTTACTGTATACCTTGGACTTTCTTATTGACGATGAAACTCAGAAATTGCGTCGGAATTTAATACAAAAGTCACAAAGCCGACTTAAGTACAAGAGGACTGACACTCTAAATTTCTTTGATTTCAACCTCTCCTGTGAGTCCAGTCTTTGATTCCGATGCTTCACTTCAGGTTTACTGTATACCTTGGACCTTCTTATTGACGAAGAAACACCAAAATTGCATCCCAATTTATTGCAAAATGCACAATGCCGACTTAAGTACAAGAGTACTGACACTCTAACTTTCTATGATTTGAACCTCTCCTGTGAGTCCAGTTTTAGATTCCGATACTTCACTTCAGATTGCTGCATCTCTTGGACCTTCTTATTGACGATGAAACGCAGAAATTGCATCCGAACTTAATACAAAAGGCACAATGCCGACTTAATTACAAGAGGAGTGACACTCTAACTTTCTATGATTTGAACCTCTCCTGTGAGTCCAGTTTTAGATACCGAAGCTTCACTTCAGGTTTACTGTATACCTTGGACCTTCTTATTGACGATGAAACTCAGAAATTGCGTCGGAATTTAATACAAAAGGCACAATGCCGACTTAAGTACAAGAGGACTGACACTCTAAATTTCTTTGATTTGAACCTCTCCTGTGAGTCCAGTTTTAGATTCCCATGCTTCACTTCAGGTTTACTGTATACCTCGGACCTTCTTATTGACGATGAAACACAGATATTGCGTCCGAATTTAATACAAAAGGCACCCTGCCGACTTAAGTACAATTGGGCTGACACTCTAACTTTCTATGATTTGAACCTCTCCTGTGAGTCCAGTCATCGATTCCGATACTTCTCTTCAGGTATACTGTATACCTTGGACCTTCTTATTGACAATGAAACACCAAAATTGCGTCCCAATTTATTACAAAAGGCACAATGCCGACTTAAGTACTAGAGGACTGACACTCTAACTATCTATGATTTGAACCTGTCCTGTGAGTCCAGTTTTAGATTCCGATGCTTCACTTCCGGTTTTCGGTTTACCTTGCATCCTCTTATTGACGATGAAACACAGAAATTGCATCGTAATTTAATACAAAAGGCACAATGCGGGCTTAAGTACAAGAGGACTGACTCTCTAACTTTCTATGATATGAACCTCTCCTGTGTGTCCAGTTTTAAATTACGATGCTTCACTTCGTGTTTACTGTATACCTTGCACCTTCTTATTGACGATGAAACAAAGAAATTGCTTCGGAATTAAATACAAAAGGCACGATGCCGAATTAAGTACAAGAGGACTCACACTCTAACTTTCTATAATTGAACCTCTACTGTGAGTCCAGTTTTAGATTTTGATGCTTCAATTCAGGTTTACTGAATACCTTGGACCTTCTTATTGACGATGAAACACAGAAATTGCGTCGGAATTAAATTCCAAAGGCACAATGCCGACTTAAGTACAAGTGGACTGAGACTCTAACTTTCTGTGATTTGAACCACTTCTGTGAGTCCAGTTTTAGATTCCGATGCTTCTCTTCAGGTTTAATGTGTACCTTGGACCTTCTTATTGACGATGACACACAGAAATTGCATCCGAATTAAGTTCAAAAGGCACAATGCCGAGTTAAGTACAAGAAGACTGACACTCAACTTTCTATGATTTGAACCTCTCCTGTGAGTCCAGTTTTAGATTCCGATGCTTCACTTCAGGTTTTCTGTATCCCTTGGACCTTCTTATTGACGATGAAACACAGAAATTGCATCCGAATTTAATGCAAAAGGCACAATGCCGACTTAAGTGCAAGAGGACTGACACTCTAACTTTCTATGAGTTGAACCTCTCCTGTGAGTCCAGTTTTAGATTCTGATGCTTCACTTCAGGTGTACTGTATCCCTTGGACCTTCTTATTGACGATGAAACACAGAAAATGCATTCGAATTAAATTCAAAAGGTACAATGCAGAGTTAAGTACAATAAGACAGACACTCTAACTTTCTATGGTTTGAACCGCTCCTGTGAGTCCAGTTTTAGATTCTGATGCTTGACTTCAGGTTTACCGTAACCCTTGGACCTTCTTATTGACGATGAAACACAGATATTGCATCCGAATTTAATACAAAAGTCACAATGCCGACTTAAGTACAAGTGGACTGACACTTTAACTTTCTATGATTGGAACCTCTCCTGTGAGTCCAGTTTTAGATTCCGATGCTTCACGTCAGGTTTACTGTATACCTCGGACTTTCTTATTGACGATGAAACACAGAAATTGCATCCAAATTTAATACAAAAGGCACAATGCCAACTTAAGTACAAGTGGGCTGACACTTTAACTTTCTATGATTTGAACCTCTCCTGTGAGTCCAGTTCTAGATTCCGATGCTTTCTTTCAGGTTTACTGTATAACTTGGACCATCTTATTGACGAAGAAACACAGAGTTTGCATCCGAATTTAATACAAAAGGCACAATGCCGACATAAGTACAAGAGGACTGACACTCTAACTCTCTATGATTTCTACCTCTCCTGTGAGTCCAGTTTTAGATTCCGATGCTTCACTTCAGGTTTACTGTATACCTTGGACCTACCTATTGACGATGAAACACAGAAATAGCATCTGAATTTAATACAAAAGGCACAATGCCGACCTAAGTAAAAGAGGACTGACACTCTCACTTTCTATGATTTGAACTTCTCCTGTCAGTCCAGTTTTAGATTCCGATGCTTCACTTGAGGTTTACTGTATACCTTGGACCTACCTATTGACGATGAAACACAGAAATAGCATCTGAATTTAATACAAAAGGCACAATGCCGACCTAAGTAAAAGAGGACTGACACTCTCACTTTCTATGATTTGAATTTCTCCTGTCAGTCCAGTTTTAGATTCCGATGCTTCACTTGAGGTGTACTGTATCCCTTGGACCATCTTATTGTCGATGAAACACAGAGTTTGCATCGAAATTTAATAATAAAGGCACAATGCCGACTTAAGTACAAGAGGACACACACTCTTACTTCTATGATTTGAACCTCTCCTGTGAGTCCAGTTTTAGATTCCGATGCTTCACTTCAGGTTTACTGTATACCTTGGACCTTCGTATTGACGATGAAACACGGATATTGCATCTGAATATAATACAAAAGGCACAAAGCCGACCTAAGTGAAAGAGGACTGACACTCTCACTTTCTATGATTTGAACCTCTCCTGTGAGTCCAGTTTTAGATTCCGATGCTTCACTTCAGGTTTACCATATCCCTTGGACCTTCTCATTGACGATGAAACACAGAGTTTGCATCCGAATTTAATACAAAAGGCACAACGCCGACTTAAGGGCAAGAGGACTGACACTCTAACTTTCTATGATTTGAACCTCTCCAGTGAGTATAGTTTTAGATTCCGATGCTTCACTTCAGGTTTACTGTATCCCTTGGTCCTTCTTATTGACGATGAAACACAGAAATTGCATCCGATTTTAATACAAAAGGCACAATGTCGACTTAAGCACAAGAGGACTGACACTCCCACATTCTATGATTTGAACCTCTCCTGTGGGTCGAGTTTTAGATTCCGCTGTTTCACTTCAGGTTTACTGTATACCTTGCACCTTCTTATTGACGATGAAACACAGAAATTGCATCGGAATTAAATACAAAAAGTACAATGCCGAATTAAGTACAAGAAAACTTACACTCTCACTTTCTATGATTTGAACCTCCCTGTGAGTCCAGTTTTAGATCCGATGCTTAACATCAGGTTTACTGTATCCCTTTTGACTTCTTATTGACGATGAAGCACAGAGTTTGCATTGGAAATTATTACAAAAGTCACAATGCCGACTTAAGTACAAGAGGACTGACACTCACACTTTCTATGATTTGAACCTATCCTTTGAGTCCAGTTTTAAATTCTGATGCATCACTTCATTTTTACTGTATCCCTTCCACATTCTTATTGCCGATGAATCACAGAAACTTCATCCAAATTAAATTCAAAAGGTACAATGCCGAGTTAATTACAAGTTGACTGACACCCCAACTTTCTATGATTTGAACCTCTCATGTGAGTCCAGTTTTAGATTCCGTTGCTTCACTTGAGGTTTACTGTATCCCTTGGACCATTTTATTGTCGATGAAACGCAGAGTTTGCATCGGAATTTAATAATAAAGGCACAATGCCGACTTAAGTACAAGAGGACTGACACTCTCACTTCTATGATTTGAACCTCTCCTGTGAGTCCTGTTTTAGATTCAGATTTTTCATTTTCGGTTTACTGTATCCCTTGGACCTTCTTATTGACGATGAAACACAGAGTTTGCATCCGAATTTAATACAAAAGACACGATGCCGACTTAAGTACAAGAGGACTAACACTCTAACTTTCTATGATTTGAACCTCTCCTGTGAGTCCAGTATTAGATTTCGATGCTTCACTTCAGGTTTACAGTATCCCTTGGACCTTCTTATTGACGATGAAACACAGACTTTGCATCCGAATTTAATACAAGAGGCACAATGCCGACCTAAGTACAAGAGGACTGACACTCTAACTTTCTATGATTTCAACCTCTCGTGTGAGGCCAATTTTAAATTCTGATGCGTCACTTCAGGTTTACTGTATCCCTTGGACCTTCTTATTGACGATGAAACACAGAGTTTGCATCCGAAATTAATACAAAAGGCACCATGCCGACATAAGTACAAGAGGACTGACACTCTAACTTTCTATGATTTGAACCTTTCCTGTGAGTCCAGTATTAGATTTCGATTCTTCACTTCAGGTTTACTGTATCCCTTGGACCTTCTTATTGACGATGAAACACAGAAATTGCATCCGAAATTAATACAAAAGGCACCATGCCGACATAAGTACAAGAGGACTGACACTCTAACTTTCTATGATTTGAACCTTTCCTGTGAGTCCAGTATTAGATTTCGATCCTTCACTTCAGGTTTACTGTATCCCTTGGACCTTCTTATTGACGATGAAACACAGAAATTGCATCCGAATTTAATACAAATGGCACAATGCTGACTTAAGTACAAGTGGACTGACACTCCCACATTCTATGATTTGAACCTCTCCTGTGAGTCCAGTTTTAGATTCCGATGTTTCACTTCAGGTTTACTGTATACCTTGCACCTTCTTATTGACGATGAAACACAGAAATTGCATCGGAATTTAATACAAAGAGCACAATGCCGACTTAAGTACAAGAGATCTGACACTCACACTTTCTATGATTTGAACCTATCCTTTGAGTCCAGTTTTAAATTCTGATGCATCACTTCATTTTTACTGTATCCCTTCCACATTCTTATTGCCGATGAATCACAGAAACTTCATCCAAATTAAATTCAAAAGGTACAATGCCGAGTTAATTACAAGTTGACTGACACCCCAACTTTCTATGATTTGAACCTCTCATGTGAGTCCAGTTTTAGATTCCGTTGCTTCACTTGAGGTTTACTGTATCCCTTGGACCATTTTATTGTCGATGAAACGCAGAGTTTGCATCGGAATTTAATAATAAAGGCACAATGCCGACTTAAGTACAAGAGGACTGACACTCTCACTTCTATGATTTGAACCTCTCCTGTGAGTCCAGTTTTAGATTCAGATTTTTCATTTTCGGTTTACTGTATCCCTTGGACCTTCTTATTGACGATGAAACACAGAGTTTGCATCCGAAATTTATACAAAAGGCACCATGCCGACATAAGTACAAGAGGACTGACACTCTAACTTTCTATGATTTGAACCTTTCCTGTGAGTCCAGTATTAGATTTCGATTCTTCACTTCAGGTTTACTGTATCCCTTGGACCTTCTTATTGACGATGAAACACAGAAATTGCATCCGAAATTAATACAAAAGGCACCATGCCGACATAAGTACAAGAGGACTGACACTCTAACTTTCTATAATTTGAACCTTTCCTGTGAGTCCAGTATTAGATTTCGATTCTTCACTTCAGGTTTACTGTATCCCTTGGACCTTCTTATTGACGATGAAACACAGAAATTGCATCCGAATTTAATACAAATGGCACAATGCTGACTTAAGTACAAGTGGACTGACACTCCCACATTCTATGATTTGAACCTCTCCTGTGAGTCCAGTTTTAGATTCCGATGTTTCACTTCAGGTTTACTGTATACCTTGCACCTTCTTATTGACGATGAAACACAGAAATTGCATCGGAATTTAATACAAAGAGCACAATGCCGACTTAAGTACAAGAGATCTGACACTCTCACTTTCTATGATTTGAACAGCCCTGTGAGTCCAGTTTTAGATCAGATGCTTCACATCAGGTTTACTGTATCCCTTTTGACTTCTTATTGACGATGAAGCACAGAGTTAGCATTGGAAATTATTACAAAAGGCACAGTGCCGACTTAAGTACAAGAGGACTGACACTCGCACTTTCTATGATTTGAACCTATCCTTTGAGTCCAGTTTTAGATTCCGATGCTTCACTTCAGGTTTACTATATACCTTGCACCTTCTTATTGACTATTTAACACAGATATTGCATCAGAATTTAATACAAAAGGCACAATGCCGACTGAAGTACAACAGGACTGACACCCTAACTTTCTATGATTTGTACCTCTCCTGTGCGTCCAGTTTTAGATTCTGATGCATCACTTCAGGTTTACTGTATCCCTTGGACCTTCGTTTTGACGATGAATCACAGAAATTGCATCCGAATTAAATTCAAAAGGTACAATGCCGAGTTAAGTACAAGATGACTGACACTCTACCTTTCTATGATTTGAACCTCTCCTGTGAGTCCAGTTTTAGATTCCGATGCTTCACTTAAGGTTTACTGTATACCTTGCACCTTCTTATTGACGATGAAACACAGAAATTGCATCCGAATTTAATACAAAAAGCACAATGCGGACTTAAGTACAAGAGGACTGACACTCTAAATTTCTATGATTTGAACCTCACCTGTGAGTCCAGTTTTAGATTCCGATGCTTCTCCTCAGGTTTACTGTGCATCTTGGACTTTCTTATCGACGATGACACACAGAAATTGCATCCGAATTAAATTCAAAAGGCACAATGCCGAGTTAAGTAGAAGACGACTAACACTATAACTTTCTATGATTTTAACCCATCCTCTGAGTCCAGTTTTAGATTCCGATGCTTGACTTCAGGTTTACTGTATTCCTCTAACTTTCTTATTGACGATGAAACACAGAAATTGCATCCGAATTTAATACAAAAGGCACAATGCCGACTTAAGTACAAGAGGGCTGACACTCTAACTTTCTATGATTTGAACATCTACTGTGAGGCCAGTTTTAGATTTAGATGCTTCACTTCAGGTTTACTGTATACTTTGGACCTTCATATTGACGTTGAAACACAGAAATTGCATCTGAATTTAATTCAAAAGGCACAATGCCGACCTAAGTAAAAGAGGACTGACACTCTCACTTTCTATGATTTAAACTTCTCCTGTCAGTCCAGTTTTAGATTCCGATGCTTCACATGAGGTTTACAGTATCCCTTGGACCATTTTATTGTCGATGAAACACAGAGTTTACATCGGAATTTAATAATAAAAGCACAATGCCGACTTAAGTACAAGAGGACTGACACTCTCACTTCTATGATTTGAACCACTCCTGTGAGGCCAGTTTTAGATTCCGATGCTTCACTTCAGGTTTACTGTATACCTTGGACCTTCTTATTGACGATGAAACACAGAAATTGCATCTGAATTTAATACAAAAGGCACAATGCCGACCTAAGTAAAAGAGGACTGACACTCTCACTTTCTATGATTTGAACCTCTCCTGTGAGTCCAGTTTTAGATTCCGATGCTTCACTTCAGGATTACTGTATTACTTGGACCTTCTTATTGACGATGAAACACAGAGTTTGCATCCGAATTTAATACAAAATGCACAATGTCGAATTAAGTACAAGAGGACTGACACTCTAACTTTCTGTGATATCAACTTCTCCTGTGAGTCCTGTTTTAGATTCCGATGCTTCACTTTAGGTTTACTGTATACCTTGGACCTTCTTATTGACGATGAAACACAGAAATTGCATCTGAATTTAATACAAAAGGCACAATGCCGACCTACGTAAAAGAGGACTGACACTCTCACTTTCTATGATTTGAACATCTCCTGTGAGTCCAGTTTTAGATTCCGATGCTTCATTTCAGGTTTACTGTATCCCTTGGACCTTCTTATTGACGAAGAAACACAGAGTTTGCATCCGAATTTTATACAAAACGCACAATGCCGACTCAAGTACAAGAGGACTGACACTCTAACTTTCTATGATATGAACCTCCCCTGTGAGTCCAGTATTAGATTCCGATGCTTCACTTCAGGTTTACAGTATCCCTTGGACCTTCTTATTCACGATGAAACACAGAGTTTGCATCCGAATTTAATACAAAAGGCACAATACCGACCTAAGTACAAGAGGACTGACATTCCCACATTCTATGATTTGAACCTCTCCTGTGAGTCCAGTTTTAGATCCCGATGTTTCACTTCAAGTTTACTGTATACCTTGCACCTTCTTATTGATGATGAAACACAGAAATTGCATCGGAATTTAATACAAAATGCACAATGCCGACTTAAGTACAAGAGAACTGACACTCTCACTTTCTACGATTTGAACCTCCCTGTGAGTCCAGTTGTAGAATCTGATGCTTCACTTCAGGTTTACTGTATCCCTTGGACCTTCTTATTGACGATGAATCACAGAAATTGCATCCGAATTAAATTCTAAAAGTACAATGCCGAGTTAAGTACAATATGACTGACACTCTAACTTTCTATGGTTTAAACCTCTCCTGTGAGTCCAGTTTTAGATTCCGATGCTTCACTTCAGGTTTACTGTATAACTTGCACCTTCATATTGACGATGAAACACAGAAATTGCATCCGAATTTAATACAAAAGTCAGAATGCCGACTTAAGTACAAGAGGACTGACACACTAACTTTCTATGATTTGAACCTCTCCTGTGAGTCCAGTTTTAGATTCCAATGCTTTTTCTCAGGTTTACTGTTTACCTTGGACATTCTTTCCTTCGATGACACACAGAAATTGCATCCGAATTAAATTCAAAAAGCACAATGCCGAGTTAAGTAGAAGACGACTGACACTCTAAATTTCTATGATTTGAACCTCTCCTGTGAGTCCAGTTTTAGAATCCGATGCTTGACTTCAGGTTTACTGTATCCCTTGGACCTTCTTATTGACGATGAAACACAGATATTGCATCCGAATTTAATACAAAAGTCACAATGCAGACATAAGTACAAGAGGACTGACACTTTAACTTTCTATGATTTGAACCTCTCCTGTGAGTCCAGTTACAGATTCCGATGCTTCACATCAGGTTCACTGTATACCTCGGACTTTCTTATTGACGATGAAACACAGAAATTGCATTCGAATTTAATACAAAAGGCACAATGCCGACTTAAGTACAAGAGGGCTGACACTCTAACTTTCTATGATTTGAACCTCTCCTGTGAGTCCAGTTTTAGATTTAGATGCTTCACTTCAGGTTTACTTTATACTTTGGACCTTCTTATTGACGATGAAACACAGAAATTGCATCTGAATTTAATACAAAAGGCACAATGCCGACCTAAGTAAAAGAGGACTGACAATCTCACTTTCTATGATTTGAACATCTCCTGTGAGTCCAGTTTTAGATTCCGATGCTTCATTTCAGGTTTACTGTATCCCTTGGACCTTCTTATTGACGATGAAACACAGAAATTGCATCCGAATTTTATACAAAACGCACAATGCCGACTCAAGTACAAGAGGACTGACACTCTAACTTTCTATGGTATGAACCTCCCCTGTGAGTCCAGTATTAGATTCCGATGCTTCACTTCAGGTTTACAGTATCCCTTGGACCTTCTTATTCACGATGAAACACAGAGTTTGCATCCGAATTTAATACAAAAGGCACAATACCGACCTAAGTACAAGAGGACTGACATTCCCACATACTATGATTTGAACCTCTCCTGTGAGTCCAGTTTTAGATTCCGATGTTTCACTTCAAGTTTACTGTATACCTTGCACCTTCTTATTGATGATGAAACACAGAAATTGCATCGGAATTTAATACAAAATGCACAATGCCGACTTAAGTACAAGAGAACTGACACTCTCACTTTCTACGATTTGAACCTCCCTGTGAGTCCAGTTGTAGATTCTGATGCTTCACTTCAGGTTTACTGTATCCCTTGGACCTTCTTATTGACGATGAATCACAGAAATTGCATCCGAATTAAATTCTAAAGGTACAATGCCGAGTTAAGTACAATACGACTGACACTCTAACTTTCTATGGTTTGAACCTCTCCTGTGAGTCCAGTTTTAGATTCCGATGCTTCACTTCAGGTTTACTGTATAACTTGCACCTTCATATTGACGATGAAGCACAGAAATTGCATCCGAAATTAATACAAAAGTCAGAATGCCGACCTAAGTACAAGAGGACTGACACACTAACTTTCTATGATTTGAACCTCTCCTGTGAGTCCAGTTTTAGACTCCAATGCTTCTCCTCAGGTTTACTGTTTACCTTGGACATTCTTACCCTCGATGACACACAGAAATTGCATCCGAATTAAATTCAAAAAGCACAATGCCGAGTTAAATAGAAGAAGACTGACACTCTAAATTTCTATGATTTGAACCTCTCCTGTGAGTCCAGTTTTAGAATCCGATGCTTGACTTCAGGTTTACTGTATCCCTTGGACCTTCTTATTGACGATGAAACACAGATATTGCATCCGAATTTAATACAAAAGTCACAATGCAGACATAAGTACAAGAGGACTGACACTTTAACTTTCTATGATTTGAACCTCTCCTGTGAGTCCAGTTACAGAGTCCGATGCTTCATTTCAGGTTTACTGTATACCTCGGACTTTCTTATTGACGATGAAACACAGAAATTGCATTCGAATTCAATACAAAAGGCACAATGCCAACTTAAGTACAAGAGGGCTGACACTCTAAATTTCTATGATTTGAACCTCTCCTGTGAGTCCAGTTTCAGATTTAGATGCTTCACTTCAGGTTTACTATATACTTTGGACCTTCTTATTGACGATGAAACACAGAAATTGCATCTGAATTTAATACAAAAGGCACAATGCCGACCTAAGTAAAAGAGGATTGACACTCTCACTTTCTATGATTTGAACCTCTCCTGTGAGTCCAGTTTTAGATTCCGATGCTTCAGTGTAGGTTTACTGTATACCTTGGACCTTCTTATTGACGATGAAACACAGAAATTGCATCTGAATTTAATACAAAAGCACAATGCCGACTTAAGTACAAGAGAACTGACACTCTCACTTTCTATGATTTGAACCTTTCCTGTGAATCCAGTTTTAGATCCGATGGTTCACTTCAGGTTTACTGTATCCCTTTTAACTTCTTATTGACGATGAAACACAGAGTTTGCACTGGAATTTATTACAAAAATCACAATGCCGACTTAAGTACAAGAGGACAGACACTCACACTTTCTATCATTTGAACCTCACCTTTGAGTCCAGTTTTAGATTCCGATGATTCACTTCAGGTTTACTGTATACCTTGAACCTTCTTATTGAAGAGGAAACACAGATATTGCATCCCAAATTTATACATAAGCGCAATGCCGACCTAAGTACTAGAGGACTGACACTAACTATCTATAATCTGAACCTCTTCTGTGAGTCCAGTTTTAGATTCCGATGCTTCTCTTGAGGTTTACTGTGTACCTCGGACCTTCTTGTTGACGATGAAACACAGAAATTGCATCCATATTTAATACAAAAGGCACAATGCCGACCTAAGTACAAGAGGACTGACACTCTAACTTTCTATGATTTGAACCTGTCCTGTGTGTCCAATTTTAGATTCCGATGCTTCACTTCAGGATTACTGTATTACTTGGACCTTCTTATTGACGATGAAACACAGAGTTTGCATCCGAATTTAATACAAAATGCACAATGTCGAATTAAGTTCAAGAGGACTGACACTCTAACTTTCTATAATATCAACCTCTCCTGTGAGTCCTGTTTTAGATTCCGATGCTCCACTTTAGGTTTACTGTATGCCTTGGACCTTCTTATTGACGATGAAACACAGAAATTGCATCTGAATTTAATACAAATGGCACAATGCCGACCTACGCAAAAGAGGACTGACACTCTCAGTTTCTATGATTTGAACATCTCCTGTGAGTCCAGTTTTAGATTCCGATGCTTCATTTCAGGTTTACTGTATCCCTTGGACCTTCTTATTGACGATGAAACACAGAGTTTGCATCCGAATTTAATGCAAAACGCACAATGCCGACTCAAGTACAAGAGGACTGACACTCTAACTTTCTATGATATGAACCTCCCCTGTGAGTCCAGTATTATATTCCGATGCTTCACTTCAGGTTTACAGTATCCCTTGGACCTTCTTATTGACGATGAAACACAAAGTTTGCATCCGAATTCAATACAAAAGGCACAGTGCCGACCTAAGTACAAGAGGAATGACATTCCCACATTCTATGATTTGAACCTCTCCTGTGAGTCCAGTTTTAGATTCCGATGCTTGACTTCAGGATTACTCTATCCCTTGGACCTTCTTATTGACGATGAAACACAGATATTACATCCGAATTTAATACAAAAGTCACAATGCCGACATAAGTACAAGTGGACTGACACTTTAACTTTCTATGATTTGAACCTCTACTGTGAGTCCAGTTTTAGATTCCGATGCTTCAATTCAGGTTTACTGTATACCTCTGACTTTCTTATTGTCGATGAAACACAGAAATTGCATCCGAATTTAATACAAAAGGCACAATGACGACTTAAGTACAAGAGGGCTGACACTCTAACATTCTATGATTTGAACATCTCCTGTGAGTCCAGTTTTAGATTTAGATGCTTCACTTCAGGTTTACTGTATACTTTGGACCTTCTTATTGACAATGAAACACAGAAATTGCATCTGAATTTAATTCAAAAGGCACAATGCCGACCTAAGTTAAAGAGGACTGACTCTCTCACTTTCTATGATTTGAACTTCTCCTGTCAGCCCTGTTTTAGATTCCGATGCTTCACTTCAGGTTTACCGTATACCTTGGACCTTCTTATTGACGATGAAACACAGAAATTGCATCTGAATTTAATACAAAAGGCACAATGCCGACCTAAGTAAAAGAGGACTGACACTCTCACTATCTATGATTTGAACTTATCCTGTGAGTCCAGTTTTAGATTCCGATGCTTCACTTCAGGATTACTGTATTACTTGGACCTTCTTATTGACGATGAAACACAGAGTTTGCATCCGAATTTAATACAAAATGCACAATGTCGAATTAAGTTCAAGAGGACTGACACTCTAACTTTTTATAATATCAACCTCTCCTGTGAGTCCTGTTTTAGATTCCGATGCTTCACTTTAGGTTTACTGTATACCTTGGACCTTCTTATTGACGATGAATCCTAGAAATTGCATCCGAATTAAATTCTAAAGGTACAATGCCGAGTTAAGGACAATATGACTGACACTCTAACTTTCTATGGTTTGAACCTCTCCTTTGAGTCCAGTTTTAGATTCCGATGCTTCACTTCAGGTTTACTGTATAACTTGCACCTTCATATTGACGATGAAGCACAGAAATTGCATCCGAATTTAATACAAAAGTCAGAATGCCGACTTAAGTACAAGAGGACTGACACACTAACTTTCTATGATTTGAACCTCTCCTGTGAGTCCAGTTTTAGATTCCAATGCTTCTCCTCAGGTTTACTGTTTACCTTGGACATTCTTACCTTCGATGACACACAGAAATTGCATCCGAATTAAATTCAAAAAGCACAATGCCGAGTTAAGTAGAAGAAGACTGACACTCTAAATTTCTATGATTTGAACCTCTCCTGTGAGTCCAGTTTTAGAATCCGATGCTTGACTTCAGGTTTACTGTATCCCTTGGACCTTCTTATTGACGATGAAACACAGATATTGCATCCGAATTTAATACAAAAGTCACAATGCAGACATAAGTACAAGAGGACTGACACTTTAACTTTCTATGATTTGAACCTCTCCTGTGAGTCCAGTTACAGATTCCGATGCTTCACTTCAGGTTTACTGTATACCTCGGACTTTCTTATTGACGATGAAACACAGAAATTGCTTTCGAATTTAATACAAAAGGCACAATGCCGACTTAAGTACAAGAGGGCTGACACTCTAACTTTCTATGATTTGAACCTCTCCTGTGAGTCCAGTTTCAGATTCCGATGCTTCATTTCAGGTTTACTGTATCCCTTGGACCTTCTTATTGACGATGAAACACAGAGTTTGCATCCGAATTTTATACAAAACGCACAATGCCGACTCAAGTACAAGAGGACTGACACTCTAACTTTCTATGATATGAATCTCCCCTGTGAGTCCAGTATTAGATTCCGATGCTTCACTTCAGGTTTACAGTATCCCTTGGACCTTCTTATTCACGATGAAACACAGAGTTTGCATCCGAATTTAATACAAAAGGCACAATACCGACCTAAGTACAAGAGGACTGACATTCCCACATTCTATGATTTGAACCTCTCCTGTGAGTCCAGTTTTAGATTCCGATGTTTCACTTCAAGTTTACTGTATACCTTGCACCTTCTTATTGATGATGAAACACAGAAATTGCATCGGAATTTAATACAAAAGGCACAATGCCTACTTAAGTACAAGAGGGCTGACACTCTAACTTTCTATGATTTGAACCTCTCCTGTGAGTCCAGTTTTAGATTTAGATGCTTCACTTCAGGTTTACTATATACTTTGGACCTTCTTATTGACGATGAAACACAGAAATTGCATCTGAATTTAATACAAAAGGCACAATGCCGACCTAAGTAAAAGAGGATTGACACTCTCACTTTCTATGATTTGAACCTCTCCTGTGAGTCCAGTTTTAGATTCCGATGCTTCAGTATAGGTTTACTGTATACCTTGGACCTTCTTATTGACGATGAAACACAGAAATTGCATCTGAATTTAATACAAAAAGCACAATGCCGACTTAAGTACAAGAGAACTGACACTCTCACTTTCTATGATTTGAACCTTTCCTGTGAATCCAGTTTTAGATCCGATGGTTCACTTCAGGTTTAGTGTATCCCTTTTAACTTCTTATTGACGATGAAACACAGAGTTTGCACTGGAATTTATTACAAAAATCACAATGCCGACTTAAGTACAAGAGGACAGACACTCACACTTTCTATCATTTGAACCTCACCTTTGAGTCCAGTTTTAGATTCCGATGCTTCACTTCAGGTTTACTGTATACCTTGAACCTTCTTATTGAAGAGGAAACTTAGATATTGCATCCCAAATTTATACAAAAGCGCAATGCCGACCTAAGTACTAGAGGACTGACACTAACTATCTATAATTTGAACATCTTCTGTGAGTCCAGTTTTAGATTCCGATGCTTCTCTTGAGGTTTACTGTGTACCTTGGACCTTCTTGTTGACGATGAAACACAGAAATTGCATCCATATTTAATACAAAAGGCACAATGCCGACCTAAGTACAAGAGGACTGACACTCTAACTTTCTATGATTTGAACCTGTCCTGTGTGTCCGATTTTAGATTCCGATGCTTCACTTCAGGATTACTGTATTACTTGGACCTTCTTATTGACGATGAAACACAGAGTTTGCATCCGAATTTAATACAAAATGCACAATGTCGAATTTAGTTCAAGAGGACTGACACTCTTACTTTCTATAATATCAACCTATCCTGTGAGTCCAGTTTTAGATTCCGATGCTTCACACCAGGTTTACTGTATCCCTTTTGACTTCTTATTGTCGAAGAAACACAGAGTTTGCATTGGAAGTCATTACAAAAGGCACAATGCCGACTTATGTACAAGAGGACTGACACTCACACTTTCTATGATTTGAACCTATCCTTTGAGTCCAGTTTTAGATTCCGATGCTTCACTTCAGGTTTTCTATATACCTTGCACCTTCTTATTGACGATGGGACACAGATATTGCAACCGAATTTCATACAAAAGCCACAATGCCGACTTAAGTACAAGAGGACTGACACCCTAACTTTCTATGATTTGAACCTCTCCTGTGCGTCCAGTTTTAGATTCTGATGCTTCACTTCAGGTTTACTGTATCCCTTGGACCTTCTTATTGACGATGAATCCTAGAAATTGCATCCGAATTAAATTCTAAAGGTACAATGCCGAGTTAAGGACAATATGACTGACACTCTAACTTTCTATGGTTTGAACCTCTCCTTTGAGTCCAGTTTTAGATTCCGATGCTTCACTTCAGGTTTACTGTATAACTTGCACCTTCATATTGGCGATGAAACACAGAAATTGCATCCGAATTTAATACAAAAGTCAGAATGCCGACTTAAGTACAAGAGGACTGACACTCTAACTTTCTATGATTTTAACCTCTCCTGTGAGTCCAGTTTTAGATTCCAATGCTTCTTCTCAGGTTTACAGTGTACCTTGGACCTTCTTACCTCCGATGACACACAGAAATGCATCCGAATTAAATTCAAAAAGCACAATGCCGGGTTAAGTAGAAGAAGACTGACACTCTAAATTTCTATGATTTGAACCTGTCCTGTGAGTCCAGTTTTAGATTCCGATGCTTGACTTCAGGTTTACTGTATCCCTTGGACCTTCTTATTGACGATGAAACACAGAAATTGCATATGAATTTAATACAAAACGCACAATGCCGACCTAAGTAAAAGAGGATTGACACTCTCACTTTCTATGATTTGAACCTCTCCTGTGAGTCCAGTTTTAGATTCCGATGCTTCACTTTAGGTTTACTGTGTACCTTGGACCTTCTTATTGACGATGAAACACAGAAATTGCATCTGAACGTAATACAAAATGCACAATGCCGACTTAAGTACAAGAGAACTGACACTCTCACTTTCTATGATTTGAACCTTTCCTGTGAATCCAGTTTTAGATCCGATGGTTCACTTCAGGTTTACTGTATCCCCTTTAACTTCTTATTGACGATGAAACACAGAGTTTGCACTGGAATTTATTACAAAAGGCACAATGCCGACTTAAGTACAAGAGGACTGACACTCACACTTTCTATCATTTGAACCTCTCCTTTGAGTCCAATTTTAGATTCCGATACTTCCCTTCAGGTTAACTGTATCCCGTGGACCTTCATATTGACGATGAAACGCAGAAATTGCATCCGAATTTAATACAAAAGCCACAATGCCGACTTCATTACAAAAGGACAGGCACTCTAACTTTCTATGATTTGAACCTCTCCTGTGAGTCCAGTTTTAGATTCCGATGCTTAACTTCAGGTTTACTGTATACCTTTGACCTTATTATTGACGATGAAACACAGAAATTGCGTCGGAATTAAATTCTAAAGGCAAAATGCCGACTTAAGTACAAGAGGACTGACACTCTAACTATCTATGATTTGAACCTCTTCTGTGAGTCCAGTTTTAGATTCCGATGCTTCTCTTGAGGTTTACTGTGTACCTTGGACCTTCTTGTTGACGATGAAACACAGAAATTGCATCCGAATTAAATTCAAAAGGCACAATGCCGAGTTAAGTACAAGAAGACTGACACTCTAAGTTTCTATGATTTGAACCTGTCCTGTGAGTCCAATTTTAGATTCCGTTGCTTCACTTCAAGTTTACTGTATACCTTGCACCTTCTTATTGACGATGAAACACAGAAATTGCATCGGAATTTAATACAAAATGCACAATGCCGACTTAAGTACAAGAGAACTGACACTCTCACTTTCTATGATGTGAACCTCTAGTGCGAGTCCAGTTTTAGATTCCGATGCTTCACTTCAGGTTTACTGTATCCCTTTTAACTTCTTATTGACGATAAAACACAGAGTTTGCATTGGAATTTATTACAAAATGCACAATTCCGACTTAAGTACAAGAGGACTGACACTCTCACTTTCTATGATTTGAACCTCTCCTGTGAGTCCAGTTTTAGATTCCGATGATTCACTTCAGGTTTACTGTATCCCTTGGAACGTCTTATTGACGATGAAACACAGAAATTGCATCTGAATTTAATACAAAAGGCACAATGCCGACATGAGTACATGAGGACTGACACTCTCACTTTCTATGATTTGAACCGCTCCTGTGCGTCCAGTTTTAGATTCCGATGCTTAACTTCAGGTTTACTGTATACCTTGGACCTTCCTATTGATGATGAAACACAGAGTTTGCATCCGAATTTAATCTAAAAGGAACAATGCCGATTTAAGTACAAGAGGACTGACACTCTAACTTTCTATAATTTGAACTTCTCCTGTGAGACCAGTTTTAGATTCCGATGCTACACTTGAGGTTTACTGTATCCCTTGGACCATCTTGTTGTCGATGAAACACAGAGTTTACATCAGAATTTAATAATAAAGGCACAATGCCGACTTATGTACAAGAGGAATGACACTCTCACATTCTATGATTTTAACCTCTCCTGTGAGTCCAGTTTTAGATTCCGATGCTTCACTTCAGGTTTACTGTTTACCTTGCACCTTCTTATTGACGATGATACACAGAAATTGCATCGGAATTTAATACAAAGGGCACAATGCCGACCTAAGTACGAGAGAACTGACACTCTCGCTCTCTATGATTTGAACCTCTCCTGTGAGTCCAGTTTTAGATTCCGATGGTTCACTTCAGGTTTACTGTATCCCTTGGACCTACTTATAGACGATGAAACACAGAGTTTGCAACCGAATTTAATACAAAAGGCACAATGCCGACTTAAGTACAAGAGGACTGACACTCTCACTTTCTATGATTTTAACCACTCCTGTGAGTCCAGTTTTAGATTCCGATGCTTCACTTCAGGTTTACTGTATACCATGCACCTTCTTATTGACGATGAAACATAGAAATTGGATCGGAATTTTATACAAAAGAACAAGAGAACTGACACTCTCGCTTTCTATGATTTGACCGTCTCCTGTGAGTCCAGTTTAAGATTCCGATACTTCACTTCAGGTTTACTGTGTACCTTGCACCTTCTTATTGACGATGATACACAGAAATTGCATTGGAATTTAATACAAAAGGCACAATGCCGACTTAAGTACAAGAGAACTGACACTCTCACTTTCTATGATTTGAACCTCTCCTGTAAGTCCAGTTTTAGATTCCGATGCTTCACTTCAGGTTTACTGTATCCCTTGCACCTTCTTAATGACGATGAAGCACAGAAATTGCATCAGAATTTAATACAAAAGGCACAATGCCGGCTTAAGTACAAGAGAACTGACACCCTCACTTTCTATGATTTGAACCTCTAGTGTCAGTCCAGTTTTGGATTCCGATGCTTCTCTTCAGGTTTACTGTATCCCTTTTAACTTCTTATTGACGATAAAACACAGAGTTTCCATTGGAATTTATTACAAAAGGCACAATTCCGACTTAAGTACAAGGGGACTGACACCCTAAATTTCTATGAATTGAACCTCTCCTGTGCGTCCAGTTTTGGATTCTGATGCTTCACTTCATGTTTACTGTATCCCTTGGAACTTCTTATTGACGATGAAACACAGAAATTGCAACCGAATTTCATACAAAAGGCACAATGCCGAGTTAAGTACAAGAAGACTGACACACTTACTTACTATGATTTGAACCTCTCCTGTGAGTCCAATTTTAGATTCCGATACCTCACTTCAGGTTAACTGTATCCCGTGGACCTTCATATTGACGATGAAACGCAGAAATTGCATCCGAATTTAATACAAAAGTCTCTATGCCGACTTAATTACAAAAGGACAGGCATTCTAACTTTCTATGATTTGAATCTCTCCTGTGAGTCCAGTTTTAGATTCCGATGCTTCACTTCAGGTTTACTGTATACCTTGGACCTTCTTATTGACGATGAAACACAGAAATTGCGTCGGAATTAAATTCAAAAGGCACAATGCCGACTTAAGTACAAGAGGAATGACACTCTAACTATCTATGATTTGAACTTTTTCTGTGAGTCCAAATTTAGATTCCGATGCTTCTCTTGAGGTATACTGTGTACCTTGGACCTTCTTATTGACGATGAAACACAGAAATTGCATCCGAATTAAATTCAAAAGGCACAATGCCGAGTTAAGTACAAGAAGACTGAAACTCTAACTTTCTATGATTTGAACCTCTCCTGCGGGTCCAGTTTTAGATCCCGATGCTTCACTTCAGGTTTACTGTATAGCTTGCACCTTCATATTGACGATGAAAAACAGAAAATGCATCCGAATTTAATACAAAAACCACAATGCCGACTTAAGTACAAGAGGACTGACACTCTAACTTTCTATGATTTGAACCTCTTCTGTGAGTCCAGTTTTAGATTACGATGCTTCTCTTCAGGTTTACTGTGTACCTTGGACTTTCTTATTGACGATGACACCCAGAAATTGCATCCGAATTAAATTCAAAAGGCACAATGCCGAGTTACGATGAAGAAGATTGACACTCTAACTTTCTATGATTTTAAAATCTCCTGTGAGTCCAGTTTTAGATTCCGATGCTTCACTTCAGGTTTACTGTATCCCTTTTAACTTCTTATTGACGTAAAACACAGAGTTTGCATTGGAATTTATTACAAAAGGCTCAATTTCGACTTAAGTACAAGAGGACTGACACTCTCGCTTCTATGATTTGAACCTCTCCTGTGAGTCCAGTTTTAGATTCCGATGCTTCACTTCAGGTTTACTGTATCCCTTGAACCTTCTTATTGACGATGAAACACAGAGTTTGCATCGAATTTAATACAAAAGGCACAATGCCGACTTAAGTACAAGAGGACTGACACTCTCACATTCTATGATTTTAACCTCTCCTGTGAGACAAGTTTTAGATTCCGATGCTTCACTTCAGGTTTACTGTATACTTTGCACTTTCTTATTGACGATGAAACACAGAAATTGCATCGGAATTTAATACAAAAGGCACAATGGCGACTTAAGTACAACAGAACTGACACTCTCGCTTTCTATGATTTGAACCTCTCCTGTGAGTCCAGTTTTAGATTCCGATGCTTCACTTCAGGTTTACTGTATACCTTGCACCTTCTTATTGAGGTTGAAACACAGAAATTGCATCGGAATTTAATTTAAAAAGCACAATGCCGACTTAAGTACAAGAGAACTGTCACTCTCACTTTCTATGATTTGAACCTCTCCTGTGAATCCAGTTTTAGATCCGATGCTTCACTTCAGGTTTACTGTATCCCTTTTAACTTCTTATTGACAATGAAACGCAGAGTTTGCATTGGAATTTATTACAAAAGGCACAATGCCGACTTAAGTACAAGAGGACTGACACTCACACTTTCTATCATTTGTACCTCTCCTTTGAGTCCAGTTTTAGATTCCGATGCTTCACTTCAGGTTTACTGTATACCTGGCAACTTCTTATTGACGATGGAACACAGATATTGCATCCGAATGTAATACAAAAGGCACAATGCCGACTTAAGTACAAGAGGACTGACACCCTAAATTTCTATGAATTGAACCTCTCCTGTGCGTCCAGTTTTTGATTCTGATGCTTCACTTCAGGTTTACTGTATCCCTTGGAACTTCTTATTGACGATGAAACACAGGAAATTGCATCCGAATTTAATACAAAAGGCACAATGCCGACTTAATTACAAAAGGACAGGTACTCTAACTTTCTAAGATTTGAACCTCTCCTGTGAGTCCAGCTATAGATTCCGATGCTTCACTTCAAGTTTACTGTATACCTTGGACCTTCTTATTGACGATGAAACACAGAAATTGCGTCGGAATTAAATTCAAATGGCACAATTCCGACTTAAGTACAAGAGGAATAACACTCTAACTATCTATAATTTGAACCTCTTCTGTGAGTCCAGTTTTAGATTCCGATGCTTCTCTTGAGGTTTACTGTGTACCTTGGACCTTCTTATTGACGATGAAACACAGAAATTGCATTCGAATTACATTCAAGAGGCACAATGCCGAGTTAAGTACAAGAAGACTGAAACTCTAACTTTCTATGATTTGAACCTCTCCTGAGATTCCTGTTTTAGATTCCGATGCTTCACTTCAGGTTTACTGTATACCTTTCACCTTCTTATTTTCGATGAAACACAGAAAATGCATCCGAATTCAATACAAAAGTCACAATGCCGACTTAAGTACAAGAGGACTGACACACTAACTTTCTATGATTTGAACCTCTTCTGTGAGTCCAGGTTTAGATTACGATGCTTCTCTTCAGGTTTACTGTTTACCTTGGCCCATCTTATTGACGATGACACACAGAAATTGCATCCGAATTAAATGCAAAAGGCACAATGACGAGTTACGTAGAAGAAGACTGACACTCTAACTTTCTATGATTTGAACCTCTCCTGTGAGTCCAGTTTTAGATTCCGATGCTTCACTTCAGGTTTACTGTATCATTTTTAACTTATTATTGACGATGAAACACAGAAATTGCATCTGAATTTACAACAAAAGTCACAATGCCGACTTAAGTACAAGAGGAATGACACTCTAACTATCTATGATTTGAACCTCTCCAGTGAGTCCCGTTTTAGATTCCGACGCTTCACTTCAGGTTTATGGTATACCTCGGACTTTCTTATTGACGATGAAACACAGAAATAGCACCCGAACTTAATACAAAAGGCACAATGCCGACTTAAGTACAAGAGGGCCGACTCTCTCACTTCTTTGATTTGAACCTCTCCTGTGAGTCCAGTTTCAGATTCCGATGCTTCACTTCAGGTTTACTGTATCTCTTGGACCTTCTTATTGTCGATGAAACACAGAAATTGCACCGGAATTTAATACGAAAGGCACAATGCCGACTTAAGTACAACAGAACTGACACTCTCACTTTCTATGATTTGAACTTCTCCTGTGAGTTCAGTTTTAGATTCCGATGCTTCACTTGAGGTTTACTGTATCCCTTGGACATTCTTATTGTCGATGAAACACAGAGTTTCATCGGAATTTAATAATAAAGGCACAATGCCGACTTAAGTTCAAGAGGACTGACATTCTCACTTCTATGATTTGAACCTCTCCTGTGAGTCGAGTTTTAGATTCCGAAGCTTCACTTCAGGTTTACTGTATCCCTTGAACCTTCTTATTGACGATGAAACACAGAATTTGCATCCGAATTTAATACAAAAGGTACAATGCCGACTTAAGTACAAGAGGACTGACACTCTAATATTCTATGATTTTAACCTCTCCTGTGAGACCAGTTTTAGATTCCGATGCTTCACTTCAGGTTTTATTGTATACCTTGCACCCTCTTATTGACGATGAAACACAGAAAGTGCATCGGAATTTAATACAAAAGGCACAATGCAGACTTAAGTACAAGAGAACTGACACTCTCGCTTTCTATGATTTGAACTTCTCCTGTGATTCCAGTTTTAGATTCCGATGCTTCACTTTAGGTTTACTGTACACCTTGCACCTTCTTATCGACGATGATACACAGAAATTGCATCGGAATTTAATACAAAAGGCACAATGCCGACTTAAGTACAAGAGAACTGACACTCTCACTTTCTATGATTTGAACCCCTCCTGTGAGTCCAGTTTTAGATTCCGATGCTTCTCTACAGGTTTACTGTATACCTTGCACCTTCTTATTGACGATGAAACACAGAAATTGCATCGGAATTTAATACAAAAGGCACAATGCCGACTTAAGTACAAGAGATGACACTCTCGCTTTCTATGATTTGAACCTCTCCTGTGAGTCCAGTTTTAGATTCCGATTCTTCACTTCAGGTTTACTGTATACCTTGCACCTTCTTATTGACGATGAAACACAGAAATTGCTTCGGAATTAAATACAAAAGGTACAATGCCGACTTAAGTACAAAAGAACTGACACTCTCACATTCTATGATTTGAACCTCTCCTGTGAGTCCAGTTTTAGATTCCGATGCTTCACTTCTGGTTTACTGTATCCCTTTTAACTTCTTATTGACGATGAAACACAGAGTTTGCATTGGAATTTATTACAAAAGGCACAATGCCGATTTAAGTACAAGAGGACTGACACTCTCACTTTCTATGAATTGAACCTCTCCTGTGAGTTCAGTTTTAGATTCCGATGCTTCACTTCAGGTATACTGTATCCCTTGGACCTTCTTATTGACGATGAAACACAGAAATTGCATAAGAATATAAAACAAAATGCACAATTCCGACTTAAGTACAAGAGGACTGATACTCCCACATTCTATGATTTGAACCTCTCCTGTGAGTCCAGTTTTAGATTCCGATGCTTCACTTCAGGTTTACTGTATACCTTGCACCTTCTTATTGACGATGAAACACAGAAATTGCATCGGAATTTAATACAAAAAGCACAATGCCGACTTAAGTACAAGAGGACTGTCACTCTCACTTTCTATGATTTGACCCTCTCCTGTGAATCCAGTTTAGGATCCGATGCTTCACTTCAGGTTTACTGTATCCCTTTTAACTTCTTATTGACAATGAGACACAGAGCTTGCATTGGAATATATTACAAAAGGCACAATGCCGACTTAAGTACAAGAGGACTGACACTCACACTTTCTATGATTTGAACCTCTACTTTGAGTCCAGTTTTAGATTCCGAAGCTTCACTTCAGGTTTACTGTATACTTTGCACCTTTTTATTGACGATGGAACACAGATATTGCATCCGAATTAAATTCAAAAGGCACAATGCCGAGTTACGTAGAAGAAGACTGAGACTCTAACTTTCTATTATTTGAACCTCACCTGTGAGTCCAGTTGTAGATTCCGATGCTTCACTTCAGGTTTACTGTAGCCCTTAGACCTTCTTATTGACGATGAAACACAGAAATTGCATCCGAATTTAATACAAAAGTCACAATGCCGAGTTAAGTACAAGAAGACTGACACTCTAACTTTCTATGATTTGAACCTCTCCTGTGAGTCCAGTTTTAGATTCCGATACCTCCCTTCAGGTTAACTCTATCCCGTGGACCTTCTTATTGACGACGAAACACAGAAATTGCATCGGAATTAAATACAAAAGGCACAAAGCCGACTTAAGTACAAGAGGACTGACACCCTAAATTTCTATGATTTGAACCTCTCCTGTGCGTCCAGTTTTTGATTCTGATGCATCACTTCAGGTTTACTGTATCTCTTGGAACTTCTTATTGATGATGAAACACAGAAATTGCAACCGAATTTAATACAAAAGGCACAATGCTGAGTTAAGTTCAAGAAGACTGACACACTAACTTTCTATGATTTGAACCTCTCCTGTGAGTCCAGTTTTAGATTCTGATGCTTCACTTCAGGTTTACTGTATACCTTGCACCTTCTTATTGACGATGAAACACAGAAAATGCATCCGAATTTAATACAAAAAGCACAATGCCGACTTAAGTACATGAAAACTGTCACTCTCACTTTCTATGATTTGAACCTCTCCTGTGAATCCAGTTTTAGATCCGATGCTCACTTCAGGTTTACTGTATCCCTTTTAACTTCTTATTGACAATGAAACAATGAGTTTGCATTGGAATTTATTACAAAAAGCACAATGCTGACTTAAGTACAAGGGAACTGTCACTCTCACTTTCTATGATTTGATCCTCTTCTGTGAGTCCACTTTTAGATTACGATGCTTCTCTTCAGGTTTACTATGTACCTTGGACCTTCTTATTGACGATGACACACAGAAATTGCATCCGAATTAAATTCAAAAGGCACAATGCAGAGTTACGTAGAAGAAGACTGATACTCTAACTTTCTATTATTTGAACCTCTCCTGTGAGTCCAGTTGTAGATTCCGATGCTTCACTTCAGGTTTACTGTATCCCTTAGACCTTCTTATTGACGATGAAACACAGAAATTGCATCCGAATTTAATACAAAAGTCACAATGCCGACTTAAGTACAAGAGGACTGACACTCTAACTTTCTATGATTTGAACCTCTACAGTGAGTCCAGTTTTGATTCCGATGCTTCACTTCAGGTTTACTGTATACCTCGGACTTTCTTGTTGACGATGAAACACAGAAATAGCATCCGAACTTAATACAAAAGGCACAATGCCGACTTAAGTACAAGAGGGCGGACACTCTCACTTCTATGACTTGAACCTCTCCTGTGAGTGCAGTTTTAGATTCCGATGCTTCACTTCAGGTTTACTGTATCCCTTGGACCTTCTTATTGACGATGAAACACAGAAATTGCATAAGAATTTAATACAAAAGGCACAATGCCGACATAAGTACATGAGGACTGACACTCTCACTTTCTATGATTTGTACCGCTCCTGTGAGTCCAGTTTTAGATTCCGGTGCTTCACTTCAGGTTTACTGTATCCCTTGGAGCTTCTTATTGACGACGAAGCACAGAGTTTGCATCCGAATTTAATACAAAAGGCACAATGCCGACCTAAGTACAAATAAACTGACACTCTAACATTCTATAATTTAAACCTCTCCTGTGAGTCCAGTTTTAAATTACGATGCATCACTTCAGGTTTACTGTATCCCTTGAACCTTCTTATTGACGATGAAACCCAGAAATTGCATCCGAATTTAATACAAAAGGCACAATGCCGACTTAAGTACAAGAGGACTGACACTCCCACATTCTATTATTTGAACCTCTCCTGTGAGTCCAGTTTTAGATTCCGAAGCTTCACTTCAGGTCTACTGTATACCTTGCACCTCCTTATTTACGATGAAACACAAGAATTCCATCGGAATTTAATACAAAAAGCACAATGCCGACTTAAGTACAAGAGAACTGACACTCTCACTTTTTATGATGTGAACCTCTCCTGTGAATCCAGTTTTATATTCCGATGCTTCACTTCAGGTTTACTGTATTTATTTTAACTTCTTATTGACGATGAAACACAGAGTTTGCATTGGAATTTAATACAAAAGGCACAATACCGACTTAATTACAAAAGGACGGGCACTCTAACTTTCTTTGATTTGAACCTCTCCTGTGAGTCCAGCTTTAGATTCCGATGCTTCACTTCAGGTTTACTGTATACCTTGGACCTTCTTATTGACGATGAAACACAGATATTGCGACGGAATCAAATTCAAAAGGCAGAATGCCGACTTAAGTATAAGAGGACTGACACTCTAACTATCTATAATTTGAACCTCTTCTGTGAGTCCAGTTTTAGATTCCGATGCTTCTCTTGAGGTTTACTGTGTACCTTGGACCTTCATATTGACGATGAAACACAGAAATTGCATCCGAATTAAATTCAAAAGGCACAATGCCGAGTTAAGTACAAGAAGACTGAAACTCTAACTTTCTATGATTTGAACCTCTCCTGTGAGTCCAGTTATAGATTCTGATGCTTCACCTCAAGTTTACTGTATACCTTGCACCTTCTTATTGACGATGAAACACCGAAAATGCATGCGAATTTAATACAAAAAGCACAATGCCGACTTAAGTACAAGTGAACTTTCACTCTCACTTTCTATGATTTGAACCTCTCCTGTGAATCCAGTTTTATATCCGATGCTTCACTTCAGGTTTACTGTATCCCTTTTAACTTCTTATTGACAATGGAACACAGAGTTTGCAATGGAATTTATTACAAAAGGCACAATGCCGACTTAAGTACAAGAGGACTGACACTCACACTTTCTATCATCTGAACCTCTCCTTTGAGTCCAGTTTTAGATTCCGATTGGTTCACTTCAGGTTTACTGTATACTTTGCACCTTCTTATTGACGATGGAACACAGATATAGCATCTGAATGTAATAAAAAAGGCACAATGCTGACTTAAGTTCAAGATAACTGACACCCTAAATTTCTATGATTTGAACCTCTCCTGTGCGTCCAGTTTTTGATTCTGATGCTTCACTTCAGGTTTACTGTATCCCTAGGAAATTCTTATTGACGATGAAACACAGAAATTGCATCCGAATTAAATTCAAAAGGCACACTTCCGAGTTAAGTACAAAGAGACTGAAACTCTAACTTTCTATGATTTGAACCTCTCCTGTGAGTCCAGTTTTAGATTCCGATGCTTCACTTCAGGTTTACTGTATACCTTGCACCTTCTTATTGACGATGAAACACAGAAAATGCATCCGAATTTAATACAAAAGTCACAATGCCGACTTAAGTACAAGAGGACTGACACTCTAACTTTCTATGATTTGAACCTCTTCTGTGAGTCCAGTTTTAGATTACGATGCTTCTCTTCAGGTTTACTGTGTACCTTGGACCTTCTTATTGACGATGACACACAGAAATTGCATCCGAATTAAATTCAAAAGGCACAATGCCGAATTACGTAGAAGAAGACTGACACTCTCACTTTCTATGATTTGAACCGCTCCTGTGAGTCCAGTTTTAGATTCCGGTTATTCACTTCAGGTTTACTGTATCCCTTGGACCTTCTTATTGACGACGAAACACAGAGTTTGAATCCGAATTTAATACAAAAGGCACAATGCCGACCTAAGTACAAGTGGACTGACACTCTAACATTCTATAATTTAAACCTCTCCTCTGAGTCCAGTTTTAAATTCCGATGCATCACTTCAGGTTTACTGTATCCCTTGAACCTTCTTATTGACGATGAAACACAGAAATTGCATCCGAATTGTAATACAAAAATCACAATGCCGACTTAAGTACGGGAGGAATGACACTCCCACATTCTATTATTTGAACCTCTCCTGTGAGTCCAGTTTCAGATTCCGAAGCTTCACTTCAGGTCTACTGTATACCGTGCACCTTCTTATTTACGATGAAACACAAGAATTGCGTCGGAATTTAATACAAAAAGCACAATGCCGACTTAAGTACATGAGAACTGACTCTCTCACTTTCTATGATGTGAACCCCTAGTGTGAGTCCAGTTTTATATTCCGATGCTTCACTTCAGGTTTACTATATACCTTTTAACTTCTTATTGACGATGAAACACAGAGTTTGCATTGGAATTTAATACAAAAGGCACAATGCCGACTTTAGTATAAGAGGACTGACACCCACACTTTCTATGATTTGAACCACTCCTGTGAGTCCAGTTTTAGATTCCGATGCTTCACTTCAGGTTTACTGTATCCCTTGGAACTTCTTATTGACTATGAAACACAGAAATTGCATCCGAATTTAATCCAAAAGACACAATGCCGACTTAAGTACAAGAGGACTGACACTCTCACTTTCTATGATTTGAACCTCTCCTGTGAGTACAGTTTTAGATTCCGATGCTTCACTTCAGGTTTACAGTATCCCATGGACATTCTTATTGACGATGAAACACAGAGTTTGCATACGAATTTAATACAAAAGGGACAATGCTGACTGAAGTACAAGAGGACTGACACTCTTACTTTCTATGATTTGAACCTTTCCTTTGAGTCCAGTTTTAGATTCCGGTGCTTCGCTTCAGGTTTACTGTATACCCTGCACCTTCTTATTGACGATGGAACACAGATACTGCATCCGAATGTAATACAGAAGGCACAATGCCGACTTATGTACAAGAGGACTGACACCCTAACTTTCTATGATTTGAACCTCTCCTGTGAGTCCAGTTTTAGATTCCAATGCTTCACTTCAGGTTTACCGTATCCCTAGCACCTTCTTATTGACGATGAAACACAGAAATTGCATCCGAATTTAATACAAAAGGCAAAATGCCGACTCAAGTACCAGAGGACTGACACACTAACTTTCTATGATTTGACCCACTCCTGTAAGTCCAGTTTTAGATTCCGATGCTTCACTTCAGATTTACTGTATCCCTTGGACCTTCTTATTGACGATGAAAAGCAGATATAGCATCCGAATTTAATACAAAAGGCACAATGCTGACTTTAGTATAAGAGGACTGACACTCTCACTTTCTATGATGTGAACATCTTCTGTAAGTCCAGTTTTAGATTCCGATGCTTCACTTCAGGTGTACTATATCCTTTGGACCTTCTTATTGAAAGTGAAACACAGAAATCGCATCCGAATTTAATACAAAAGGAACAATGCCGACTTAAGTACAAGAGGACTGTCACTCTCACTTTCTATGTTTGAACCTCTCCTGTGAGTTCAGTTTTAGATTCCGATGCTTCACTTCAGGTTTACTGTATCCCTTGGACCTTCTTATTGACGATGAAACACAGAGTTTGCATCGGAATTAAATATAAAAGGCACAATGCCGACTTAAGTACAAGTGGACTGACACTCTCACTTTCTATGATTTGAACCTCTCCTGTGAGTCCAGTTTTAGATTCCGATGCTTCACTTCAGGTTTGCTGTATCCCTTGGACCTTCTTATTGACGATGAAACACAGTGTTTGCATCTGAATTTAATACAAAAGGCACAATGACGACTTAAGTACAAGAGGACTGACACTCTAACTTTCTATGATTTGAACCTCACCTGTGAGTTTAGTTTTAGATTCCGATGCTTCACTTCAGGTTTACTGTATCCCTTGGACCTTCTTATTGACGATGTAGCACAGAAGTTGCATTTGAATGAAATACAAAAGCACAATGCCGCCTTATGAACAAGGGGACTGACACTCTTACTTTCTATGATTTGAACCTCTCCTGTGAGTCCAGATTTGGATTCCGATGCTTCACTTCAGGTTTACTGTATAACTTGGACCTTCTTATTGACAATGAAACAAAGAGTTTGCATCTGAATTCAATACAAAAGGCACAATTCCGTCTTAAGTACAAGAGGACAGACACTCTAACTTTCTATAATTTCAAATCCTCCTGTGAGTCCAATTTTAGATTACGATGCTTCATTTCAGGTTCACTCCATACCTTGGACCTTCTTATTGACGATGAAACACAGAAATTGCATCCGAATTTTATACAAAAGGCACAATGGCGACGTAAGTAAAAGAGGACTGACACTCTCACTTTCTATGATTTGAACCTCTCCTGTGAGTCCAGTTTTAGATTCCGATGCTTCACTTCAGGTGTACTGTATGCTTTGGACTTTCTTATTGACGATGAAACACAGAACTTGCACCCGAATTTAATACAAAATGCACAATGCCGACAAAAGTACAAGAGGACTGACACCCTCACTTTCTATGATTTGAACCCCTCCTGTGAGTCCAGTTTTAGATTCCGATGTTTCACTTGAGGTTTACTGAATCCCTTGGACCTTCTTATTGACGATGAAACACAGAAAATGCATCCGAATTTAATGCAAAATTCACAATGCCTGCTTAAGTACAAGAGGACTGACACTCCCACATTCTATGATTTGAACCTCTCCTGTGAGTCCAGTTTTAGATTCCGATGCTTCACTTCAGGTTTACTGTATACCTTGCACCTTCTTATTTACGATGAAACACAAGAATTGCATCGGAATTTAATACAAAAAGCACAATGGCGACTTAAGTACAAGACAACTGACACTCTCACTTTGTATGATTTGAACCTCTCCTGTTAGTCCAGTTTTAGATACCGATGCTTCACTTCAGGTTTACTGTATCCCTTTTAACTTCTTATTGACGATGAAACACAGAGTTTGCATTTTAATGTAATACAAAAGGAACAATGCCGACTTTAGTACAAGAGGACTGACACCGACACTTTCTATGATTTGAACCTCTCCTGTGAGTCCAGTTTCAGATTCCGATGCTTCACTTCAGGTTTACTGTATCCCTTGGAACTTCTTATTGACGATGAAACACAGAATTGCATCCGAATTTAATCCAAAAGGCACAATGCCAACTTAAGTACAACAGGACTGACACTCTAACTTTCTATGATTTGTACCTCTCCTTTGAGTCCAGTTTTAGATTCCGATGCTTCGCTTCAGGTTTACTGTATACCTTGCACCTTCTTATTGACGATGAAACACAGAAATTGCATCCGAATTTAATACAAAAGGCACAGTGCCGACTTAAGTACAAGAGGACTGACACTCTCACTTTCTATGATGTGAACCTCTCCTCTCAGTCCAGTTTTAGATTCCGATGCTTCACTTCAGGTGTAATGTATCCTTTGGACCTTCTTATTGTCCATGAAACACAGAAATAGCATCCGAAATTAATACAAAGGGAACAATGCCGACTTAAGTACAAGAGGACTGACACTCTCACTTTCTATGATTTTAACCTCTCCTGTGAGTCCAGTTTTAGATTCCGCTGCTTCACTTCAGGTTTACTGTATCGCTTGGACCTTCTTATTGACGATGAAACACAGAGTTTGCATCGGAATTTAATATAAAAGGCACAATGCCGACTTAAGTACAAGAGGACTAACACTCTCACTTTCTATGATTTGAACCTCTCCTGTGAGTCCAGTTTTAGGTTCCGATGATTCTCTTCAGGTTTGCTGTATCCCTTGGACCTTCTTATTGACGATAAAACACAGAGTTTGGATCCGAATTTAATACAATATTCACAATGCCGACTTAAGTACAAGAGGACTGACACTCTAACTTTCTATGATTTGAACCTCTCCTGTGAGTCCAGTTTTAGATTCCGATGCTTCACTTCAGGTTTATTTAATACCTTGGACCTTCTTATTGCCGATGAAACACAGAATTAGCATCCGAATTTAATACAAAAGGCACAACGAAACTTAAGTTCAAGATGACTCACACTCTAACATTCTATGATTTAAACCTCTCCTGTGAGTCCAGTTTTAGATTCCGATGCTTCACTTCAGGTTTACTTTATACCTTGGACCTTCTTATTGACGATGTAGCACAGAAATTGCATCCGAATGAAATACAAAAGCACAATGCCGACTTATGTACAAGAGGACTGACACTCTAACTTTCTATGATTTGAACCTCTCCTGTGAGTCCATTTTTAGATACCGATGCTTCACTTCAGGTTTACTGTATAACTTGGACCTTCTTATTGACGATGAAACACAGAGTTTGCATCTGAATTCAATACAAAAGGCAGAATTCCGTCTTAAGTACCAGAGGACTGACTCTCTAACTTTCTATAATTTCAACCTCTCCTGTGAGTCCAGTTTTAGATTCTGATGCTTCATTTCAGGTGTACTGTATACCTTGGACCTTCTTATTGACGATGAAACACAGAAATTGCATCCGAATTTAATACAAAAGGCACAATGCCGACTTAAGCAAAAGACGACTGACACTCTCACTTTCTATGATTTGAACCTCTCCTGTGAGTCCAGTTTTAGATTCCGATGCTTCACTTCAGGTTTACTGTATCCCTTGGACCTTCTTATTGACGATGCAACACAGAGTTTGCATTGGAATTTAATATAAAAGGCACAATGCCGACTTAAGTACAAGAGGACCGACACCCTCGCTTTCTATGATTTGAACCTCTCCTGTGGGTCCAGTTTAAGATTCCGATGCTTCACTTCAGGTTTAAGTATCCCTTGGGCCTTCTTATTGACGATGAAACACAGAAATTGCATCCGAATTTAATACAAAAGTCACAATGCCGACTTAAGTACAAGAGGACTGACACTCTCACTTTCTATGATTTGAACCTCTCCAGTGAGTACAGTTTTAGATTCCGATGCTTCACTTCAGGTTTAAGTATCCCTTGGACCTTCTTATTGACGATGAAACACAGAGTTTGCATCCGTATTTAATACAAAAGGCACAATGCCGACTTAAGTACAAGAGGACTGACACTCTAACTTTCTATTATTTAAACCTCTCCTGTGAGTCCAGTTTTAGATTCCGGTGTTTCACTCAGAGTTACTGTATCCCTTGCACCTTCTTATAGACGATGCAACACAGAAATTGCATCCGAAATTAATACAAAGGGCACAATGCCGTCTTAAGTACAAGAGAACTGACTCTCTCACTTTCTATTATTTGAACCTCTCCTGTGAGACCAGTTTTAGATTCCGATACTTCACTTCAGGTTTACTGTATCCCTTGGAACTTCTTATTGACGATGAAACACAGAGTTTGCATTGGAATTTAATACAAAAGGCACAATGCCGACTTAAGTACAAGAGGACTGACACTCACACTTTCTATGATTAGAACCACTTCTGTGAATCCAGTTTTGATACCGATGCTTTACTTCAGGTTTACCGTATCCCTTGGAAATTCTTATTGACGACGAAACACAGAAATTGCATTAAAATTTAATACAAAAGGCACAATGCCGACCTAAGTACAAGAGGACTGACACTCTAACTTTCTATGATTTGAACCTCTCCTGTGGGTCCCGTTTCAGATTCCGATGCTTCACTTCAGGTTTACTGTATACCTTGGACATTCTTATTGACGATGAAACACAGAAATTGCATCCGAATTTAACACAAAAGGCACAATTTCAACATAAGTACTAGAGGACTCACACCCTAACTTTCTATGATTTAAACCTCTCCTTTGAGTCCAGTTTTAGATTCGGCTGCTTCACTTCAGGTTTACAGTATACCTTGGACTTTCTTATTGACGATGAAACACAGAAATTGCATCCGAATTAAATTCAAAAGGCACAATGCCGAGTTAAGAACAAGCAGACACACACTCTAACTTTCAATGTTTGAACCTTTCCTGTGAGTCCAGTTTTGGATTCCGATGCTTCACTTCAGGTGTACTGTATCCTTTGGACTTACTTATTGACGATGATAAACAGAAATTACATCCGAATTTAATACAAAATGCACAATGCCGACTTAAGTACAAGAGAACTGACACCCTCACTTTCTATGATTTCAACCTCTCCTGTGAGGCCAGTTTTACATTCCGATGCTTCACGTCAGGTTTACTGCATTCCTTGGAACTTCTTATTGACGATGAAACACAGAAATTGCATCCGAATTTAATACAAAAGGCACAATGCCGACTTAAGTACAAGAGGACTGACACTCTAACTTTCTATCATTTGAACCTCTCCCGTGAGTCCAGATTTGGATTCCGATGCTTCACTTCAGGGTTACCGTATCCCTTGGACCTTTTTATTGACGATGAAACACAGAAATTGCATCCGAATTTAATACAAAAGGCACAATCCCGACTTAAGTACTAGAGGACTGACACTCAAACATTCTATGATTTGAACCTATCCTGTGAGTCCAGTTTCAGATTTCGATGCTTCACTTCAGGTTTACTGTATACCTCGGACGTTCTTATTGACGATGAAAGACAGAAATTGCATCCGAATTTAATACAAAAGGCACAATGCCGACTTAACTACAAGGGGGCTGATACTCTAACTTTCTATGATTAAAACCTCTCCTGCAAGTCCAGTTATAGATTCCGATGCTTCACTTCAGGTTTACTGTATCCCTTGGACCATCGTATTGACGATGTAACACATAAATTGCACCCGAATTTAATTCAAAAGTGACAATGCCGAATTAAGTACAAGAGGACTGACATTCTAACTTTCTCTGATTTGAACCTCTCCTGTGGGTCCAGTTTTCGATTTCGATGCTTCACTTCGGGTTTACTGTATACCTCGCACCTTCTTATTGACGATGAAACACTGAAATTGCATCCGAACTTAATACAAAAGGCACAATGCCGACTTAAGTACAAGAGGGCTGACACTGTAACTTTCTATGATTTGAACCTCTCCTGTGAGTCCAGTTTTAGATTCCGATGCTTCACTTCAGGTTTACTGCATAACTTGGACCTTCTTATTGACGATGAAACACAGAGTTTGCATCCGATTTCAATACAAATGCCACAATTCCGACTTAAGTAAAAGTGGACGGACACTCTCACTTTCTATGATTTGAACATCTCCTGTGAGTCCAGTTTTTGATTCCGAGGCTTCACTTCAGGTGTACTGTATCCTTTGGACCTTCTTATTGACGATGAATCACAGAAATTGCATCGGAATTTAATACAAAAGGCACAATGCCGACTTAAGTACAAGAGGACTGACACTCCCACTTTCTATGGTTTGAATCTCTCCTGTGAGTCCAGTTTTAGATTCAGATGCTTCCCTTCAGGTTTACTGTATCCCTTGGACCTTCTTATTGACGATGATACACAGAGTTTGCACTGGAATTTAATACAAAAGGCACAATGCCGACTTAAGTACAAGAGAACTGACACTTCCACTTTCTATGATTTGATCCTCTCCTGTGAGTCCAGTTTTAGATTCCGATACTTCACTTCAGGTTTACTGTATCCCTTCGAACTTCTTATTGACGATGAAACACAGAGTTTGCATTGGAATTTAATACAAACGGCACAATGCCGACTTAAGTACAAGAGGATTGACACTCTCACTTTCTATGATTTGAACCTCTCCTGTGAGTCCAATTTTGATACCGATGCTTCACTTCAAATTTACTGTATCTCTTGGAACTTCTTATTGACGATGAAACACAGAAATTGCATCCGAATTTAATACAAAAGGCACAATCCCGATTTAAGTACCAGAGGACTGACACTAAAACTTTCTATGATTTGAACCTCTCCTGTGAGTCCAGTTTTAGATTCCGATGCTTCCCTTCAGGTTTACTTTGCCCCTTGGCCCTTCTTATTGAAGATGACACACAGAGTTTGCATCATAATTTAATATAAAAGGCACAATGCAGACTAAAGTACAAGAGAACTGACACTCTCACTCTCTATGAAGTGAACCTCTCCTGTGAGTCCAGTTTAAGATTCCGATGCTTTACTTCAGGTTTAAGTATCCCTTGGACCTTCTTATTGACGATGAAACAGAGAGTTTGCATCCGAATTTAATACAAAACGCACAATGCCGACTTAAGTACAAGAGGACTGCCACTCTAACTTTCTATGATTTGAACGCCTCCTGTGGGTCCAGATTTAGATTCCGATCCTTCAATTCAGGTTTACTGCATCCCTTGGACCTTCTTATTGACGATGAAACACAGAAATTGCATCCGAATGTAATACAAAAAGCATAATGCGGACTTAAGTACAAGAGGACTGACTCTCTAACTTTCTATGATTAGAACCTCTCCTGTGAGTCCAATTTTTGATTCCGATTCTTCACTTCAGGTTTACTGTATTCCTTGGACCTTCTTATTGACGAAGGAACACAGAAATTTCATCACAATTAAATTCAACAGGCACAATGCCGACTTAAGTACAAGAGGACTGACACTCTAATTTTCTATAATTGAACCTCTCCTGTGAGTCCACTATTAGATTCCGATGCTTCACTTCAGGTGCAATGTATTCTTTGGACCTTCATATTGACGATTAAACACAGAACTTGCATCCGAATTTAATACAAAAGGCACAATGCCGACCTAAGTACAAGAGGATTGACACTCTAACTTTCTATGATTTGAACCTCTCCTGTGAGTCCAGTTTTAGATTCCGATGCTTCACTTCAGGTTTACTGTATACCTTGGACCTTCTTATTGACGAAGGAACACAGAAATTGCATCGGAATTAAATTCAACAGGCACAATGCCGACTTAAGTACAAGAGGACTGACACTCAAACTTTCTATGATTTAAACCTCTCCTGTGAGTCCAGTTTTAGATTCCGATGCTTCACTTCAGGTTTACTGTATACCTTGCACCTTCTTATTGACGATGAAACACAGAAATTGCATCCATTTTTAATACAAAAGGCACAATGCCGACCTAAGTACTAGAGGACTGACACTCTAAGTTTCTATGATTTGAACCACTCCTGTAAGTCCAGTTTTAGATTCCGATGCTTCACTTCAGGTTTACTGTATACTTTGGACCTTCTTATTGACGAAGGAACACAGAAATTGCATCGGAATTAAATTCAACAGGCACAATGCCGACTTAAGTACAAGAGGACTGACACTCAAACTTTCTATGATTTAAACCTCTCCTGTGAGTCCAGTTTTACATTCCGATGCTTCACTCAGAGTTACTGTATCCCTTGCACCTTCTTATAGACGATGAAACACAGAAATTGCAATCAAATTTAATACAAAAGGCACAATGCCGACCTAAGTACAACAGGACTGACACTCTAACTTTCTATGATTTGAACCTCTCCTGTGAGTCCAGTTTTAGATTCCGATGCTTCACTTCAGGTTTACTGTAACCCTTGGAAATTCTTATTGACGATGAAACACAGAAATTGCATCCGAATTTAATACAAAAGGCACAATGCCGACTTAAGTACAAGAGGACTGACAGTCTCACTTTCTATTATTTGAACCTCACCTGTGAGTCCAGTTTTAGATTCCGATGCTTCACTTCAGGTTTACTGTATACCTTGCACCTTCTTATTGACGATGAAACACAGAAATTGCATTCAAATTTAATACAAAAAGGCACAATGCCGACCTAAATACAACAGGACTGAGACTCTAACTTTCTATGATTTGAACCTCTCCTGTGAGTCCAGTTTTAGATTCCGATGCTTCACTTCAGGTTTACTGTAAACCTTGGACGTTCTTATTGATGATGGAACACAGAAATTTCATCGTAATTAAATTCAACAGGCACAATGCCGACTTAAGTACAAGAGGACTGACATTCTAACTTACTATAATTGAACCTCTCCTGTGAGTCCAGTTTTAGATTCCGCTGCTTCACTTCAGGTTTACTGTATAACTTGGACCCTGTTATTGACGATGAAACACAGAAATTGCATCCGAATTTAATACAAAAGTGACAATGCCGAATTAAGTACAAGAGGACTGACACTCTAACTTTCTCTGATTTGAACCTCTCCTGTGAGTCCAGTTTTCGATTTCGATGCTTCACTTCAGGTTTACTGTATACCTCAGACCTTCGTATTGACGAAGATACACAGAAATTGCATCGGAATTTAATACAAAAGGCACAATGCCGACTTAAGTACAAGAGGACTGACAGTCTCTCTTTCTATTATTTGAACCTCTCCTGTGAGTCCAGTTTTAGATTCCGATGCTTCACTTCAGGTTTACTGTATACCTTGCACCTTCTTATTGACGATGAAACACAGAAATTGCATCCAAATTTAATACAAAAGGCACAATGCCGACCTACGTACAAGAGGACTGACACTCTAACTTTCTATGATTGATCCTCTCCTGTGAGTCAAGTTTTAGATTCCGATGCTTCACTTCAGGTTTACTGTAAACCTTGGAAATTCTTACTGACGATGTAACACAGAAATTGCATCGGAATTAAATTCAACAGGCACAATGCCGACTGAAGTACAAGAGGACTGTCATTCTAACTTACTATAAGTGAACCTCGCCTGTGAGTCCAGTTTTAGATTCCGATGCTTCACTTCAGGTTTACAGTATACCTTGGACCTTGTTATTGACGACGAAAAACAGAAATTGCAGCCGACTTTAACACAAAAGGCACAATTTCAACTTAAGTACAAGAGGACTCACACCCTAACTTTCTATGATTAAAACGTCTCCTTTGAGTCCAGTTTTAGATTCCGATGCTTCACTTCAGGTTTACTGTATCCCTTGGACCTTCTTGTTGACGATGAAACACAGAGTTTGCATCCGAATTTAATACAAAAGGCACAATGCCGGCTTAAGAACAAGAAGACTGACACTCTCACTATCTATGATTTGAACCTCTCCTGTGAGTCCAGATTTAGATTCCGATGCTTCACTTCAGGTTTAAGTATCCCTTGGACCTTCTTATTGACGATGAAACACAGAGTTTGCATCCGAATTTAATACAAAAGGCACAATGCCGACTTACGTACAAGAGGACTGACACTCTGACTTTCTATGATTTAAACCTCTCCTGTGAGTCCAGTTTTAGAATCCGATCCTTCACTCAGAGTTACTGTATCCCGTGCACCTTCTTATAGACGATGCAACACAGAAATTGCATCCGACTTTAATACCAAAGGCACAATGCCGACATAAGTACAAGAGAACTGACACCCTTACTTTCTATGATTTGAACCTCTCCTGTGAGACCAGTTTTAGATTCCGATGCTTCTCTTCAGGTTTACTGTATCCCTTGGAACTTCTTATTGACGATGAAACACAGAGTTTGCATTGGAATTTAATACAAAATGCACAATGCCGACTTAAGTACAAGAGGACTGACACTCACACTTTCTATGATTTGAACCTCTCCTGTGAGTCCAGTTTTGGTACCGATGCTTCACTTCAGGTTTACTGTATCCCTTGGAAGTTCTTATTGACGATGAAACACAGAAATTGCATCCGAATTTTATACAAAAGGCACAATGCCGACTTAAGTACAAGAGGACTGACAGTCTCACTTTCTATTATTTGAACCTCTCCTGTGGTTCCAGTTTTAGATTCAGATGCTTCACTTCAGGTTCGCTGTATACCTTGGACCTTCTTATTGATGAAGGAACACAGAAATTGCATCGGAATTAAATTCAACATGCACAATGCCGACTTAAGTACAAGAGGGGTGACACTCTAACTTTCTATGATTTGAACCTCTCCTGTGAGTCCAGTTTTAGATTCCGATGATTCACTTCCGGTGTACTGTATCCATTGGACTTACTTATTGACGATGATACACATAAATTGCATCCGAATTTAATACAAAAGGCACAATGCCGACTTAAGTACAAGAGAACTGACACTCTCACTTTCTATGATTTAAACCTCTCCGGTGAGACCAGTTTTAGATTCCGATGCTTCACTTCAGGTTTACTGTAACCCTTGGAAATTCTTATTGGCGATGAAACACAGAAATTGCATCCGAATTAATTACAAAAGGCACAATGCCGACTTAGGTACAAGAGGACTGACAGTCTAACTTTCTATTATTTGAACCTCTCCTGTGAGTCCAGTTTTAGATTCCGATGCTTCATTTCAGGTTTACTGTATACCTTGCACCTTCTTATTGACGATGAAACACAGAAATTGCATCCAAATTCAATACAAAAGGCACAATGCCGACTTAAGTACAAGAGGACTGACACTCTAACGTTCTATGATTTGAACCTCTCCTGTGAGTCCAGTTCTAGATTCCGATGCTTCACTTCAGGTTTACTGTAAACCTTGGACTTTCTTATTGACGATGGAACACAGAAATTGCATCGGAATTAAATTCAACAGGCACAATGCCGACTTAAGTACAAGAGGACTGACATTCTAACTTACTATAATTGAACCTCTCCTGTGAGTCCAGTTTTAGATTCCGATGCTTCACTTCAGGTTTACTGTATACCTTGGACCTTGTTATTGACGATGAAACACAGAAATTGCATCCGAATTTAACACAAATGGCACAATTTCAACTTAAGTACAAGAGGACTCACACCCTAACTTTCTATGATTTAAACCTCTCCTTTGAGTCCAGTTTTATATTCCGATGCTTCACTCAGAGTTACTGTATCCCTTGCACCTTCTTATAGACGATGCAACACAGAGTTTGCATCCGAATTTAATACAAAAGGCACAAAGCCGACTTAAGTACAAGAAGACTGACACTCTAACTTTCTATGATTAGAACCACTCCTGTGCGTCCAGTTTTAGATTCCGATGCTTCACTTCATAATTACTTTATCCCTTGCATCTTCTTACTGACGACGAAACACTGAAATTGCATCCGAATTTAATACAAAAGGCACAATGCCGACTTAAGTACAAGAGGACTGACACTCTCACTTTTTATGATTTGAACCTCTCCTGTGAGACCAGTTTTAGATTCCGATGCTTCTCTTCAGGTTTACTGTATCCCTTGGAACTTCTTATTGACGATGAAACACAGAGTTTGCATTGGAATTTAATACAAAATGCACAATGCCGACTTAAGTACAAGAGGACTGACACTCACACGTTCTATGATTTGAACCTCTATTGTGAGTCCAGTTTTGGTACCGATGCTTCACTTCAGGGTTACTGTATCCCTTGAAAGTTCTTATTGACGATGAAACACAGAAATTGCATCGGAATTTTATACAAAAGGCACAATGCCGACTTAAGTACAATAGGACTGACAGTCTCATTTTCTATTATTTGAACCTCTCCTGTGAGTACAGTTTTAGATTCAGATGCTTCACTTCAGGTTTACTGTATACCTAGGACGTTCTTATTGACGATGAAACACAGAAATTGCATCTGAATTTAATACAAAAGGCACAATGCCGACTTAACTACAAGGGGGCTGATACTCTAACTTTCTATGATTAAAACCTCTCCTGTGAGTCCAGTTATAGATTCCGATGCTTCACTTCAGGTTTACTGTATCCCTCGGACCTTCTTATTGACGATGAAACGCATAAATTGCACCCGAATTTAATACAATAGTGACAATACCGAATTAAGTACAAGAGGACTGACACTCTTACTTTCTCTGATTTGAACCGCTCCTGTGAGTTCAGTTTTCGATTTCGATGCTTCACTTCAGGTTTACTGTATACCTCGGACCTTCTTATTGACGATGGAACACAGAAATTGCATCCGAACTTAAAACAAAAGGCACAATGCCGACTTAAGTACAAGAGGGCTGACACTCTAACTCTCTATGATTCGAACCTCTCCTGTGAGTCCAGTTTTAGATTCCGATGCTTCACATCAGGTTTACTGTATAACTTGGACCTTCTTATTTACGATGAAACACAGAGTTTGCATCCGAATTCAATACAAAAGGCACAATTCCGACTTAAGTACAAGAGGACTGACACTTTCACTTTCTATGATTTGAACCTCTCCTGTGAGTCCAGTTTTAGATTCCGATGCTTCACTTCAGGTTTCCTGTATCCATTGGACCTTCTCATTGACGCTGAAACACAGATATTTCATCGGAATTTAATACAAAAGGCACAATGCCGACTTAGGTACAAGAGGACTGACACTCTCACTTTCTATGATTTGAACCTCTCCTGTGAGTCCAGTTTTAGATTCCGATGCTTCACTTCAATTTTACTGTATCCCTTGGCCCTTCTTATTGACGATGAAACACAGAGTTTGCATCCGAATTTAATACAAAAGGCACAAAGCCGACTTAAGTACAAGAAGACTGACACTCTAACTTTCTATGATTAGAACCACTGCTGTGCGTCCAGTTTTAGACTCCGATGCTTCACTTCATATTTACTTTATCCCTTGGACCTTCTTACTGACGACGAAACACTGAAATTGCATCCGAATTTAATACAAAAGGCACAATGCCAACTTAAGTACAAGCGGACTGACACTCTCACTTTTTATGATTTGAACCTCTCCTGTGAGTCCAGTTTTAGATTCCGATGCTTCACTTCTGGTTTACTGTACACCTTGCACCTTCTTATTGACGATGAAACACAGAAATTGCATTGGAATTTAATACAAAAGGCACAATGCCGACTAGAGTACAAGAGAACTGACACCCTCACTTTCTATGATTTGAACCTCTCCTGTGGGCCCAGTTTTAGATTCCGATGCTTCACGTTAGGTTTACTGTATCCCTTGGAACTTCTTATTGACGATGAAACACAGAAATTGCATCCGAAATTAATACAAAAGGCACAATGCCGACTTAAGTTCAAGAGGACTGTCACTCTAACTTTCTATCATTTGAACCTTTCCTGTGAGTCCAGTTTTAGATTCCGATGCTTCACTTCAGGTTTACCGTATCCCATGGACCTATTTATTGACGATGAAACACAGAAATTGCATCCGAATTTAATACAAAAGGCACAATCCCGACTTAAGTACTAGAGGACTGACACTCAAACATTCTATGATTTGAACATCTCCTGTGAGTCCAGTTTCAGATTTCGATGCTTCACTTCAGGTTTACTGTATACCTAGGACGTTCTTATTGACGATGAAACACAGAAATTGCATCCGAATTTAATACAAAAGGCACAATGCCGACTTAACTACATAGGGGCTGATACTCTAACTTTCTATGATTAAAACCTCTCCTGTGAGTCCAGTTATAGATTCCGATGCTTCACTTCAGGTTTACTGTATCCCTTGGACCTTCTTATTGACGATGAAACACAGAAATTGCATCCGAATTTAATACAAAAGAGACAATGCCGACTTAAGCACAAGAGGACTGACACTCTCACTTTCTATGATTTGAATCTCTCCTGTGAGTCCAGTTTTTGATTCCGATGCTTCACTTCAGGTTTACTGTATCCCTTGGCCCTTCTTATTGACGGTGAACACAGAAATTGCATCGGAATTTAATACAAAAAGCACAATGCCGTATAAGTACAAGAGGACTGACACTCTCACTTTCTATGACTTGAACCTCTCCTGTGAGTCCAGTTTTAGATTCCGATGCTTCCCTTCAGGTTTACTTTACCCCTTGGACCTTCGTATTGACGATAAAACACAGAGTTTGCATTGGAATTTTATAAAAAAGCACAATGCCGACTTAAGTACAAGAGGACTGACACTCTCACTCTCTATGATTTGAACCTCTCCTGTGAGTCCAGTTTTAGATTCCGATGCTTTACTTCAGGTTCACTGTACCCCTTGGAACTTCTTATTGACGATGAAACACAGAGTTTGCATTGGAATTTAACACAAAACGCACTATGCCGACTTAAGTACAAGGGGACTGACACTCTCACTTTCTATGACTTGAACCTCTCCTGTGAGTCCAGTTCTGATACCGATGCTTCACTTCAGGTTTACTGTATCCCTTGGAACTTCTTATTGACGATGATACACAGAAATTGCAACCGAATTTAATACAAAAGGCACAATGCCGACTTAAGTACAAGAGGACTGACACTCTAACTATCTATGATTATATCCTCTCCTGTGAGTCCAGTTTTAGATTCCGATGCTTCACTACAGGTTTACTATATACCTTGGACCTTCTTATTGACGATGAAACACATAAATTGCATCCGAATTCAATAATTTAGTACAAATGGCACAATGCCGACTTAAGTACAAGTGTACTGACACTCAAACTTTCTATGATTTGAGCCTCTCCTGTGAGTCCAGTTTTAGATTACGATGCTTCACTTCTGGTTTACAGTATCCGTTGGACCTTCTTATTGACGATGAAACACAGAAATTGCATCCGAATTTAATACAAAAGGCACAATGCCGGCTTAAGTAAAAGAGGACTGACACTCTAACTTTCTATGATTTGAACCTCTCCTGTGAGTCCAGTTCTAGATTCCGATGCTTCACTTCAGGTTTACTGTATCACTTGGAACTTCTTACCGACGATGAAACACAGATATTGCATCGGAATTTAATCCAAAAAGCACAATGCCGACTTAAGTACAAGAGGACTGACAGTATCACTTTCTATGACTTGAATCTCTCCCGTGAGTCCAGTTTTAGAATCCGATGCTTCACTTCAGGTTTACTGTATCCCTTAGACCTTCTTATTGACGATGAACACAGAAATTGCATCGGAATTTAATACAAAAAGCACAATGCCGTCTTAAGTACAAGAGGACTGACACTCTCACTTTCTATGATTTGAACCTCTCCTGTGAGTCCAGTTTTAGATTCCGTTGCTTCACTTCAGGTTTACTGTATACCTTGGACCTACCTATTGACGATGAAACACAGAGTTTGCATCGGAATTTAATATAAAAAGCACAATGCCGACTTAATTACAAGAGGATTGACATTCTCACTCTCTATGATTTGAACCTCTCCTGTGAGTCCAGTCTTAGATTCCGATGCTTCACTTCAGGTTTACTGTATACCTTGGACCTTCTTATTGACGAAGGAACACAGAAATTGCATCGGAATTAAATTCAACAGGCACAATGCCGACTTAAGTACAAGAGGACTGACACTCTCACTTTCTATGATTTGAACCTCTCCTGTGAGTCCAGTTTTAGATTCCGATGCTGCAGTTCTGGTTTACTGTATACCTTGGACCTTCTTATTGACGATGAAACAAAGAAATTGCATCGGAATTTAACACAAAAGGCACAATGCCGACTTAAGTACAAGAGGACTCACATCCTAACTTTCTCTGATTTAAACCCCTCCTGTGAGTCCAGTTTTAGATTCCGATGATTCACTTCAGGTTTACTGTATACCTTGGACCATCTTATTGACGATGAAGCCCAGAAATTGCATCCGAATTTATTACAAAATTCACAATGCCGACATAAGTTTAAGAGGACTGACACTCTATCTTTCTATGATTTGAACCACTCCTTTGAGTCCAGTTTTAGATTCCCATGCTTCACTTCAGGTTTACTGTATACCCTGGACCTTCTAATTGACGATGAAACACAGAAATTGCATCCGAATTTAATACAAAAGGCACAATGCCGACTTAAGTACAGGAGGACTGACACCCTAATTTTCTATGATTTGAACCTCTCCTGTGAGTCCAGATTAAGATTCCGATGCTTCACTTCAGGTTTACTGTACCTCTTGGCCTTCTTATTGACGATGAAACAAAGAAATTGCATCCGAATTTAATACAAAAGGCACAATGCCGACTTAAGTACAAGAGGACAGACACTCTCACATTCTATGATTTGAACCTCTCCTGTGAGTCCAGTTTTAGATCCGAAGATTCACTTCAAGTTTACTGTATACCTTCGACCTTCTTATTGGCATTGAAACACAGAAATTGCATCCGAATTTAATACAAATGGCACAATGCCGACTTATGTACAAGAGAACTGACACTCTCACTTTCTATCATTTGAACCTCTCCTGTGAGTCCAGTTTCAGATTCCGATGCTTCACTTCAGGTTTACTGTATCCCTTGGAACTTCTTATTGACGAAGAAACACAGAGTTTGCATTGGAATTTAATACAAAGGGCACAATGCCGACTAAAGTACAACAGGACTGACGCTCTCACTTCCTATGATTTGAACCTCTCCTGTGAGTCCAGTTTTGATACCGATGCTACACTTCAGGTTTACTGTATCCCTTGGAACTTCTTATTGACGATGAAACACAGAAATTGCACCCGAATTTAATACAAAAGGCACAATGACGTCTTAAGTAAAAGAGGACTGACACTCTAACATTCTATGATTTGAACCTCTCCTCTGAATCCAGTTTTGGATTACGACGCTTCAATACAGGTTTACTGTATACCTTGGACCTTCTTATTGACGAAGGAACACAGAAATTGTATCAGAGATAAATTCAACAAGCACAATGACGACTTAAGTACAAGAAGACTGACACTCTAACTTTCTATAATTGAACCTCTCCTGTGAGCCCAGTTTTAGATTCCTATGCTTCACTTCAGGTTTACTGTATACCTTGGACCCTCTTATTGACGATGAAACACAGAAATTGCATCCGAATTTAATACAAAAGGCACAATGCCGACTTAAGTACAAGAGGACTGACAGTCTCACTTTCTATGATTTGAACCTCTCCTGTGAGTCCAGTTTTAGATTCCGATGCTTAGCTTCAGGTTTACTGTATACCTTGCACTTTCTTATTGACGATGAAACACAGTAATTGCATCCAAATTTAATACAAAAGGCACAATGCCGACCTAAGTACAAGAGGACTGACACTCTAAATTTCTATTATTTGAACCTCTGCTGTGAGTCCAGTTTTAGATTCCGATGCTTCACTTCAGTTTTACTGCATCCCTTGGACCTTCTTACTGACGATGAAACACAGAAATTGCATCCGAATTTAATACAAAAGGCACAATGCCGACTTAAGTACAAGTGTACTGACACTCTAACTTTCTATGATTTGAACCTCTCCTGTGAGTCCAGTTTTGGATTCCGATGCTTCACTTCAGGTTTACTTTATACCTTGGACCTTCTTATTGACGATGTAGCACAGATATTGCATCCGAATGTAATAAAAAAGCACAATGCCAACTTAAGTACAAGAGGACTGACACTCTAACTTTCTATGATTTGAACCTCTCCTGTGAGTCCAGTTTTAGATTCCGATGCTTCACTTCAGTTTTACTGCATCCCTTGGACCTTCTTATTGACGATGAAACACAGAAATTACATCCGAATGTAGCACAAAAGGCACAATGCCGACTTAAGTACAAGAGTACACACACCCTAACTTTTTATGATTTAAACCTCTCCTGTGGGTCCAGTTTTAGATTCCGATGCTTCACTTCAGGTTTACTGTATACCCTGGACCTTCTTATTGACGATGAAACACAGAAAATGCATCCGAATTTAATACAAAAGGCACAATGCCGACTTAAGTACAAGAGGACTGACAGTCTCATTTTCTGTGATTTGAACCTCTCCTGTGAGTCTAGTTTTAGATTCCGATACTTCACTTCAGGTTTATTGTATACCTTGGACCTCCTTATTGACGATAAAACACAGAAATTGCGTCGGAATTAAATTCAAAAGGCACAATGCCGACTTAGGTACAAGAGGACTAACACTCTAACTTGCTATGATTTGAACCTCTTATGTGAGTCCAGTTTTATATTCCGATGCTTCTCTTGAGGTATACTGTGTACGTTGGACTTTCTTATTGACGATGAAACACAGAAAATGCATCCGAATTAAATTCAAAAGGCACAATGCCGAGTTAAGTACAAGCAGACTGACAATCTAACTTTCTATTATTTGAACCTCTCCAGTGAGTCCAGTTTTATATTCCGATGCTTCACTTCAGGTTTACTGTATACCTTGGACCTTCTTATTGACGAAGGAACACAGAAATTGCATCGGAATTAAATTCAACAAGCACAATGCCGACTTAAGTACAAGAGGACTGACACTCTAACTTTCTGTAATTGAACCTCTCCTGTGAGCCCAGTTCTAGATTCCTATGTTTCCCTTCAGGTTTACTGTATACCTGGGACCTTCTTACTGACGATGAAACACAGATATTGCATCCGAATTTAATACAAAAGGCACAATGCCGACTTAAGTACAAATGTACTTACACACTAACTTTCTATAATTAGAACCTCTCCTGTGAGTCCAATTTTAGATTCCGAGGCTTCACTTCAGGTTTACTGTATCCCTTGGACCTTCTTATTGACGATGAAACACAGAAATTGCATCCGAATTTAATAGAAAAGGCACAATGCCGACTTAAGCACAAGGGGACTGACACTCTAACTTTCTATGATTTGAACCTCTCCTTAGAGTCCAGTTTTAGATTCCGATGCTTCACTTCAGGTTTATTTTAAACCGTGGACTTTCTTATTGACGATGAAACACAGAAATTGCATCCGATTTTAATACAAAAGTCACAATGCCGACTTAAGTACAAGGGGACTGACACTCTAACTTTCTATGATTTGAACCTCTCCTGTGAGTCCAGTTTTAGATTCCGATGCTTCACTACAGGTTTACAGTATACCTTGGACCTTCTTATTGACGATGAAACACAGAAATTGCATCCGAATTTAGTACAAAAGGCACTATGCCGACTTGAGTAAAAGAAGACAGACGCGCTAACTTTCAATGATTTGAACCTCTCCTGTGAGTCCAGTTTTAGATTCCGATGCTTCACTTCAGGTTTACTGTATACCTTGAACCTGCTTATTGACGATGAAACAGAGAAATTGCATCCGAATGTAGCACAAAAGGCACAATGCCGACTTAAGTACTAGAGGACAAACACCCTAACTTTTTATGATTTAAACCTCTCCTGTGGGTCCAGTTTTAGATTCCGATGCTTCACTTCAGGTTTACTGTATACCCTTGACCTTCTTATTGACGATGAAACACAGAAATTGCATCCGAATTTAATACAAAAGGCACAATGCCGACATAAGTAGAAGTGGGCTGACACTCTAACTTTCTATGATTTGAATCTCTCCTGTGAGTCCAGTTTTAGATTCCGATGCTTCACTTCAGGTTTACTGTAAAACGTGGACCTCCTTATTGACGATGAAACACAGAGTTTGCATCCGAAATCAATACAAAAGACACAATTCCGACATAAGTACAAGAGGACGGACACTCTAACTTTCTATGATTTCAACCACTCCTCTAAGTCCAGTTTTATATTCCGATGCTTCACTTCAGGTTTACTGTATACCATGGACCTTCTTATTGACGATGAAACACAGAAATTGCATCCGAATTTAATACAAAAGGCACAATGCCGACTTAAGTACAAGAGGACTGACACTTTCTCTTTCTATGATTTGAACCTCTCCTGTGAGTCCAGTTTTAGATTCCGATTCTTCACCTTAGGTGTACTGTATCCTTTGGACTTACTTATTGACGATGAAACACAGAAATTGTATCCGAATTTAATACAAAAGGCACAATGCCGACTTAAGTACAAGAGGACTGACACTCCCACTTTCTATGATTTGTACCTTTCTTGTGAGTCCAAATTTAGATTCCGACGCTTCATTTTAGGTTTGCTGCATTCCTTGGATATTCTTATTGTCGGTGAACCACAGAAATTTCATCGGAATTTAATACAAAAGGCACAATGCCGACTTAGGTACAAGAGGACTGACCCTCTCACTTTCTATGATTTGATCCTCTCCTGTGAGTCCAGTTTTAGATTCCGATGCTTCACTTCAGGTTTCTGTATCCCTCGGGCCTTCTTATTGACGATGAAACACAGAGTTTGCATCGGAATTTAACATCAACGGCACAATGCCTACTTAAGTAGAAGAGGACTGACACTCTCACTTTCTATGATTTGTACCTCTCCTGTGAGTCCAGTTTTAGATTCCGATGCTTCACATCAGGTTTACTGTATCCCTTGGACCTTCTTGTTGACGATGAAACACAGAGTTTGCATCAGAAATTAATACAAAAGGCACAATGCCGACTTAAGTACAAGAGGACTGACACTCTAATTTTCTATGATTTGAACCTATCCTGTAAGTCCAGTCTTACATTCCGATGCTTCACTTCAGGTTTACTGTATCCCTTGGCCTTTCTTATTGACGAAGAAACACAGAGTTTGCATCCGAATTTAATACAAAAGGCACAATGCCGCCTTAAGTACAAGAGGATTGACACTCTAACTTTTTATGATTTGAACCTCTCCTGTGAGTCCAGTTTTAGATTCCGATGCTTCACATAAGGTTTACTGTATCCCTTGGACCTTTTTATTGACGATGAATCACAGAGTTTGCATCGGAATTTAACATATAAAGGAACAATGCCTACTTAAGTACAAGAGAACTGACACTCTCACTTCCAATGATTTGAACCTCTCCTGTACGTCCAGTTTTAGATTCTGATGCTTCACATCAGGTTTACTGTATCCCTTGGACCTTCTTATTGACGATGAAACACAGAGTTTGCATCCGAAATTAACACAAAATGCACAATGCCGACTTAAGTACAGGAGAACTGACACCCTCACTTTCTATGATTTGAACCTCTCCTGTGGGTCCAGTTTTTAATTCCGATGCTTCACTTCAGGTTTCCTGTATCCCTTGGAACTTCTTATTGACGATGAAACACAGAGTTTGCATTGGAATTTAATACAAAAGGCGCAATGACGTCTTAAGTACAAGCGGACTGACACTCTAACATTCTATTGTTTGAACCTCTCCTCTGAATCCAGTTTTGGATTACGACGCTTTAACACAGGTTTACTGTATACCTTGGACCTTCTTATTGACGATGAAACACAGAAATTGCATCCGAATTTAATACAAAAGGCACAATGCCGACTTAAGTACAAGAGGACTGACAGTCTCACTTTCTATGATTTGAACCTCTCCTGTGAGTCCAGTTTTAGATTCCGATGCTTAGCTTCAGGTTTACTGTATACCTTGCACTTTCTTATTGACGATGAAACACAGTAATTGCATCCAAATTTAATACAAAAGGCACAATGCCGACCTAAGTACAAGAGGACTGACACTCTAAATTTCTATTATTTGAACCTCTGCTGTGAGTCCAGATTTAGATTCCGTTGCTTCACTTCAGGTTTACTGCATCCCTTGGACCTTCTTATTGACGACGATGCACAGAAATTGCATCCGAATTTTATACAAAAGGCACAATGCCAGCTTAAGTACAAGAGGACTGACAATCTAACTTTCTATGATTTGAACCTCTCCAGTGAGTCCAGTTTCATATTCCGATGCTTCACTTCAGGTTTACTGTATACCTTGGACCTTCTTATTGACGAAGGAACACAGAAATTGCATCGGAATTAAATTCAACAAGCACAATGACGACTTAAGTACAAGAAGACTGACACTCTAACTTTCTATAATTGAACCTCTCCTGTGAGCCCAGTTTTAGATTCCTATGCTTTACTTCATGTTTACTGATTCCCGGGGACCTTCTTACTGACGATGAAACACAGAAATTGCATCCGAATTTAATACAAAAGGCACAATGCCGACTTAAGTACAAGTGTACTGACACTCTAACTTTCTATGATTTGAACCTCTCCTGTGAGTCCAGTTTTACATTCCAATGCTTCACTTCAGGTTTACTTTATACCTTGAACCTTCTTATTGATGATGTAGCACAGATATTGCATCCGAATGTAATAAAAAAGCACAATGCCAACTTAAGTACGAGAGGACTGACACTCTAGTTTTCTATGATTTGAACCTCTCCTGTGAGTCCAGTTTTAGATTCCGATGCTTCACTTCAGGTTTACTGTATACCTTGGACCCTCTTATTGACGATGAAACACAGAAATTGCATCCGATTTTAATACAAAAGTCACAATGCCGACTTAAGTACAAGGGGACTCACACTCTAATTTTCTATGATTTGAACCTCTCCTGTGAGACCAATTTTAGATTCCGATGCTTCACTTCAGGTTTACTGTATACCTTGGACCTCCTTATTGACGATGAAACACAGAAATTGCGTCGGAATTAAATTCAAAAGGCACAATGCCGTCTTAGGTACAAGAGGACTAACACTCTAACTTGCTATGATTTGAACCACTTATGTGAGTCCAGTTTTATATTCCGATGCTTCTCTTGAGGTATACTGTGTACGTTGGACTTTCTTATTGACGATGAAACACAGGAAATGCATCCGAATTAAATTCAAAAGGCACAATGCCGGGTTAAGTACAAGCAGACTGACAATCTAACTTTCTATGTTTTGAACCTCTCCAGTGAGTCCAGTTTTAGATTCCGATGCTTCACTTCAGGTTTATTTTAAACCTTGGACTTTCTTATTGACGATGAAACACAGAAATTGCATCCGATTTCAATACAAAAGTCAGAATGCCGACTTAAGTACAAGGGGACTGACACTCTAACTTTCTATGATTTGAGCCTCTCCTGTGAGTCCAGTTTTAGATTCCGATGCTTCACTTCAGGTTTACTGTATACCTTGGACCCTCTTATTGACGATGAAACACAGAAATTGCATCCGATTTTAATACAAAAGTCACAATGCCGACTTAAGTACAAGGGGACTGACACTCTAACTTTCTATGATTTGAACCTCTCCTGTGTGTCCAGTTTTTGATTCCGATGCTTCACTTCAGGTTTACTGTATACCTTGGACCCTCTTATTGACGATGAAACACAGAAATTGCATCCGAATTTAATACAAAAGGCACAATGCCGACTTAAGTACAAGAGGACTGACAGTCTCACTTTCTATGATTTGAACCTCTCCTGTGAGTCCAGTTTTAGATTCCGATGCTTAGCTTCAGGTTTACTGTATACCTTGCACTTTCTTATTGACGATGAAACACAGTAATTGCATCCAAATTTAATACAAAAGGCACAATGCCGACCTAAGTACAAGAGGACTGACACTCTAAATTTCTATTATTTGAACCTCTGCTGTGAGTCCAGATTTAGATTCCGATGCTTCACTTCAGGTTTACTGCATCCCTTGGACCTTCTTATTGACGACGATACACAGAAATTGCATCCGAAATTTATACAAAAGGCACAATGCCGGCTTAAGTACAAGAGGACTGACAATCTAACTTTCTATGATTTGAACCTCTCCAGTGAGTCCAGTTTTATATTCCGATGCTTCACTTCAGGTTTACTGTATACCTTGGACCTTCTTATTGACGAAGGAACACAGAAATTGCATCGGAATTCAATTCAACAAGCACAATGAGGACTTAAGTACAAGAAGACTGACACTCTAACTTTCTATAATTGAACCTCTCCTGTGAGCCCAGTTTTAGATTCCTATGCTTCATTTCAGGTTTACTGTATCCCTGGGACCTTCTTACTGACGATGAAACACAGAAATTGCATCCGAATTTAATACAAAAGGCACAATGCCGACTCAAGTACAAGTGTACTGACACTCTAACTTTCTATGATTTGAACCTCACCTGTGAGTCCAGTTTTAGATTCCGATGCTTCACTTCAGGTTTACTTTATACCTTGGACCTTCTTATTGACGATGTAGCACAGATATTGCATCCGAATGTAATAAAAAAGCACAATGCCAACTTAAGTACAAGACTACTGACACTCTAACTTTCTATGATTTGAACCTTTCCTGTGAGTCCAGTTTTAGATTCCGATGCTTCACTTCAGTTTTACTGCATCCCTTGGACCTTCTTATTGACGATGAAACACACAAATTGCATCCGAATGTAGCACAAAAGGCACAATGCCGACTTAAGTACAAGAGGACACACACCCTAACTTTTTATGATTTAAACCTCTCCTGTGGGTCCAGTTTTAGATTCCGATGCTTCACTTCAGGTTTACTGTATACCCTGGACCTTCTTATTGACGATGAAACACAGAAAATGCATCCGAATTTAATACAAAAGGCACAATGCCGACTTAAGTACAAGGGGACTCACACTCTAATTTTCTATGATTTGAACCTCTCCTGTGAGACCAATTTTAGATTCCGATGCTTCACTTCAGGTTTACTGTATACCTTGGACCTCCTTATTGACGATGAAACACAGAAATTGCGTCGGAATTAAATTCAAAAGGCACAATGCCGTCTTAGGTACAAGAGGACTAACACTCTAACTTGCTATGATTTGAACCACTTATGTGAGTCCAGTTTTATATTCCGATGCTTCTCTTGAGGTATACTGTGTACGTTGGACTTTCTTATTGACGATGAAACACAGGAAATGCATCCGAATTAAATTCAAAAGGCACAATGCCGGGTTAAGTACAAGCAGACTGACAATCTAACTTTCTATGATTTGAACCTCTCCAGTGAGTCCAGTTTTAGATTCCGATGCTTCACTTCAGGTTTATTTTAAACCTTGGACTTTCTTATTGACGATGAAACACAGAAATTGCATCCGATTTCAATACAAAAGTCAGAATGCCGACTTAAGTACAAGGGGACTGACACTCTAACTTTCTATGATTTGGGCCTCTCCTGTGAGTCCAGTTTTAGATTCCGATGCTTCACTTCAGGTTTACTGTATACCTTGGACCCTCTTATTGACGATGAAACACAGAAATTGCATCCGATTTTAATACAAAAGTCACAATGCAGACTTAAGTACAAGGGGACAGACACTCTAACTTTCTATGATTTGAACCTCTCCTGTGAGTCCAGTTTTAGATTCCGATGCTTAGCTTCAGGTTTACTGTATACCTTGCACTTTCTTATTGACGATGAAACACAGTAATTGCATCCAAATTTAATACAAAAGGCACAATGCCGACCTAAGTACAAGAGGACTGACACTCTAAATTTCTATTATTTGAACCTCTGCTGTGAGTCCAGATTTAGATTCCGATGCTTCACTTCAGGTTTACTGCATCCCTTGGACCTTCTTATTGACGACGATACACAGAAATTGCATCCGAAATTTATACAAAAGGCACAATGCCGGCTTAAGTACAAGAGGACTGACAATCTAACTTTCTATGATTTGAACCTCTCCAGTGAGTCCAGTTTTATATTCCGATGCTTCACTTCAGGTTTACTGTATACCTTGGACCTTCTTATTGACGAAGGAACACAGAAATTGCATCGGAATTCAATTCAACAAGCACAATGAGGACTTAAGTACAAGAAGACTGACACTCTAACTTTCTATAATTGAACCTCTCCTGTGAGCCCAGTTTTAGATTCCTATGCTTCATTTCAGGTTTACTGTATCCCTGGGACCTTCTTACTGACGATGAAACACAGAAATTGCATCCGAATTTAATACAAAAGGCACAATGCCGACTTAAGTACAAGTGTACTGACACTCTAACTTTCTATGATTTGAACCTCTCCTGTGAGTCCAGTTTTAGATTCCGATGCTCCACTTCAGGTTTACTTTATACCTTGGACCTTCTTATTGACGATGTAGCACAGATATTGCATCCGAATGTAATAAAAAAGCACAATGCCAACTTAAGTACAAGAGGACTGACACTCTAACTTTCTATGATTTGAACCTTTCCTGTGAGTCCAGTTTTAGATTCCGATGCTTCACTTCAGTTTTACTGCATCCCTTGGACCTTCTTATTGACGATGAAACACACAAATTGCATCCGAATGTAGCACAAAAGGCACAATGCCGACTTAAGTACAAGAGGACACACACCCTAACTTTTTATGATTTAAACCTCTCCTGTGGGTCCAGTTTTAGATTCCGATGCTTCACTTCAGGTTTACTGTATACCCTGGACCTTCTTATTGACGATGAAACACAGAAAATGCATCCGAATTTAATACAAAAGGCACAATGCCGACTTAAGTACAAGAGGACTGACAGTCTCATTTTCTGTGATTTGAACCTCTCCTGTGAGTCTAGTTTTAGATTCCGATACTTCAGTTCAGGTTTACTGTATCCCTTGGACCTTCTTATTGACGATTAAACGCAGAAATTGCGTCCGAATTTAATACAAAAGTCACAATGCCGACTTAATTACAAGAGGACTGACACTCTAATTTTCTATGATTTGAACATCTCCTGTGAGACCAGTTTTAGATTCCGATGCTTCACTTCAGGTTTACTGTATACCTTGGACCTCCTTATTGACGATGAAACACAGAAATTGCGTCGGAATTAAATTCAAAAGGCACAATGCCGACTTAGGTGCAAGAGGACTAACACTCTAACTTGCTATGATTTGAACCTCTTATGTGAGTCCAGTTTTATATTCCGATGCTTCTCTTGAGGTATACTGTGTACGTTGGACTTTCTTATTGACGATGAAACACAGAAAATGCATCCGAATTAAATTCAAAAGGCACAATGCCGAGTTAAGTACAAGCAGACTGACAATCTAACTTTCTATAATTTGAACCTCTCCAGTGAGTCCAGTTTTATATTTAGATGCTTCACTTCAGGTTTACTGTATACCTTAGACCTTCTTGTTGACGAAGGAACACAGAAATTGCATCGGAATTAAATTCAACAAGCACAATTCCGACTTAAGTACAAGTGGACTGACACTCTAACTTTCTGTAATTGAACCTCTCCTGTGAGCCCAGTTCTAGATTCCTATGCTTCCCTTCAGGTTTACTGTATACCTGGGACCTTCTTACTGACGATGAAACACAGAAATTGCATCCGAATTTAATACAAAAGGCACAATGCCGACTTAAGTACAAGTGTACTGACACTCTAACTTTCTATAATTAGAACCTCTCCTGTGAGTCCAGTTTTAGATTCCGAGGCTTCACTTCAGGTTTACTGCATCCCTTGGACCTTCTTATTGACGATGAAACACAGAAATTGCATCCGAATTTAATAGAAAAGGCACAATGCCGACTTAAGTACAAGGGGACTGACACTCTAACTTTCTATGATTTGAACCTCTCCTGTGAGTCCAGTTTTAGATTCCGATGCTTCACTTCAGGTTTATTTTAAACCTTGGACTTTCTTATTGACGATGAAACTCAGAAATTGCATCCGATTTTAATACAAAAGTCACAATGCCGACTTAAGTACAAGGGGACTGACACTCTAACTTTCTATGATTTGAACCTCTCCTGTGAGTCCAGTTTTAGATTCCGATGCTTCACTTCAGGTTTACTGTATACCTTGGACCTTCTTATTGACGATGAAACACAGAAATTGCATCCGAATTTAATACAATAGGTACTATGCCGACTAAATAAAAGAAGACAGACATGCTAATTTTCAATGATTTGAACCTCTCCTGTGAGTCCAGTTTTAGGTTCCGATGCTTCACTTCAGGTTTACTGTATACCTTGAACCTTCTTATTGACGATGAAACACAGAAATTGCATCCGAATGTAGCACAAAAGGCACAATGCCGACTTAAGTACTAGAGGACACACACCCTAACTTTTTATGATTTAAACCTCTCCTGTGGGTCCAGTTTTAGATTCCGATGCTTCACTTCAGGTTTACTGTATACCCTTGACCTTCTTATTGAAGATGAAACACAGAAATTGCATCCGAATTTAATACAAAAGGCACAATGCCGACATAAGTACAAGAGGGCTGACACTGTAACTTTCTATGATTTGAATCTCTCCAGTGAGTCCAGTTTTAGATTCCGATGCTTCACTTCAGGTTTACTGTATACCTTGGACCTTCTTATTGATGATGAAACACAGAAATTGCGTCCGAATTTAATACAAAAGGCACAATGCCGACTTAAGTACAAGAGGACTGACACATTCTCTTTCTATGATTTGAACCTCTCCTGTGAGTCCAGTTTTAGATTCCGATGCTTCACTTCAGGTGTATTGTATTCTTTGGACTTATTTATTGACGATGAAACACAGAAATTGTATCCGAATTTAATACAAAAGGCACAATGCCGACTTAAGTACAAGAGGACTGACACTCCCACTTTCTATGATTTGTACCTTTCTTGTGAGTCCAGTTTTAGATTCCGATGCTTCACTTCAGGTTTGCTGCATTCCTTGGACCTTCTTATTGTCGGTGAAACACAGAAATTTCATCGGAATTTAAAACAAAAGGCACAATGCCGACTTAGGTACAAGATTACTGACCCTCTCACTTTCTATGATTTGAACCTCTCCTGTGAGTCCAGTTTTAGATTCCGATGCTTCACTTCAGGTTTCTGTATCCCTCGGGCCTTCTTATTGACGATGAAACACAGAGTTTGCATCGGAATTTAACATCAACGGCACAATGCCTACTTAAGTACAAGAGGACTGACACTCTCACTTCCTATGATTTGTACCTCTCTTGTGAGTCCAGTTTTAGATTCCGATGCTTCACATCAGGTTTACTGTATCCCTTGGACCTTCTTGTTGACGATGAAACACAGAGTTTGCATCCGAAATTAATACAAAAGGCACAATGCCGACTTAAGTACAAGAGGACTGACACTCTAATTTTCTATGATTTGAACCTATCCTGTAAGTCCAGTCTTAGATTCCGATGCTTCACTTCAGGTTTACTGTATCCCTTGGCCTTTCTTATTGACGAAGAAACACAGAGTTTGCATCCGAATTTAATACAAATGGCACAATGCCGCCTTAAGTACAAGAGGATTGACACTCTAACTTTTTATGATTTGAACCTCTCCTGTGAGTCCAGTTTTAGATTCCGATGCTTCACATAAGGTTTACTGTATCCCTTGGACCTTTTTATTGACGATGAAACACAGAGTTTGCATCGGAATTTAACATGTAAAGGAACAATGCCTACTTAAGTACAAGAGGACTGACACTCTCACTTTCAATGATTTGAACCTCTCCTGTGAGTCCAGTTTTAGATTCTGATGCTTCACATCAGGTTTACTGTATCCCTTGGACCTTCTTATTGACGATGAAACACAGAGTTTGCATCCGAAATTAACACAAAATGCACAATGCCGACTTAAGTACAGGAGAACTGACACCCTCACTTTCTATGATTTGAACCTCTCCTGTGGGTCCAGTTTTTAATTCCGATGCTTCACTTCAGGTTTCCTGTATCCCTTGGAACTTCTTATTGACGATGAAACAAAGAGTTTGCATTGGAATTTAATACAAAAGGCGCAATGACGACTTAAGTACAAGAAGACTGACACTCTCACTTTCTATGATTTGAACCTCTCCTGTGACTCCGGTTTTAGATTCTGTCGCTTCACTTCAGGTTTACTGTATACCTTGCACCTTCTTATTGACGATGAAACACAGCTATTGGATCCGAATTTAATACAAAAGGCACAATGCCGACTTAAGTACAAAGGGACGGACACTCTAACTTTCTATGATTTGAACCTCTCCTGTGAGTCCAGTTTTAGATTCCGATGCTTCACTTCAGGTTTACTGTATCCCTTGGACCTTCTTATTGACGATGAAACACAGAAATTGCATCCGAATTTAATACAAAAGGCACAATCCCGAGTTAAGTACTAGAGGACTGACACTCAAACTATCTATGATTTGAACCTCTCCTGTGGGTCTAGTTTTAGATGTCGATGCTTCACTTCAGGTTTACTGTATACCTCGGACCTTCTTATTGACGATGAAACACAGAAATTGCATGCGAATGTAATACAAAAGGCACAATGCCGACTTAAGTACAAGAGGGCCGACTCTCTAACTTTCTATGATTTGAACCTTTCCTGTGAGTCCAGTTTTAGATTCCGATGCTTCACTTCAGGTTAACTGAATCCCTTGGCCCTTCTTATTGACGATGAAACACAGAGTTTGCATCCGAATTTAATACAAAAGGCACAATGCCGCCTTAGGTACAAGAGGACTGACACTCTAACTTTTTATGATTAGAACCACTCCTGTGAGTCCAGTTTTAGATTCCGATGCTTCACCTCATATTTACTGTATCCCTTGGACCTACTTATTGACGATGAAACACAGAAATTGCATCCGAATTTAATACTAAAGGCACAATGCCGACTTATGTACAAGAGGACTCACACCCTAACTTTTTTGATTTAACCTCTCCTGTGGGTCTAGTTTTAGATTCCGATGCTTCACTTCAGGTTTACTGTATACCCAGGACCTTCTTATTGACGATGAAACACAGAAATTGCATCCGAATTTAATACAAAATGCATAATGCCGACTTAAGTACAAGAGGACTGACAGTCTCACTTTCTGTGATTTGAACCTCTCCTGTGAGTCTAGTTTTAGATTCCGATACTTCACTTCAGGTTTACTGTATCCCTTGGACCTTCTTATTGACGATGAAACGCAGAAATTGTGTCCGAATTTAATACAAAACTCACAATGCCGACTTAATTACAAGAGGACTGACACTCTAATTTTCTATGATTTCAACCTCTCCAGTTTGTCCTGTTTTAGATTCCGATGCTTCACTTCGGGTTTACAGTATACCTTGGACCTCCTTAATGACGATGAAACACAGAAATTGCGTCGGAATTAAATTCAAAAAGCACAATGCCGACTTAAGTACAAGAGGACTGACACTCTAACTTGCTATGATTTGAACCTCTTATGTGAGTCCAGTTTTATATTCCGATGCTTCTCTTGAGGTATACTGTGTACGTTGGACTTTCTTATTGACGATGAAACACAGAAATTGCATCCAAATTAAATTCAAAAGGCACAATGCCGACTTAAGTACAAGCAGACAGACACTCTAACTTTCTATGATTTGAACCTCTCCTGTGAGTCCAGTTTTAGATTCCGATGCTTCGCTTCAGGTTTACTGTAAAACTTGGACCTTCTTATTGACGATGAAACACAGAGTTTGCATCCGAATGCAATACAAAAGGCACAATTCCGACTTAAGTACAAGAGAACGGACCCTCCAACTTTCTATGATTTCAACCACTCCTGTGAGTCCAGTTTTAGATTCCGATGCTTCACTTCAGGGTTACTGTATACCTTGGACCTTCTTATTGACGATGAAACAAAGAAATTGCATCCGAATTTAATACAAAAGGCACAATGCCGACTTAAGTACAAGAGGACTGACACTTTCACTTTCTATTATTTGAACCTCTCCTGTGAGTCCAGTTTTAGATTCCGATGCTTCACTTTGGGTGTACTGTATCCTTTGGACTTACTTATTGACGATGAAACACAGAAATTGCAACCGAAATTAATACAAAAGGCACAATGCCGACTTAAGTACAAGAGGACTGACACTTTCACTTTCTATGATTTGAACCTCTCCTGTGAGTCCAGTTTTAGATTCCGATGCTTCACTTCAGGTTTACTGTATCCCTTGGACCTTCTTATTGACGATGAAACAGAGAAATTGCATCCGAATTTAATACAAAAGGCACAATCCCGACTTAAGTACTAGAGGACTGACACTCAAACTTTCTATGATTTGAACCTCTCCTGTGGGTCTAGTTTTAGATGTCGATGCTTCACTTCAGGTTTACTGTATACCTCGGACTTTAATATTGACGATGAAACACAGAAATTGCATCCGAATTTAATACAAAAGGCACAATGCCGACTTAAGTACAAGAGGGTTGATACTCTAACTTACTATGATTAAAACCTCTCCTGTGAGTCCAGTTATAGATTCTGATGGTTCACTTCAAGTTTACTGTATCCCATGGACTTTCTTATTGACGATGAAACACAGAAATTGCATCCGAATTTAATACAAAAGTGACAATGCCAAATTAAGTACAAGAGGACTGACACTCTAACTTTCTATGATTTGAGCCTCTCCCGTGAGCCCAGTTTTCGATTTCGATGCTTCACTTCAGGTATACTGTATACCTCGGACCTTCTTATTGACGATGAAACACAGAAATTGCATGCGAATGTAATACAAAAGGCACAATGCCGACTTAAGTACAAGAGGGCCGACTCTCTAACTTTCTATGATTTGAACCTTTCCTGTGAGTCCAGTTTTAGATTCCGATGCTTCACTTCAGGTTAACTGAATCCCTTGGCCCTTCTTATTGACGATGAAACACAGAGTTTGCATCCGAATTTAATACAAAAGGCACAATGCCGCCTTAGGTACAAGAGGACTGACACTCTAACTTTTTATGATTAGAACCACTCCTGTGAGTCCAGTTTTAGATTCCGATGCTTCACCTCATATTTACTGTATCCCTTGGACCTACTTATTGACGATGAAACAGAGAAATTGCATCCGAATTTAATACTAAAGGCACAATGCCGACTTATGTACAAGAGGACTCACACCCTAACTTTTTTGATTTAACCTCTCCTGTGGGTCTAGTTTTAGATTCCGATGCTTCACTTCAGGTTTACTGATACCCAGGACCTTCTTATTGACGATGAAACACAGAAATTGCATCCGAATTTAATACAAAATGCATAATGCCGACTTAAGTACAAGAGGACTGACAGTCTCACTTTCTGTGATTTGAATCTCTCCTGTGAGTCTAGTTTTAGATTCCGATACTTCACTTCAGGTTTACTGTATCCCTTGGACCTTCTTATTGACGATGAAACGCAGAAATTGCGTCCGAATTTAATACAAAACTCACAATGCCGACTTAATTACAAGAGGACTGACACTCTAATTTTCTATGATTTCAACCTCTCCTGTTTGTCCTGTTTTAGATTCCGATGCTTCACTTCGGGTTTACAGTATACCTTGGACCTCCTTATTGACGATGAAACACAGACATTGCGTCGGAATTAAATTCAAAAGGCACAATGCCGACTTAAGTACAAGAGGACTGACACTCTAACTTGCTATGATTTGAACCTCTTATGTGAGTCCAGTTTTATATTCCGATGCTTCTCTTGAGGTATACTGTGTACGTTGGACTTTCTTATTGACGATGAAACACAGAAATTGCATCCAAATTAAATTCAAAAGGCACAATGCCGACTTAAGTACAAGCAGACAGACACTCTAACTTTCTATGATTTGAACCTCTCCTGTGAGTCCAGTTTTAGATTCCGATGCTTCGCTTCAGGTTTACTGTAAAACTTGGACCTTCTTATTGACGATGAAACACAGAGTTTGCATCCGAATGCAATACAAAAGGCACAATTCCGACTTAAGTACAAGAGAACGGACCCTCCAACTTTCTATGATTTCAACCACTCCTGTGAGTCCAGTTTTAGATTCCGATGCTTCACTTCAGGGTTACTGTATACCTTGGACCTTCTTATTGACGATGAAACACAGAAATTGCATCCGAATTTAATACAAATTGCACAATGCCGACTTAAGTACAAGAGGACTGACACTTTCACTTTCTATTATTTGAACCTCTCCTGTGAGTCCAGTTTTAGATTCCGATGCTTCACTTTGGGTGTACTGTATCCTTTGGACTTACTTATTGACGATGAAACACAGAAATTGCAACCGAAATTAATACAAAAGGCACAATGCCGACTTAAGTACAAGAGGACTGACACTTTCACTTTCTATGATTTGAACCTCTCCTGTGAGTCCAGTTTTAGATTCCGATGCTTCACTTCAGGTTTACTGTATCCCTTGGACCTTCTTATTGACGATGAAACAGAGAAATTGCATCCGAATTTAATACAAAAGGCACAATCCCGACTTAAGTACTAGAGGACTGACACTCAAACTTTCTATGATTTGAACCTCTCCTGTGGGTCTAGTTTTAGATGTCGATGCTTCACTTCAGGTTTACTGTATACCTCGGACTTTCCTATTGACGATGAAACACAGAAATTGCATCCGAATTTAATACAAAAGTGACAATGCCGAATTAAGTACAAGAGGACTGACACTCTAACTTTCTATGATTTGAGCCTCTCCCGTGAGCCCAGTTTTCGATTTCGATGCTTCACTTCAGGTATACTGTATACCTCGGACCTTCTTATTGACGATGAAACACAGAAATTGCAAGCGAATGTAATACAAAAGGCACAATGCCGACTTAAGTACAAGAGGGCCGACTCTCTAACTTTCTATGATTTGAACCTTTCCTGTGAGTCCAGTTTTAGATTCCGATGCTTCACTTCAGGTTAACTGAATCCCTTGGCCCTTCTTATTGACGATGAAACACAGAGTTTGCATCCGAATTTAATACAAAAGGCACAATGCCGCCTTAGGTACAAGAGGACTGACACTCTAACTTTTTATGATTAGAACCACTCCTGTGAGTCCAGTTTTAGATTCCGATGCTTCACCTCATATTTACTGTATCCCTTGGACCTACTTATTGACGATGAAACACAGAAATTGCATCCGAATTTAATACTAAAGGCACAATGCCGACTTATGTACAAGAGGACTCACACCCTAACTTTTTTGATTTAACCTCTCCTGTGGGTCCAGTTTTAGATTCCGATGCTTCACTTCAGGTTTACTGTATACCCAGGACCTTCTTATTGACGATGAAACACAGAAATTGCATCCGAATTTAATACAAAATGCATAATGCCGACTTAAGTACAAGAGGACTGACAGTCTCACTTTCTGTGATTTGAACCTCTCCTGTGAGTCTAGTTTTAGATTCCGATACTTCACTTCAGGTTTACTGTATCCCTTGGACCTTCTTATTGACGATGAAACGCAGAAATTGCGTCCGAATTTAATACAAAACTCACAATGCCGACTTAATTACAAGAGGACTGACACTCTAATTTTCTATGATTTCAACCTCTCCTGTTTGTCCTGTTTTAGATTCCGATGCTTCACTTCGGGTTTACAGTATACCTTGGACCTCCTTATTGACGATGAAACACAGAAATTGCGTCGGAATTAAATTCAAAAGGCACAATGCCGACTTAAGTACAAGAGGACTGACACTCTAACTTGCTATGATTTGAACCTCTCCTGTGAGTCCAGTTTTAGATTCCGATGCTTCGCTTCAGGTTTACTGTAAAACTTGGACCTTCTTATTGACGATGAAACACAGAGTTTGCATCCGAATGCAATACAAAAGGCACAATTCCGACTTAAGTACAAGAGAACGGACCCTCCAACTTTCTATGATTTCAACCACTCCTGTGAGTCCAGTTTTAGATTCCGATGCTTCACTTCAGGGTTACTGTATACCTTGGACCTTCTTATTGACGATGAAACACAGAAATTGCATCCGAATTTAATACAAAAGGCACAATGCCGACTTAAGTACAAGAGGACTGACACTTTCACTTTCTATTATTTGAACCTCTCCTGTGAGTCCAGTTTTAGATTCCGATGCTTCACTTTGGGTGTACTGTATCCTTTGGACTTACTTATTGACGATGAAACACAGAAATTGCAACCGAATTTAATACAAAAGGCACAATGCCGACTTAAGTACAAGAGGACTGACACTTTCACTTTCTATGATTTGAAAATCTCCTGTGAGTCCAGTTTTAGATTCCGATGCATCCCTTCAGGTTTGCTGCATCCCTTGGACCTTCTTATTGACGGTGAAACACAGAAATTTCATCGGAATTTAGTACAAAAGGCACAATGCCGACTTAGGTACAAGAGGACTGACCCTCTCACTTTCTATGATTTGAACCTCTCCTGTGAGTCCAGTTTTAGATTCCGATGCTTCACTTCAGGGTTTCTGTATACCTTGGACCTTCTTATTGACGATGAAACACAGAAATTGCATCCTAATTTAATACAAAAGGCACAATGCCGACTTAAGTACAAGAGGACTGACACTTTCACTTCCTATGATTTGAACCTCTCCTGTGAGTCCAGTTTTAGATTAGGATGTTTCACTTCAGGTGTACTGTATCCTTTGGACTTACTTATTAACGATGAAACACAGAAATTGCTACCGAATTTAATACAAAAGACACAATGCTGACTTATGTAAAAGAAGACAGACACGCTAACTTTCAATGATTTGAACCTCTCCTGTGAGTCCAGTTTTAGATTCCGATGCTTCACTTCAGGTTTACTGTATACCTTGAACCTTCTTATTGACGATGAAACACAGAAATTGCATCCGATTGTAGCACAAAAGGCACAATGCCGACTTAAGTACAAGAGGACACGCACCCAAACTTTTTATGATTTAAACCTCTAGTGTGGGTCCAGTTTTAGATTCCGATGCTTCACTTCAGGTTTACTGTATACCCTGGACCTTCCTATTGACGATGAAACACAGAAATTGCATCCGAATTTAATACAAAAGGCACAATGCCGACTTAAGTACAAGAGGACTGACAGTCTCACTTTCTGTGATTTGAACCTCTCCTGTGAGTCTAGTTTTAGATTCCGATACTTCACTTCAGGTTTACTGTATCCCTTGGACCTTCTTAATGACGATGAAACGCAGAAATTGCGTCCGATTTAATGCAAAAGTCACAATGCCGACTAAATTACAAGAGGACTGACACTCAAATTTTCTATGATTTGAACCTCTCCTGTGAGTCCAGTTGTAGATTCCGATGCTTCACTTCAGGTTTACTGTATACCTTGGACCTCCTTATTGACGATGAATCACAGAGATTGCGTCGGAATTAAATTCAAAAGGCACAATGCCGACTTAAGTACAAGAGGACTGACACTCTAACTTGCTATGATTTGAACCTCTTATGTGAGTCCAGTTTTATATTCCGATGCTTCTCTTGAGGTATACTGTGTACGTTGGACTTTCTTATTGACGATGAAACACAGAAATTGCATCCGAATTTAATACAAAAGGCACAATGCCGAGTTAAGTACAAGCAGACAGACACTCTAATATTCTATGATTTGAACCTCTCCTGTGAGTCCAGTTTTAGATTCCGATGCTTCACTTAAGGTTTACTGTATACCTTGGACCTCCTTATTGACGATGAAACACAGAAATTGCGTCGGAATTAAATTCAAAAGGCACAATGCCGACTTAAGTACAAGAGGACTGACACTCTAACTTGCTATGATTTGAACCTCTTATGTGAGTCCAGTTTTATATTCCGATGCTTCTCTTGAGGTATACTGTGTACGTTGGACTTTCATATGACGATGAAACACAGAAATTGCATCCGAATTAAATTCAAAAGGCACAATGCCGAGTTAAGTACAAGCAGACAGACACTCTAACTTTCTATGATTTGAACCTGTCCTGTGAGTCCAGTTTTAGATTTCGATGCTTCACTTCTGGTTTACTGTATACCTCGGACCTTGTTATTGACGATGAAACACAGAAATTGCATCCGAATTTAATACAAAAGGCACAATGCCGACTTAAGTACAAGAGGGCTGACACTCTAACTTTCTATGATTTGAATCACTCCTGTGAGTCCAGTTTTAGATTCCGATGCTTCACTTCAGGTTTACTGTATACCTTGGACCTCCTTGTTGACGATGAAACACAGAAATTGCGTCGGAATTAAATTCAAAAGGCACAGTGCCGACTTAAGTACAAGAGGACTGACACTCTAACTTGCTATGATTTGAACCTCTTATGTGGGTCCAGTTTTATATTCCGATGCTTCTCTTGAGGTATACTGTGTACGTTGGACTTTCATATGGCGATGAAACACAGAAATTGCATCCGAATTAAATTCAAAAGGCACAATGCCGAATTAAGTACAAGCAGACAGACACTCTAACTTTCTATGATTTGAACCTGTCCTGTGAGTCCAGTTTTAGATTTCGATGCTTCACTTCAGGTTTACTGTATACCTCGGACCTTGTTATTGACGATGATACACAGAAATTGCATCTGAATTTAATACAAAAGGCACAATGCCGACTTAAGTACAAGAGGGCTGACACTCTAACTTTCTACGATTTGAATCTCTCCTGTGAGTCCAGTTTTAGATTCCGATGCTTCACTTCAGGTTTACCGTAACACTTGGACCTCCTTATTGACGATGAAACACAGAGTTTGCATTCGACTTCAATACAAAAGGCACAATTCGGACTTAAGTACAAGAGGACGGACACTCTAACTTTCTATGATTTCAACCACTCCTGTGAGTCCAGTTTTAGATTCCGATGCTTCACTTCAGGGTTACTGTATACCTTGGACCTTCTTATTGACGATGAAACACAGAAATTGCATCCGAATTTAATACAAATGGCACAATGCCGACTTAAGTACAAGAGGACTGATACTTTCACTTTCTATGATTTGAACCTCTCCTGTGAGTCCAGTTTTAGATTCCGATGCTTCACTTCAGGTGTACTGTATCCTTTGGACTTACTTATTGACGATGAAACACAGAACTTGCATCCGAATTTAATACAAAAGGCACAATGCCGCCTTAAGTACAAGAGGGCTGACACTCTCACTTTCTATGATTTGAACCTCTCCTGTGACTCCGGTTTTAGATTCCGACGCTTCACTTCAGGTTTACTGTATCCCTAGGAACTTCTTATTGACGATGGAACACAGAAATTGCATCCGAATTTAATACAAAAGGCACAATGCCGACTTAAGTACAAGTGGGCTGACACTCTCACTTTCTATGATTTGAACCTCTCCTGTGAGTCCAGTTTTAGATTCCGATGCTACACTTCAGGTTTACTGTATCCATTGGACCTTCTTATTGACGATGAAACACAGAGTTTGCATCCGTATTTAATACAAAAGGCACAATGCCGACTGAAGTACAAGAGGGCTGACACTCTAACTTTCTATGATTTTAACCTCTCCTTTGAGTCCAGTTTTAGATTCCGAAGCTTCACTTCAGGTTTACTGTATACCTAGCACCTTCATATTGACGATGAAACACAGATATTGGATCCGAATTTAATACAAAAGGCACAATGCCGACTTTAGTACAAAAGGACTGACACTCTAACTTTCTATGATTTGAACCTCTCCTGTGAGTCCAGTTTTAGATTCCGATGCTTCACTTCAGGTTTGCTGTATCCCTTGGACCTTCTTATTGACGATGAAACACAGAAATTGCATCCGAATTTAATACAAAAGGCACAATCCCGACTTAAGTACTAGAGGACTGACACTTGAACTTTCTATGATTTGAACCTCTCCTGTGAGTCCAGTTTTGGATGTCAATGCTTCACTTCCGGTTTACTGTATACCTCGGACCTTCCTATTGACGATGAAACACAGAAATTGCATCCGAATTTAATACAAAAGGCACAATGCCGACTTAAGAACAAGACGGCTAATAGTCTAACTTACTATGATTAAAACCTCTCCTGTGAGTCCAGTTATAGATTCTGATGGTTCACTTCAAGTTTACTGTATCCCTTGGACTTTCTTATTGACGATGAAACACAGAGTTTGCATCCTAATTTAATACAAAAGGCACAATCCCGACTTAAGTACTAGAGGACTGACACTTGAACTTTCTATGATTTGAACCTCTCCTGTGAGTCCAGTTTTGGATGTCAATGCTTCACTTCCGGTTTACTGTATACCTCGGACCTTCCTATTGACGATGAAACACAGAAATTGCATCCGAATTTAATACAAAAGGCACAATGCCGACTTAAGAACAAGACGGCTAATAGTCTAACTTACTATGATTAAAACCTCTCCTGTGAGTCCAGTTTTAGATTCCGATGATTCACTTCATATTGACTGTATCTCTTGGACCTACTTATTTACGATGAAACACAGAAATTGCATCCGAATTTAATACTAAAGGCACAATGCCGACTTAAGTACAAGAGGACTCACACCCTAACTTTTTATGATTTAAACCTCTCCCGTGGGTCCAGTTTTAGATCCTGATGCTTCACTTCAGGTTTACTGTATTCCCAGGACCTTCTTATTGACGATGAAAAACAGAAATTGCATCCGAATTTAATACACAAGGCATAATGCCGACTTAAGTACAAGAGGACTAACAGTCTCACTTTCTGTGGTTTGAAACTCTCCTGTGAGTCTAGGTTTAGATTCCGATACTTCACTTCAGGTTTACTGTATCCCTTGGACCTTCTTATTGACGATGAAACGCAGAAATTGCGTCCGAATTTAATACAAAAGTCACAATGCCGACTTAATTACAAGAGGACTGACACTCTAATTTTCTGTGATTTGAACCTCTCCTGTGAGTCCAGTTTTAGATTCCGATTCTTCACTTCAGGTTTACTGTATACCTTGGACCTCCTTATTGACGATGAAACACAGAAATTGCGTTGGAATTAAATTCAAAAGGCACAATGCCGACTTAAGTACAAGAGGACTGACACTCTAACTTGCTATGATTTGAACCTCTTATGTGAGTCCAGTTTTATATTCCGATGCTTCTCTTGAGGTATACTGTGTACGTTGGACTTTCATATGACGATGAAACACAGAAATTGCATCCGAATTAAATTCAAAAGGCACAATGCCGAGTTAAGTACAAGCAGACAGACACTCTAACTTTCTATGATTTGAACCTGTCCTGTGAGTCCAGTTTTAGATTTCGAACCTTCACTTCAGGTTTACTGTATACCTCGAGACCTTGTTATTGACGATGAAACACAGAAATTGCATCCGAATTTAATACAAAAGGCACAATGCCGACTTAAGTACAAGAGGGCTGACACTCTAACTTTCTATGATTTGAATCACTCCTGTGAGTCCAGTTTTAGATTCCGATGCTTCACTTCAGGTTTACTGTAAAACTTGGACCTTCTTATTGACGATGAAACACAGAGTTTGCATCCCAATTCAATACAAAAGGCACAATTCCGACTTAAGTACAAGAGGACGGACCCTCTAACATTCTATGATTTCAACCACTCCTGTGAGTCCAGTTTTAGATTCTGATGCTTCACTTCAGGGTTACTGTATACCTTGGACCTTCTTATTGACGATGAAACACAGAAATTGCATCCGAATTTAATACAAATGGCACAATGCCGACTTAAGTACAAGAGGACTGATACTTTCACTTTCTATGATTTGAACCTCTCCTGTGAGTCCAGTTTTAGATTCCGATGCTTCACTTCAGGTGTACTGTATCCTTTGGACTTACTTATTTGACGTTGAAACACAGAACTTGCATCCGAATTTAATACAAAAGGCACAATGCCGCCTTAAGTACAAGAGGACTAACACTCTCACTTTCTATGATTTGAACCTCTCCTGTGACTCCGGTTTTAGATTCCGACGCATCACTTCAGGTTTACTGTATCCCTAGGAACTTCTTATTGACGATGGAACACAGAAATTGCATCCGAATTTAATACAAAAGGCACAATGCCGACTTAAGTACAAGTGGGCTGACACTCTCACTTTCTATGATTTGAACCTCTCCTGTGAGTCCAGTTTTAGATTCCGATGCTACACTTCAGGTTTACTGTATCCATTGGACCTTCTTATTGACGATGAAACACAGAGTTTGCATCCGTATTTAATACAAAAGGCACAATGCCGACTGAAGTACAAGAGGACTGACACTCTAACTTTCTATGATTTTAACCTCTCCTTTGAGTCCAGTTTTAGATTCCGAAGCTTCACTTCAGGTTTACTGTATACCTAGCACCTTCATATTGACGATGAAACACAGATATTGGATCGGAATTTAATACAAAAGGCACAATGCCGACTTTAGTACAAAAGGACCGACACTCTAACTTTCTATGATTTGAACCTCTCCTGTGAGTCCAGGTTTAGATTCCGATGCTTCACTTCAGGTTTGCTGTATCCGTTGGACCTTCTTATTGACGATGAAACACAGAAATTGCATCCGAATTTAATACAAAAGGCACAATCCCGACTTAAGTACTAGAGGACTGACACTTAAACTTTCTATGATTTGAACCTCTCCTGTGAGTCCAGTTTTAGATGTCAATGCTTCACTTCCGGTTTACTGTATACCTCGGACCTTCTTATTGACGATGAAATACAGAAATTGCATCCGAATTTAATACAAAAGGCACAATGCTGACTTAAGAACAAGACGGCTAATAGTCTAACTTACTATGATTAAAACCTCTCCTGTGAGTCCAGTTATAGATTCTGGTGGTTCACTTCAAGTTTACTGTATCCCTTGGACTTTCATATTGACGATGAAACACAGAGTTTGCATCCTAATTTAATACAAAAGGCACAATGCCGCCTTAAGTACAAGAGGACTGACACTCTAACTTTTTATGATTAGAACCACTCCTGTGAGTCCAGTTTTAGATTCCGATGATTCACTTCATATTGACTGTATCTCTTGGACCTACTTATTGACGATGAAACACAGAAATTGCATCCGAATTTAATACTAAAGGCACAATGCTGACTTAAGTACAAGAGGACTCACACCCTAACTTTTTATGATTTAAACCTCTCCTGTGGGTCCAGTTTTAGATCCTGATGCTTCACTTCAGGTTTACTGTATTCCCAGGATCTTCTTATTGACGATGAAAAACAGAAATTGCATCCGAATTTAATACACAAGGCATAATGCCGACTTAAGTACAAGAGGACTGACAGTCTCACTTTCTGTGGTTTGAAACTCTCCTGTGAGTCTAGGTTTAGATTCCGATACTTCACTTCAGGTTTACTGTATCCCATGGACCTTCTTATTGACGATGAAACGCAGAAATTGCGTCCGAATTTAATACAAAAGTCACAATGCCGACATAATTACAAGAGGACTGACACTCTAATTTTCTGTAATTGAACCTCTCCTGTGAGTCCAGTTTTAGATTCCGATGCTTCACTTCAGGTTTACTGTATACCTTGGACCTCCTTATTGACGATGAAACACAGAAATTGCGTCGGAATTAAATTCAAAAGGCACAATGCCGACTTAAGTACAAGAGGACTGACACTCTAACTTGCTATGATTTGAACCTCTTATGTGAGTCCAGTTATATATTCCGATGCTTCTCTTGAGGTATACTGTGTACGTTGGACTTTCATATGACGATGAAACACAGAAATTGCATCCGAATTAAATTCAAAAGGCACAATGCCGAGTTAAGTACAAGCAGACAGACACTCTAACTTTCTATGATTTGAACCTGTCCTGTGAGTCCAGTTTTAGATTTCGATGGTTCACTTCAGGTTTACTGTATACCTCGGACCTTGTTATTGACGATGAAACACAGAAATTGCATCCGAATTTAATACAAAAGGCACAATGCCGACTTAAGTACAAGAGGGCTGACACTCTAACTTTCTATGATTTGAATCACTCCTGTGAGTCCAGTTTTAGATTCCGATGCTTCACTTCAGGTTTACTGTAAAACTTGGACCTTCTTATTGACGATGAAACACAGAAATTGCATCCCAATTCAATACAAAAGGCACAATTCCGACTTAAGTACAAGAGGACGGACCCTCTAACATTCTATGATTTCAACCACTCCTGTGAGTCCAGTTTTAGATTCCGATGCTTCACTTCAGGGTTACTGTATACCTTGGACTTACTTATTGACGATGAAACACAGAAATTGCATCCGAATTTAATACAAAAGGCACAATGCCGACTTAAGTACAAGAGGGACGACTCTCTAACATTCTATTATTTGAACCCTTCCTGTGAGTCCAGTTTTTGATTCCGATGCTTCACTTCAGGTTTACTGTATCCCTTGGCCCTTCTTATTGACGTTGAAACACAGAGTTTGCATCCGAATTTAATACAAAAGGCACAATGCCTCCTTAAGTACAAGAGGACTGACACTCTAACTTTTTATGATTCGAACCACTCCTGTGAGTCCAGTTTTAGATTCCGATGCTTCTCTTCATATTTACTGTATCCCTTGGACCTACTTATTGACGATGAAACACAGAAATTGCATCCGAATTTAATACTAAACGCACAATGCCGACTTAAGTACAAGAGGACTCACACCCTAACTTTTTATGATTTAAACCTCTCCTGTGGGTCCAGTTTTAGATTCCGATGCTTAACTTCAGGTTTAGTGTATACCCAGGACCTTCTTAAGGACGATGAAACACAGAAATTGCATCCAAATTTAATACTAAAGGCACAATGCCGACTTGATTACAAGAGGACTGACACTCTAATTTTCTATGATTTGAACCTCTCCTGTGAGTCCAGTTTTAGATTCCGATGCTTCACTTCAGGTTTACTGTATACCTTGGACCTCCTTATTGACGATGAAACACAGAAATAGCGTCGGAATTAAATTCAAAATGCACAATGACGATTTAAGTACAAGCAGACAGACACTCTATCTTTCTATGATTTGAACCCCTCCTGAGAGTCCAGTTTTAGATTTCGATGCTTCACTTTAGGTTTACTGTATACCTCAGACCTTGTTATTGACGATGAAACACAGAAATTGCATCCGAATTTAGTACAAAATTCACAATGCCGACTTAAGTACAAGAGGGTTGACACTCTAACTTTCTATGATTTGAATCTCTCCTGTGAATCCAGTTTCACATTCCGATGCATCACTTCAGGTTTGCTGTATACCTTGAACCTTCTTATTGTGGATGAAATACAGAAATTGCATCCGAATGTAGCACAAAAGGCACAATGCCGGTTTAAGTACAAGAGGACTGACAGTCTCACTTTCTGTGATTTGAACCTCTCCTGTGAGTCTAGTTTTAGATTCCGATACTTCACTTCAGGTTTACTGTATCATTTGGACCTTGTTATTGACGATGAAACGCAGAAATTGCGTCCGAATTTAATACAAAAGTCACAATGCCAACTTAATTACGTGTGGACTGACACTCTAATTTTCTATGATTTGAACCTCTCCTGTGAGTCCAGTTTTAGATTCCGATGCTTCACTTCAGGTTTACTGTAAAACTTGGACCTTCTTATTGACGGTGAAACACAGAGTTTGCATCCCAATTCAATACAAAAGGCACAATTCCGACTTAAGTACAAGAGGACGGACCCTCTAACATTCTATGATTTCAACCACTCCTGTGAGTCCAGTTTTAGATTCCGATGCTTCACTTCAGGGTTACTGTATACCTTGGACCTTCTTTTTGACGATGAAACACAGAAATTGCATCCGAATTTAATACAAAAGGCACAATGCCGACTTAAGTACAAGAGGACTGACGCTTTAACTTTCTATGATTTGAACCTCTCCTGTGAGTCCAGTTTTAGATTCCGATGCTTCACTTCAGGTGTACTGTATACTTTGGACTTACTTATTGACGATGAAACACAGAAATTGCATCCAAATTTAATACAAAAGGCATAGTGCCGACTTAAGTACTAGAGGTTTGACACTCTTACTTTCTATGATTTGACCCTCTCCTGTGAGTCCAGTTTTAGATTCCGATGCTTCACTTCAGGTATACTGTATCCCTTGGACCTTCTTATTGACGATGAAACACAGAGTTTGCATCGGAATTTAACATAAAAGGCACAATGCCTACTTAAGTACAAGAGGACTGACACTTTCACTTTCTATGATTTGAACCTCTCCTGTGAGTCCAGTTTTAGATTCCGATGCTTCACTTCAGGTTTACTGTATCCCTTGGACCTTCTTATTGACAATTAAACACAGAAATTGCATCCGAATTTAATACAAAACGCACAATGCCGACTTAAGTAAAAGAAGACAGACACGCTAACTTTCAATTATTTGAACCTCTCCTGTGAGTCCGGTTTTAGATTCCGATGCTTCACTTCAGGTTTACTGTATACCTTGAACCTTCTTATTGACGATGAAACACAGAAATTACATCCGAATGTAGCACAAAAGGCACAATGCCGACTTAATTACAAGAGGACTGACACTCTAATTTTCTATGATTTTAACCTCTCCTGTGAGTCCAGTTTTAGATTCCGATGCTTCACTTCAGGTTTACTGTATACCTTGGACCTCCATATTGACGATGAAACACAGAAATTGCGTTGGAATTAAATTAAAAAAGCACAATGCCGACTTAAGTACAAGAGGTTGACACTCTAACTTTCTATGATTTGAACCTCTCCTGTGAGTCCAGTTTTATATTCCGATGCTTCTCTTGAGGTATACTGTGTACGTTGGACTTTCTTATTGACGATGAAACACAGAAATTGCATCCGAATTAAATTCAAAAGGCACAATGCCGAGTTAAGTACAAGCAGACAGACACTCTTACTTTCTATGATTTGAGTCTCTCCTGTGAGTCCAGTTTTAGATTTCGATGCTTCACTTCATGTTTACTGTATACCTCGGACCTTGTTATTGACGATGAAACACAGAAATTGCATCCGAATTTAATACAAAAGGCACAATGCCGACTTAAGCACAAGAGGGCTGACACTCTAACTTTCTATGATTTGAATCTCTCCTGTGACTCCACATTTAGATTCCGATGCTTCACTTCAGGTGCACTGTATCCTTTGGACTTACTTATTGACGATGAAACACAGAAATTGCATCCGAATTTAATACAAAAGGCACAATGCCGCCTTAAGTACAAGAGGACTGACACTCTCAGTTTTTATGATTAAAACCACTTCTGTGAGTCCAGTTTTAGATTCCGATGCTTCACTTCATATTTACTGTATCCCTTGGACCTACTTATCGACGATGAAACACAGAATTTGCATCCGAATTTAATACTAAACTCACAATGCCGACTTAAGTACAAGAGGACAGACACTCTCACTTTCTATGAATTGAACCTCTCCTGTGAGTCCAGTTATAGATTCTGTTGGTTCACTTCAAGTTTACTGTATCTCTTGGACTTTCTTATTGACGATGAAACACAGAAATTGCATCCGAGTTTAATACAAAAGTGACAATGCCGAACTAAGTACAAGAGGACTGACACTCTAAGTTTCTATGATATGAACCTCTCCCGTGAGCCCAGTTTTCGATTTCGATGCTTCACTTCAGGTTTACTGTATACCTCGGACATTCTTATAGACGATGTAACACGGAAATTGCATCCGAATGTAATACAAAAGCCACAATGCCGACATAAGTACAAGAGGGACGACTCTCTAACTTTCTATTATTTGAACCCTTCCTGTCAGTCCAGTTTTTGATTCCGATGCTTCACTTCAGGTTTACTGTATCCCTTGGCCCTTCTTATTGACGTTGAAACACAGAGTTTGCATCCGAATTTAATACAAAAGGCACAATGCCTCCTTAAGTACAAGCGGACTGACACTCTAACTTTTTATGATTCGAACCACTCCTGTGAGTCCAGATTTAGATTCCGATGCTTCTCTTCATATTTACTGTATCCCTTGGACCTACTTATTGACGATGAAACACAGAAATTGCATCCGAATTTAATACTAAACGCACAATGCCGACTTAAGTACAAGAGGACTCACACCCTAACTTTTTATGATTTAAACCTCTCCTGTGGGTCCAGTTTTAGATTCCGATGCTTAACTTCAGGTTTAGTGTATACCCAGGACCTTCTTATGGACGATGAAACACAGAAATTGCATCCGAACTTAATACTAAAGGCACAATGCCGACTTGATTACAAGAGGACTGACACTCTAATTTTCTATGATTTGAACCTCTCCTGTGAGTCCAGTTTTAGATTCCGATGCTTCACTTCAGGTTTACTGTATACCTTGGACCTCCTTATTGACGATGAAACACAGAAATAGCGTCGGAATTAAATTCAAAATGCACAATGACGATTTAAGTACAAGCAGACAGACACTCTATCTTTCTATGATTTGAACCCCTCCTGAGAGTCCAGTTTTAGATTTCGATGCTTCACTTTAGGTTTACTGTATACCTCAGACCTTGTTATTGACGATGAAACACAGAAATTGCATCCGAATTTAGTACAAAATTCACAATGCCGACTTAAGTACAAGAGGGCTGACACTCTAACTTTCTATGATTTGAATCTCTCCTGTGAGGCAAGTTTTAGATTCCGATGCTTCACTTCAGGTTTACTGTAAAAGTTGGACCTTCATATTGACGATGAAACACAGAGTTTGCATCCGAATTCAATACAACAGGCCCAATTCTGACTTAAGTACAAGAGGACGGACCCTCTAACTTTCAATGATTTCAACCACTCCTGTGAGTCCAGTTTTAGATTCCGATGCTTCACTTCAGGGTTACTGTATACCTTGGACCTTCTTATTGACGATGAAACACAGAAATTGCATCCGAATTTAATACAAAATGCACAATGCCGACTTAAGTAGAAGAGGACTGAAACTTTCTATGATTTGAACCTCTCCTGTGAGTCCAGTTTTAGATTCCGATGCTTCACTTCAGGTGTAGTGTATCCTTTGGACTTACTTAATGACGATGAAAAACATAAATTGCATCCGAATTTAATACAAAACGCACAATGCCGACTTAGGTACAAGAGGACTGACACTCTCACTTTCTATGATTTGAACCTCTCCTGTGAATCCAGTTTCAGGTTCCGATGCATCACTTCAGGTTTGCTGCATCCCTAGGACATTCTTATTGACGGTGAAACACAGAAATTTCATCGGAATTTAATACAAAAGGCACAATGCCGACTGAGGTACAAGAGGACTGACCTCTCATTTTCTATGATTTGAACCTCTCCTGTGAGTCCAGTTTTAGATTCCGATGCTTCACTTCTGGTATACTGTATCCCTTGGACCTTCTTATTGACGATGAAACACAGAGTTTGCATCGGAATTTAACATAAAAGGCACAATGCCTACTTAAGTACAAGAGGACTGACACTCTCACTTTCTATGGTTTGAACCTCTCCTGTGGGTCCAGTTTTAGATTCCGATGCTTCACTTCAGGCTTACTGTATCCCTTGGACCTTCTTATTGACGATTAAACACAGAAATTGCATCCGAATTTAATACAAAAGGCACAATGCCGACTTAAGTAAAAGAAGACAGACACGCTAACTTTCAATGATTTGAACCTCTCCTGTGAGTCCAGTTTTAGATTCCGATGCTTCACTTCAGGTTTACTGTATACCTTGAACCTTCTTATTGACGATGAAATACAGAAATTGCATCCGAATGTAGCACAAAAGGCACAATGCCGGTTTAAGTACAAGAGGACTGACAGTCTCACTTTCTGTGATTTGAACCTCTCCTGTGAGTCTAGTTTTGAGATTCCGATACTTCACTTCAGGTTTACTGTATCATTTGGACCTTGTTATTGACGATGAAACGCAGAAATAGCGTCCGAATTTAATACAAAAGTCACAATGCCAACTTAATTACGTGTGGACTGACACTCTAATTTTCTAAGATTTGAACCTCTCCTGTGAGTCCAGTTTTTGATTCCGATGCTTCACTTCAGGTTTGCTGTATACCTTGGACCTCCTTATTGACGATGAAACACAGAAATTGCGTCGGAATTAAATTCAGAAGGCACAATGCCGACTTAAGTACAAGAGGACAGACACTCTAACTTGCTATGATTTGAACCTCTTATGTGAGTCCAGTTTTATACTCCGATGCTTCTCTTGAGGTATACTGTGTACGTTGGACTATCTTATTGACAATGAAACACAGATATTGCATCCGAATTAAAATCAAAAGGCACAATGCCGAGTTAAGTACAAGCCGACAGACACTCTAACTTTCTATGATTTGAATCTCTCCTGTGAGTCCAGTTTTAGATTTCGATGCTTCACTTCAGGGTTACTGTATGCCTTGGACCTTCTTATTGACGATGAAACACAGAAATTGCATCCGAATTATTACAAAAGGCACAATGCCGACTTAAGTACAAGAGGACTGACACTTTCACTTTCTATGATTTAAACCTCTCCTGTGAGTCCAGTTTTAGATTCCGATGCTTCACTTCAGGTGTACTGTATCCTTTGGACTTACTTATTGACGATGGAACACAGAAATTGCATCCGAATTTAATACAAAAGGCACAATGCCGCCTTAAGTACAAGAGGACTGACACTCTAACTTTTTATGATTAGAACCACTCCTGTGAGTCCAGTTCTAGATTCCGATGCTTCACTTCATATTCACTGTATCCCTTGGACCTACTTATTGACGATGAAACACAGAAATTGCATCCGAAATTAATACTAAAGGCACAATGTCGACTTAAGTACAAGAGGACAGACACTCTCACTTTCTATGATTTGAACCTCTCCTGTGAGTCCAGTTTTATATTCCGATTCTTCACTTCAGGTTTACTGTATAGCTTGCACCTTCTTATTGACGATGAAACACAGAAATTGCTTCGGAATTTAATACAAAAGGCACAATGCCAACTTAAGTACAGGGGAACTGACACCCTCACTTTCTATGATTTGAACCTCTCCTGAGAGTCCAGTTTTTAGTTCCGATGCTTCACTTCAGGTTTCCTGTATCCCTTGGAACTTCTTATTGACGATGAAACACAGAAATTGCATCCGAATTTAATACTAAAGGCACAATGCCGATTTAAGGACAAGAGGACTGACACTCTCACTTTCTATGATTGGAACCTCTCCTGTGAGTCCAGTTTTAGATTCCGATGCTATACTACAGGTTTACTGTATCCATTGGACCTTCTTATCGACGATGAAACACAGAGTTTGCATCCGAATTTAATTCAAAAGGCACAATGCCGACTGAAGTACAAGAGGACTGACACTCTATCTTTCTATGATTTGAAGCTCTCCTTTGAGTCCAGTTTTAGATTCCAAAGCTTCACTTCAGGTTTACTGTATCCCTTGGACCTTCTTATTTTCAATGAAACACAGAAATTGCATCCGAATTTAATACAAAAGGCACAATCCCGACTTAAGTACTAAAGGACTGACACTCAAACTTTTTATGATTCGAACCACTCCTGTGAGTCCAGTTTTAGATTCCGATTCTTCACTTCATATTTACAGTATCCGTTGGACCTACTTATTGACGATGAAACACAGAAATTGCATCCGAATTTAATACTACAGGCAAAATGCTGACTTAAGTACAAGAGGACTCACACCCTAACTTTTTATGATTTAAACCTCTCCTGTGGGTCCAGTTTTAGATTCCGATGCTTCACTTCAGGTTTCCTGTATACCCAGGACCTTCTTATTGACGATGAAACACAGAAATTGCATCCGAATTTAATGCAAAAATCATAATGCCGACTTAAGTACATGAGGACTGACAGTCACACTTTCTGTGATTTGAACCTCTCCTGTGAGTCTAGTTTTAGATTCCGATACTTCACTTCAGGTTTACTGTATCCCTTGGACCTTCTTATTGACGATGAAACGCAGAAATTGCGTCCGAATTTAATACAAAACTCACAATGCCGACTTAATTACAAGAGGACTGACACTCTAATTTTCTACGATTTGAACCTCTCCTGTGAGTCCAGTTTTAGATTCCGATGCTTCACTTCAGGTTTACTGTATACCTTGGACCTCCTTATTGATGATGAAACACTGAAATTGGATCGGAATTAAATTCAAAAGGCACAATGCCGACTTAAGTACAAGAGGACTGACACTCTAACTTGCTATGATTTGAACCTCTTATGTGAGTCCAGTTTTATATTCCGATGCTTCTCTTAAAGTATACTGTGTACGTTGGACTTTCTTATTGACGATGAAACACAGAAATTGCATCCGACTTAAATTCAAAAGGCACAATGCCGAGTTAAGTACAAGCAGACAGACACTCTAACTTTCTATGATTTGACCCTCTCCTGTGAGTCCAGTTTTAGATTTCGATGCTTCACTTCAGGTTTACTGTATACCTCGGAACTTGTTATTGACGATGAAACACAGAAATTGCATCCGAATTTAATACAAAAGTCACAATGCCGACTTAAGTACAAGTGGACTGACACTCTCACTTTCTATGATTTGAACCTCTCCTGTGAGTCCAGTTTTAGATTCCGATGCATCACTTCAGGTTTGCTGCATCCCTTGGACCTTCTTATTGACGGTGAAACACAGAAATTTCATCGGAATTTAATACAAAAGGCACAATGCCGACTTAAGTCCAAGAGGACTGACCCTCTCACTTTCTATGATTTGAACCTCTCCTGTGAGTGCAGTTTTAGATTCCGATGCTACACTTCAGGTTTACTGTATCCCTTGGACCTTCTTATTGACGATGAAATACAGAGTTTGCATCCGAATTTAATACAAAAGGCACAATGCCGACTGAAGTACAAGAGGACTGACACTCTAACTTTCTATGATTTGAACCTTTCCTTTGAGTCCAGTTTTAGATTCCGATGCTTCACTTCAGGTTTACTGTATCCCTTGGACCTTCTTATTGACGATGAAACGCAGAAATTGCGTCCGAAATTAATACATAACTCACAATGCCGACTTAATTACAAGCGGACTGACACTCTCACTTTCTTTGATTTGAACCTCTCCTGTGAGTCCAGTTTTAGATTCCGATGCTTCACTTGAGGTTTACTGTATACCTTGGACCTCCTTATTGACGATGAAACACAGAAATTGCGTCGGAATTAAATTCAAAAGGCACAATGCCGACTTAAGTACAGGAGGACAGACACTCTCACTTTATATGTTTGAACCTCATCTGTGAGTATAGTTTTAGATTCCGATGCTTCACTTCAGGTTTACTGTATACCTTGGACCTCCTTATTGACGACGAAACACAGAAATTGCGTCGGAATTAAATTCAAAAGCCACAATGCCGACTTAAGTACAAGAGGGCTGACACTCTAATTTTCTATGATTTGAATCTCTCCTGTGTGTCCAGTTTTAGATTTCGATACTTCACTTCAAGTTTACTGTAAAATTTGGACCTTCTTATTGACGATGAAACACAGAGTTTGCATCCGAATTCAATACACAATGCCGACTTAAGTAAAAGAGGACTGACACTTTCACTTTCAATGATTCGAACCTCTCCTGTGAGTGCAGTTTTAGATTCCGATGCTTCACTTAAGGTGTACTGTATCCTTTGGACTTACTTATTGACGATGAAATACAGAAATTGCATCCGAATTTAATACAAAAGGCACAATGCCGACTTAAGTACAAGAGGACTGACACTCTCACTTTCTATGATTTGAACCTCTCCTGTGAGTCCAGTTTTAGATTCCGATGCATCACTTCAGGTTTGCTGCATCCCTTGGACCTTCTTATTGACGGTGAAACACAGAAATTTCATCGGAATTTAATACAAAAGGCACAATGCCGACTTAGGTACAAGAGGACTGACCCTCTCACTTTCTATGATTTGAACCACTCCTGTGAGTCCAGTTTTAGATTCCGATGCTTTACTTCAGGTTTACTGTATCCCTTGGACCTTCTTATTGACGATGGAACACAGAGTTTGCATCGGAATTTAACATAAAAGGCACAATGCCTACTTAAGTACAAGAGGACTGACACTCTCACATTCTATGATTTGAACCTCTCCTGTGAGTCCAGTTTTAGATTCCGATGCTTCACTTCAGGTTTACTGTATCCCTTGGACCTTCTTATTGACGACGAAACACAGAGTTTGCATCCGAAATTAATACTAAAGGCACAATGCCTACTTAAGTACAAGAGGACTGACATTCTCACTCTCTATGATTTGAACCTCTCCTGTGAGTCCGGTTTTAGATTCCGATGCTTCACTTCATGTTTACTGTATAGCTTGCACCTTCTTATTGACGATGAAACACAGAAAGTGGATCGGAATTTAATACAAAAGGCACAAAGCCGACTTAAGTACAGGAGAACTGACACCCTCACTTTGTATTTTTTGAACCTCTCCTGTGAGTCCAGTTTTTAATTCCGATGCTTCACTTCAGGTTTACTATATCCCTTGGAACTTCTTATTGACGATGAAACACAGAGTTTGCATTGGAATTTAATACAAAAGGCGCAATGACGGCTTAAGTACAAGAGGTCTGACACTCTCAATTTCTATGATTTGAACCTCTCCTGTGATCCAGTTTTAGATTCCGATGCTACACTTCAGGTTTACTGTATCCCTTGGACCTTCTTATTGACGATGAAATACAGAGTTTGGATCCGAATTTAATACAAAAGGCACAATGCCGACTGAAGTACAAGAGGACTGACACTCTAACTTTCTATGATTTGAACCTCTCCTTTGAGTCCAGTTTTACATTCCGATGCTTCACTTTAGGTTTACTGTATACCTCGGACCTCCTTATTGACGATGAAACACAGAAATTGCATCCGAATTCAATACAAAAGGCACAATGCCGGCTTAAGTACAAGAGGGCTGATACTCTAACTTACTATGATTAAAACCTCTCCTGTGAGTCCAGTTATAGATTCTGATGGTTCACTTCAAGTTTACTGTATCCCTTGGACCTTCTAATTGACAATGAAACACAGAAATTGCATCCGAATTTAATACAAAAGTGACAATGCCCAATTAAGTACAAGTGGACTAACACTATAACTTTCTATGATTTGAACCTCTCCCGTGAGCCCAGTTTTCGATTTCGATGCTTCACTTCAGGTTTACTGTATACCTCGGGCCTTCTTATTGACGATGACACACAGAAATTGCATTTGAATGTAATACAAAAGGCACAATGCCGACTTTAGTACAAGAGGGCCGACTCTCCAACTTTCTATGACTTGAACCTTTCCTGGGAGTCCAGTTTTAGATTCCGATGCTTCACTTCAGGTTTACTTTATCCATTGGCCCTTTTTATTGACGATGAAACACAGAGTTTGCATCCGAATTTAATACAAAAGGCACAATGCCGCCTTAAGTACAAGAGGACTGACACTCTAACTTTTTATGATTAGAACCACTCCTGTGAGTCAAGTTTTAGATTCCGATGCTTCACTTCATATTTACTGTATCCCTTGGACCTACTTATTGACAATGAAACACAGAAATTGCATCCGAATTTAATACTAAAGGCACAATGCCGACTGAAGTACAAGAGTACTCACACCCTAACTTTTTATGATTTAAACCTCTCCTGTGGGTCCAGTTTTAGATTCCGATGCTTCACTTCAGGTTTACTGTATACACAGGACCTTCGTATTGACGATGAAACACAGAAATTGCATCCGAACTTAATACAAAAGTCATAATGCCGACTTACGTACAAGAGGACTGACAGTCTCACTTTCTGTGATTTGAACCTCTCCTGTGAGTCTAGTTTTAGATACCGATACTTCACTTTAGGTTTACTGTATCCCTTGGACCTTCTTATTGTCGATGAGACGCAGAAATTGCGTTCGAATTTAATGCAAAACTCACAATGCCGACTTAATTACAAGAGGACTGACACTCTAATTTTCTATGATTTCAACCTCTCCTGTGAGTCCAGTTTTAGATTCCGATGCTTCACTTCAGGTTTACTGTATACCTTGGACCTCCTTATTGACGATGAAACACAGAAATTGCGTCGGAATTAAATTCAAAAGGCACAATGCCGACTTAAATACAAGAGGACTGACACCCTAACTTGCTATGATTTGAACCTCTTATGTGAGTCCAGTTTTATATTCCGATGCTTCTCTTGAGGTATACTGTGTACGTTGGACTTTCTTATTGACATGAAACACAGAAAATGTATCCGACTTAAATTCAAAAGGCACAATGCCGAGTTAAGTACAAGCAGAAAGACACTCAAAATTTCTATGATTTGAACCTCTCCTGTGAGACCAGTTTTAGATTTCGATCCTTCACTTCAGGTTTATTGTATACCTTGGACCTTGTTATTGACGATGAAACATAGAAATTGCATCCGAATTCAATACAAAAGGCACAATGCCGACTTAAGTACAAGAGGGCTGACACTCTAACTTTCTATCATTTGAATCTCTCCTGTGAGGCCAGTTTCAGATTCCGATGCTTCACTTCAGGTTTACTTTAAAACTTGGACCTTCTTATTGACGATGAAACACAGAGTTTGCATCCGAATTCAATACAAAAGGCACAATTCCGACTTAAGTACAAGAGGACGGACCTTCTAACTTTCTATGATTTCAACCACTCCTGTGAGTCCAGTTTTAGATTCCGATGCTTCACTTCAGGGTTACCGTATACCTTGGACCTTCTTAATGACGATGAAACACATAAATTGCATCCCAATTTAATACAAAAGGCACAATGCCGATTTAAGTACAAGAGGACTGACACTTTCACTTTCTATGATTTGAACCTCTCCTGTGAGTCCAGTTTAAGATTCCGATGCTTCACTTCAGGTGTACTGTATCGTTTGGACTTACTTATTGACGATGAAACACAGAAATTGCATCCGAATTTAATACAAAAGGCACAATGCCGACTGAAGTACAAGAGGAATGACACTCTCACTTTCTATGATTTGAACCTCTCGTGTGAGTCCAGTTTTAGATTCCGATGCTTCACTTCAGGTTTACTGTATCCCTTGGAACTTCTTATTGACGATGAAACACAGTGTTTGCATTGGAATTTAATACAAAAAGCGCAATGACGACTTAAGTACAAGAGGACTGACACTCTCACTTTCTATGATTTGAACCTCTCCTGTGACTCCGGTTTTAGATTCCGACACTTCACTTCAGGTTTACTGTATCCCTTGGAACTTCTTATTGACGATGAAACACAGAAATTGCATCCGAATTTAATACAAAAGGCACAATGCCGACTTAAGTACAAGAGGACTGACGCTCTCACTTTCTATGATTTGAACCTCTCCTGTGAGTCCAGTTTTTGATTCTGATGCTACACTTCAGGTTTACTGTATCCCTTGGACCTTATTATTGACGATGAAATACAGAGTTTGCATCCGAATTTCATACAAAAGGCACAATGCCGACAGAAGTACAAGAGGACTGACACTCTAATTTTCAATGATTTGAATCTCTCCTTTGAGTCCAGTTTTAGATTCCAATGCTTCACTTCAGGTTTACTGTATACCTTGCACCTTCTTATTGACGATGAAACACAGATATTGGATCCGAAATTAATACAAAAGGCACAATGCTGACTTAAGTACAAGGGGACTGACACTCTTACTTTCTATGATTTGAACCTCTCCTGTGAGTCTAGTTTTAAATTCCGATCCTTCACTTCAGGTTTACTGTATCCCTTAGACCTTCTTATTGACGATGAAACACAGAAATTGCATCCGAATTTAATACAAAAGGCTCAATCCCGACTTAAGTACAAGAGGGCTGATACTCTAACTTACTATGATTAAAACCTCTCCTGTGAGTCCAGTTATAGATTCTGATGGTTCACTTCGAGTTTACTGTATCCCTTGGACCTTCTTATTGACGTGAAACAAAGAAATTGCATCCGAATTTAATACAAAAGTGACAATGCCGAATTAAGTACAAGAGGACTGACACACTAACTTTCTATGATTTGAACTTCTCCTGTGAGCCCAGTTTTCGATTTCGATGCTTCACGTCAGGTTCACTGTATACCTCGGACCTTCTTATTGACGATGAAACACAGAAATTGCATCCGAATGTAAAACAAAAGGCACAATGCCGGCGTAAGTACAAGAGGCTGACTCTCTAACTTTCTATGATTTGAACCTTTCCTGAGAGTCCAGTTTTAGATTCCGATGCTTCACTTCAGGTTTACTGTATCCCTTGGCCCTTCTTATTGACGATGAAACACAGAGTTTGCATCCGAATTTAATACAAAAGGCACAATGCCGCCTTAAGTACAAGAGGACTGACACTCTAACTTTCTATGATTAGAACTAATCCTGTGAGTCCAGTTTCAGATTCCGATGCTTCACTTCATATTTACTGTATCCCTTGGACCTACGTATTGACGATGAAACACAGAAATTGCATCCGAATTTAATACTAAAGGCACAATGCCGACTGAAGTACAAGGGGCCTGACACTCTCACTTTCTATGATTTGAACCTCTCCTGTGAGTCCAGTTTTAGATTCCGATGCTTCACATCAGGTTTACTATATAGCTTGCACCTTCTTATTGACGATGAAACACAGAAAGTGGATCGGACTTTAACACAAAAGGCACAATGCCGACTTAAGTACAAGAGAACTGACACCCTCACTATCTATGATTTGAACCTCTCCTGTGAGTCCAGTTTTTAATTCCGATGCTTCACTTCAGGTTTAATGAATCCTTTGGAACTTCTTATTGACGATGAAACACAGAAATTGCATCCGAATTTAATACAAAAGGCACAATGCCGACTTAAGTACATGAGGACTGACACTCTCACTTTCTATGATTTGAACCTCTTCTGTGAGTCTAGTTTTAGATTCCGAAGCTACACTTCAGGTTTACTGTATCCCTTGGACATTCTTATTGACGATGAAACACAGAGTTTGTATCCGAATTTAATACAAAAGGCACAATGCCGACTGAAGTAAAAGAGGACTGACACTCTAACTTTCTATGATTTGATCCTCTCCTTTGAGTCCAGTCTTAGATTGCGATGCTTCACTTCAAGTTTACTGTATACCTTGCACCCTCTTATTGACGATGAAACACAGAAATTGCATCCGAATTTAATACAAAAGGCACAATGCCGACTTAAGTACAAGAGGGCTGATACTCTAACGAACTATGATTAAAACCTCTCCTGTGAGTCCAGTTATAGATTCTGATGGTTCACTTCAAGTTTACTGTATCTCTTGGAACATCTTATTCACGATGAGACACAGAAATTGCATCCGAATTTAATACAAAAGTGACAATGCCGAATTAATTACAAGACGACTGACACTCTAACTTTCTATGATTTGAACCTCTCCTGTAAGCCCAGTTTTCGATTTCGATGGTTCACTTCAGGTTTACTGTATACCTCGGACCTTCTTATTGATGATGAAACACAGAAATTGCATCCGAATGTAATACAAAAGGCATAATTCCGACATAAGTGCAAGAGGACTGACACTCTAAATTCCTATAATTTCAACCTCTCCTGTGAGTCCAGTTTTAGATTCCGATGCTTCCCTTCAGGTTTACTGTATACCTTGGAATTTCTTATTGACGATGAAACACAGAAATTGCATCCAAATTTAATACAAAAGGCACACTGCCGACTTAAGTATAAGAGGTCTGACACTCTAAATTTCTATGATTTGAACCTCTCCTGTTAGTCCAGTTTTAGATTCCGATGCTTCACTTCAGGTTTACTGTAAAACTTGGACCTTCTTATTGACGATGAAACACAGAGTTAGCATCCGAATTCAATACGAAAGGCACAATTCCGACTTAAGTACAAGAGGACGGACACTCTAACTTTCTATGATTTCAACCTCTCCTGTGAGTCCAGTTTTAGATTCCGAAGCTTCACTTCAGGTTTACTGTATCCCTTGAACCTTCTTATTGACAATGAAACACAGAGTTTGCATTACAATTTAATATAAAAGGCACAACGCCGATTTAAGTACTTGAGGACTGACACTCTAACTTTCTATGATTTGAACCTCTCCTGTGAGTCCAGTTTTAGATTCTGATGCTTCACTTCAAGTTTACTGTATACCTTGCACCTTCTTATTGACGATGAAACACAGATATTGGATCCGAATTTAATACAAAAGGCACAATGCCGACTTAAGTACAAGGGGACTGACACTCTAACTTTCTATGATTTGAACCTCTCCTGTGAGTCCAGTTTTAGATTCCGATGCTTCACTGAAGGTTTACTGTATCCCTTGGTCCTTCTTATTGACGATGAAACACAGGAATTACATCCGAATTTAATACAAAGGCACAATCCCGACTGAAGAACAAGAGGACTGACACTCAAACTTTCTATGATATGAAGCTCTCCTGTGAGTCCAGTTTTAGATGTCGATGCTTCATTTCAGGTTTACTGTATACCTCGGACCTTCTTATTGACGATGAAACACAGAAATTGCATCCGAATTTAATACAAAATGCACAATGCCGACTTAAGTACAAGAGGGCTGATACTCTAACTAACTATGATTAAAACCTCTCCTGTGAGTCCAGTTATAGATTCTGATGGTTCACTTCAAGTTTACTGTATCTCTTGGAACATCTTATTGACGATGAAACACAGAAATTGCATCCGAATTTAATACAAAAGTGACTATGACGAATTAATTACAAGAGGACTGACACTTTAACTTTCTTTGCTTTGAACCTCTCCTGTGAGCCCAGTTTTCGATTTCGATGGTTCACTTCAGGTTTACTGTATACCTAGGACCTTCTTATTGTTGATGAAACACAGAAATTGCATCCGAATGTAATACAAAAGGCACAATTCCGACTTAAGTACAAGAGGACGGACACTCTAACTTTCTATGATTTGAACCTCTCCTGTGAGTCCAGTTTGAGATTCCGATGCTTCACTTCAGGTTTACTTTATCCATTGGCCCTTTTTATTGACGATGAAACACAGAGTTTGCATCCGAATTTAATACAAAAGGCACAATGCCGCCTTAAGTACAAGAGGACTGACACTCTAACTTTTTATGATAAGAACCACTCCTGTGAGTCAAGTTTTAGATTCCGATGCTTCACTTCATATTTACTGTATCCCTTGGACCTACTTATTGACAATGAAACACAGAAATTGCATCCGAATTTAATACTAACGGAACAATGCCGACTGAAGTACAAGAGTACGCACACCCTAACTTTTTATGATTTAAACCTCTCCTGTGGGTCCAGTTTTAGATTCCGATGCTTCACTTCTGGTTTACTGTATACACAGGACCTTCGTATTGACGATGAAACACAGAAATTTCATCCGAACTTAATACAAAAGTCATAATGCCGACTTACGTACAAGAGGACTGACAGTCTCACTTTCTGTGATTTGAACCTCTCCTGTGAGTCTAGTTTTAGATACCGATACTTCACTTCAGGTTTACTGTATCCCTTGGACCTTCTTATTGACGATGAGACGCAGAAATTGCGTTCGAATTTAATGCAAAACTCACAATGCCGACTTAATTACAAGAGGACTGACACTCTAATTTTCTATGATTTCAACCTCTCCTGTGAGTCCAGTTTTAGATTCCGATGCTTCACTTCAGGTTTACTGTATACCTTGGACCTCCTTATTGACGATGAAACACAGAAATTGCGTCGGAATTAAATTCAAAAGGCACAATGCCGACTTAAGTACAAGAGGACTGACACCCTAACTTGCTATGATTTGAACCTCTTATGTGAGTCCAGTTTTATATTCCGATGCTTCTCTTGAGGTATACTGTGTACGTTGGACTTTCTTATTGACGATGAAACACAGAAAATGTATCCGACTTAAATTCAAAAGGCACAATTCCGAGTTAAGTACAAGCAGAAAGACACTCTAAATTTCTATGATTTGAACCTCTCCTGTGAGACCAGTTTTAGATTTCGATCCTTCACTTCAGGTTTATTGTATACCTTGGACCTTGTTATTGACGATGAAACATAGAAATTGCATCCGAATTCAATACAAAAGGCACAATGCCGACTTAAGTACAAGAGGGCTGACACTCTAACTTTCTATCATTTGAATCTCTCCTGTGAGGCCAGTTTCAGATTCCGATGCTTCACTTCAGGTTTACTTTAAAACTTGGACCTTCTTATTGACGATGAAACACAGAGTTTGCATCCGAATTCAATACAAAAGGCACAATTCCGACTTAAGTACAAGAGGACGGACCTTCTAACTTTCTATGATTTCAACCACTCCTGTGAGTCCAGTTTTAGATTCCGATGCTTCACTTCAGGGTTACCGTATACCTTGGACCTTCATAATGACGATGAAACACATAAATTGCATCCCAATTTAATACAAAGGGCACAATGCCGATTTAAGTACAAGAGGACTGACACTTTCACTTTCTATGATTTGAACCTCTCCTGTGAGTCCAGTTTAAGATTCCGATGCTTCACTTCAGGTGTACTGTATCGTTTGGACTTACTTATTGACGATGAAACACAGAAATTGCATCCGAATTTAATACAAAAGGCACAATGCCGACTGAAGTACAAGAGGACTGACACTCTCACTTTCTATGATTTGAACCTCTCCTGTGAGTCCAGTTTTAGATTCCGATGCTTCACTTCAGGTTTACTGTATCCCTTGGAACTTCTTATTGACGATGAAACACAGAAATTGCGTCCGAATTTAATACAAAAGGCACAATGCCGACTTAAGTACAAGAGGACTGACGCTCTCACTTTCTATGATTTGAACCTCTCCTGTGAGTCCAGTTTTTGATTCTGATGCTACACTTCAGGTTTACTGTAACCCTTGGACCTTATTATTGACGATGAAATACAGAGTATGCATCCGAATTTCATACAAAAGGCACAATGCCGACAGAAGTACAAGAGGACTGACACTCTAATTTTCAATGATTTGAACCTCTCCTTTGAGTCCAGTTTTAGATTCCAATGCTTCACTTCAGGTTTACTGTATACCTTGCACCTTCTTATTGACGATGAAACACAGAAATTGCATCCGAATTTAATACAAAAGGCTCAATCCCGACTTAAGAACTAGATGACTGACACTCAAACTATCTATGATTTGAACCTCTCCTGTGAGTCCAGTTTTAGATGTCGATGCTTCACTTCAGGTTTACTGTATACCTCGGACCTTCTTATTGACGATGAAACACAGAAATTGCCTCCAAATTTAATACAAAAGGCACAATGCCGACTTAAGTACAAGAGGGCTGATACTCTAACGTACTATGATTAAAACCTCTCCTGTGAGTCCAGTTATAGATTCTGATTGTTCACTTCGAGTTTACTGTATCCCTTGGACCTTCTTATTGACGTGAAACAAAGAAATTGCATCCGAATTTAATACAAAAGTGACAATGCCGAATTAAGTACAAGAGGACTGACACACTAACTTTCTATGATTTGAACTTCTCCTGTGAGCCCAGTTTTCGATTTCGATGCTTCACTTCAGGTTCACTGTATACCTCGGACCTTCTTATTGACGATGAAACACAGAAATTGCATCCGAATGTAAAACAAAAGGCACAATGCCGGCGTAAGTACAAGAGGCTGACTCTCTAACTTTCTATGATTTGAACCTTTCCTGAGAGTCCAGTTTTAGATTCCGATGCTTCACTTCAGGTTTACTGTATCCCTTGGCCCTTCTTATTGACGATGAAACACAGAGTTTGCATCCGAATTTAATACAAAAGGCACAATGCCGCCTTAAGTACAAGAGGACTGACACTCTAACTTTCTATGATTAGAACTAATCCTGTGAGTCCAGTTTCAGATTCCGATGCTTCACTTCATATTTACTGTATCCCTTGGACCTACGTATTGACGATGAAACACAGAAATTGCATCCGAATTTAATACTAAAGGCACAATGCCGACTGAAGTACAAGGGGCCTGACACTCTCACTTTCTATGATTTGAACCTCTCCTGTGAGTCCAGTTTTAGATTCCGATGCTTCACATCAGGTTTACTATACAGCTTGCACCTTCTTATTGACGATGAAACACAGAAAGTGGATCGGAATTTAATACAAAAGGCACAATGCCGACTTAAGTACAAGAGAACTGACACCCTCACTATCTATGATTTGAACCTCTCCTGTGAGTCCAGTTTTTAATTCCGATGCTTCACTTCAGGTTTAATGAATCCTTTGGAACTTCTTATTGACGATGAAACACAGAAATTGCATCCGAATTTAATACAAAAGGCACAATGCCGACTTAAGTACAAGAGGACTGTCACTCTCACTTTCTATGATTTGAACCTCTTCTGTGAGTCTAGTTTTAGATTCCGAAGCTACACTTCAGGTTTACTGTATCCCTTGGACATTCGTATTGACGATGAAACACAGAGTTTGTATCCGAATTTAATACAAAAGGCACAATGCCGACTAAAGTAAAAGAGGACTGACACTCTAACTTTCTATGATTTGATCCTCTCCTTTGAGTCCAGTCTTAGATTGCGATGCTTCACTTCAAGTTTACTGTTTACCTTGCACCTTCTTATTGACGATGAAACACAGATATTGGATCCGAATTTAATACAAAAGGCACAATGCCGACTTAAGTACAAGAGGACTGACACTCTAACTTTCTATGATTTGAACCTCTCCTGTGAGTCCAGTTTTAGATTCCGATGCTTCACCTAAGGTTTACTGTATCCCTTGGACCTTCTTATTGACGATGAAACACAGGAATTACATCCGAATTTTATACAAAGGCACAATCCCGACTGAGGAACTAGAGGACTGACACTCAAACTTTCTATGATTTGAAGCTCTCCTGTGAGTCAAGTTATAGATGTCGATGCTTCATTTCAGGTTTACTGTACACCTCGGACCTTCTTATTGACGATGAAACACAGAAATTGCATCCGAATTTAATACAAAAGGCACAATGCCGACTTAAGTACAAGAGGGCTGATACTCTAACGAACTATGATTAAAACCTCTCCTGTGAGTCCAGTTATAGATTCTGATGGTTCACTTCAAGTTTACTGTATCTCTTGGAACATCTTATTCACGATGAGACACAGAAATTGCATCCGAATTTAATACAAAAGTGACAATGCCGAATTAATTACAAGACGACTGATACTCTAACTTTCTATGATTTGAACCTCTCCTGTAAGCCCAGTTTTCGATTTCGATGGTTCACTTCAGGTTTACTGTATACCTCGGACCTTCTTATTGATGATGAAACACAGAAATTGCATCCGAATGTAATACAAAAGGCACAATTCCGACATAAGTGCAAGAGGACTGACACTCTAAATTCCTATAATTTCAAACTCTCCTGTGAGTCCAGTTTTAGATTCCGATGCTTCCCTTCAGGTTCACTGTATACCTTGGACATTCTTATTGACGATGAAACACAGAAATTGCATCCAAATTTAATACAAAAGGCACACTGCCGACTTAAGTATAAGAGGTCTGACACTCTAAATTTCTATGATTTGAACCTCTCCTGTGAGTCCAGTTTTAGATTCCGATGCTTCACTTCAGGTTTACTGTAAAACTTGGACCTTCTTATTGACGATGAAACACAGAGTTAGCATCCGAATTCAATACGAAAGGCACAATTCCGGCTTAAGTACAAGAGGACGGACACTCTAACTTTCTATGATTTCAACCTCTCCTGTGAGTCCAGTTTTAGATTCCGAAGCTTCACTTCAGGTTTACTGTATCCCTTGAACTTTCTTATTGACAATGAAACACAGAGTTTGCATTACAATTTAATATAAAAGGCACAACGCCGATTTAAGTACTTGAGGACTGACACTCTAACTTTCTATGATTTGAACCTCTCCTGTGAGTCCAGTTTTAGATTCCGATGCTTCACTTCAAGTTTACTGTATACCTTGCACCTTCTTATTGACGATGAAACACAGATATTGGATCCGAATTTAATACAAAAGGCACAATGCCGACTTAAGTACAAGAGGACTGACACTCTAACTTTCTATGATTTGAACCTCTCCTGTGAGTCCAGTTTTAGATTCCGATGCTTCACTGAAGGTTTACTGTATCCCTTGGTCCTTCTTATTGACGATGAAACACAGGAATTACATCCGAATTTAATACAAAGGCACAATCCCGACTGAAGAACAAGAGGACTGACACTCAAACTTTCTATGATATGAAGCTCTGCTGTGAGTCCAGTTTTAGATGTCGATGCTTCATTTCAGGTTTACTGTATACCTCGGACCTTCTTATTGACGATGAAACACAGAAATTGCATCCGAATTTAATACAAAATGCACAATGCCGACTTAAGTACAAGAGGGCTGATACTCTAACTAACTATGATTAAAACCTCTCCTGTGAGTCCAGTTATAGATTCTGATGGTTCACTTCAAGTTTACTGTATCTCTTGGAACATCTTATTGACGATGAAACACAGAAATTGCATCCGAATTTAATACAAAAGTGACTATGACGAATTAATTACAAGAGGACTGACACTTTAACTTTCTTTGCTTTGAACCTCTCCTGTGAGCCCAGTTTTCGATTTCGATGGTTCACTTCAGGTTTACTGTATACCTCGGACCTTCTTATTGTTGATGAAACACAGAAATTGCATCCGAATGTAATACAAAAGGCACAATTCCGACTTAAGTGCAAGAGGACTGACACTCTAAATTCCTATAATTTCAACCTCTCCTGTGAGTCCAGTTTTAGATTCCGATGCTTCACTTCAGGTTTACTGTATACCTTGGACCTTCTTATTGACGATGAAACACAGAAATTGCATCCAAATTTAATACAAAAGGCACACTGCCGACTTAAGTACAAGAGGTCTGACACTCTAAATTTCTATGATTTGAACCTCTCCTGTGAGTCCAGTTTGAGATTCCGATGCTTCACTTCAGGTTTACTGTAAAACTTGGACCTTCTTATTGACGATGAAACACAGAGTTAGCATCCGATTCAATACGAAAGGCACAATTCCGACTTAAGTACAAGAGGACGGACACTCTAACTTTCTATGATTTCAACCTCTCCTGTGAGTCCAGTTTTAGATTCCGAAGCTTCACTTCAGGTTTACTGTATCCCTTGGACCTTCTTATTGACAATGAAACACACAGTTTGCATTACAATTTAATATAAAAGGCACAACGCCGATTTAAGTACTTGAGGACTGACACTCTAACTTTCTATGATTTGAACCTCTCCTGTGAGTCCAGTTTTAGATTCCGATGCTTCACTTCAGGTTTACTGTATCCCTTGGCCCTTCTTATTGACGATGAAGCACAGAGTTTGCATCCGAATTTAATACAAAAGGCACAATGCCGACTTAAGTACAAGAGGACTGACACTCTCACTTTCTATGATTAGAACCACTCCCGTGAGTCCAGTTTTAGATTCCGATGCTTCAATTCATATTTACTATATCCCTTGCACCTTCTTATTGACGATGAAACCCAGAAATTGCATCCGAATTTAATCCAAATGCACAATGCCGACATAAGTACAAGAGGACTGACACTCTCACTTTCTATGATTTGAACCTCTCCTGTGAGTCCAGTTTTAGTTTCCAATGCTTCACTTCTGGTTTACTGTATACCTTGCACCTTCTCATTGACGGTGAAACACAGAAATTGCATCGGAATTTAAAACAAAAGGCACAATACCGACTTAAGTACAAGAGAACTGACACCCTCACTTTCTATAATTTGATCCTCTCCTGTGAGTCCAGTTTTAGATTCCGATGCTACACTTCAGGTTTACTGTATCCCTTGGACCTTCTTATTGACGATGAAACACAGAGTTTGCATCCGAATTTAATACAAAAGGCACAATGCCTACTTAAGTACAAGAGGGCTGATACTCTAACTTTCTATGATTAAAACCTCTCCTGTGAGTCCAGTTATAGATTCCGTTGCTTCACTTCAAGTTTACTGTATCCCTTGGACCTTCTTATTGACGATGAAACACAGAAACTGCATCCGAATTTAATACAAAAGTGACAATGCCGAATTAAGTACATGACGACTGACACTCTAACTTGCTATGATTTGAACCTCTCCTGTGACTCCAGTTTTCGATTTCGATGCCTCACTTCAGGTATACTATATACCTCGGACCTACTTGTTGACGATGAATCACAGAAATTGCATCCGAATCTAATACAAAAGGCACAATGCCGACTTAATTACAAGAGGGCTGACACTCTAACTTTCTATGATTTGAACCTCTCCTGTGAGTCCAGTTTTAGATTCCAATGCTTCACTTTAGGTTTACTGTATAACTTGGACCTTCTTATTGACGATGAAACACAGAGTTTGCATCCGAATTCAAAACAAAAGGCACAATTCCGACTTAAGTACAAGAGGACTGACACCCTAACTTCCTATGATTTGAACCTCTCCTGTGAGTCCAGTTTTAGATTCCGATGCTTCACTTCAGGTGTACTGTATCCTTTGGACCTTCTTATTGACGATGAAACACAGAAATTGCGTCCGAATATAATACTAAAGGCACAATGCCAACTTCAGTACAAGAGGACTGACACTCTAACTTTCTAAGAATTTAACCCCTCCTTTGAGTCCAGTTATAGATTCCGATGCTTCACTACAGGTTTACTGTATACCTTGCACCTTCTTATTGACGATGAATCACAGAAATTGCATCGGAATTTAATACAAAAGTCACAATGCCGACGTATGTACAAGAGGACTGACTCTCTAACTTTCTATGATTTGAACCTCTCCTGTGAGTCCAGTTTTAGAATTCGACGTTTCACTTCAGGTTTACTGTATACCTCGGACCTTCTTATTGACGATGAAACACAGAAATTGCATCCAAATTCAATACAAAAGGCACAATGCCGACTTAAGTAGAAGAGGACTGACACTCTAACTTTCTATGATTTGAACCTCTCCTGTGAGTCCAGTTTTACATTCCGTATCTCCACTTCAGGTTTACAGTATAACTTGGACCTTCTTAATGACGATGAAACACAGAGTTTGCATCCGAATTCAATACAAAAGGCACAATTGCGACCTATGTACAAGAGGACTAACACTCTCACTCTCTATCACTTGAACCTCTCCTGTGAGTCCAGTTTTAGATTCCGATGCTTTACTTCAGGATTACTGTATCCCTTGGACCTTCTTATTGACGAAGAAACACAGAGTTTGCATCTGAATTTAATACAAAAGGCACAATGCCGACTTAAGTACAAGATACTGACACTCTAACTTTCAACGATTTGAACCTCTCCTGTGAGTCCAGTTTTTGATTACGATGCTTCACTTCAGGTTTACTGTATCCCGTGGACCTTCTTATTGACGATGAGACACAGAGTTTCCATCCGAACATAATACAAAAGGCACAATGCCGACTAAAGTACAAGAGGACTGACACTCTCACTTTCTATGATTTGAACCTCTCCTGTGTGTCCAGTTTTAGATTCCAATGCTTCACTTCAGGTTTACTGTATCCCTTGGAACTACTGATTGACGATGTAACACAGAAATTGCATCCGAATTTAATACAAAAGGCACAATGCCGACTTAAGTACAAGAGGACTGACACTCCAACGTTCTATGATTTAAACCTCTCCTGTGAGTCCAGTTTTAGATTCCGATGCTTCACTACAGGTTTACTGTATCCCTTGCACCTTCTTATTGACGATGAAACACAGAAATTGCATCCGATTTAAATACAAAAGGCACAATGCCGACCTAAGTACAAGAGTACTGACACTCTAACTTTCTATGATTTGAACCTCTCCTGAGGGTACAGATTTATATTCCGATGCTTCACTTCACGTTTACTGTATCCCTTGGACCTTCTTATTGACGATGAAAAACAGAAATTGCATCCGAATTTAATACAAAAGGCACAATGCCGACTTAAGTACAAGACGACAGACACACTTACTTTCTATGATTTGAACTTCTCCTGTGGGTCCCGTTTTAGATTCCGATGCTTCACTTCAGGTTTACTGTATACCTTGGACGTTCTTAATGACGATGAAACACAGAAATTGCATCCGAATATAATACAAAAGGCACAATGAAACTTAAGTACAAGATGACTCACACTCTAACTTTCTATGATTTAAACCTCTCCTGCGAGTCCAGTTCTAGATTCCGATGCTTAACTTCGGATTTACTTCATACCTTGGACCTTCTTATTGACGATGTAGCACAGAATCTGCATCCGAATGTAATACAAAAGCACAATGATGACTTAAGTACAAGAGGACTGACACTCTAACTTTCAATGAGTTGAACCTCTCCTTTGAGTCCAGTTATAGATTCCGATGCTTCAGTTCAGGTTTACTGTATACCTTGCACCTTCTTATTGACGATGAATCACAGAAATTGCAACCGATTTTAATACAAAAGTCACAATGCCGACTTAATTACAAGAGGACTGACACTCTAACTTTCTCCGATTTGAACCACTTCTGTGAGTCCAGTTTTAGATTCCGATGCTTCACTTTAGGTTTACTGTATACCTTGGACCTTCTTATTGACGATGAAACACAGAAAGTGCATCCGAATTTAATACAAAAGGCACAATACCGACTTAAGTACAAGATGACTGACACTCTAACTTTCTATGATTTGAACCTCTCCTGTGAGTCCAGTTTTAGATTCCGATGCTTCACTTCAGGTTTACTGTATCCCTTGGACCTTCTTATTGACGATGAAGCACATAAATTGCGTCGGAATAAAATTCAAAAGGCACAATGCCGACTTAAGTACAAGAGGGCTACCACTCTCACTTTCTATAACTGAACCGCTCCTGTGAGTCCAGTTTTAGATACCGATGCTTCACTTCAGGTTTACTGTATCCCTTGGACCTTCTTATTGACGATGAGACACAGAAATTGCATCCGAATTTAATACAAAAGGCACAATGCCGACTTAAGTACAAGAGTACTGACACTCTAACTTTCTATGATTTGAACCTCCCCTGTGAGTCTAGGTTCAGATTCCGATACTTCACTTCACATTTACTGTATCCCTTGGACCTTCTTATTGACGAAGAAACGCAGAAATTGGAACCGAATTTAATACAAAAGGCACAATGCCGACTTAATTACAAGAGGGCTGACACTCAAACTTTATATGAATTGAACCTCTCCTGTGAGTCCAGTTTTAGATTCCGATGCTTCACTTCAGGTTAACTGTATACCTTGGACCTACTTATTGACGATGAAACACAGAAATTGCATCGGAACTAATTTCAAAAGGCTCAATGCCGACATAAGAACAAGAGGACTGACACTCTCACTTTCTATGATTTGAACCCCACCTGTGAGTCCAGTTTTAGATTCTGATGCTTCACTTCAGGTTTACTGTATACCTTGCACCTTCCTATTGACGATGAAACACAAAATTGCATCGCAATTTAATACAAAAGGCACAATGCAGACTTAAGTACAAGAGAGCTGGCACTCTCACTTTCTATGATTTGAACCTCTCCTGTGAGTCCAGTTTTAGATTCCGATGCTTCACTTTAGGTTTACTGTATCCCTTGGAACTTCTTATTGACGATGTAACACAGATATTGCATCCGAATTTAATACAAAAGGCACAATGCCGACTTAAGTACAAGAGGACTGACACTCCAACTTTCTATGATTTAAACCTCTCCTGTGAGTCCAGTTTTAGATTCTGATGCTTCACATCAGGTTTACTGTATCCGTTGGACCTTCTTATTGACGATGAGACACAGAGTTTGCATCTGAATTTAATACAAAAGGCACAATGCCGACTTAATTACAAGAGGACTGACATTTTAACTTTCTATGAATTGTACCTCTCTTTTGAGTCCAGTTTTAGATTCCGATGCTTCACTTCAGGTTTACTGTATACCTTGCACCTTCTTATTGACGATGAAACACAGAAGACGCATCTGAATTTAATACAAAAGGCACAATGATGACCTAATTACAAGATGACTGACACTCTAACTTTCTATGATTTGAACCACTCCTGTGAGTCCAGATTTAGATTCCGATGCTTCACTTCAGGTTTACTGTTTACCTTGGACCTTCTTATTGACGATGAAGCACATAAATTGCGTCGGAATAAAATTCAAAAGGCACAATGCCGACTTAAGTACAAGAGGACTGCCACTCTAACTTTCTATAATTGAACCTCTCCTGTGAGTCCAGTTTTACATACCGATGCTTCACTTCAGGATTACTGTATCCCTTGGACCTTCTTATTGACGATGAGACATAGAAATTGCATCCGAATTTAATACAAATAACACAATGCCGTCTTAATAACAAGAGGACTGACACTCTCACTTTCTATGATTTGAACCTCTCCTGTGAGTCCAGTTTTAGATTCCGACGCTTCACTTCAGGTTTACTGTATACCTTGGACCTTCTTATTGACGATGAAACACAGAAATTGCGTCCGAATTTAATACAAAAGGCACAATGACGACTTAATTACAAGAGGATTGACACTCAAACTGTGAGTACTGACACTCTAACTTTCTATTATTTGAACCTCTCCTGTGAGTCCAGTTTTAGATTCTGATACTTCACTTCAGGTTTACTGTATACCTTGGACCTTCTTATTGACGATGAAACACAGAAATTGCATCGGATTTAAGCAGAAAACGCACAATGCCGACATAAGTACAACAAGGCTGACTATTCTTACTGTCTATGTTTTTAACCTTTCCTGTGAGACCAGTTTTAGATTCCGATGCTTCACTTAGGGATTACTGTATCCCTTGGACCTTCTTATTGAGAATGAAACACAGAGATTGCTTCGGAATTAAATACAATAGGCACAATGCCGACTTAAGTACAAGAAGACTGACACTTCTTACTGCCTATGCTTTGAACCTTTCCTGTGAGACCAGTTTGCGATTCCGATGCTTCACCTCAGGTTTACTGTATCCCTTGGACCTTCGTATTGACGATGAAACACAGATATTGCATCGGAATTCAATACAATAGGTACAATGCCGACTTAAGTACAAGAAGACTGAGTCTTCTTACTGTCTACGTTTTGAACTTTTCCTGTGAGACCAGTTTTGTTTCCGATGGTTCACTTCAGGTTTACTGCATCCCTTGGACCTTCCTATTGACGATGCAGCTCAGAAATTGCATCGGAATTAAATACGAAAGGCACAATGCCGACTTAAGTACAAGAAGACTGACTCTTCTAACTGCATATGTTTTGATCATTTCCTGTGAGACCAGTTTTAGATTTCGATGCTTCTCTTTGGGTTTACTGTATCCCTTGGACCTTCTTATTGACGCTCAAACACAGAAATTGCATCGGAATTAAATACAATAGGCACAATGTTGACTTAAGTACAAGAAGACTAACTCCTCTTACTGTCTATGTTTTGAACCTCTCCTGTGAGACCAGTCTTAGATATGGATGCTTCACTTCTGGTTTACTGTACCCCTTATACCTTCTTATTGACAATGAAACACAGAAATAGCATCGGAATTAAATACAAATGGCGCAATGCCGACTTAGGTACAAGAAGGCTAACTCTTCTTGCTGGCTATGTTTTGAACCTTTCCTGTGAGACCAGTTTTAGATTCCTGAGCTTCGCTTCAGGTTTACTGTATCCCTATTACCTTCTTATTGACGATGTAACACAGAAGTTGCATCGGAATTAAGTACAAAAGGCACAATGACGACTTATGTACAAGAAGACTCACTCTTCTTACTGTCTATGATTTGATCTTTCCTGTGAGACCAGTTTTAGATTCCGATGCTTCAGTTCAGGTTTACTGTATCCCTTGGACCTTCTTATTGACGATGAAACACGGAAATTGCATCGGAATTAAATACAAAGGGCACAATGCCTACTTGTGTACAAGAAGACTGACTCTTCTTACTTTCTATGTTTTGAACCTTACCTGTGTGACCAGCTTTAGATTCCGATGCTGCACTTCAGGTTTTCTGTACCTCGTGGACCTTCTTATTGACGATGAAACACAGATATTGAATCGGAATTATATACAAAAGGCGCAATGCCGACTTAGGTACAAGAAGGCTGACTCTTCTTACTGTCTATGTTTCGAACCTTTCTTGTGAGACCAGTTTTAGATTCCGATGCTTCGCTTCAGGTTTACTGTATCCCTTGGACCTTCTGATTGACAATGAAACACAGAAGTTGCATCGAAATTAAATGAAAAAGGCACAATGACGACTTATGTACAAGAAGACTGACTCTTCCTACTGTCTATGTTTTAAACCTTTCCTGTGAGACCAGTTTTAGATTCCGATGCTTCACTTCAGGATTACTGTATCACTTGGACGTTCTTATTGACAATGAAACACAGAGATTGCATAAGAATCAAATACAAAAGGCACAATGCCGACTTAAGTACAAGAAGACTGACAGTTCTTACTGTCTATCTTTAGAACCTTTCCTGTGAGACCAGTTTGCGATTCCTATGCTTCACCTCAGGTTTACTGTATCCCTTTGACCTTCTTATTGACGAAGAAACACTGAAATTGTATCGGATTTAAATACAAAAGGCCCAATGGCGACCAAAGTACAAGAAGACTGACTCTTCTTACTGTCTATGTTTTGAACATTCCCTGTGAAAGCAGTTTTAGATTCCGATGCTTCACTTCAGGTTTACTGTATTCCTTGGGCCTTCTTATTGACGATGAAACACAGAAATTGCATGATGGCTGGGTGTTGTGTGCTGTCCTTAGGTTAGTTAGGTTTAAGTAGTTCTAAGTTCTAGGGGACTGATGACCATAGTTGTTAAGTCCCATAGTGGTCAGAGCCATTTTTCAACAGAAATTGGATTGGAATTAAACACAAAACTCACAATGCCGACATAAGTACAAGAAGGCCGACTCTTCTTACTGTCTACGATTGGAATCTATCCTGTGAGACCAGTTTTGGATTCCGATGTTTCACTTCATGTTTACTATATCCCTTAGACCTTCTTATTGACGATGAAACACTGAAAATGCATCGGAATGAAATACAGGATGCACAATTCTTACTTAAGTACAAGAAGACTGACTCTTCTTAGTGTCAATGTTTTGAACACCTCCTGTGACACCAGTGTAGTTTCCGATGCTTCACTTCAGGTTTACTGTATCCCTTGGACTTTCTTATTGACGATGAAACACAGAAATTGCATCGGAATTAAATACAAAAGGCACAATGCCGACTTAAGTACAAGAGGATTGACTCTTCTTACATTCTAAGATTTGGCCCTCTCCTGTGAGACCAGTTTCAGATTCCGATGCTTCACTTCCGTTTTACTGTATCCCTTAGCCCTTCTTATTGACGAAGATATACAGTTATAGCATGGGAATTAAATACAAAAGCACAATGCCGACTAAAGTACAAGAAGACTGACTCTTCTTACTGTCTATGCTTTGAACCTTACCTGTGAGACCAGTTTTAGATTCCGATGCTTCACTTCAGGTTTACTGTAGCCCTTGCACCTTCTTATTGACGATGAAACACAGATATTGCATCGGAAATAAATACAAAATGCATAATGTCGACTTAAATACAAGAAGACTAAGTCTTCTTACTATCTATGTTTTGAACCTTTCCTGTGAGACCAGTTTTATGTTCCGATGCTTCACTTCAGGATTACTGTATCCCTTGGACCTTTTTATTGACGATTAAACACAGAAATAGCATCGGAATTAAATACAGAAGGCACAATGCCGACTTAAGTACTAGAAGACTGACTCTTCTCACTGTCTATGATTTGAACCTTTCGCTTGAGACCAGTTTTATGTTCCGATGCTTCACTTCAGGTTTACAGTATCCCGTGGTCCTTCTTATTGACGATAAGGCAGAAATTGCATCGGAATTAAATACAAAAGGCACATTGGCGACTTAAGTACAAGAAGACTGACTCCTCTTACTGTCTATGTTTGAACCTTTCCAGTGAGAACTGTTGTGGATTCCGAAGCTTCACTTCAGCTTTTCTGTATCACTTGGACCTTCTTATTGACGATGAAACACCGACATTGAATCGGAATTAAATACAAAAGGCACAATGCCGACTTAAGAACAAGAATACTGATTCCTCTTACTTTCTATGTTTTGAACCTTTCCTGCGGGACGGGTTTTAGATTCCGATTCTTCACTCTACGTTTACTGTATCCCTTGGACATTGTTATTGACGATGAAACACAGAACTTGCAACGGAAATAAATACAAAAGGCACAATGCCGACTTAAGTACAAGAAGACTGACTCTTCTTCCCGTCTATACTTTGAACCTTTCCTGTCTGACCAGTTTTAGATTCCGATGCTTCACTTCAAGTTTAATGTATCCCTTGGACCTTCATATTTACGGTGAAACACAGAATTTGCACCGGAATTAAATACAAAAGGCACAATGCCGACATAAGTACAAGAAGACTTACTCTTCATACTCCATATGTTTTGAACATTTCCTGTGAGACCAATTTTAGATTCCGATGCTTCACTTCGGGTTTATTGTATCACGTGGCCCTACTTATTGACGATCAAACACAGTAATTGCATCGGAATTAAATACAAAAGGCACAATGTTGACTTAAGTAAAAGAAGGCTGACTCTACTTACTGTCTATGATTTGAACCTCTAATGAGAGACCAGTTTTAAATATGGATGCTTCACTTCCGGTTTATAGTACCCCTTGGACCTTCTAATTGACGATGAAACACAGAAGTTGCATCGGAAATAAATACAAAATGCATAATGCCGACTTCAGTACAAGAGGAATGACACTTCTTAATGTCTATATTTTGAGCCATTCATGTGAGACCAGTTTTGGATTCCGATGCTTCACTTCAGGTTTACTGTATCCCTTTGACCTTCTTATTGTCGAAGAAACACAAATATTGCCTTGGATTTAAATACAATAGGCACAATGGCAACTTAAGTACAAGAAGACAGACTCATCTTACTATCTATGGTTTAAACGTTTCCTATGAGACCTGTTTTTGATTCCGATGCTTCACTTCAAGTTTACTGTACGCCTGGGGCCTTCTTATTGACGATGAAACACAGAAATTGCATCGGAATTAAACAGAAAACGCACAATGCCGACAACAAGGCTGAGTCTTCTTACTGTCTATGCTTTTAACCTTTCCTGTGAGACCAGTTTTAGATTCCGATGCTTCACTTAGGGATTACTGTATCCCTTGGACCTTCTTATTGAGAATGAAACACAGAGATTGCTTCGGAATTAAATACAATAGGCACAATGCCGACTTAAGTACAAGAAGACTGACACTTCTTACTGCCTATGCTTTGAACCTTTCCTGTGAGACCAGTTTGCGATTCCGATGCTTCACCTCAGGTTTACTGTATCCCTTGGACCTTCGTATTGACGATGAAACACAGATATTGCATCGGAATTAAATACAATAGGTACAATGCCGACTTAAGTACAAGAAGACTGAGTCTTCTTACTGTCTATGTTTTGAACTTTTCCTGTGAGACCAGTTTTGGTTCCGATGGTTCACTTCAGGTTTACTGTATCCCTTGGACCTTCCTATTGACGATGCAGCTCAGAAATTGCATCGGAATTACATACGAAAGGCACAATGCCGACTTAAGTACAAGAAGACTGACTCTTCTAACTGCATATGTTTTGATCATTTCCTGTGAGACCAGTTTTAGATTCCGATGCTTCTCTTTGGGTTTACTGTATCCCTTGGACCTTCTTATTGACGCTCAAACACAGAAATTGCATCGGAATTAAATACAATAGGCACAATGTTGACTTAAGTACAAGAAGACTAACTCCTCTTACTGTCTATGTTTTGAACCTCTCCTGTGAGACCAGTCTTAGATATGGATGCTTCACTTCTGGTTTACTGTACCCCTTATACCTTCTTATTGACAATGAAACACAGAAATAGCATCGGAATTAAATACAAATGGCGCAATGCCGACTTAGGTACAAGAAGGCTAACTCTTTTTGCTGGCTATGTTTTGAACCTTTCCTGTGAGACCAGTTTTAGATTCCTGAGCTTCGCTTCAGGTTTACTGTATCCCTAGGACCTTCTTATTGACGATGTAACACAGAAGTTGCATCGGAATTAAGTACAAAAGGCACAATGACGACTTTTGTACAAGAAGACTCACTCTTCTTACTGTCTATGATTTGATCTTTCCTGTGAGACCAGTTTTAGATTCCGATGCTTCAGTTCAGGTTTACTGTATCCCTTGGACCTTCTTATTGACGATGAAACACAGAAATTGCATCGGAATTAAATACAAAAGGCACAATGCCTTATTGTGTACAAGAAGACTGACTCTTCTTACTTTCTATGTTTTGAACCTTACCTGTGTGACCAGCTTTAGATTCCGATGCTTCACTTCAGGTTTTCTGTATCTCGTGGACTTTCTTATTGACGATGAAACACAGATATTGAATCGGAATTATATACAAAAGGCGCAATGCCGACTTAGGTACAAGAAGGCTGACTCTTCTTACTGTCTATGTTTCGAACCTTTCTTGTGAGACCAGTTTTAGATTCCGATGCTTCGCTTCAGGTTTACTGTATCCCTTGGACCTTCTGATTGACAATGAAACACAGAAGTTGCATCGAAATTAAATGTAAAAGGCACAATGACGACTTATGTACAGGAAGACTGACTCTTCCTACTGTCTATGTTTTAAACCTTTCCTGTGAGAGCAGTTTTAGATTCCGATGCTTCACTTCAGGATTACTGTATCACTTGGACGTTCTTATTGACAATGAAACACAGAGATTGCATAAGAATTAAATACGAAAGGCACAATGCCGACTTAAGTACAAGAAGACTGACAGTTCTTACTGTCTATCTTTAGAACCTTTCCTGTGAGACCAGTTTGCGATTCCTATGCTTCACCTCAGGTTTACTGTATCCCTTGGACCTTCGTATTGACGATGAAACACAGATATTGCATCGGAATTAAATACAAAAGGTACAATGCCGACTTAAATACAAGAAGACTGAGTCATCTTACTGTCTATGTTCTGAACCTTTCCTGTGAGACCAGTTTTAGATTCCGATGCTTCACTTCAGGTTTACTGTATCCCTTGGACCTTCTTATTGACGGTGAAACACAGAATTTGCACCGGAATTAAATATAAAAGGCACAATGCCGACTTAAGTACAAGAAGACTGACTCTTCTTACTGCATATGTTTTGAACCTTTCCAGTGAGACCAGTTTTAGAGTCCGATGCTTCACTTCTGGTTTACTACACCCCTTGAACCTTCATATTGCCGATGAAACACAGAAATTGCATCGGAATTAAATACAAGAGGCACAATGCCTACTTGTGTACAAGAAGATTGACTCTTCTTAATGTCTATGTGTTGAACCGTTCCTGTGTGACCAGTTTTAGATTCCGATGCTTCACTTCAGGACCACTGCTCCTGCCCTCCTAAGCGCGGCCGTCTACTCTCTCAAGTGCTGCTTATGGCCGCCATGCAGGGTGCGAAAGGGTAACAGCCAGCAGCCGCCGTTGTGGAAGAGGCACAGCACGTCCAGTCGCCCGCTCAGGGTGACTCTGTCGGTAGTTGGGGACAGCCTAGGGACCAGGAGGCTGCGAGGCCGTGACCGAGCTCCATCCCTGCACGTCACACAGAGACTGGAGACTGGTCGCCCAACTGCTTACAGCACCCATGGAGTGCCAAGTGTGAGACATGCACTCCCACGGGAGTGGCGTGTCTGTACCACAGAGCTTGGCAGTTAGGTCAGTGGGCCAGTTGGTTGTCGAAATCCATCTCTAGATAGTCGTTGTAGTTGGCTTGGAACACAAACAATCGTCGTTCGGTCCAGGTCCAGACACGGGCAGAACATCAACACGACTGCTTACCTTGAGCCTCTGGGCATCCGTATTTATACTCCTTTTCCTGTGCCTCTGACGTAGTTTCTCTGGAGGGGACGAGTGGAGTCCTCCTTAATAATTAGAACATCAACTTTTTCTACGTCAGCTTTTTCTGCACCTCATCACCCCCTCTCCCTCCCCCCCCCTTACACTCCCACATACAGCTAGTTATTTCATGGCACCCAACAGCCCTGTGTTGTGTCTGATTACTCTACACCTGTGACGACATTAATTGCTTATAATGCCTGCCAGGCCATGCTTCCTCACCTGCGAGAGGTGTCGCAAACTTGCCTTGCAGAACTGATTGCTTAATAAGTACCTTGCAAGTGCCGACTAGCCAAATATCTGTAGGTCCTTTAACTTCTACCTTCTACCCACAGCTGCATAAAATTTTCAAGAATTCCGCAAATTGTGGCGCAGCAATATGCACAGTACAAACCCGTCTTAACTACTTGCATTAACATACAAACTTCTGCATATACGGCATACAGTGATACTAGACTAGTAACTTATCCACGAAACTGTATGATATACACGAATACTAGTGGGTCTAGTAGCATGTGTCCTATTCAGAGCTGTAAGAATACTAATTGGCTATGAATTTTTTGTATTGATATCTCTGTGTTTTCCTTAAGTCTTGTATACCTTAATACTTTCTCTTAACAGTATGTGCCATTAATTTATTGAGATCCATTGCTTACAAGAGTGTCCCTGATGCACATGTTGTGTCTTAGCCTCATTTTACAAGCAGACAGTACATATCATTTAATAATCAGTATCTAATTAACACAATGTTTTCTTATTACTGTTTGTTACTATGGTTTAGGTCGATATGGTCATACAAAACAAAGTGAATTTTTCTGATTCTTCTAAAATATTTAGTAGACATACTTCCTCAGTTGGCAGTCATATTGAAAGGCATTGTACTATTGGTTGTGCATTCCTGTTCTTTATGGTGTAAGGGAAACAAAGACAATTTCATGATGGTGAGAATTCAGATGATCTGTGAGCATTTTCTTGGGACTTCATGTCTATCCGTGGCATGTGTCCACATGTTAACTTTTAAAAACCTCAAAGGCTAAATTTACAAGACTGTCTGAGGAAATGACAAATTCATAGTTGTATGGTCTTATGTGGTGCGAAAAATATTGTAAGGTTTTTTTTTTTTTTGTTTTTTTTTTTTTGTTTTGCAATACAGATGTGATCTGACACCAAATTTTTTCCAGTATGTTATGACAGTGCATCGACATTTTTTGCAATTAAGTATTCTGGTTTATGTAAAGCTCTCTTATATTTTCCTTTTATTAATGTATAGCTTATTAGTGTAAATATTTTGACTAATATGTCACTGTAAACACATGAAGTTTGCTATTTCTTCTGTTTTTAGTTCAGATATTATGTTTCCTTCATTGAGTAAGTATTTTTCTCCATACAGGTTCTTAAATCTGTCAACGGACGTGATTTCTGGTGGCAAAAGCAGGTGTTAATTTTGCAGTCTGTGGTTGTCTGGCGTGTGTATTCAAGTGAACTTTTTGTAATTTAGAGATCTAGAAAGTTTATTTTTTCTGTTGCCCTTGCTCAATACGAATTCAATAACCTCTGTAACTTATTCCACTATGAGTGGAATATGTATATATATATCGTTCTGATTCATCAAATGGAAGTAGTCTGTCATGTGCATATTTTCAGTAGTAATAAAACCTACTAGCCCATTGGGGTAGTTATAAATCATTTTTATGAAAATTTTGTGTGGACACATTAGCTAGTGCACAAGCAAAGTAATGACAATGCTATGCTCTATCCTTGTACATGTAATTAGTCGCATACACAATAATGAGCCAGTGCTAATATATGATGTGTTTGTAAATTATGTTTGATAACTTAATTAGATTTGTCAACTCATCCACTGGTGTACAAGTTTGTTTCATCTAAGATAAAATCTTTTGGTATATCTTGAATGTGATACCTGTAATGTGTTGTATCCCATGAATCGAGCTCTTAATTGGACACTGATTTCTCAATACGTAGATCTAAGTAAAAATGTAATTCATTTTTGCGTGGTAGAAATTAAAGTTTAATCACTTTTTTTACTATTGGTTTGATAAGAGTGTTTCCTTTATGGATTTTTTGTTGGGTCTGCAGTTTAGATGGAAATGGATTGCATTTTTCTTTTGCCAAATAGAAATCAGTTTTGATGAGGAGTAGTTTAATTAGGGTTTTTTCACGTGGACATTTTTTGCTGAATAGCCTTGTGCTCTTTTCGCTCAGTCTGTTTTGTTCATGATTACTGCTATATTATCTTTGTTAGTATTAAATAATTTGCCTTTATAGTTCCTGTTTTCTCTCAAATGGTAGAGATACTTTTGTTGATAATTCTTCCGGGTTACATGGCCGTGGTCCATGGAATTCTTCTATTCCTAACGTTACGTGCAATACTACGTTGGCCATCCTCAGACGTATGGCTGGTCCTGCTGAGTCCTGCCGACTGACGAGTCGGGCGTCGGAGAGCGGCCTAAATACCGAGGAAAGTGGGCGTGGTCTACCTTTCACATAAGAGCAGAGAGAAAACTAGTCAAAGATCGATAATAGTCCGTCATAGATAAAAATCCATAAAGTCTGGGACACTTAGCTCCACTCCTTAGCAAAACTTTTTTATCCTTCGGTGGAATGGAAGTAGAAGACTTTATCAACGTATTGGTTTTTCTTACAATAACAGCCGTCGGGTCTCTTCTAAGTTTATTGTGATGTCCCGCCACTAATAGATCCAAAATCTTACTTCTGTAGTCCTCTTTGTTCATCACCACAGTGGCATTGCCTTTATCAGATGGAAGAACAACTACCCATTCGTCCGCATTTAAATCCTCGAGGGCCTTTCTCTCCCCCTTAGTTAAATTACTCTCCAATGGCTTATTATGGCATAAGACCATTGTGATTTCAATACGAATTGAATTAGCAGTTGCCTTAGGGAGGGTTCGAATCCCTGCTTCCACATTCTCTCTGCTACTATGTGCAAGTTAGGCCACGCCCACTTTTCTCAGTATTTAGGCCGCTCTCCGATGCCCGACTCGTCAGTCGGCAGGACTCAGAAGGACCAGCCATACCTCTGAGGATGTCCAACATAGTATTGGACAAAACGTTAGGAATAGAAGAATTCCATGGACCACGGCCAAATAACCCGGAAGAATTATCAACAACAGTACCATACGGTCGTGAGAGCCTTTATTGTATGATTGGTAGAGATATTTCCCATATTGAGGAAAAATATTGGATCAGATTAAACTTCCACTTCAACAAAAACTCATTTGAGAAAAAGTAAGAGGATACAAGATCTAACATGATCACAAATTAATCATTCTCTAGGTGAATTGGATTCATTTACTCTATCAGGCCCCCCTGTGGGTTCAGGGGTTAGAATAGGCCCGCGGTATTCCTGCCTGTCGTAAGAGGCAACTAAAAGGGGTCTCAAACGTTTCGGCCTTAATGTGATGGTCCCCTAAGGGGTTTGACCACTAGATTTCCAAATTTTCTGTTAGTGCGTACCATTTAGGGAAGGACGCCTTTCGTGGTGCATTCTTTATCCATCTTGCCCTAAGATCTGGCACAATCGATATTGTCATGGAGTTGGCGTTCCACCGAGCTTCTGGCCACATCAGCTGCTTTGTGATCCGGGTAGCATACATGCCCTCCATTATGAACTTCCATCTTCGCCCTCCTGACACATATGGATATTCGACACCCGACATCCAGCACGGTAGCCAGTCCATTGTGGTGGGGTTGTCATGTACCCTCTTGGTGGTAGCCCCCAGACTACACAGGGATTGCACTGCTGATGGCTGAGCTGCTGCCTCCCCACATATGCCAAGGAGCAGATGCCTATCCCTCTGGGGCATCAGGACCCCCAGCAAAGGCCATCCTGCCAGGTGGTCTTTGCTGTGGCTGGGTGGTGCCTGTGGGGAGAGCCCCTGGTCGAAGTGGGTGGAATTGGTGCGGATGACACACAAGGAAGCGTGGTACATCATCTCTCACTGGTGGGCCTCCACCAGCAGTCTCTAAGCGATCGAGGTCTAACCTCAACGGCAAGAAATACGAACCAAATAATTTCCCTCCCTGGCTAAAGAAGGCAGTGGAGAATATTCACCCCAGTACCTCATGTGCAAGCGAGTTGATGGGGAATCGTTTATGTTGACCAAGCCCCAGTTTCTTGTGGAGCATTTAGAGGACAAGTTCGGGGAGGTGGAGGGCTTGTCCAAAATGCGCTCTGGTTCAGTACTCATCAAAACAGCATCCTCTGCCCAGTCACGGAGGTTCCTCAATTGTGACAAGTTGGGGGATGTTTCAGTTAGCATCACGCCTCATAAGAGTCTCAACATGGTCCAGGGTATTATATTCCACAGCGATCTTCTTCTCCAGTCCGACAATGAATTACGTGCCAACCTCGAACGACGAGGTGTTCACTTGGTCTGGCACGTCCATCGGGGTCCGAGGGATAATCAGGTAGCCACCGGTGCATTAATCTTGGCCTTCGAGGGTGATGTTTTAACCGAAAAGGTTAAGATGATGGTTTACCGTTGTGATGTGAAGCCATATATCCCTCCTCCGATGTTGTGTTTGAAATGCTGGAAGTTCAGGCACATGTCATCCCGCTGTACTTCCGGCATCACGTGTCGAGATTGTGAACGCCCATCCCATCCCAATACTCCATGTTCCCCGCCTCCTATCTGTCTTAACTGCGGAGAACACCATCCCCCCTGTTCACAGGACTGTAGAATATTCCAGAAAGAAAGGAAGATAATGGAATATAAGACCCTGGACCGCCTGACCTACACTGAGGCAAGGCGGAAATATGAGCGGCTACATCCTGTGCCAATGACATCCACCTATGTCGCTGCTGCAAGACCGGATCGAACCTCTACCGTGCCGTCACATACAGTTCGATCTCAGCTCTGTCAGAATTCACCGGCCCCCTTGGTTGTGGGGGGGCACTTCACTCCCTGTTGCTCCTGCTCCATCTGCTTCAGGAGCAACTCCACCCCAACCATTGGAGACATCTGTTCCCCCTTCCCAGTCGGAGAAGCGTGAGCATTCTTCGGCTCCTCTCGCCAGGAAGGGGTCCCTTGGGGCCCTCCCATCCCAGGCTTTGCCCAGTGCCAAAGTGGACACCCGCAAGTATCTCAAACACCCACCGGCCGCTGGTCGTAGGGCGTCACGGTCATCGTCAGTCCCTGAGACTGACCCAGTGAGGCCCTCCCAGCCAGAAACACAAAAGACACAGTGCGCAAAGCAGTCCAAGAAAAAGGCTCCCAAGAATCCTGACACTGCAGTGGCACCTGTCCCACCGCAACCTGCCAACTGTGCGTCTGAGGATGAGGTGGAGATTCTGGTGTCCGCTGAGGACCTGGATCTCACCAGTCCCTCAGACGCGACGGAGAGCTGTTGCACAGGTAGTGACTCGGTAGCAGCAAGGGCCCAGTAGGCGTAATCTGCCTCCCCAGTCCCTTCACGCCTTTCTCAGCCATGGACAATACCATCCTCCAGTGGAACTTCAGCGGTTTCTTCCACCATCTAGCTGAGCTCCGACAACTTATCACCCTTCACCCTTTCTTCTGCATTGCTCTTCAAGAAACGTGGTTTCCAGCAATGCGAAACCCCGCCCTCCGTGGCTATTGGGGTTATTATAAGAACTGGGCAACTTATGAAAGAGTGTCTGGTGGCGTCTGCATCTATGTCTTTAACTCTCTTCACAACATGTCTGCCCCTCTACAAACACATTCAGAGGCTGTCGCTGTTCGGGTATGGACGCCACAGACTGTTACTCTCTGTAGTCTTTACCTTCCACCGGATGGTGATGTCGCGCAGCATGTCCTGGCTCCGCTGATAGCCCAATTGCCGCCACCTTTCTTGTTACTGGGCGACTTCAACGCCCATAACCCTCTGTGGGGTAGGTCAGTGGCGACAGGTAGAGGCGCCACCACTGAGCATTTATTGGCAAAGCTCGATCTTTCGTTTTTATATGATGGTTCCTTCACACACTTCAGTGTGGCGAATGGTACGCACTCCGCCATCGACCTTTCGATCTGCCGCCCTAGCCTCTTACCATCTGTCCAATTGAGAGTGCATGACGACCTGTGTGGTAGTGACCACTTTGCGATCTTTCTGTTACTGCCACAGCGTCAGTCTTCTGGTCGCCCTTGCAGGTGGGCTATGAATAAGGCTGACTGGGACTTGTTTTCCTCCACTGCCGCTATTGAGCCTCTCTCTAATGATGACATTGATGCGGTGGTTCAATCGGTCACCACCGGCATCGTTACTGCCGACGAATCTGCCATTCCCCGTTCTTCTGGGTCCCCTCGGCGGTGGATTGTGTCTTGGTGGTCGCCTGAGATCGCTGAAGCGATTAAAGATCGCTGGCGGGCGCTCCAGCGTCACAAGCCGTATCCCTCCATCGAACACCTCATCGCCTTCAAACGGCTGCATGCGCGAGCCGGCCGCCTTATCCGCCAACGCAAGCAGGAGTGCTGGGAGTGGTATGTCTCTACCATTGGCCTCCAAGTCTCTCCATCGCATGTCTGGGCCAAGATTCGACGCCTCTATGGCTATCGGACCCCTGTCAGGGTCCCTGCGCTCTCACTGAATGGAGCGGTTTGTACTGACTCTGACGTAATGGCCAACCGCTTGGCAGGGCATTTGCTCTGAGTTCCGCTTCTACCAATTACCCACAGACCTTCCACTCCATTAAAGAGCGGATGGAACGTCGGAGACTTTCATTTCGCACCCACCATCCTGAATTCTACAATGTTCTATTCAGTGAGTGGGAATTTCGCAGTGCCCTACCTGCTTGCCCTGATACCGCTCCTGGGCCAGATTGCATCCACTGTCAGATGCTGAAACGCCTTTCAGTGGACTGCCAGCGACGGCTCCTCTACCTTTACAACCGTATTTGGGTCAAGGGTGAGTTTCCGTCGCAATGGCGGGAAAGTATTGTTATCCCCATTCTGAAACCAGGAAAGAACCCTTTGGAGGTGGACAGGTACCGTCCCATTAGCCTCTCCAATGTTCTTTGCAAGTTGCTTGAACGGATGGTGAGCTGGCGCTTGAATTGGGGCCTTCTGGCTCCATCTCAGGGTGGGTTCCGTAAAGGCCGCTCCGCCGCCGACAATCTGGTGAGCCTGGAGTCGGCCATCCGTACTGCCTTTGCCCGCTTTCAGCACCTGGTCGACATGCGGAAGGCGTACGATACGACATGGCGTCATCACATCCTTTCTACGCTTCCTGGATGGGGTCTTTGGGGCCCTCTGCCGATCTTTATCAGAAATTTTCTGTCGTATTTTACCTTCCGCATGCAAGTCGCGGCCTCCCATAGTTCCTCCGGCGATAAGGAGAACGGTGTGCCACAGGGATCTGTTTTAAGTGTCTGCCTGTTTTTAACAGCCATTAACGGGCTCGCTGCGGTGGTGGGAACGTCAGTTTCAGCGTCCTTGTATGCTGATGACTTCTGCCTTTACTACAGCTCTATTGGCATTGCAGTTGCTGAACGTCAGCTACAGGGCGCTATTCGTAAGGCGCAGTCTTGGGATGTAGCTCATGGGTTCCAGTTTTCGGCAGCCAAGACCTGCGTTATGCATTTCTGGCGGCGACGCACTGTCCACCCGGAGCCGCGGCTTTATCTTGATGGCGAACGTCTTGCAGTGGTGGAGTCGCATAGATTTTTGGGGGTGGTTTTCGATGCCTGGTTGACTTGGCTGTCTCATATTCGGCAGCTTAAATAGATGTGTTGGCGGCATCTAAATGCACTGCGATGCTTGAGCGACACCTGCTGGTGCGCCGACCGATCTACCCTGTTACGGCTCTACCAGGTGTTAATCCAGTCCTGTTTGGATTATGGGAGCCTGGCTTATAGCTCAGCATCCCCATCTGCGTTGCGGGTGCTGGACCAAATCCTCCTCAGCGGGATACGCCTTGCCACTGGTGCTTTCCGGACCAGCCCTGTGGACACCATACTTGTGGAGACGGGTGTCCCTCCACTGCGATTACGGCGCCAACGTTTGCTGGCACCTTATGCTGGCCATGTTTTCAGCTTGCCTGGGCATCCTAACTATCGTCTACTATTCCCACAGTCGCACGTCCATCTTCCAGAACGTCGGCCTAGGGCTGGATGGACGATCGCAGTCCGTATCAGAGTGCTTCTCTCCGGGCTTGGGGCTTTACCTCTTCCGCCTCCTTTCCGGGCACCTCTGCGTACACCCCCGTGGTGCGTGCCTCATCTTCGCCTTCAGCTGGAATTGGCAAAGGGCCCAAAGGACTCAGTCCCTCCGGAGGCCTTCCGCCGCCGCTTTCTTTCCATCCTCGCAACATATCAGGGCTCTGGCATTGTTTGCACTGACGGCTCGATGGTTACTGGTCGTGTCGGTTATGCGCTAACTCTAGGGGACCATTCTGATCAACTTTCATTGCCGGCTGGCTGCAGCGTTTACACTGCTGAACTGGTCGCCATCTTTCGTACCCTCGAGTATATCCGCTCCTGCTCAGGTGAGTCCTTCGTGATCTGTAGCGATTCCCTGAGCGGTTTACGAGCTCTCAACCAGTGTTTCCCTCGTTGTCGTCTGGTGATGGCTATCCAGGAGTCCCTGCATACTCTTGCCCGTTGCAAGTCTCTCGCAAGGAGTCGGTCGTCCTCTGCCGACTGGGCATTGGTCACACACGGATGACCCACGGCCACTTATTGCGCCGTGAGGACCTTCCTCTATGTCGCTGCGGCTCGGCATTGACAGTGGTCCACATTTTGTTGGACTGTCCACTTTTAAGTGTGCTCAGGTAGACGTTTGCGCTGCCTGACACGCTCTCTGCCCTTTTAATAGATGACTCTGCCATTGTGGACTTAGTTTTGCGTTTTATTCGGGCAGGGTTTTTTTTTATCGTTTAATCTGAGTGTTTATGTTTTTTAGTGTTGATTCTGGCTTTTAACCTCTGATATTAAACTGAGTTTTTAATGTGTTCTTGTTGGTTGGCTTTTCCTTTTTTTTTCTCTATGGTCAGCCAACCACCGTCACACTCTGTGTGTTTTAATTTGTTTTGTTTGATCTCTGTCGGAGTATTTCTGGTCCTGTTTCGTCTGCCGTCTTTTCTGATGTTCGTTTTTTATTGTGTTTGGGTGGTTTTAGTTTTTTGGAAAAAGGGACCGATGACCATAACAGTCTTTTCCCTTTAATCTCACAAACCAACTCTATCAGGTGTTAATATTTTGAAGTGGCAGGTGAAAGAAAAAATATACTGGAGTAGGCAGAAGGAGTTTTCTAAACAGTATCTGAATTTCACTGTCATGAAATTATCTTCGTTTTCTCACTGTTTGAACAACAAGTTTAGTGATATTATATAATGGCTGCCAATTCCACCCACCGGTTAAATAGGATATATGCTAAACATTTTACAAGAAACTGAAAGTTACAAATGTCTTATGAAACATCGACACATTATTTTGAACGAAGAGATAGAACTACAAAAAGAGCCATTGAAGATTTCACCTATGTTAATTTAAATGTTTAAGTTCAAAATACATTCCTTTCTTCAGATAATGTGTTAACATTGATGAAATTATTTACAGGTGAAATTATGTAATCTGTGTTAAGGTCAAATTAATCATTATCTTTGGATGTAAAGCCACTGAAAACTACACAATAATCAAATTTATATGCTGATTACCACTGGCATAGAAGAAGATAATTATATAACTTACTTAAAAATGTCTTTGACATAAGCTATGAAGTCAATTTACGTAACCTGAAAGATAATGCAGTCGTATGTTAACTAACAAGAAACACTAATCATTCAACTTAAATCTATATGGAAAGATGTTTTGTCTTCTGTATTGCCAGTAGCGCTAATGATGGACAGTTACGCTCCTTACTATAACAGCAAAGAGTAAATAAAGATGTTCCCTACTGCTAAGTTTATGCCAGTCAGCCCCAGTCAGTCACCAGCCCGGACGGCCCACACGTTCCGTTACCCAATGCAAACCATCCTTTTGCCAGTTCAGTTTTTACAATCACCATCTCACAGTATGTACATAAAATAGTCCCAGAGACGTACCCATTTGTTAAATTTAATTGTAGCACAGTAGTCATATCACCACAAAAGGCTCCAAATCATTGTCTTCCTGTAGTATCCAAGTTATTACACACCAAAAATTTGTTCCTTGCCTCACAAATATCGGAAATCTTTTTCTTCTAACTTTATTCCCTATTCTGCTCTGATCATGATTCCTTACTTGTTGCTGCCAACAGTCCCCAGAATCAGCAACTTCATTCATTACGCAAATACCTGGAATAATTAGATGAAAAATGGATGTGAAGAATCTGAACGCAGTACAAAACTATTCTTGATTTTGAGTAATGCACGTACGCCGAAAGATGTTTAAGCAACACAATAATCAAATAATCTTAAGTGTAAATTGATGGAAAACTCTTCCAGGTTGGTAGATTTATCGCTTCCGATCTCAACAGATTTCTATATCTAACAAATTTTGTGGCTAGGAAAAGAATTTTAACAGTGATAAATGAGAATCAGATAGAATTCATTAATTACGCTGCAACGATAGAAAACTGGAAATCTGATAAATTCAGTGCCTTGATAATAGGTACTTTTTTCACCTCAAAATTATCTCTTATTACCAAATAAAGAACGTTTCTTATTAAGTCCGTCCTTACCTGTATATACTCGTAAGATAAAATCCGGTTTCTGTCGGCGTGATGCCTTTCTTTCTACAATAAACGTTAGTTAAATTCGCACTGATATTCTCACCTCGATGTTTCTGTCAACAAGCGCTTCGATCTTTCGACGTCCATCACTGTCAATACAGAGCTTTACAACTACTGTTTACTGATATCAGTTGCTCCAATTCAGATTCTGGTATTCACAAGCACAAAAATTCAATTTTGGTAGTAAATAGGTTAAAAAATTATCGCTAAAAAGGTGAACATAAAATCTCAAATTCTAACATTAACTGAAGCCAGCAGCACATAAATATACAACACATCAACTGCACTGGCGTAATAACATCAGAAAACTGGCACTGGGAAGGTCCGCAGCTCGTGGTCGTGTGGTAGCGTTCTCGCTTCCCACGCCCGGGTTCCCGGGTTCGATTCCCGGCAGGGTCTGGGATTTTCTCTGCCTCGTGATGACTGGGTGTTGTGTGATGTCCTTAGGTTAGTTAGGTTTAAGTAGTTCTAAGTTCTAGGGGACTGATGACCATAGATGTTAAGTCCCATAGTGCTCAGAGCCATTTGAACCATTTGGCACTGGGAAGAAGTTACGTCAGCACGAAACGTGTGGAGTAGAAAAAAAATTCAAAAAAGAGGATGTAGTGTCGTTTGAAGTAATGATGTTCCGTATGTAACTGGCTGTTAACATTGTTAATAATAATTGTTCCTCAGCAAATCTACAAGAGAAACAAGTGAGACACAGTACCCTTATTATCTGGGGAAGAATGTTTGTTTGAATCTCGTTAAACATCCAGAGCTCACCGTATCATAATTGTGTTTCAAGCACAGGAAATCTCACTTCTAATGCCCAGCGGTGTACAGTGCGACTGTTCGGTAAGTAGCTTCTACCTACTGCTTGTTTTCTTATTTTTTACACTTGGTTGCTCATCTACGGAACAACCAAGACATTTGTCGCATAGGTCTTTTAATCTTGTTAGTATCAGTTTCGTTGATTGTAGGCAGGATTTAAATATATGATGCCAAAATCCAAACAATATTCCCAACTCACTTTGGGTTTCGTTTAACGCAAGTAGGTTTATTGATTCCTCTTTGAGCTTGAATTATTACAACAATAGGGCTAAAGTTTCTTGAATTTACTGGCTAAAACTGTGCACGACATTATCTAGCATGTATTCCTAGAAAACTAACAAAGCTTCTTTTATGTCCAGTCACCTGTGTTCAAACTTTAATAGTTCCGCAATGGCTGAACTTCGTGAAATTTTTCTATGTCCAGCTCACCCTAAGAGTGTTCAACATCCAAATACTTGCAACTCCGAACACACGCTAACTCGTGGAAATATTCTGTGTTAAATCTTTCCAACTTGCGAGTATTATTACAACTTCAAAACGCATTCAAACGTGAAAATATACCACTCTGAGATTGTACCATTTGCAAGAATTATTGCAAGTTCGAAAACCCACTAACTCGAGACAGTATTCTAAGACTACATGATCTGTTTATCAAAAATTTTGCATTTAAGCTGCAAAGCGTGTAGTGCACGTCAGCCAATTTTCCGTTTGTTGCATGCCCTCTTGCTGGACAAGATCCTGAAATTTTCAATGGCAGTTGTGTGCATTTCTTTCGTCCGTGTTAAATTAAAAATTACGCGATTGGTAGTTATTCCTCATTGAATATTGTAGACTTAAGCACTAACCTCTTTGCCAAGAGCACGCAGTTCCTTCGCCTTGGCAATTACGTCTTAAGAATTCTGCGCCTTCCTCGACTGTTGAGATCGCTGAAATAACAACTTTGAGGTGACAGGTCTGTATGTTGCGTCTGCGAGAAACGACGCAAAGGTTTGGGCTATCTCTCAACTGTACGCTAGTGCTGAGCGAGAAAGTGAGAAAAATATGAGTAATGAATTGGCCTGGAATCGACATGGTGTAGGACGGAAATAATATTTTTTAAAGTGGCTGTTATTTTAATGGACACTGCAAGGACTGTCGAATCAATACAGAAGGGTAAAAGCCAGTCGTTTTCTTTGCTCCAAAGTTTCTTTTGTTTGTGTACTTCAATATTTCGTATTTTCTCACTCTTTCATGCTATCGGAAATAATTATCTAAGCCGGCCGGTGTGGCCGTGCGGTTCTAGGCGCTACAGTCTGGAGCCGAGCTACCGCTACGGTCGCAGGTTCGAATCCTGCCTCGGGCATGGATGTGTGTGATGTCCTTAGGTTAGTAAGGTTTAATCAGTTCTAAGTTCTAGGCGACTGATGACCTCAGAAGTTAAGTCGCATAGTGTTCAGAGCCATTTGAACCCATAATTATCTAACGATTATGTAGCACAACACATGCTCATACTGATGTCACGAGAGAAACACAATTGGTAGGGAACTAACAGGTTGGGAGTTAGCATTTTCAGTGCATGTGATGACAACCTCTTACTGGGTCACAGCGACGATTGTTACGACACTTATTTTGTTATTATTTATTTGCTGGCAGTTTTTAGTCAATTATTTTATCTCTAAAATACAACATACATTACATGCGAAAATACTCATAGAACATGTAATGTATTAAGATACAGTGTAAAATGTATCCATTTTTGTACCCAACCTTATTACAAAACAGCAAAATGTCTCCTGGCCACAGTTGCAGTGTATCTATCCAGAGGCTTCCAGTGGTAACAAAAATCGGTTACCAACGTTTAATACAATTATTAACACATGTAAGCAGTTTAAAATCCTATCACACTATACTCATTAAGAAAGATACGAGTACTGTTACATTAAATGTTTATCATAGTAAGTAAAGCATTAACTCGTTTAAAAAGTAAAACTACTTGTAATGGGAATAAAGTAGTTTACTTATTATGGATTGCGCCTATGACACGCAATTTTTCAGATTCAGAACTCAGAAAGCACACTACGTGCTAACGTTCTACAGTACTCCCCCTCATTGCTACACCACAGGTACTATTTAGAATTCTACATCACACTGAACCTCAGTGGTCTAGTGAGTAATTTAACATCTTGTTGATGCCGACCTATTTTAAAGTCACATTTTTATATTTTTTTGGCAGATTCAGAACAATTTTAACTTTCCTGTGTATTTAGTAAATCTCTTTACATTGCAGAATAACATTCTGATGTCAAAAATTTCTCTGAAAAAAAAATACGTACTTGCCCTTTGTCTCCCTTGACCTTTAAAATGTGCCATGCTCTTGTGTGAACGTTACTGGCACTAATGAAATCTTCTTCAGTTTCTATCTGTGTGGCTTCGTCGAAATTCCACAACGTTTCGATGAATGCCACCTCCATCGTCTTCTGGCGAAATGTCGAGGTTCCATGCGTGTCCCATATATAGAATGTAACGCATTTAAGTGCAGATATATTTTTATGTGGTAACTTAATATTTACGCTTTCAGTGTCTTGATTGTTTCTTTATGTCGAACTGTCTTCTCGCAAACATGTCACGAATTTTTACTTGATGTTTTCTGCGTGGTCGTGAGTACACCACTAAGCAGACAACGCCTTTCGTTATAGACTAACCGTTTTCCATCCACGTGTTCACGCTTCAATCCCTGACCATCTGCACAGGGTACAGTAGCCATTAATGGCTGGCTCTTGCCACACCTACTTGGAGGTACCATGCAGCCTACAAATAGACGTCTTGTAACATCTATAATTTTTGGTCTGCAAATGACGTGAATACCGTAGTAATGTCGAACGACATGCCGTCCTCAGTCAACAGCACAAATATCGGCACTTAACAGCCGTTACACCCTGTGTATACCTGAGCGGGGCCGACTCTCCCCAAGAGTGGCGTGTGGTGGGGGTTGGGGACCGCCACTCGACTCTCGGTGCATTCAGTGCCCAGACTCGCAAGGAGTGAACTGCTGGCTGCATGCTTGGCGTAAAGCTGCTAGAACAGGACCTCTTGCCGAACTCAGGTGAGAGCTGTCGTCCCTGCTGACGAGATTATCATGGAGCCCTATCTCACTGAATTCTTTGATTATACTCTCCCAAAATCCACTAGATCGGCACAACAAATTTGCTTTCTCAAGTTTGAACATATACCCCTTGTTGAGGCTGATTTTGCCAGTGCTGCTTTGTCATTATGTCCCAAATGTACACATCTAGTGTGTTCCATTCAGCGTTGCGGGATGCTTTGCTATGTTTGCTGGATCTATTGGGAGCCACACTCTCAAGGAATGTCATATATACCCCGTATTCGCAAGTGTATATTGTACTTTACCGAACCAAACACAGTATTCGTTTTTCGTAGTGATCGGAAGGTGGTCCTGATGTTACCTTTTTTCGAAGATTCTTCCAGTTTTGACTTAGACGAGGTTCTGTTCATCTTCCTGTACCTCATATTTCCTGATGGCTGTATCATTCGTTTTCTTCGATGCACGTCAGTCTGCGCTCCGCTCTACTTTTTTTTTTTGGCAACACACAATTCTACGGTGTTGCAGATAACCTCTGCACCGGCTGATGCTAGCTTGTTGCATGCACGTACAGATCTGAGTGAGTCTTTTTCATAGATTGCATATCCTAGTGCACTGTCTGCATTTCCTCTCATTAGAATATCCAAAACTGGAAGACATCCCTTATGTTGTAGCTCTGTCGTCAACTGTACGGTTTGATGGAAGCTGTTCAGGCGGTCTGGGAACTGAGTCATGGCCCCTCTGCCATGTTCCCAAAAGGCGACGGTGTCATGCGCGTAACTTGTTGGCACTTTATTTTGAAATATTTGCTGTGAAAGTGACATCTACCATCGAGTTGCTGTGGATGAAACTGAGAGGAAACGTTTGCTTTCTTAACCAGTTCGCTATCGTTGAGAGGTTTGTGTTAAATGATAGGTTATCAGAGAGCCAGTGAGCATTTGCTCCATGTTGTTGCTACATATTAACGACCAATTGTTGAAGATAAACATGCTAATGGTTTGCAGAATTCTTAAAATTAGAGGCTCCGCCTGAAGATTGCGCTCTCTTAATTTTCGTTGTCAACGCTCCGCTCCACATTGTTGCATGGCTTCAGTTGGCGCCTGCAGATTGGCACCCTAATGAACGTATTTGCTAAACGGTTTGCTATCACACTTTCCTGGACAGTTCGTCTCAATGAACTGCTCACACGTACCGACATTTGTCGCGTCACAAGCCGTACCCACACTGAGAACCCGTAGCGTGAGTTACAAACTTGTAGCGATGCTCTGTCCACTGATGAGCGTCTTCCTCCTCCGTGTGTTGTCGTTTTCGCACATCTGTGTTCTGAAACACCACACGTCCCCAGAAAAACACTCTATGCTATATACCTTCCTGTGTTGCAAATTGAGATGATGGAAAATATTATTATTTATTTTTAATATTAATGGTTTTCAGTACATCACGTCTTGCAGCTCTCAAATGTTCAAGGGAAATTTTTTTGAAATTATTTATTGAATGACTGGTTTCGGATTTTGCCCATTTCCACAAGCCATGTATTTTGTACTTAGGGAATGCTTGTTGTGTGCAGCTGTACTGATGTCATAATACTTACATGCAGCTCAGTTATTTATTATCCTGCACGATGTGATCCACATGACTACCACGTTTTATATAAAACGGAGAATATGTTGCCATTTCGTACTGGCAAATAAGCCTATGTGACACACAGTGTACTCTAGTGAGAACATATTCCTGTTATACATAAAATATTGTTATCACGTGTAATCCAGAATAATGAAGCTCTGAGCTACTCTTAAGTATGATAACATACCCTAGTTATCCAACTTGTGAGAATATGTGAAACCCAAAACTAGTTAGCCAATAAATAAAGATCAGCTTCGGTGTAAGCATTTAAAAGTGTCTTTCATTCTTTTTTTTCGTGTTGTTAGCAATTACTAGTTAAAATAACCATGCATCAACACAGACCATTCCGAAAAATAAACAACAATAACAAATAGTCGTGAGATGATGAAACCAGACTCCCTTCATCTGTCCGACGGTACAGGTAACACCCCTCTTCCACTTTTCGTTGTAAGCTAACTGAACTAAATAATTCGAGAACGAAAGCATTTAATGATTTCTTAGATACATTATTACTTAACTACAAGTCTTACAATTTCTAAACAAAAAAAATTCTGGGAAAATATATTCAGTGAGGTTTATTGGTGATCCCTTGGGATTTGTGAGTAATGCGTAAAGAGGTCCAGAGGTAAAATTTTGCTTCCTTTGACTTACAGACGCAAAGAATAGGATTTGTGATGATTCCAGTGGACTGATAAAATAATGAATAGTATTTTTCAAAGTAGCCTCGCCAGTCTCAAAGTTAATTGCGTACGTAGAAACTTCCCTTTTTAATATCATTTTATGTTTTGATGGTGACAAACTTTCATAACTTCAGAAATTATATAGTGATTGTTCCACCGTTTTGAATAATACTGAAATGGTCTAACGAGTACAGGAAGACTACCACTTGAATGATAAGATTCAACTTTCAGCTGTACTCAATCGTGTGCTTCATCATGAAGATTAAAGAATTGATAAAATTTGTAGAAGTCTGTTTAACTCGCTAAACCAACAAAATTGTTAGGAAAATTAAGGGCTAGGTTTCTGCGAAACTATGATCTGAAAACAAATCTACTCATGAAAGTGTGGTTAGGACACTCGTCTGAATTTGACCACTGCTTTCCTGTCAACTGTCAAATGTTCATCAAAATGGCCAGTTACATCCGCGAAGTACATAGAACTGGTAAAACATTTAATAGTACTTGTAGCCAAGATTATTTCATATGAAAGAGTTCTGAGGCAAGTTAATGACCGTTAATTTACTATGAGAATTTCTCACAGTACTTTGAGATACATCTTATTAATCGATATCTGTGAAACAATGACACATTTTATTAAAGCTGTGGCCACCAAGTAGAGTGGCCAGTCACTAAATCAGAGAGCAACCGACAATTTGTCATCCTGGTACTGTCTTGTTCCAGTTACCCCACAAGTGGCAACCGATGTACTCTCTTATTTTATACTCTTACAGGGATTCTTTAATATTCGTCCTTCTTGAATCAATACGTTAGATCGCGATAGATGTACTTTTCATTCCCCAGATCCCTATCCAGGCTATCCTCAAGGATATAGATTGTCTCTGTGAAACAAGAATGCACAGTACATATTTGCAATGATGAAAAGTTAATAACCTTTCCACATATCCAAATCGACACAGTCATAATGCATGTGGATTAAATTGAAGAAACCTAAACATATTTTGATTTAAAGGATAATAAAAAAACTCCCACAAAAGCTGTAAATATATAGAACTGAAGGGTGCATACCACAATTCTTAGGTTGTTGTCACCACACATCGTCAAAGAGAAAAATCACATTTCAACATTTATTTACATTGATCATATCACTGCACTGGAGATAACAGATATTAATAATACATGCACAGCTCTGAATTTCACTAAGAAAACCGCTAGTCGAGCAGAATTAGCCACCAATAAAGGGTTCCAGTAGTTAATGTGGTACACTCCACCCAGATGAACATATTATGCCTATAATTTCACATTACCAAACAATGACGTCTGCCTTTAGTCTTATACTGTGGTGGAACAATTTGGAAGTTCCAAAATCAGCACAAGGCGTTTTTTCAAAGTTTCATTATAGTAAATAGCTTAGAAGTACTTTATTAATGTCCTCGTTACTTTCGTTAACCGACCTTTGTAAACTATATTTATTTTCTGTTTATTGCAATGGTCATGTCATCTGTTACTGATGAGAGTCACTAGGAAAACTAAGGGCCATAAATCGAATCTTGTGGGGCTCTACATGCAAATAGTTCTCAGCTGGATGATGCATGATAGCTTAAAAAAGGACACTTTACCATTGACACCTCATATTTCAAATCAGAGAGATACGGTTTCAGCCACTTTTAGCATTTCCTGTTACACCATAACGTCCTAGTTAACATGAAGTATAGTCATTTACACAATAAAATGCCGTCGATTTATATATATATATATATATATATATATATATATATATATATATATATATATATATACTCCTGGAAATTGAAATAAGAACACCGTGAATTCATTGTCCCAGGAAGGGGAAACTTTATTGACACATTCCTGGGGTCAGATACATCACATGATCACACTGACAGAACCACAGGCACATAGACACAGGCAACAGAGCATGCACAATGTCGGCACTAGTACAGTGTATATCCACCTTTCGCAGTAATGCAGGCTGCTATTCTCCCATGGAGACCATCGTAGCGATGCTGGATATAGTCCTGTGGGACGGCTTGCCATGCCATTCCCACCTGGCGCCTCAGTTGGAGCAGCGTTCGTGCTGGACGTGCAGACCGCGTGAGACGACGCTTCATCCAGTCCCAAACATGCTCAATGGGGGACAGATCCGGAGATCTTGCTGGCCAGGGTAGTTGACTTACACCTTCTAGAGAACGTTGGGTGGCACGGGATACATGCGGACGTGCATTGTCCTGTTGGAACAGCAAGTTCCCTTGTCGGTCTAGGAATGGTAGAACGATGGGTTCGATGACGGTTTGGATGTACCGTGCACTATTCAGTGTCCCCTCGACGATCACCAGTGGTGTACGGCCAGTGTAGGAGATCGCTCCCCACACCATGATGCCGGGTGTTGGCCCTGTGTGCCTCGGTCGTATGCAGTCCTGATTGTGGCGCTCACCTGCACGGCGCCAAATACGCATACGACCATCATTGGCACCAAGGCAGAAGCGACTCTCATCGCTGAAGACGACACGTCTCCATTCGTCCCTCCATTCACGCCTGTCGCGACACCACTGGAGGCGGGCTTCATGATGTTGGGGCGTGAGCGGAAGACGGCCTAACGGTGTGCGGGACCGTAGCCCAGCTTCATGGAGACGGTTGCGAATGGTCCTCGCCGATACCCCAGGAGCAACAGTGTCCCTAATTTGCTGGGAAGTGGCGGTGCGGTCCCCTACGGCACTGCGTAGGATCCTACGGTCTTGGTGTGCATCCGTGCGTCGCTGCGGTCCGGTCCCAGGTCGACGGGCACGTGCACCTTCCGCCGACCACTGGCGACAACATCGATGTACTGTGGAGACCTCACGCCCCACGTGTTGAGCAATTCGGCGGTACGTCCACCCGGCCTCCCGCATGCCCACTATACGCCCTCGCTCAAAGTCCGTCAACTGCACATACGGTTCACGTCCACGCTGTCGCGGCATGCTACCAGTGTTAAAGACTGCGATGGAGCTCCGTATGCCACGGCAAACTGGCTGACACTGACGGCGGCGGTGCACAAATGCTGCGCAGCTAGCGCCATTCGACGGCCAACACCGCGGTTCCTGGTGTGTCCGCTGTGCCGTGCGTCTGATCATTGCTTGTACAGCCCTCTCGCAGTGTCCGGAGCAAGTATGGTGGGTCTGACACACCGGTGTCAATGTGTTCTTTTTTCCATTTCCAGGAGTATATATATATATATATATATATATATATATATATATATATATATATATATATAAGGAGTTGTGTACATTCCAATTGTATGTGTAAATAAAATTCTTAATACCACAATGCAGCAGATACCCTGACAGTGACTTCGAGAATATTTTATCTGTGTCAACTGCTTAAGAACCATTTACTCAGTTCTTATACAAAGGCTTAGCTTCAGCACACTTCAACAAATTGGGGAACATTTCGCTGATAACTGACTTGCTACAGGGATAGCGTAGTATGTTACTAAACTCAGACAAACACTCTTTATATAACTTTGAAGATATTTTGTCACAGCAGCTGGAATTTTTTTTATTTTAAGATTTTTGTCGCGGATACTATTACAGTTTTCATGGTAAGGTTCACGTTCATACTTCACGAGCTATTTGTAGTGACGGTCTAAGATATTCCATGTTAGCACTTACTGGACTTGACAACCCCATCGATTCAGTAACAGTGATGAAATGCTTGTTAAAATATTTTGCAACACTGCATGCATCTATCATTTAATCTTTATATTATCAGTCTTCCTCATTAGTAACCCTACCAGTTTTCTCCTTCGCTGTGTGGAATACTGCCTTTATTATGCTACCTTACGTCTCCATGCATTTTTCATAGTACCGTTGCGTAACTTTCTGTATTACTACCGTCAATATTATGCTACACCATCAACTTGAGACCCGTTTCTGACTGAGAAATACTGTTTTCTTTTTGTTTAGCAAGATATCTTTATTCCCTGAGAAATCTGTGGATTTTCTGTAGACTTTGCACTAATCTGGGTTACTTTTGCGGAAAGATGATTTTTAAAAAAGTAAGAATTTTATCAGTAAAACTACCTTATTTGTCATTCGCACATACACCTTCCAGCTTTGAGGAGCTTCTAAAATAACCTAATTTTTCGACACTGACTATTCTTTTGAATTAAGATTTTGTATCCTGATAGGTATTCTCATTTAACAGAAGGAACTGCAACCCTGAGGGGCCACTGACTGTTGGTTTTGTAGTATACCTCTTGTTTATTAGACTTTTAACTAAGTATATCATCAGTGGCTGTTTTTGGACAAACGGCTAACCTGACTGGAAAGTTTACAATATGGACTATGTCGAATAATAATGTTACCGAATGCAATAAATTCTTACTTGCCGGTTATTTAAGAAAATCTGTATGAAATCAATAGAAACCATTATTTCCTTTTAGTAACTCTTAAACAAAGGAATCGCGTTTGAAAGTGATTTATGAACAGACTGAAATTTATTGCAGGTGTTGGATATAAACTTAATAATACAAAGGGTTTACTACGTAATTACATGGCGCACAGGCTGCTCGACACGGCTCCCGATTTTGATTAAGACGTCTCTCAACTTTGTAAGTAACGAACCAAACGTCTCCTACAACGGTTTTTATTTGTAATGACCAAATAGTAAATCACTAATCATTTCATCATATTATTTCGCTTTCAGTTTTTTGGTAGAAGTCTTTAAATTATTATCTGAGAATGTCCATGTTTTAAAAGCTTCTTTGATATGTCCGACGACAGTGTGACTATCGCAGTGTGGTCGAAACCGGCGAACAGTAGAGAATAAAATACTGTACAGAAGCATTTACGTTCTGTAACGTCAGACTCCAGAGAGAAGAAAACTTGTTTCGTCAGTTTTTTAAAATGGTGGTGCTGCATTCCCATATCAAACGAATCAAATGGCATACATCTCTACTTTCGAGACTAATACAGATCTAATTGTTGTAGAAGTAGGTATTTCGGGTTACAATATTTCGTAATTTGAGTGGTCGTCAGATAGAAGACAGCCTGTGGTCCATTGTCAGACAGGATTACTTCTGCTGCTATACCTTAGATACAAAAAAACTGAACTCAAAGCAGACACAGTATTTGTTTAAGTAGTAGAGTACATTGGGCGACGCTTGGAGACCTGCTGAACGTGTCCACCGCTACTAACCATCTCATATTCCAGTATGGACCAGCAAAGCCATTGTAGAAGCACTGCCAGGGAGCTCCTCTGTGTGACCAGAATGCATCATTGTAAGGGAGTCGCCTGATGATCCACACACACTGCACACTCTGATTCTGATGCAGTAAGTTTAACACTACTCACTGGAGGGCCTGAGCCACTAAGGCACAAGGCATCCCCATTTTCTGTGTGAAGGACAAGAACACCCATCTGTACTGTGATGGCACAACGATGTGCATACAAGCAGCTTGCCATGTGGTAGTGAGTGTCTTCGACACTACTTAGTCACGTGTAGTGAACAAAATCCAAAACGACTGTCAAAGCTGGGTCTCACAGTCTCTTGTGCCACAAGACGAAACGTTACAAGAAAATTTTCCAGCACACGTTTTTCTTGTAAATCAGTGTGGAAGTCAGGAGGCTTTGGACGAATCAAACGTTACATCAGATCCCACTGGTAGCTGCGATGGCAAGTCACTTTTGAATGCTTTATGGTGTGGACTGATATTTCAAGTCGTAATGCTATGCTGACAGCAATAGGGACCTCTGCTGTAGCTTCTGCCCTGTCCAGGTCGCCAGGTCAGGACTAGCTGAAAGAAGTCAAATAGAGACGTAAAAAAAAAGAAAGAGAGAGAGAGAGAGAGAGAGAGATTCATACAGTTACTGGTGGAATTTGATGGCCCTGCTAATATTAGCGAGGGCTTTCTTTTGCAACTGACTGTAATTGCCTTGAACCTTGGTCAATGCCTTTGATTCAAATGCAATAGGCCAGTTAGTGGAGCCCACACAGTGTGAGAAGTCTCGTACAATTTTTGAGAAAAAAATTACCTTTTCATTTCGTCCAATTACTATGGGCGAGGCTGCGAAAAAGACTCAACAACAGTTTGTGGACTGACTGTTGCTATGAAGTCTGGACACATTGTCGGACCACCTGACGGTTCCCTGAGAACAACCAATGGCTGCGGCCACTAGCCTGCAGATATAGGCTTAGCCGCCCACAGTCCTGCCACCGTGCTAACTGTTTGGCTAATGCGTCCCGTAAGCACGAGGGACAGGGCTAGCTTGACAAAAGGTAGGCAGTGCACTGTGTTTCAATGTAACATGGGCTTAGAATCCTGACACTTTTCCTGAATCTTCTTCAAACACAGAACTCTTCTTGTCACGGACACTGTGAAGTGGCACAGCTGAATTAACTTACCATATGTTGCCATGAATGGTGAAACCAAACAAATCAAAATTGTCCATTCCAAATATATTCGTGCTGTCACATGAATATAACACGTGAAAAAGAACTGTTTCCTCAGCATCACGAAAAGTACCAGTCACGCTACACACGACTAACACAGGGGTACCTTGACCAATAAAGGCTGTGAGGGCGGCAAATGGCTGCTCTAGCGGCAGGATGCCTAAACGTTTCAACGTTGCACGGTTCAGCAGCGTAACGGAAGCACTAGTATCGTAGTGGAATTTAATATTGTGTTTTCCACACGCAAATATACATACAACTAATTTGCTGCTTAACCACTGAGGAACTGTTTTTGCGGCAACGCGTTGAGTCACTGAATTCTCTGGACGGCACAGGCAGAAACAATGTTACTTACTGAGGGATAGAGTTCGGTTTTGAAACTTTCCGTTTCCTGAAAGACTGCATGAACATCGTTTTTATGTCATCTCGCCTTGTTTTCCGCAGGAAAAACAAGTCGCCTCACGACAATGGTTGTGAGAACGTTCGTGCGCGCAATAGCAGTACGGGTAAGATTTACTTGTACGGTAGTCCGGCTGTTTACGCAAAATGCGCTACTTGCTAGCACAAAACTGGGATTTCGGGCTACGCCCTGGAGAAGGGGGGCGGCGGGGGTGTCTGCGCCACGACGTTTCATACTTTTCACAACTAAAATTGCTGGAGCTTGCATATGAAGTTCTGTAACAAACTTTGACCTGTGACAAAACAGTATGGAAGTTCGGAGAACTCGACAATATGGGAACAGAAGCACGGTTATGTGCAATAGCAACGTTTTGAGTAATGCTGCCTCTGAGTATAATGTCACTGTAACTTCAGCCACGCGAACAATTAAAGTGATGCTGTCTGGTTAATCCAAGTAATTCTGTGTCGGTTTCTTACATGAACTTGAGAATTAGTACCCTTGACACTTTAGGCTCTGAGTGATGCTACGGTACTTCATCTGGACGAACACCAGGGAAACGTTCTACTGTTACCCTAAGTACTTCCGAGCCTACTGTTGAAAGAAAATGGAAAATGCGCTAGTCACTTGTGATGCTGTAGGCGTGGAAATGTACTGTAACCTGAGCCACGGATTCCGCACAATGTTGCTCTTTACCACGATACGCTCTGAATTGCGGTGCGCAGGGCACACCACGCACCGGCTTTACTGAGACTGGGGGTGGCTGCCGCTGTGGCGGGGCAACGAGCTGCGTCGCCCCGTGCAGCGTTTACGGCAGCTGCTCAGCTCGCTGGCGCTGCAGCTGGACAGTCTGTGTCGGTGACAAGTCCGGCACTTGAGCAGGGAGGCGCGTGGTCCACACTGTGCATATTTGTATTCAAAACAGAGAAACAGTTGTCGGTAATCCTCGTCGCCACTGTTGTGACTGGTTGTCATAATTACATGATTATTGGAAGTGTAAAACATAAGAGTTGTAATACATTGACAGTGATCTAGGACCTGCCGTTGAGAGAAAATTATGTCGACGTAGAAGTTACGAACTTGAGAAAAATGAAAGGTAACGTTTTATTTCAAGAACTAATGTTCCTTACATCAATGGCTGTTAATAGCTTTGATAATAAATTGTTCTCAGTAAGCTATGAGAGAAAGAAAAAAGCCACAACGTAGTGTGATGATGAAGAAAGTAAGACTCTATCTAATTATGTGTTACAAACTCATTGAAACCTGACTGTTTTCCAGGTACGAAAAGGACAGTACTGGGTTTTAAAAATATGAAAGGAGGGACAGCAAATAATTTAACTGCAGTTTTTGTCCGTGTATAGTGCGGGAGAACGACACATGATTTGGGGATATGCAAGATGCAACAGTAGAACACAGATCTGCAGCTTCTGACATCAGCTCTAAACTGGCTGAGTACAGAGCGGAGGGAAACATGAATGACAGATATGGGTATGTCATTCCATTCCCCTTCATATATAGACCAGAGTTCATCATTTGTAACCTCTGGTTAATGGTTTGGCGTCAGTGTCTCGTCGACTTACCATCAAATAATTTCATTCGCTGACTCTTCTGAAGAACGTGCTGACCATGGCAACAGCTGAATATCATCTATTCGAGGTATCTTATGATAGCACGGACCACTTGCAGGCTTGCACTGTGTAGCAGAAAGATGAAATCACAAGTCTGGAAGGTAGCAAAGCAGGTTTTAATTCTAACCTGAAGCCATTTATTCTGGCTACTCCTTCCATCGCATGACCGAATTTCTATTTAAACACGTGTATGTGGCACCCCACACCGACGCACTATACGCTGTGTACGTATGAAAATGTCATATGCAATCAGGCAAGCTTCGTTCAGCTTGCAGACAGCCACATGTGAAACGTGTATTGTGACGGTGTATGTAGATAGGGATTTGTCTGGAAAGGTGATGTGGTGCCACTCCTGTGTTCATCGCAATGCCACCCCTGCTCGGACACCACAGAAATGTCCGCCGTGCTGAGGTCTCGTGGTGCTCCTGACGCTGTCTCACTGCGGTTGTGGTAGTTGTTTTGATGCAAACAAGCCATGAGCTACGGACACACTGCATGGTGTCGAGAATTGGCAATCACGATGCGCCGACCAGTGCAAGCAGCAGTGTCGTGGATCGATTAGCTGCAGTCACATGAGAAAGCGACACCGTCACAGTCAAACTGCGACATGTGCTGGTGGTGAGGCGTCCTTCTTAAACGATCCATAACACGATTTCCTCACAATAACTGCTACTGAAATGTGATTTCTGAATGACATACTCGCAGCATAATCTTTTCTTGTGAAATGAATGTAGATGACTTTGCTCCGACCTACATTTTGTGCCTGCGCTGAAATGCTGATCATTTGCATATCCGAGCATGTTTTATGTGTACACTCGACAGACTAGATGTTTGTTGCAAGAGGCCTTCGTGGTCATCGTATTGCAAAGAAATGGTTCAAATGGCTCTGAGCACTATGGGACTCAACTGCTGAGGTCATTAGTCCCCTAGAACTTAGAACTAGTTAAACCTAACTAATCTAAGGACATCACAAACATCCATGCCCGAGGCAGGATTCGAACCTGCGACCGTAGCGGTCTTGCGGTTCCAGACTGCAGCGCCTTTAACGCACGGCCACTTCGGCCGGCTCATCGTGTTGCAGATTGAGAGGACAGCAGCAAACATATATTTCGTACTAAATTAAGTACACGGGTGTTATTTACCACAGGTTGTTTTGTCTCATAGACACTAACCTGTTTATCAAGAAGATTCGGACTCCATTCCTCTGAAGGTCGGTGGTGAATTCTTTTTCCAGCCGCCGTGGCCGTTGTGATTGCTAAAGTATGGAATAAACACTGGGAAAAAAATTTTTTTCGAGTGTAAAAAACTATTAGAATGATTAGAATTGTCTCCCAACTGTACTTTCGTAAAGAACTAAGAAATACAATAATCAATGCATGGAAAATGTATTGGCCTACAACAGACGTGGTATTGGTAGGTGACTAACATCATTAAAAGCGTCTATCATTTTAAAATTGTTTCTAAGGTATACAGAATCAACACAAAGCCGTCAATTCGCGATAAAGATGAGTAGTCATTAACGTGGTCCACAGGAGTATAGAGAAAAATTCATTTTGTCATCCAACTTTAGTTTGCTTCATCATTTATTTGTTCCAGGAATATGCCTCACAGACTGTGTTTTTGCAAAGGATTTTAGACAAGGTAATGTTCAAGCCTACTTGATACTCTTAAAATGAATAATGGGTAATTACGACACTACTAAGGGAGCGGACTACAGTTACGAACGTGAGTTTGGAACAGGTGAATAGAAACTGCATTCAATATTGTGGATGTATGGAAGATTATCACAATTCACATTGTTTCGCCGACGTTGTCTATGGATAACAGATTGGCCGAAACTTGGTACTTGTATTGTATGGAACGACTACTTGCTATTGCTTGTACAACGGGAACATGTTCAAAAGTATCAATGCAAATTTGATAACCGCACTATTAGTAAGACAATCCTGGTGGAGCTGCCAAGTAAAAGGTACCTACAAAAAAAATAATGACTGAACTTAGCAAATTAATTAATCCTGGTAGCTGTTTCCGAGTGAAACAAATATCTGTAAGTCCCTCTCTAATTTAATTGAAATGACGTTGTGCAAAACTGAGTGAGATCTGAACAGGATTACCAGTAGAAAGTTTAAGCCTTCCAAGCATGTAGTGCTTGTCATGCATTAGTCTCAATAGGTTATTCTTTGTAGGTATATCCCAAGCAAGGCACATGTCTGTGCTGTCTGTATCAGATTAGTAATTACATAAAGAAGATTCGAGGAAATATATGTGCACCTAGTCATGGGAATAATATCAGCGCAGATGTGTCTACAAATTTACAGAAATTGTTATATGCATCACCAAAGGACAAAATGTGCTTATATATTGTGCATCCGACTATGGTCATATTTCTATTGCTTTATCTGAAAGCTCAAATAAAAACGGAAGCATGGGCACGCACTGGCATAGACACAAGATAATGTCTACCAATGGATAGAAAAGAGATATTACCACGATTCCATAAAAATTACCGGTGTTGCTGAAATAAATTTTACAGAAATCACCAGTAGCTAAAGATGTGAACACTGATGTCACATACCAACAACCAAAAGAAAGACAGATTAGCAATATAGAAAAAAAATCAGGTTCTTACTAAATTACAAGTGAAAAATAGTAACGAAATCTACATTTATAATATGATTCTATCAAAGCTTCCACATGAAGGCGTAGGCTGGTACACAACACGAAACTACTAAGAAAGTAAACACGGTTCCCAACCTTATGAAACGATATAAATTCAAAGTGTTGAAATGTGTGCAAATTACTGATGGACCAAACTGCTGAGGTCATCGATCCATAGACTTACACACTACTTGAACTAGCTTATGCTAAGTACAACACACACACCTGAGCCTGAGGGAGGTCTCGAACCTATGGCGGGAGGGGCCGCGCAATCCGTGCCACAGAGCCTCAAACCGCACCCAGTTCTTGGAAAAAAATGCACAAGTCATACCAATCTACAAGAAGGGTAATAGACAAAAAATAGCGTCCAATATCACTGTCATCAATTTGTTGTAGAACCTTAGAACATATTCGCAGCTCAAACGTAATGACGTATCTTGAACAGAATGACCTCAGTGCCAAGCAGCATGAATTCCGAAAACATCACTCAATGTGCAACACTACTCGCACTTTTCTCGCATGACATACGCAAAGCATTGGATCAGGGAAGGCTGGTAGATGTATTTCTTGGCTCCCATAAAGAATTTGTCTCTGTTTTATACCTAAGCTTATTGTCAAATAGGATTTTATGGAGTATAAAGTGAAATTTGTGACTGGGGTAAGGACTTTTTAGAGGGGAGGAGGCAGCATGTTATCTTGGATGGACAGTGTAACGTTCTCTGGCAGCATGCATCCAAAGTGAAAGTTAAAAGAACATTTCGATGTATAATGCTCACTGTAAGAAATAATTTCTATCACATTTCTGTTAATTGAATTTCAAAAGAACACTTAATTTTGTGAAGAAAAAATTAATTATGAATTTTGCTATTATAAATGATTATTCAAAGAGTGTGAAATACTATCTGTGGCGAAGGATGTGAAAACCGCCACAGAGGAAACGATATGTAATTAAAAATTACAAAGACTGTACAAGAGTTGGTTGAGATATAAATAGGCAATATATTGTAATAGAATCGCTTGTCTTCTGCACGGACTGAATGGGAGGGGAAACCGTGACTCTGCATTAGGCTCTCAGGTAGTCTTCATTTGTCATAAGTCGATGATCGACGCCGTTTGTAGCTGGCATTGTAAAAGGTATGTAAAGATTTTAATTGTTTCTGTTAAAATATATTTATCTAGTAAACTGCAAAGTTCGCACCGGACATTATCCATTTTATTTAAGAAATTTCAGCATTTTATTGGATATCGCTGGCAGTGCGGAGCTGCGCCGCGGGCGAGCAGTCTGCAGCAGCGGCAGATTTAAATATGCGATCGCAATAACGAGCACATCCTAAAAAGGGTACAGGTAGAGGTGAAGGAAAATAATAAAGTGTCCCTTTTCACAGCATTCCAGACGCAGAATAAAATGAGATAGTAGATTTTATCTTGTGCACTCACAGGTGGTTACAAGCTGCAGCTTTTGTAAATTTTCATTCAAAAAAGTGATAAATTCTCAACATATCGTAAAGTGTATTTAAAAGTGGATAATTTTCGTGAGAGCTTAGCAATATATAAAAAAAGAAAACATTTTCATATAGTAAAGATAGTCTTACGCTTCAAAGCTAGTCGGGATATATTCAGTTAAACAAAAATCCACTGCAACGTGAAAATGTTTGCCAAGTTCGATGAACAATAAAATTTTCATTCTTGCACAGACAGCTTTACTACTTGAATAAAAGTAAAACTTGAGTCATTATTTTGGAATATTGAAAGAAATTCATTTTTATTAATCTACAACAAAATATTCCATACGTAAAGTAACAATCACAGATGAAAAATTTATTGCAACCTTGCATTTCTCATGTCCATCCATGTCTATGTTAAGTTCAATCTCAACGGTTTCGCAATCAAATTAAACGCAAAAAGCAAAGAAAGTTTAAAACCAGACGGTCAACTCCCGAATAATTGAAACAGACAGAACCGCATTAAAACAGTCTTCATCAGAAGTAGAAGTAACTTAAGGTTTCCCCAGGGAAGTGTGCTGGGTACCTTGCTGTTCATGTTGTGTATTAATGACCTTGCACATAATATCAACAGTTCTTTCATTCTTTCTTTCACTGGTGCCATGTCCCACGCTCGCGCAGAGTTGCATTGTTAGGAACAGATTTGGCAAGGTTAGTGGAAAGGGGTGACCCGATGCCCTTCCTGCCGCCACCCCACACCCCCCCCCTCCCCCTCCCTGGACGGAATTAGTGTACCCCTGCTGTCTGCGTCGAGTGTAAGTAATGGAAAAGTGCGAGCCTGTAAGATGTCTGCGAGTCGTGTAACTGAGGCGGAACGTGGGAACCAGCCCGGTATTCATCTAGCGGGTTGTGGAAAACCGCCTAAAACCACATCCAGGCTGGATGGCACACCGACAGACGACGGTAATCCGCCGGGCGGATTCGATCCGGGACCGGTGCGCCTACCTGAGTCCAGGAAGCAGCGCATTAGCGCTCTCGTCTAACCGGGGGGTCACATAATATCAACGGTAACCTCAACCTTTTGCAGATGATGAAGTTACCTACAATTAAATACTGTCTGAAAGAAACAGTAAATATTCATTCAAATCATGGTAAGAATTCAAAGTGGTGCAAAGAATGGAACTCGCTTTAAATGTTCTGAAATGTAAAATTGTGGATTTCAGAAGACTAATAAAACCTAACATCTTATGACTATGATATCATTAAGTCACTACTGAAATCGGCCAACTCGTACAAATACCTAGGTATAACACTTTGTACGAGTATGAAATTTTATGACCACATAGGCTAAGTCTTAGGTAAAGCAGGTGGTGGACTTCGGTTTATTGGTAGAATACTGAGGAAGCTGAATCAGTCTACAAAGGAGACTGCTTGCGACGAGTTCTAGAATATTGGTCAAGTGTGTGGTACCTGTACCAAATAGGACTAACACGGAATGTTGAATGCACACAATGAATGGCAGCACGAACGCTCACAGGTTTGTTTGGTCTGTCGGAGAGTGACATAGAGATCCTGACGGAACTGTACTGGCAGACTGTCGAAGATAGACGTGAACTATCCAAGAAAGACCGTCAACAAAGCTTCAAGAGACGGCTTTAAACGGAGGCTCTGGGAATGTACTACATCCGCCTATGTATCGCTCACAGAGCGATCGTGAGGTTAAGATTAGAATACTTACAGCGCTCAGAAAAGCATTCTTTCCGAGATCTATACGTGAATGGAGTAGGAAGAATCTCTAACAACTCGTACGATGGGACATCCATCTACCATACACTTCACACTCATATTCAGAGTATAGATGTAGATGTAGACTCTCTACGTACGCTAACAAATGAGATGCAACATTGATCAGGATACTGGACTCAAATACGAAAGGACCACGATCCAAATGCTCGTACAGTATTCCAGACTGTGGAAATCCTTAGCTTCCCTAATCAAACACGACAATCGCCAGGACGGTTCCTTCGAAAAGAGCGCTGCTGATTTCACCTGCCACCCGGTCTTGCCACACTGGATCTCACACAATCAAAAAAATTCTGCACTGTCGGGCCTGGTTAGTGTATGGATGGGTTATCTTCTGGATATCCCAGGTGCTATTGGATTTGAGAGACTGACACTTGGTTGTTCCACAATATGACAGTTATTACTACAGTTACAACATGTGATGAAGAATTTAGTACTCTTGGGGAGTACTATTGATGAGAGAGTGTACAGTAATTTTCTTAATTATGAGGCCAAGTGAGATGATGTATAGTTCTCTTACACATGATTTGATTAGAGATGTGGTTACCATATGTAATGCTCATTATATATATTGTTTAATGAGGCAAATATTCACATGCGTTGTGCAGCTTCTTCTTTTAGTATCAGGTCCAATTTGATGAACGACTAGTCTTATAACAGGATTTTCATGAATGTTTTGATGTTGCGATATTGGATTTATCTGAATAATGTACGATACAGTGACAAGGTACAAGGTAAAAACATGTTTCTTGTGGACCTGAAACTGTGACGTGTGATTATGAGTGGATATTTTTTATGTTGTAAGGTTGAGTATAAGCTGTGAATGATGTGTAGGATGATTTATGACAGTTATGTTTAGCCTTTACTTGATACTTTATTTTATATTTCCTTGAATGAGTGTTATTCTTCTTTGACAGAAATCAGTTCTTGGGGAAGATATATGTAGCCACAATGTGACATGTTTTGGATATTTATACTCTTCAAAAGTATCTATTGTAACTGTGGGGTCCCGCAGTCGTCTGGGTGAAGAGATGGCTCCGTCCTAGTATGTTGAAATGTGAGTTTTGATTGACAGTGGTTGTCTCTTTATCTGTGTCAGATACGATGCGAAAGATGCCTCGTTTGTTCGACATCTGAGCCAGAGTGAGTACGCTGTGTGGCTGAAAGTGAATCTGATGTGCTGTGAGGTTAACACTTGAAATTAAGCGCTTCGTAGTAACTGTGTATATGACGAGTGTAGAAAGCTCGAGATCACTCCTGTCGAGGTAGTGCATATTTCGCCTTCCGTTTCCTGTGCTGTTTCCTAGTATTCTTCTGCACTGTGTGTGTGTGAATGTAGATTTATTAAAGCACTGAGTATTGTCTGAGAGTTGTCTGTGAAGTTCGAATATCTACAGCCGGCCGGGGTGGCCAAGCGGTTCTAGACGCTACAGCCTGGAACCGCGCGACCGCTCCAGTCGCAGGTTCGAATCCTGCCTCGGTCATGGGTGTGTGTGATGTCCTTAGGTTAGTTAGGTTTAACTGGTTCTAAGTTCTAGGGGACTAATGACCTCAGAAGTTAAGTCCCATAGTGCTCAGAACCATTTTTTTAAATATCTACAAGAAAATGTGTACCTCCGCATGACACATGATACAAAATGAAATGATTCACTGAGGTTGAGTGAAGCAAAGTCGGTTGTGTCAAGGGAAATAATAAGGTCTCGATATGGACTTCGATTCACTGATGCTTGACTATGTTTTATGATGGTTTCTCCACATTGTCGTGGTGTTTAAGACTGTGGTGGTCCCATTTCTCTATGCAACAAAGCAAGAAGCAGTTCTATTTATGTCCGAGATTAATACTAGTATAATTTTTGTAGCGGGTAGATTTTGCGAACTTTAGTAGCTCTTATTTGACGTCCGACTGAAGACATTTACGAAACATCGTTTACATTTGCCTACGTCAGTTAGTGATCGTGGCCTTCTTCTGTTGACGTATCCTGTTGTTCCTGTACGTCCATGTGACATTTGAACCTCTCTGTTAACCTTCCATTTTATTCTGAGGAACGCAGCTTCTCTGTCGTCTCTTGCAACACTCTGTCTTTCTAAAAACATTCGAGTTGTTGTTCCTGAACATTTCTCTTTCACTGATATGAAATAACTTATTGTGTGCTTCAAGAGTCGTAAATTCGTTTAATTTATATCCTTGTATAAGTAAATCATTTCAGTCTTGCTATTAAGAATTACTAATTGCATGAAAGTGTAACGTAGTGAAAGAAGTACGGCAGCTGTGATTTGTCTCTTACGGTTTCCACCGATGAGAAATTACATGTTGAGTTTGAGTGAAGCTAGCCACACTATACCTGGATATACTGCGCAGCAGACTTGAGAACATCCATTATTTGTACCCCTTGGCAGTGTTGTGCAATACTAAGCAAGGGGAAATTTTAAAGATATAAGGTCTTATTATTTACAACACTACAGACTTCTAATAACTACCTGAGAGTCTGGCAAAGATTTATGTAATAGGCACGTATTCTACAAGCTCGTAATCATGGAAGACTGTTGTTGAATTTTACTGCAGAGCAATCCATGTTCACCAATACTGCAGTAGCTCACCGTTCTTTTTTTTCAGAGCACTTCCCAAAAAGTTAACACAATGACGGTGCAAGTTGTAACGAACGACAAGGAGGCCAACAACATCTGTGTATCCAAAGGAACGACTCCGTAAAGCTGATGAGTGGGACTCTGGCTGCGGGCGAGTCTGAGGAAGTGACGCAGCTCTGCAGTTTCTGAGCTGCGGAGAGTCGAAGCCAGGATTAGCTGGCACAGAACAGGAGCTGTCTGCGCCGCCTCCCTGGACAGCGCGTGCGAAGCTACTGTCACTACTAACACCAGTGACGACTGCCACGATATAAGCAAAAAAAAAATCTCACCACCAGCTGTTTCTGGTGCTGTAATGCAACAGCGGCAACTGTATTCCAAGATATACTGCACAGCGCTGTCACCATGAATAAAACTAAGTATATCTGGTGGGCCGATAGGACCTCCTGCGACAGGTTGCACAGTGCGGAGTAGACTCTTCTCAGCTTCCGGTAGCGGTCCGCAAGTGGTCGCCGCTGTCATCTCACTCCGGCTGTAGCTCTCAGACACTGGTTGAGCTGGCATAACTCACTCCTCACAAGAAGAACGAGGCCCACATACCTGGCAACAGCGGTAAGTGCAATACCACATGAGAATAGTGTTAACATGTGTGTCCATTTCACAACGTTACTCAGAAAATCCAACATCACAGCAGCTACACGTAGCGCGAGAGAGCCTGCATACACCACTTTGCTAGAGATCCTCACCGCCGCACTGGAGAAACGGCGCGACTCCAGGATTGTTAGGTGTAGTTTTTTATTATACACTTTTTCGTGTAAATTGTGATAGCAGCCACGTTTTCTGCTATGCTTTTCTATTTAAGTTAGATCTAAAAAGTTAAATTTACTGTAGTGTTCATGCGCGATTGTAAACATATTTTTGTGTCTATTCAAATAATGGAATTACAGTATGGTAAGAACGGATAGTTACTCACAACATGAGGAGGCATTGAGCTGTGGACATGCAAAATGAAAAAACAACTTAAATACTGAGCTTTAGGACAAAGTCCTGCTCCAGGAACAGAAACCATACACGTGTTCAGACAAGAAAAACTCACACAGGCATGACCAATACCTCTGGGCACTGGGGCCTGACTCATACCAAGTCGTGCCCCAGCACCCAGAGACAGGGGCCACGTCTGTGTGGGTTGTGCATGTATGAATGCGTGTGTGTTTCTTATTTCTGAAGAAGAATTTTGCTCTATAGCTCAGTGTTGTAACAGCCATTTTGGTCGAACCTCTCTATGACTCAACGCCTCCCGATGTGGTGAGTAGTAATCTACCCTTTCCATATTACTTGTAGTTTTTAAGTCAACATGTAGGGTGCCGAAGAGTAAGAGGCAGAGGCGCCAGAGAAGAAGAAGTAAATATTCCATAATTCGAATCGACAATGGCTGCCACCATGAGTAACGTAGAAGTAAGTATCCTCGGAGTAGTGAAGCAACTCAAATCACTTAATTGAAGCAAGTTTTCTGGTCCAGTCTGTATACCAATTAGGTCCCTTTCCAAGTATGCTGAGGCATTAGCTCCATATTTAACAATCTTATACAACCGTTCGCTCGACGAAAGATCAGTACCCAAAGACCGGAAAGTTGCACAGGTCACGCCAATATTCAAGAAAGGTAGTAGGAGTAATCCACTAAATTACAGGCCCATATCGTTAAAGTCGATAAGCAGCATGATTTTGGAACGTACATTGTGTTCGAACATTATGGAATACCTCGAAGAAAACGGTCTATTGACACACAGTCAACATGGGTTTAGAAGACACAGTTCCTATGAAACACAACTAACTCTTTATTCACACGAAGTGTTGACTGCTATTGACAAGGGATTTCAGATCAATTCCGTATTTCTGGATGTCCGGAACGCTTTTGACACTGTACCACACAAGTGGCTCGTAGTGAAATTGCGTACTTATGGAGTATCGTCTCAGTTATGTGACGGGATTTGTAATTTCCTGTCAGAGAGGTCACAGTTCGTAGTAATTGACGAAAAGTCATCGAGTAAAACAGAAGTGATTTCTGGCGTTCCCCAAGGTAGTGTTATAGGCCCTCTGCTGTTCCTTATGTGTATAAACTATTTGGGAGATAATCTGAGCAGCCGTCATTCGTTGTTTGCAGATGACGCTGTCGTTTATCGACTAATAAAGTCATCAGAAGATCGAAACAAACTGCAAAACGATTTAGAAAATATATTTGAATGGTGCGAAAAGTGGCAGTTGACCCTAAACAACGAAAAGTGTGAGGTCATCCACATGTGTGCTAAAAGGAACTCAAACTTCGGTTATACGATAAATCAGTTTACTCTAAAAGCCGTAAATTCAGCTAAATACCTACGTATTACAATAACGAACAACTTAAATTGGAAGAAACACACAGAAAATGTTGTGGGGAAGGCTAACCAAAGACAGCGTTTTACTGGCAGGACACTTAGAAAATGTAACAGACGTACTAAGGAGACTGCCTACAGTACGCTTATACGTCCTCTCTCAGAATACTGTTGCGCGGTGTGTATCCTTACCAGATAGGACTGACGGAGTACATCAAAAAAGTTCAAAGAAAGGCAGTACGTTTTGTATTATCGCGAAATATCCGAGAGTGTCACAGAAATAATACAGGATTTGGGCTGAAAATCATCAAGGCGTTTTTCGTTGCGACGGAATCTTCTTACGAAATTCCAATCACCAACTTTCTCCTCCGAATGCGAAAATATTTTGTTGACACCGACCTACATAGGGAGGAACGATCACCACGATAAAATAAGGGAAATCGGAGCTCGTACGGAAAGATATAGGTGTTCATTCTTTCCTATACGAGATTGGAATAATAGAGAATTGCCAAGGTGGTTCGATGAACCCTCTGCCAAGCACTTAAATGTGATTTGCAGAGTATCCATGTTGATGTAGATACAAATGTAGACGTAGCTGGTCCGTGAGACCGCGCCCCGGCCCCGCCCTTGCACAGAAGGCGGCTCGGAGTCCTTCGGACGACGCCAGCCGGGGAGCGGAGGCCAGCCTGCCACCCCCCCCCCCCCTTTATATATACTCATTTTCCTATATCTGTTGTTATATCCTAGCCAGTAATGCCACCCGAGCCCGCTGCCAAAAGGTTGGCAGCATCAAAGTCCGGACGCCGTCCGCATAAGCAGCTCCAGCGAGACAGGAAATCGCCGCAAGTCTGCGCGCGCCACCGCTGGCTTCTGGTTTCTTAATCGCTGGAGTCGCGAGCGCTAGGACAGTTCTGTATTCGCCGCTCAGTTGTATACTCGCCACCGAATTGTGTACTTGCTAGTCAGTTGTGTGTTCATCGCAGCAGAGTTGTTGTTTGTCGTCAGCCGACGCTGACCTAGCCGCTCCGACTCGAACTAGACAGATATCTGTAGACACGGAGTTCACTACTGTGTTTCTGTATCTTCGTTAATAAAGATACGTACCGACTTTTATTTAATCAGAGTGTTTGGGTTTTCATCTTTCTGTTCACTGTTCCAGCGGACCGGTCGGCCCGCTATTAAAAGTGTGGCGGTGACTTCGTAAGCCGTTTCTACAGCGAATTGTTTGTCGCTACGAACGCCGCCACAAAACTGGCGACGAGGGCTTCCGAACTCGTGTGCAGGGCTAGTTCAACTTGTTTCTGGTTATACTAATTATAGCGATAAAATTTTGGGGGCTGGTTTAATTTGTGTTCACTATGTCTGCCGAATTACAACAGTTGATCTTGTTACAGAGTCAGCAAATACAAAGTCTGGTGGAAGCAATCGCCAAACAAGCGGCTAATCCTCCAACACAACAGGAAGAAGCACAGGCAGCACCACCTTTCCGTGCTTTTGATGCATCAAGAAAAGAATGGCGAGAATATTTCGCGCAGTTGCAGGCGCACATGACAGTCTACAAAATCACGGGTACTGAGCGGCAGCTTTATTTAATTTCCACTGCAGGCGTGGAAGTCTCTCGATTACTTTGTACGTTGTTCCCGGAATCCAATCCAGAAGCTTTAGACTATGACGTTGTTATTAACAAGCTTGCTGAGTATTTCGAGTCGCGAGTTCATGTGGCAGCAGCCAGATTCAAGTTCTTCAGATGAAACAAACTGCCACATCAATCTAATAAACAGTGGTTAACAGATTTACGGGGCCTCACCCGTCAGTGCCGATTTAATTGTGTGTGTGGAGCTTCCTACAGTGATGTCATGTTACGAGACGCTATTACTCAAAACATTGCACATTCTCGTATTCGTGCTGCTATCTTAAAGTTGCCTGACCCGTCATTAGAGACTGTGATGAACACCATTGAAGCCCAAGATACTTTTGACTATGCTGAGTGTGACTTAGATCAGCCATGTATTTCTGAAATTGCCTGTGCTAAGCAAGTTATGTCACGCCCGCGGCCCCACCGGCAGAGTCAGACTGTAAACACTAGCCGGCCGCGTCATGTTAAACACATTCGTCAGCCGCGTGTGCAAAATGATAGAGTTAAGTCTTGCCCTAAGTGTGTTTTTGCTCATCCTCGTGAACGTTGTCCGTTAAAAAACGCGGTTTGTCACTTTTGTCAAAGGAAAGGACACATCCAGACTGTTTGTTTGCGTAAACGCATGAACAATTCTAGTGCTGCCCAGCCCATGGATATTCATGTTCTTCAAAGCCAGCCCGCCCAGAAGGTCGCGTTTAAAGACTCTTCCACGGTTCGAGTGGGTAATAAACTTGTTCGGAATAAGCCACCCACCCAGCACTCTGCTATGCGACCCAAGCGTAATTCAAACGCTGTAAAACGTAATATACAGACTGCAAGTGAAGCGGGAGTTGTTGTTCCACCCGCCCAACCCACGAGTTGTCGTAAGCAGCGAACACGCGCTAAACGCGGTGATTTTGTGTCTTCCGCCTCCACTGCACCGATCCAGAGACAGTGTAATAAACTATTTGTGAAGCTACGCATCCAGGATAAGACCTTCAATTTTCAATTAGACACTGGTGCGTCCGTGACTCTCATAAATAGTGCTACGTATGCGGCTATCGGCCGCCCTCAACTTTCAGCGGCAAAACATTCTTTGGCTACTTATAGTGGAGAACAAATTCCTGTGTTAGGTGTATGTTGCGTGCCAGCCACATTCCGTGGCAATACAAAAACAGTTTCATTCACAGTGATCCGCGCTACAGACAGTGTAAACATTTTCGGATTAGACTGTTTTGACTTGTTTGGCCTGTCTATCCAAGACAATGTGTTGCAAATTAATTCTGTTGTTGTTCCTCAAGACAGCATAACCGATTTGTGTAAACAATACAGTGACATATTTAAAGACGAACTAGGTTGTGCTGCGAACTTTGCCGCTCATATTACGTTAAAAGATAATGCTCAGCCTCGATCTTTTCGTGCTCGTCCAGTGCCTCACGCCCTCCGGGCACCTGTAGCAGATGAACTTCGTCGTTGGCAAAACAACGGTGTTATTCAACCCGTTTCAGCGAGCCAGTGGGCTTCTCCCTTAGTTATTATAAAGAAACCGTCTGGCAAGTTACGTTTGTGTGCTGATTTTAAGTCGACAGTTAATCCTCAGACTGGCATTGATTCTTTTCCTTTGCCTAGACCGGACGAGCTGATGGATAAGTTAGGGGAAGCTCGTTTCTTTTCCAAAACTGATCTCCGTGAAGCATATTTGCAATTGCCCCTCGACGAGCAATCACAACAGTATTTTATTATAAACACGTCGTTGGGGTTGTTCCGTTTTCTGCGTTTGCCTTTTGGTTGTGCGTCAGCTCCAGCTGTTTTTCAGCGTTTTTTGTCACAACTTCTGGCTAATGTGCCATCGTGTTGCAACTATTTAGACGATATTGTTGTGTCCGGTCGGACGCCTGCTGAACATTTCCGTGATTTGGAGTGTTTGTTTACAGTGTTGTCTCAGGCAGGCCTACGTTGCAACATCGATAAATGTTCATTTTTCCTTACGGAGATGGAGTATCTGGGACATGTTATTAATGCTCAAGGCATTCATCCCTCCCAGTCACATTTAGCAGCTATTCGTGATTTGCCCGCCCCTCGCAATCTGCATGAATTGCAAGCAGTTCTTGGCAAATTGACATATTATATTAGGTTTATACCTAATGCATCACAGATTGCTGCACCGTTGCATCGTCTCCGCCGTAAGAATGTTCCGTTTGTGTGGTCAGCTGATTGCCAATCAGCCTTTCAGCAGCTTAAAGAGGCTTTATTGAATGATCGTTGTCTGGTCCATTACGACCCTAACAAGCCTCAGGTGTTAGCTTGTGATGCCTCTTCTTTCGGCGTCGGTGCTGTGTTGTCTCACCGAGTCGGTAACACCGAACGTCCTATTGCGTTCGCATCTAAATTGCTATTGGACAAGGAAGCGTTGGCTATTGTGTTCGGTGTCACAAAATTCCATCACTACCTCTATGGTAGACCATTCTATTTAGTAACAGATCACAAGCCCCTGACGTCACTGTTTCATCCGTCTAAACCAGTTCCTCAGCGGACAGCTCAGAGACTACAACGTTGGGCTCTTTTGTTATCACAATACCAGTATGAGATACTGTATCGCCCTACAGCTCAGCATGCAAACGCTGACGCACTTTCTAGATTGCCGATTGCTGCGGATGATGTCTTCGATTCCTCTGACGACTCTTGCCATCAGATTGACGCCGATGAGCATCAATCCCTCCGGGATTTTCCGATTGATTATTGTCAGGTGGCACGTGAGACAGCTACGGATCCTCATCTGAGTTTACCATTGCGTTTTGTTCATCGTGGTTGGCCGTCCAAGGCAAAGGACATATCGGATCCTGTGGTTCGTCGCTATTATCCTCAACGTCATCTGTTGTCTGTTTCGCACGGAGTTCTGCTGTTACGCACCGAGAATGACCAGCTTCGTGTAGTGGTTCCCCAAGTGCTCCAATCCAAGGTCCTCGACTTGTTGCATCAAGGTCATTGGGGAGTGGTCCGCACCAAGCAGCTTGCCCGCCGTCATTGTACATGGATCGGCATTGATAAGCAGATTACGCAGATGTCTACAGATTGTTCGACGTGTGCCGAACACCAAGCTGCTCCCCCTCAACGCTATTTTGAGTGGGCACGCCCTGCCGGTCCCTGGCAGCGAGTACATATTGATTTCGCTGGTCCATATTGGAATTCTCGTTGGCTCATCGTGATAGATGCATTTAGTAATTTTCCGTTTGTTGTGCCCATGCAGTCTACAACGTCTGGACAAACTGTACAGGCGTTGACTTCAATTTTTTGTCTTGAGGGTCTTCCAGAAGTTTTAGTGTCTGACAATGGCCAACAATTTACCTCTGCTGAATTTGAAAGTTTTTGTTCTGCCAATGGCATTCGCCATGTTCTTACTCCGCCGTTCCACCCTCAATCGAATGGTGCAGCGGAACGTTTTGTACGCACATTCAAGGTCCATATGGACCGCCTTCGTACTACGCACTCTCGTCAGCAGGCCCTCATCACGTTCCTGTCGTCGTACCGGACCACGCCACGCGACGGCCCTTCGCCTGCGGAGCTTCTCCACGGCCGTCGTCATCGCACCCTACTACGGTTGTTGCACCCCCCGGATCGACACGCCGCTTCTGAGCATCGCACGCGTTTTCAGCGCAACGACGCCGTTTTTTTCAGAGTTTATCACGGTCGCCGTCGTTGGGACCGTGGTTCCGTGATCAGTGTCCAGGGTCGCGGTTTTTATACTGTTCAAGGTGCTACTGGGGTGCACAGGAGGCATCAGAACCAGTTGCGCCGCGCTGGCCGCCCGGATTCTGCCGCTCGTTCTTTGTCCCCAGATTTGGGCCGCGGCGGGTTCCAGCCGCGCCTTCCGACTTCGCTGCCGCCCCCAGGGCAGCAGCAGCAGCCGTCGCCGCTACCACGCCGACAGACCATCCCGTTGATGCCTCCCGCGCAGCTTCATCCGGGAACGCCCCAGGTGGTCGCTCCGGCGCCTGCGGTCCCTCTTCAGTCGCCACCGCCTTCGGAGCTGATGGACGTCGACCCCTCAGCCGGGCCGCCTTCCCAAGCGGTGGCTGTGCAGCCTGTCCTGCAGCCGCTTTCCTTCGGCACCCCCAAGGAGTCTGACACCGCAGCGCCTTGTCCGGCGCCCACTCAGCAGCCGTCGACGCAGCGTCAGGAGACGCTGCCTCTCTTCGTGGGTCCAGACGCCCCGTCGCGTCCAGTACCAGAAGCTGCGCCCGTGGTCACAGGCGTGCACCCTGACCTCGGTTTTCAGTCGGTGTTTCCCGAGGCCCCGCGCAGCCAATGCTGGGGTGCGGACCGGGGACTGCCACCGACAACAGTCTCCGCCCCGGTCTCTTCTGCTACGCCTGCGGCCAGACCCCTCCCCCGCCGTCGACGCTCGCCACGTCTTTATTCAACGACGGTGTGGCGATTTGGGGGGGAGGAGTGTTATATCCTAGCCAGTAATGCCACCCGAGCCCGCTGCCAAAAGGTTGGCAGCATCAAAGTCCGGACGCCGTCCGCATAAGCAGCGCCACCATAACAGGAAATCGCCGCAAGTCTGCGCGCCACCGCTGGCTTCTGGTTTCTTAAGCGCTGGAGTCGCGAGCGCTAGGACAGTTCTGTATTCGCCGCTCAGTTGTATACTCGCCACCGAATTGTGTACTTGCTAGTCAATTGTGTGTTCATCGCAGCAGAGTTGTTGTTTGTCGTCAGCCGACGCTGACCTAGCCGCTCCGACTCGAACTAGACAGATATCTGTAGACACGGAGTTCACTACTGTGTTTCTGTATCTTCGTTAATAAAGATACGTACCGACTTTTATTTAATCAGAGTGTTTGGGTTTTCACCTTTCTGTTCACTGTTCCAGCGGACCGGTCGGCCCGCTATTAAAAGTGTGGCGGTCACTTCGTAAGCCGTTTCTACAGCGAATTGTTTGTCGCTACGAACGCCGCCACAAAATCTGTGACCTAGTCCCTTTGTAACGGATGAGTCGAATGTCTCTTAAGCGTTACAAAAACTTGTTACTCTTGCCCACTTTAGACCCGACGTGCAGGTAGCTAGGCGCTGTAGTATTTATTTTTAGTAGCATGTCAGTGCCCTGTGTTGCACCTGATTACTTCACCCTCGTCTACACAAATGTTTATGGTGTCTGCCAGGCCGTGCTTCCTCATCTGTTAGTGGTTTCATAAACCTGCCACGTCGAAACCTTTGCGCAACAACAACCTTGCCAGTGCCTGCTACCTGATGTGTTCGTCGCACCCCTAACTTCACCCTTCCGGAAACAGCTGTCCAAAATTTTCAAGAATTCCATCAATCCATGACTAAATTTATTTGTGGCGCAGCATTCCTCATCACGTCCGAGAAGATTCGTCCAAATCTTCAATAACTTGCTCCCACTGAACTACCTCAACACCAATTATTTATATGTTGAGAACAATCCCCCCAACTCACAGTGTAATGTCCCCACACTCAGCTGCTTCCCACGCTTGTATTCCATCCTTAACGAAATCCCACATAGCTCTATTATGGCCTTCCGTACTAATTGAGTGCTTAAAAGTAATTACTTCCAGATTCAACGCTGGTCAACAATTCTACTGGTAATTGGGGTTTTGGTAGGTCTAAGCGTGTGCCTGCTAGCATATTGCCCAGAAATGCAGGAATACGACACTAATGGCAGCCGAAACGCTTACTACTAACACATCGTGCTGCTGCTGTTCCACGAGATGGTGTATACGCTGCCACATTTGTTCAAAAATGGTTCAAATGGCTCTGAGCACTATGGGACTTAACATCTGTGGTCATCAGTCCCGTAGAACTTCGAACTACTTAAACCTAACTAACCTAAGGACAGCACACAACACCCAGTCATCACGAGGCAGAGAAAATCCCTGACCCCGCCGCGAATCGAACCCGGGAACCCGGGCGCGGGAAGCGAGAACGCTACCGCACGACCACGAGCTGCGGGCCACATTTGTTCGATCGAAAGTCTCCCTTACTGGGACTCTATTAATTTTCCCGACGAGAGCATGTGATATGCATTGTGTAGTGTTGGCAGAAGAGCCAACACTGTTTTTCTAGAGGAGGCCGAAATGCACGCGTTTAATTACACGCTGACTGGCGTGAGGTCTGGAACAGGACAATATCTTGAGAATTGCAAATAATGTCCGTAGATGATGTAATACTTAACTTTAATCCACAATTGTAGAACATCTATCTTGATGATACATGCTTCACATAATACATTGAGTGTGTTATTTAAACAAGTTGAATTTTTCCGTTCAGTTGCAATTGAATCTGAATCGCTTTCCCAGCTTCCAACTCACGATATATTTCGAAATTTCTCTGCCTCTCATGCTCCAGTTCCTCTATTAACGCTGCCTCTCTTAACGCTGCTTTCGTGTTAGTGACAACACGTGTTTCCACGATTTTCTGTACTGTAGTTCTACCCTAATTCAAGTGTTTAAAAAACACACACATTCACTTTTAACCATCGCAAACACAAGAATCCAACCACAAATTAATCCTTCCAGTGAATCATCGACCATTTTCACTCAACACAGTTACTATCCAGATGATAAATTCGCCTACACTTAGAACAATTAGATGCTACAGCCGTGGTATATGGCAGTTCGTGCCCCGACAAATTACAAAATTGACGCCTCAATGGCACTAAATTATCATGCCCATCACTATCCATTAGCAAAGATAAGTAAACATGGTTCTGTGGTTTCACTAAAGGAGCCCCAAATATGGCGTGGCCGAGCTCACGCAATAACCTCTGACACCAAAAGCAAACATCAAAAATAACATAAATATAACTTGGTAGGAATGCAAGTTTAATCAATTCTTTACTTTTGGTGTGACAGGTCTGCTTTCATTATTAATTTTTGGTTGGGTCCAGAGTTTAGGAGAAGATGGGTTCATCATGTTCCATTAATTTTTTTTTGTTAAATAGAAGTTCCGTTTTACCTAGGAATAGGACATTGAATTGATATTTTCGGTGTCTTTTTTTGTGAATGACGTTTTTTGCTGAATAACCTTAGCTTTCTTCTGATACACTGTTTTGAACACGTTTCTGCCATATACCAATTGTTAGCTATACTAATTTCGCCTTTATGCTTCCTATTTTTTGTCAAATTGTAAAAATATTTCCTACGTTGACGAAAAATAGCTGATAAATTTAAACTTACAGCTCAAATAATCCAGTCTGAGAAAAAGCGTCATAAAAAAAAATAATGTGATCACAAATTTGTAATTACCTAGGTCAGTTCAGTAAATTTACTCGACCATGTCTTTGTAAGTTGACGTATGGCAGTTAGAAGCAAATATACATTAGAATATACACAAGGAATTTTCAAAACGATATTTTATCATATCTGAATCTAAAACGTCTTGGCAGTTTAAAACTGTGTGCTGGACTGGGACTCGAACTTGGTACCTTTGCCTTTCGCGGGCAAATGTTCTACCATCTGAGCTAGTTCTACAAGGTTCGTAGAAGACCTTCTGTGAAGGTAGGAGGTGAGGTACTGGTGGAATTGAAGCTGTGAGGGCTGGTCGTGAGTCGCGCGTGGGTAGCTCAGATGGTGGAGCACTTGCCCGCGAAAGGCAAAGCTCCCGAGTTCGAGTGTCAGTCCGGCACACAGTTTTAATCTGCCAGGAAGTTTCATATCAGCGCACACTCCGCTGCAGAGTGAAAATCTCATTCTGCAAACATCTGAATCTCACTGGCATGAAATTATCTTCATTGGCTCAAAATTAAAACAAGTTTAGTAACAGTATACAGTACTTGTCAGTTACACCTACCAATGAAAAAGGATTTGTGTTAAATGTTTTTCAAGAAATAGAAAGTTTCATATATATGACGAAACATCCAGACAGTATTTTCAACCAACAGGTGGAACCAAAAAAAATTCGTTGTAAATTTCAGCGGTGTTATTCTAAACGTTTCATGTTGAAACACATTCCCTTCTTTGGATCAATTATTAACTAAAACAACCTTATTTAGGAGTGAAATTACGTAGTCTGTGATATAGCAAAGTTAATCACTGTCTTTTTATGTAAAGCACACTGTCATTGAAAACTACACAATAACCAACTCTATGTGCTGATTAACACTGGCACATAACCAGTTCAGATTATATACGTTACTGGCTAATTCTCTGAGATGTGCTAAGAAGTCAGTATATATAAGATGTGTGAAAATACAGTTTTCACACATCTTTAAGTAATAAGAAACACTACCACTCGACGTAAAACTGTCTGGAAAGATATTTTGTCTTCTCTAATGCCAGTAACGCTAATGATGGACATTTGTACTTGTTCTTTTCGCAGCAATGTGTAAATAAAGAAATTCTTGATTGTTCAGTTTATAACCCCAATGCCAACAGCCTGATGCCACGTACCTTTCGTAATGCAGCACAAAACCTCGTTTTCCCGGTTCAGTTTTAATAATCACCATCTCCCAGTGTAGTCTCAGAGACCTACGTATACTTTAAACTCTAATGCAACACACTCGTCACATCACAGGTGAAAACTCAAAATTATTCTCTTCCTGCAGAACTTAAATATTACATACGTCCTTGTTCTTAGATACTAAAAATTAGTTCCTTCCCTCATCAGCACGGAAAAACATTTTTCTTCTAACTTTATTGCCATTGCCGTCCTGATCATGATTCCTTACTTATAGCTACGAGCAGTCCCCACTATCACCAGCTTGATTCATAACATGAATGACTGGAATAATTAGATGGAAAACTGCAGGTGCACAAATTTTGAATGCAATACAAAACTATTCTCGCTTCAGAGAAATACACATACCCCAAACACGTTTAAGTAGTATAAAAAATCAAAGGATCTTGAGTGAGAATATCAAACTTACGAGAATTATTGCAAGTTCCAAACGCACATGATTTGTTCCTCAAAAATTAGTTACGTGTTCTGCCATCAATGCGCTGGTAATTTTACAAGTCCACAAACTTTTACTTGGAAGATTAAAAATACTTCAGATCACACTTACTCACCGCTCACATATACATGTCTGTACTGCCCCAGATCTCCTGAACGAGTGTTGCAGAACCAAGATGGCCAAAGACTATTTAAGCCCTTCGACCGTCGTTCCGAAAGATCTGATACATAGTTTTCCTTACAGTTTACCAAACATATATATATGACGTACCAGACAAGGCTTAACTTTTGTCACCTTTAAGATAATGTACTAAGTTTTTTGTTGAATCTTCTAGATTTCTCATAAGCTACAGTATTGTCAATGCAATCGTTAGTTTACGATGTTTTGCTGTGTGAAAATTATAAATATTTAGGATTTAATATATTTGCGCATAAATACTGTAGCCTAATTTGTTACGATCCGACTACTTTCCTCACTTTATTACTTGTTTTGTGTAGAACTGACTGTTGCATACTCTGTCATATAGTTTAAATTATCTTGTATGTGCAAGAATTCCTTTTATACTTTCTGTTTGAGCTCTCCAGGCTCTATCCATTGGGGCATAGTTCATTCATCTCGCCTTAGGCATTGATATGATATGACCAATAATTTTCAAATTTCATATTATTTGCAAAACATAGATAATTCATAAATCAGAAACTACTTGCCTGTTTGAAGGCATGTTTACAAGCAGACATCGGTCTTTCCCCTTCTGTATAAGTGTTTAGTTATGTTACTGCTTTCTTGAATTGTGTTTTACGTGATATTGGTCTATATGGTAAGTGTAATAGTCTCTCGTATCCATCGCGGTGGCTAATGTCACGTTCCTCTACAGTGACCAAGTGCACCTGGGTTTTGCCAGTCTTCCACTTTACTTGCTCCCTGAAACAACAAGGTCCTCCCACTGTCGAGGATACCTCGCACGACATTGGATATGAACCTGTTGATCCTATCAGTTCCATGGTCTCATGACTGTCGAGGGACTCCGATTAACGCAAACAGCAGTGTTGTGGAACAATAAGATGCAGTCTTGATAAACCAAGATTCTGATGTTGTCGACATCCGGCAGGTAATGTTATATCTTACACGAGGCATATCTCAGCCATGTCAGAATCAAATAACGTGGAAATACGGTTTGTGAACAAGAGACACCATGCTTGTTCTTCAGTTACATTCAATATGTAGATGGCATTATTCCTATCCACGTTGTGCGTTTGCGCTGATATGCACGATGCCTTCAAGGTTAAAGTCCTGTAGCTTTAATGATCATTGGTGTAGATTTGTTTCTTCCGTACTAAATTACAAACTACATGGGTGGGGATTACTGAAGCCACTGTTTCGTAGTATAGTAAATGTACCAATTATTTTAATGTAATGTGAATTATTTAGTTGAGTTATTAAGTCAGTTTTTTGAAATTTACATGTTTATTAACATAATAAAATAACGCACATTTTTTCTAGGAAGGTAAAGTCTTCAGAATAACAAGTACGTCTTTTAGTGTTTTGTTTTAAACGGTAGAAGTATCTGTTTCAGACTATAGCGGTATCTTCTGTTCTGTTAGCTCTCCCTCAGTCAGAATCTCGGTTACATTTATGTTTGGTGTTGAAAAGTGTCATTTGTGAAAGTTTCGTTTCGTAGAAGTTACGAATAAAACAGAATCAAAAGTAACCTCTGATTCAGCTTCGTTATTTAAGGATTTTAGTATGTGCAAGTATTGAAGTGTTACGATCTTACATTTGAAGCTCATTGGTTTAAAAATACTAGACTGCACTTACTATAATTTTGAACTGTAGCTCAATTCAAGAGCAGTTAAATAATTTTCATGAGAAAGTTAACTTCCGATCGGTCGTTTATTTGAGGAATTTGACCGACTACATTGTAACAACCTCTGTGACTTTCTGCTTGTAATCTGACGTGAAAACTTGATTACGACGAATATAAATTTGTCAAGACATTTGTTTTCAATTCTGAGTGCTTGAAATTAATTATAATTAAAAACAAATAGTACTTGTTCACCGAATTAGACAGAGCTTGCTTAATAACGTGTTCTGAATAAACCGTTTACGACGATATCAAGCTACGTTACATCTACAGTTACTGTTTCAAGAGATTTTAATGAAGTTTGTGACTCGTCCTGCCAGCTTTAAATAAAGATAAACTGAACAGGCCCTGTATATCAACGGCATCGTCACCCGACATATTAATACTCTAAAATTTAGCATTCACGCAAAAATACGAAACTGAGGAGGACCTACATTACTCGTCATTCGGTATTGTTATCTATGACAGCACTAACCTGCTTCCGAAGAGCACGTAGCCCATTTGCCTCAGTAGTTACGGCTAAGAGTTTTTACTGAGCCTTCCTCGGCATTTGTGGTCGCTGGAGTAACATCTGGGAGGTGACTGATAAGAGCGTTGCGACTGAGAGGAACGACTCAGAAGGTTTGAGTTGTCTCTCAATAGTACGTTCATAATGCAAGAGAAACATATTGATTAAAACATGAAAAATGAAGTCGTCTGAAACTGACATAGTGTAGGAAGGAAGTAATATTTTAAAGAAGTAATATTTCTTCAGGTGGCTGTCATTTTAATAGCCACCGCAGGAACCGTCAACTCAATACAGAAAAATAAAAGCCACACGTATTTTTTTTCTGCTCCATAAATTTTTGTTTGCCCATTACAACATTTCGTATTTTCTCAAACTCTTTGCTGTCAATATTATATTTTATCGTGCTTTATACTATCGGAACTGATTATCCGACGATTATGTAGCACATTTCATCTTACGACAGAAACACACTCGGGCAGGAAAGTAACAGGTGGGGAGTTAGCACTCTGAATGCAAACAGTGAGAACCTGTTTCTGGGTCACACAGCAGTAGCGACGAATGTTGCGACTGTTTTTTTTTTATTATTTATTTGTTGACTATTTTAGACAGTGATTTTAGCTCTAGGATACCACATACATAGCATGTTAAAATTTTCATACAACCAATAATATATTAAGATACATAATATAACAAGATACCACTCTTTATCACAAAACAGCAACACGTCACCTGTCCACAGCTGCAGTCTGTCTAGCCAACGGCCTCCAGGCGCAACAAGAAATTGGCTACGTATATATAGTGTAATTATTGACATATTTAAGGAGTTTAAAATTCTGCCATATTATAATCATTAAGAAGTATACGACTGTTCTTACGTTAAATGTTTGGCATAATATGTCAAATATTAACTCGTTCATAATTTAGGACAGAGGGAAGTTACTTCTGTAGAAAGAAAGTACTTAGAATCTGAGAGAAACAAGGGGGTTAAGATAAATTACTTGTTATGGAAATAAATTAGCATACTAACTATGGATTGATCATGTGACAATCAATCATTCAGATGTAGGACCCAGATAGCAGACAACGTGTTAGTATACTAAAGTACTCTTCCCTATTGCTACACAACAGATTTTCTATTGTTTCTGTGCAGGTTCATAACAATTACTACTTTTTTCTGTATTTACCAAAGCTCTTTGCCTTACAGAATGACATTACCGATTTCAAAGATCTGTCTGAGAATAATAATACTTACTTATAATTTTTCTCTCTTGACCTTCGAAACCTGCCGTGCTCGTGCGTAAACGTTACTGGCAATTTCGATATCTTCTTGGGGTTCCATCCGTGAAACTTCGTCGAAATTCCGCGACATTTTGATGAATGTCACTCCCATCACCTTGTCACGAAATGTCGAGATTGCGTGGGTGTCCAATATATATGATGTAACGGATATAAATACTGTGGTACCTTGATAAGTACGGCCATGAATGTACTGGTTGTTTTTCTCCATCGTACAGTATTCTTAAAAAGACGTCTCAAACTTTAAGAACTGATGTTTCCTTCACTGTCTTAACACCACCACTAAGTTGACTACACGCTTCAGTGTAGACTAACCGTTTTACGTCCACGTGTCCACACTTCAAAACCTGACCTGCTGCCCAGGGGAAATAAGCATTAATGGCTTCCTCTTGCCACACATACTTGGAGAGGCTAACCAAACTAAAAGCGTAAAATGCTATAATTATGAGTCTGCTGATGACGTGAATACTGACGTAATGTCGTTCATACCACCGCCCTCAACCAACAACAGGATTACCAGCACTTATAGCCGTTGCATCCTGTATACACCCGAGTGGTGGCCGACTCTCCCCAGGTGTGGCGTGTGGTGGCGGGCGCGGACCACCACTGGACCTTCGGTGCTTTCAGTCTTTCCCAGACTCGCGAAGCGTCAACTGCTGGTTGTGGACTCGGCGTAAGGCTGCCAATACAGGGTCCCTTGCCGAACTTAGCTGATGGTCCTTGCCTATCGACGAGACCGTCATGGAGCTTAATCTCGCTAAATTCGTTAATAATGCTCTCCCGAAATTCACTAGCTCTGACAACATGTTTGCTTTCTCAAATTGTAACGTAAGCTCTCGTTGAGGCTGAGTTTAGCAAGTGCTTATTTGTCTCTATACCCCAGACGTACGCATCTAATGTGTTCCACCCACCGTTACGAGATGCTGTGTGCTGAGCTGCGTTTCCCCGATCTGTTAGCAGCGACATTTTTGAGGAATGTCATATAAATCCGGCATTCGCAAGTGAATTATGTCCTCTACCGACCTAAACGTACTTTTAGATTTTCATATTGATCGAAAAACGGCCATTTTTTCCCCCAGAGTTTCTCCCAGTTTTCGATTATAGAGTCCCAACACAGGGAATAAAGGCACGTTTCTGTTCCTCTTTCCCTTCCTCTTATTTTTGGATTGCTGTATCACTCAATGCACGTTAGTCTGCCCTTCGCTGTACTATTTTCTTGGCAGCATACGGTCTAAGCTTTTGCAGAGCATCTCTGCGCCAGTGATGTCGGCTCGTTGCATAAAGGTACAGATCTGAGTGGGTCTTTTTTCCGTAAGCTGCATGTTCTAGGAGACCAGCTGTATTTCCTCTTATCAGCATATCCAAAACAGGAAGACATCTCTTATGTTCTACCTCCATTGTCAACTCTATGTTTCCGTGGACGCTGTTCAGGCGATCCAGTAACTCAGCCAAGGCCTCTCTGCCATGTTCCCACAGGACGAATGGACATCCACGTAGCTTATTGGCTCTTTATTTGGAACAGTTTGCGATGAAAGTTATATCTACCGGCGAGCTAAAGTGTATGAAATCACCAAGGGGAAGTGGTTCATTTATTAGCCCGTTCACTACCACTGGGATATATGTGTCGCTTAATTGGTTGTCAGGCAACCAGTGGGCATTTGCTGTGGGGTATTACTATGTGTAGTTAGGCCGAGGGAGAATATTAGAGATTATCCCTGGACGCGCGGTTTGAGGCATCTTGTCAGGGGCTGCGCGGCCCCTCCCGCCATAAGTTCGAGTCCTCTCTCGGGCATGCGTGTGTGTGTTGTTCTTAGCGTAAGTTAGTTTGAGTAGTGTGTAAGTATAGGGACCGATGACCTATGCAGTCTGGTCACTTAGGAATTCACAAACACTTGAACATTTTGATTGTTCCTGAAGGTTGTCCTGTCTTAATTATTAGCTAGGAATGGGACTATGTGGCAGGTGTTATCTTTTTATTCTTTGTGACGCGATTGCTTTCCACAACTGAGTGTTTTAGAGCTCTTATAACCATTTTCAATATCTATTTGTTTTATTATTTCAGTTTCTTGTTTACATTTCTAGGTAATATTTCATATCAGATTGCCAATGTATTAAAACTAAAAGACACAAACATATACTCGACCACAGACAACAAGATTGGACGGAAGTTGACTCACAACAGCAACGAACAAAACCCACTTCATCACACAAGTGTGTACAAAATTAAATGTTGGACTGTGGCTACTTCTTCATAGGCCAGACGGATAGATCATTTGAGATTAGATTCAAAGAGCATATACTAAAGGACAAGAAATAACTCACATGAGCAATAGCCAGTAATTTGTATGAAACAAAGCACTATGCTGACAACGCAAGCATCAGCATCCTACACACCCAACCTAAAGGCAAAAAACTAGACATCCTTGAAAGGTTTCAAATATACAAGCACCAAACAAAACGACCTGAATCCATCTAAAATGAAAAAACGTCAATATTTACAACAGTATCATCTCTGTTCTCAGCAACTGCCTGCGTTAAGAAATTTGCAGTGAGCACACACACACAATCACACCTTAATATTTACGATAATTGTTTAGTAATGTTACCGTGTCATCACCCAGATGTACAAGGGGTTTGACCTCATTTACAAGTATACCATCATACTAACAGCTATATGTACATCAACTAATAGCACAAATTGTACATCCGTTTCCATATTTAAAAGCATTAACCAACATATCACCACAACCTACCCCCTACTTGTCAGTTACAACGCTCCTGCTAGCCTTTCACAATAGTTTAAAAGATTCTGCTTCGACAGTGTGATACCTCACTCCCCGACTATACCATACTGTCTGCGGCCTTCATTTGCAGAGAGAGTGAACTACAATCTAAAGGCAGCCTTAATTATTTCCTATTCTCATTCAAGCCACAAGTGGAACCTGCTCCTTGACAAAGTGCCATCTGGTATGATTAAGGAGAACTGGTGACAAGAGTGGTAAAATGTTTGTATTACACCCCAGTGGCAGACATGCTGTTACAATCCTCGCAAAACTAGTTTAAGATGCGTAACGGTGATGGAGGTTTCGTCTAAAATCTTGCTCCCTGGAATAAAAGTAAGACCCCAATGTCTGATAAAGTGGCACCTCGCTTTGTAAAACCTTTTGAGGTAAACCAAGTTTCTTTACCCAGACACGCTATTGGTATTTAACTTTGGTACTGGGAAGTTTGCTAGAGCACATGTCAAAAAGGTAAAGGGAGGGAGCTAAATTTTCAGTTCTTTTTGACGTAAATTCACTGACGTGCTGTGATAGGTTTTTGGTGGGGAAGGATGAGTTGTAGCGCTCTATTCGATATATCGCTAGCGGGCTGGGTCGCGATCCTTACATTCATAATTGGCTGGTTGGTGATATGAGGAAAGTCAGAGAGATGGTGCAAGTGTACGTTGGCAGCGAGTGAGGCCATGGGATATAGAGGGGGCGCCACACTGTGCCAAGAGCAGAGGCAGTCAGGAACTTGGATGCGGCGAGTGGCATGTGTGGAGCTGAGGAGGGGTCCGATGCCGTGGTCAGTCGGGTTACTACCGTCGTGTTCGTGTGTGCGATGTCTGAACGCAGATGTCACTGCTGGGAGGAGCGACAGCCTTCAGGTACTAATTCCCATCCAGGACTTCTCGGCAACTCATGTGTCCAGTGACACTTTCTGAATCTGGTGAGTCGTTTCGTCTGATAAGTCCATGTTTACATCCCATGGATATAGCTTACGGATAAGAATTCTACAACCACCCAATACAACGAAGTAGTATAATATGTGATAGTCACAACGTTACATAGTTGTGTCCACGAGACAGATCGCAGTGCTCTTGTAAGCGTAATATTCTGCCTTGGGTCTGGTGCCCATTATAGATGTTCCGAGGTTCTTGATGTTCCCAGTTTCTTGTAATTTGAATTCAAAGCCGTTGCTAATGCATTGCTAACGGCCGGCCGCGGTGGTCTCGCGGTTCTAGGCGCGCAGTCCGGAACCGTGCGACTGCTACGGTCGCAGGTTCGAATCCTGCCTCGGGCATGGATGTGCGTGATGTCCTTCGGTTAGTTAGGCTTAAGAAGTTCTAAGTTCTAGGGGACTGATGACCACAGTACTTGAGTCCCATACTGCTCAGAGCCATTTGAGCCATTGCTAACGATTACAGACAGTGTTTCTGCGGAGCTACGTAAGAACGTCACTCTCACTCCCCTTTCTTGGAATGGGTTTGTTGTCCATTTGTAATTGTTCATCCCTGTGTCTGTAACAACTTGTGCATTTAGAATTTTAATCTGTTGCAGATTGGTCCATCAGAGGGCCAGTGTCATCTCCCTGGTTAACAGGCGAGACCTTAGGGCGGGTTCCCGCTGCCCTGGTCGAACACGGGTCTGGCGCTGCTCTCTTAGCGACCGACCGATCGATGAGTCAGTCTGCTGACAATTCGAGGTCGGAGCTGTAAAACAGTAATAACTTTATTGTGTGTATCTTACTTTCTTAAACACCTCTGGCTTTATTGTAATGGCTATTAACGATTAAGTTGGGAGCTTATTTCGTACTGACCTGTTGGTATTTGATTAATCATCTTATGAACGCCGTGGCGCATTAAGATCTTAAACACTTTGTAAGCGAAATTTCTACAAGGTAACCCTTCCGCTGCTGCGGGCATATATGTATGGCCGCCATGTGGAAAGACCGGACGTCTACAGGCGTGGATGCACGTCCAGTGGGTGGGAAGTCCAGATGGCTACTGGTATTCGTGTATACCCTGCTGGCGGAAGTTCCGGATGGCTAGTGGCATTCATATACGCCCGAGCTCGGGAGTAGGTAAACGTACACAATAGAGCGGCTACTCGCTGTTGTCCGCATTCCTGACAACAGTATCATTATCTGGTCTTCTCTGTTATCTAGAAAAGCGCTTTAGTTTTTACCTCCCCTGGGCCCTTTCTGCTTACAAGTCTAGCATTCGGCCAGTCCTCTTTTCGCTTCTGGTGGGACGACAGCGTTCGCATGTGTAGCCTTTGCCATGTCGGGACACAATTTATCGGACAAGGAAATCAAGGATATTCTTATGAATAGCTACAACGAAGACTGTAGAGATTTTTCGGAGCTTCCTTCCGACAAAGAGTTGGGTGCGTCTTGGGGTATTGCTAAATTCTCGACATCGCGAGTAAGAGGTTCTTCCTCTAGAGACGGAAAAGATGATGACGTGAGTGAAAATACGACTGGACGCAGATTCATCCAGTGACGAAACGACACCGTTTTGTGAACACATTTAGCAGGTTAAAAGCAAGAGTGAGCAAGTCACTTGGGTTTTTTTTTTTTTACTTCATGTCATCTATACATTGATGAATAATTATTGTAAATTTGTTACTGAAAAAAATGACGACAGTACCCAGGAGATTAGCGCGCTGGAAGCATAAGGACCTAGCAATATTATATTGCTACTTAGCATGTTCTCTGCTTATGCCTTGAAGTAAAAAGTGAGAAGTGAATGAATGTTGATCGACAGATTCTTTGCTTCAAAGATCAATATTTTCTAACATAATGGCCAGGGACCGGTACAAGTTGATCCTGCGTTATTGCAATTCAATGACAATTCCACCGCATCTCAAGATATTCTTGTAAAAATACGTGTAGTCGTAGATAACATAAAAAATAAATTCCGCGAGGCAGTAGTACCCTTTGAAAATCTAGTGATCGACGAAAGTCTGCTACTTTTCAAAGGAAGGCTCCGATTTAAGCAGAACATACCAAATAAACGTAGCCGTTTTCGCATTAAAATTTTCGTCCTCCGTGACGTACAAACTAATTAAAATTTGGATTATATTGTCTACACTGGTGTCACCACGGAAATAGAATCTGGAAATGCCCATTGGGGAAAATCAGGCGATCTTTTTGTGAGTTTCTTATTGCCATACCTTAACAAAGGTAATAAGATTTATTTAGACAATTGATATTCGAGCCGCGAATTATGTCTGTGGCTCCATAATAAATGTGCAAACGCAGTCGGAACAGTACGGAAAAACAGGAAACATCTATCACTGTTGCCACATAGGCTGAAAAGTGGGGAAGTACAGTTCAAGTCCTGTGGAACATTAATGGCACTAAAATGGATGGATAAGAAAGAAGCCTGGATGCTTTCCACCGTAAATGGATCAGAGTTTGGGGAGACAGACAAAAAAGAACATACGACACGCAAAAACAAACTGAAACCTACCTGTGTTGTCACCTGTAATAAGTCAATGACTGCAGTTGATAAGACAGATATGCTGTTATCATCTGTATAGTACATCTGAAAGACAATGAAGTGGTACAAGAAAGTATTCTTTCACTTGAATGACTTGTGTGTGCTTAATGCAAAAACTATTTTGGAAATATGGAAGCAACAGAAGATACCACTAGCGAAATGCCACTTGGAAATAATCCGTCAGTTGCTTGAAAAATTTCGTAGTCAACCGTATAAAAGTGCGATCCCACGGACAGCCAAAGAAGAAATCCCTTTCCGACTGCAGAATAAAGGCGGACATTATCCAGGGTTCTTCGTAGCAACGGAGAAAAAGGAGATTCCTCAGAGACGCTGGGTAGTGTGTACTGCTTATTCACAACGAAAAGTGACATGCATAAGTTGCAGAAAGTTTGATGTGGCACCCTGCATGGCGCTGTGTTTCGAAAAATATCAGTCACTAAAGAAGTACTAGGATGTTTTGGTAACTGTGTACGTTCAAGTAAAGGAAAGTAAAAACTAAAAATGAAAAGCAAATAAAAGTAAAAAAATGGTTTTTAACCCAGCCAGTGGTAGTCCAAAGCCTGCGTCAAAACAGAGGGTGGGAAACCACTAAAGTAAAGCGAACTGAGCGTGACGAGCTGGAAAAGAAAACAGCGAGCAAGAAGAAGGTAGACGTTTACTATCCGATTTCATACTGTGGAGAATCGACTTTAGGCTTTAATTACAAACGAAGCCACGGGCCTATCGCAAAATAAGTTGTCCGGATATATTCTTTGCTTAACTCTGAGTCCGGATAGATGACACAATTTGGTTTTAAATTTCGGTTATTATTTTTTATTTAAGATAGTAGCATGAAGTGTCCGAGATTTGGGCGTTTCTGCTACGCACTACTCACTATGTACCTTGAAACATATACGTTCGGTGTTAATGAAATTTTGATATGTTTTAGACGCATACATCGACGGTCTAAGTCACAAGTTACAGGAATTAATATTCAAAGAGTGCCCTTCATTTGTTAACCAACTGTTTTTTAGTCCGTAGCAAACATATAACTGGAAGCGTTTGTTAGTTTTGAAGGTCTCTTTCGCGGTTATCAGAAACTACACCCACTGTGACCATAGAGGGTACACTGTTTTCAGGAAGAACACCGCTGAACAGTGGCACTGAGCGCGCCGGGAAGTGCGGGAAGCCAGCAGCGGCCACAGGCAGGCCTGGCTGGGTCGGCCGCCGCTCTGCACTGCGCTCCCTGCCGCCAGCCGGCCTGTAGCCACGGAAAGGTCAAAGGCGTAGTAGGCGCAGTGGCGCGTGTTTCTTAATCACATTTGTCAGCTGGAAGGCTATTAACACAGTTTGATAAGTGCCAGTCGCACATTTTTCTAAAATTGCAAACATTAACGAAACTGTTTTGAGAAGTTAAATTGTTGTTGACACATAGTTCAGTCAGCGCTAGGCGCGTATTTTCTTAAATGTCAAATTTATTGAAATTCCGGCTAATACATGCGTTACTGTGTGTTGTGAAGTACTTTTCTTAATTCATTTGTGTATTTTATGCAGGAAAAACTTTTCTTAATTGTGTGTATGCACTCACTGGTTAAGTTTGTTCAGATAAATTGTCATCATGCAAACTGTTAGCGACGTTGCTGTTGCTGAGCTAGCCCTCCCACTTCACAGCCTTGTGTTCTAGTCTGCCGCTACGACAGTCGTTTCATTCAACAGTTGTGGGGCATTGCTGGCTGTTATGAGCGTCGTTTCATTTATTATTTGTGAACCATTACTACTTTACTAGTGCACTATTTGTATTCATTTATTTTTTTCTCGCAAGTTGAATTCGAAATAATATTCGGAAGCTTGCAGCCTCTAGCGTAGATTTCCATCTACTCGCGAAACAATTGTGACGCAGTTGGGTAATAATATTTTGAAATACATTGATTCTGTGTCTACAAGAACAATAATCTGTGTGAAAAAAATCTCACAGCGCTTGTTCCGTTCATTCGATGCAACACGTACTTTACAATATGACGTTGTCCTGACAATGCATTCTTTTTTCGCTTCGTGTCTGAACTTCATTTTACTCAGTTTTCGTTAATGAAACGTAATTTATGCATACTAAAATACACTGTGGTGAAAACTGTTACATTCATGCATCTTAATTTTATTCATGCTCAACCCATAATCTTAATGATTTTTTTCTACTCTGTTCATTAAATGCTGGCACAGTAATTGATACACATGTGTATGGACTGTTAGTGGAGGCTGCTGAGTAAACACTGAGTGGAATGTTACGTTCACATTTCACGAAGTGCATATATGTTGCTTGGTGCTAAGCTACGATCTTTCTTTTCTTTTGGGGTACCGTACGTGTTATGAGTAGATAATTTGGCACCTATCAGGCCTGACATATTAATATGTTGGGTTGATTTCATGAAAACAGGTTTGTGGATAATACTGAAGTTATTAGTGTGTACTTGGATATTTTTATGTTTTCTTCTTGTGTTTAATGTGGAGGGGCAAATGTTTGGTGCTTCCCAACAAAAGCAACTTGTAGTTCTATTGGTGGTCACATGTCAGTTGCTAGTCCATTAATTTATGTAGAGATTCTTCGTCAGGTCGGTGCATTTAAGACGCTTTTGATTGTTTAGTAGGAGAGTGATATTTTGGAATAGTGAATGGCTCAAGGGATATGTCAGGGTCAGCAAAGTTAGTAATACCGGTAGCTGAAGTTCCTGTTAGTGATGTTCCGTTAGGTAGAACTTCCTAAGTGATATTACTGACATAGGATCATATTTTCTGTTCTTGTGGAATCAATACTAAATTAGTTTTACATAAAGAAAACATTTATGATACATATTTTTGTAACTGCCCACTTGATGTGAGATCTATATTGAAATTCTAAGTGAAAAACTTCTTTCTGCTAATTGTATCAAGTATTGATGTAGATTAAATGTACGTAATTGTATGGAATCGTAACCTAAAAGTTTCGAAACTTGTTGAGTGGAGCTGTGTCTGTGCCACTGAGCATTCATACTGATCTGCAGTTTACCTGTTGCCAGTTGGTGATTTTAATATCTATAACGAAACTTATTACTGGGTTTCTGTGGGCTGTTGCAATAGGCATTTTAATTAGAATGGAGTAGTCAGAGTAACTTTGATTGTCAATTTCATCGTTGAACTTCGCAGTGTTGAAAAGTTGCAGCTTCTTCAACCCTCCCCCACCGCCTTCACGCTGACGTTGACTGTGATTTGACCAGAGCGGAATTTATAATCATTTTTCATTCCTTAAGAGAACGAAATGCATTAACATACATGAGTCTGATGACTCTAGAGGATTTATTCGAACAGGGAAGTGTATATTCGACTTAGTAAATGTTCTCGCATGACCAAGTTAATGCCTTAAATTTGAAACGTCTCAGACTACAAGTTTTGATTGTCTGCTGCTTGAATTCCGTATCAATGCCAAGCTGATTTATTAGTTTACCCTTTGCTCTGCACCCGTAGTGAAATTGATATTTTTGCTGTGGGAAGGTGGGTTGGATTCAGCTCCGTGTGGTATATGTTACTTCAGTCTGTAAGTTATCCCTCTGCGGAAGTTTCTTTGAGAGAATTCCGATTAGGCAGGGGATGATATTCTAATGTTACAACATAACGCATAGGACGACAAAGGAATGGTAGAACTTAACAGATTAATAGCAGTTGAAGAGGAAAACCTTAGAAAATTGTAACTGTCAAAACTAGTTGAAAATAAGTGAAGTCCAAGAGGATAGTTTTTGTTGAAGTTAACAATCTGGGTTACATGATACGCTAAAAGCTGCTCCAATTCAGCCTGTTAAGTCAGGTTAACGAGCAAGTAGCTATTCATGCAGCAGTTTGGAAAATCTTGAACATGCAGTAGAAGCATTCAGGGTCAACACAGAAAGTTTTGTTTCAAGAAACAAAGGATTATTTACAGTAAATGTTAAACACGAGTTAGCCGTTAACGTACTAGAGGAGGAACAGGTTGAACGAGTTATAGAACTTGCCATGGGCCTTGATGAAACTGAATTATTACTGTGTAGGGAGGTAGCAAACCAAAGTTGCGTGAGGAGAAGCGACTTCATACCTACAGTGGTTTTGTGAATGTTGTCCAATCAAGGAGTAAACCTTGAAAACACGTTTTTTTTTCCTTGAATACTAACATACACTCCTGGAAATGGAAAAAAGAACACATTGACACCGGTGTGTCAGACCCACCATACTTGCTCCGGACGCTGCGAGAGGGCTGTACAAGCAATGATCACACGCACGGCACAGCGGACACACCAGGAACCGCGGTGTTGGCCGTCGAATGGCGCTAGCTGCGCAGCATTTGTGCACCGCCGCCGTCAGTGTCAGCCAGTTTGCCGTGGCATACGGAGCTCCATCGCAGTCTTTAACACTGGTAGCATGCCGCGACAGCGTGGACGTGAACCGTATGTGCAGTTGACGGACTTTGAGCGAGGGCGTATAGTGGGCATGCGGGAGGCCGGGTGGACGTACCGCCGAATTGCTCAACACGTGGGGCGTGAGGTCTCCACAGTACATCGATGTTGTCGCCAGTGGTCGGCGGAAGGTGCACGTGCCCGTCGACCTGGGACCGGACCGCAGCGACGCACGGATGCACACCAAGACCGTAGGATCCTACGCAGTGCCGTAGGGGACCGCACCGCCACTTCCCAGCAAATTAGGGACACTGTTGCTCCTGGGGTATCGGCGAGGACCATTCGCAACCGTCTCCATGAAGCTGGGCTACGGTCCCGCACACCGTTAGGCCGTCTTCCGCTCACGCCCCAACATCGTGCAGCCCGCCTCCAGTGGTGTCGCGACAGGCGTGAATGGAGGGACGAATGGAGACGTGTCGTCTTCAGCGATGAGAGTCGCTTCTGCCTTGGTGCCAATGATGGTCGTATGCGTGTTTCGCGCCGTGCAGGTGAGCGCCACAATCAGGACTGCATATGACCGAGGCACACAGGGCCAACACCCGGCATCATGGTGTGGGGAGCGATCTCCTACACTGGCCGTACACCACTGGTGATCGTCGAGGGGACACTGAATAGTGCACGGTACATCCAAACCGTCATCGAACCCATCGTTCTACCATTCCTAGACCGGCAAGGGAACTTGCTGTTCCAACAGGACAATGCACGTCCGCATGTATCCCGTGCCACCCAACGTGCTCTAGAAGGTGTAAGTCAACTACCCTGGGCAGCAAGATCTCCGGATCTGTCCCCCATTGAGCATGTTTGGGACTGGATGAAGCGTCGTCTCACGCGGTCTGCACGTCCAGCACGAACACTGGTCCAACTGAGGCGCCAGGTGGAAATGGCATGGCAAGCCGTTCCACAGGACTTCATCCAGCATCTCTACGATCGTCTGCATGGGAGAATAGCAGCCTGCATTGCTGTGAAAGGTGGATATACACTGTACTAGTGCCGACATTGTGCATGCTCTGTTGCCTGTGTCTATGTGCCTGTGGTTCTGTCAGTGTGATCATGTGATGTATCTGACCCCAGGAATGTGTCAATAAAGTTTCCCCTTCCTGGGACAATAAATTCACGGTGTTCTTATTTCAATTTCCAGGAGTGTATATCTACACTACTGTCCATTAAAATTGCTACACCAAGAAGAAATGCAGATGATGAACGGGTATTTATTGCACAAATATATTATACTAGAACTGACATGTGATTACATTTTCACGCAATTTGGGTACATAGATCCTGAGAAATCAGTACCCAGAACAACCACGTCTGGCCGTAATAACGGCCTTGATACGGCTGGGCATTGAGTCAAACAGAGCTTGGATGGTGTGTACAGCTCCCCATGCAGTTTCAACATGATACCACAGTTCATCAAGAGTAGTGACTGACTTATTGCGACGAGCCAGTTGCTCGGCCACCATTGACCAGACGCTGGAGAATATGCTGGCCAGGGCAGCAGTCGAACATTGTCTGTATCCAGAAAGGCCCGTACAGGACCTGCAACATGCGGTCGTGCATTATCCTGCTGAAATGTAGGGTTTCGCAGGGATCGAATTAAGTGTACAGCCACTGGTCGTAACACATCTGAAATGTAACGCCCACTGTTCAAAGTGCCGTCAATGCGAATAAGAGGTGACCGAGACGCGTAACCAATGGCATCCCATACCATCACGCCGGGTGATGCGTCAGTATGGCGATGACACATACACGCTTCCTATGTGCATTCACCGCGATGTCGCCAAACACGGAGGCGACCATCACGATGCTGTAAATAGAACTTGAATTGATCCGGAACAATGACGTCTTGCCATTCGTGCACCCAGGTTCGTCGGTGAGTACACCATCGCAGGCTCTCCTGTCTGTGATGCAGCGTCAAGGGTAACCGCAGCCATCGTCTCCGAGCTGATACTCCATGCTGCTGCAAACGTCGTCGAACTGTTCGTGCAGATTGTTGTTGTCTTGCAAACGTCCCGATCTGTTGACTCAGGGATCGACATGTGGCTACACGATCCGTTACAGCTATGCAGATAAGATACCTGTCATCTCGACTGCTAGTGATACGAGGCCGTTTGGATCCAGCACGCCGTTCCGTATTACCCTCCTGAACCCATTGATTCCATATTCCACTAACAGTCATTGGATCTCGACCAACGCGAGCAGCAATGTCGCAATACGATAAACCGCAATCGCGATAGGCTACGATGCGACCTTTATCAATGTCGGAAACGTGATGGTACGCATTTCTCCTCCTGACACGAGGCATCACAACAACGTTTCACCAGGCAACGCCGGTCAAATACTGTTTGTGTATGAGAAATTGGTTGGAAACTTTCCTCATGTCAACACGTTGTAGGTGTCGCCACCGGCGCCAGCCTTGTGCGAATGCTGTGAAAAGCTAATCATTTGCATATCACAGCATCTTCTTCCCGTCGGTTAAATTTCGCGTCTGTAGCACGTCAGCTTCGTGGTGTAGCAGTTTAAATGGCCAGTAGTGTATTTTTGCTACTAGATGACTGTCTCTAATGACCTCAACGTTAATTGGAAATTAAACACTAGTCTTAGAATCTACAGAATTTATGCAGGGTCAAGTACAGACCCCATTGTGTGGATGTGTGGAGGTGCTGTATTTTCTGATGAGGTACTTAGCATAACATATCTAGTGTCTGCGTTTCTTTTTGTAACTATGTTGTTTCCATGTGTTCTCTTTGGGTATATTTTCACGTTTTAAAGATTTTTTTTGCATGAGTGAGGCATTAGTCACGTTTCTAGCTAGTTTCTTCTGTACAAGTATACAAATGGTCTTGACACATCAGTTCTCACACGATCAAGAAAGTTCTGTAGTGTCAGGCCTGGTTAGTAATCGGATGGATTATCTTCTGGATATTGAAGGTGCCATTGGATTTGACAGACTTGCACTCAGCTGTTTCGCAATATGAATATTATTACTATAGATGCAACAAGTGTTAAATAATGCAGTATTCTTGAGGAATAGTATTGATGTGAGAATTTTGTGAGGTAATGGGTGAGACGTGGCGGCCTGTAAATATATTGAGTTCGGAGTTAGCGTGGCCACACAGGCTGCTCGTCAAGCCGGGGATCGTCAGCAACAGCGTGGGGCCGAACAGTAGCTGGAGCAAGTGGGGTAGCTCCAGTGCGTGGTCCCGGCCGACCGTATGGCTGGGAACTCCATGTTGACGCTGTGTCGAGGAAGGTACTTTGTGTTGATGAAGGAGATTTGTATTCCGGGAGTGCCAAAGATGGCGGACTCTGTGAAACCATTATGGCAGACATTTCACAGTTCATGTTGAAATAAATAGTAGCCTGAGGAATCATGATACCTAAAACAGAAATATGTACGTTACCATTATTTGCACGAAAATTCTTATGGTGTAATCAGATTTTCCGTATCTTTATTAGTTTGAAGTTTAGTATCTGATTGTAAATTATACAATAAACAGTTCATCCGATTTTATCGATCAGTGTGTCTTTAGGAAGCTATTAGTGTAAACCTAAATTGGTATGAATTACATGCGTGTAACGTGAATAGTACATGAGTTATTGGAGATCAAATTGGCCGATTACTATTGATAACGTCAGGCCATAAGTACTCCACAGTTAAATGAAAAAACGGTAGCAGCATGCTTGTAAATATACATTTATTAGTCTATACCTTTGGTCAGATGTGTACTGTGTTTCAGAAGGCACAGAGACATTATGCTACTGGCCTACCTTTGTTTCTATTCCTTTGATGTGTGTTCATGTACTTTGTTTCTGTATTTAATAATGTCTGTTAGAGCGTGTTTAAGGTCCACCCATTGGAATTTTATTTAATTTCTAGTTATTTAAATGTAAATCCAGTATTTCATACTTGTTTCAATATTGTTGTGCCTGTGCATTGGCTTGGAGACATGGCGGGAGCGCTCTAACCAATCACAGCTCTCGTTACAATGGTAGGCGACTACTGGAGACAATGTAGAGACTGTAGTGCAGTGGGGAGGAGCATCAGGTCGCACAGGACACGAGGGGTCTCTGGACGGGAAGGCGCGACGGAGGGTCGCATGAAAAACTTGAAAAGTGTTAAGAAGTTTGCGCGTGATCACGGGAGACAGAAATATTTCGTAGTGCCGATTTTTGCACCTGTGAGATTTCCATATCTTCTGCAGTGAAGACGTGGTATGCGTTTAGAAGTGAATATCTCGTAAGCTATGTTGTTGTTCATAACTACATGAAGTAGAAATCTATTGTTGCCCTGTTATTCAACTTATATTTTATTTAATTGCTGGACCGCCGACATCAGTAAGTGTTTTGTAGAAGTAAATGGCATTCTTAAAAGTACTTCTGCTATCGTATTCGTCATTTAAAATCGTTAAAATAGAACCTGCAAATCTTATTTATTAGCTATCTTTCATTTATAAATTTCTATGTTACATTCACAACACGCAGTTGCCGAGTGATAGGAATCTTCGACCATTCGATTGATATGTGTATTCATATTGTATACTGCAGACTCAGCAGTATTTGGTATGTAATGCGGAAACTACATATCCCACCCCTTAGACAACGAAAATAGCCATTACTTTTAATATTTTAACTCTGAACAACTTTAAAAGCCCGCAGAGTACAAGATTTTCTTGAGTATAATGGCGAGTGAGATGGTTTGAAGTGCTCTTACACCATGTAAAATATATAATTTCCTTAAAAATTTGAATAAAAGTATCAATCTTCAGGTAAACCTTCCGGGATGTAAGGTCGTGGTCCATGAAACTCTTTAGCTCCTAACGTTTCGTCCAGAGCTGCGCTGGACATCTTCAGAGGGGTGTTTCTCCTCCGGTGAGTCTTGCCGACTGACGGGTCGGACGTCTGAGAGCGACTTATATATCCTAGAAAGCGGGCGTGACCAGAGTTACACATGATATGCAGAGATAATCTTTGTCAAAGATAAAACTTAACTACCGATCGTAATCTCGTCACGGATAAAACTGTCTAGCAATTCTGTAGTGCTACTGTCCAAATATCACTAAGTTTCATTGTCTCTTCTTTCCGATTAAAATTATCCCTATGTTTATATATTTCAATTGCTTCTCTACAAAGCCGTGGGTAATAGTTCGTCGTCGTAGATAAAATTTTGGTTTCGGAAAACCTCACTTGATGATTTCCTGACTGAAAAGCGTGTTCTGCTACAGCCGATTTATCAGTTTTTCCTAATCGGCAAAGGCTTCTGTGTTCTTTTAACCATGTATTTACACCTCTTTTTGTTGTTCCGATGTATGTAGACGATACATTTGTGGTCTGGCCACATGGTAGAGAAGCCTTAGACAAATTTTTTGATTACGTTAATAATATAAATCCAAGAATCCAGTTTGCCATGGAGAGAGAAAATGATAACAAAATACCGTTTTTGGATGTTTTAGTTATGAGACAGACAGATGGAAGATTGAAACAACAGATTTTTAGAAAAATAACGCATACAGACAGATACTTACATAAAAACTCTAACCACCATCCACAACAAAAGAGAGGTGGGATTAAAAATCTTGTTGACAGAGCTAGACGTATTTGCACGCTGGAGTATCTAGACGTCGAATTAAAACATCTGAAGCACGCTTTTGAGAAAAATGACTACTCAAAGAAAGAAGTAAGCAGAATTCTGCATCCAAACAATAAAAAGCATAAGGACAAGCCCGAGAAACGATGGAAGAATACAGTCTCTCTCCCTTTCATAAAGAAAGTAACGGATCAGATTGGAAAGATTTTAAGTGAACATGATATTAGACCTGTTTTTAGACCAACGAAGAAAATTTGTCATGTTCTCCAGTCTGTGAAAGATAAACACGCTCCTCTATCAGCCAGTGGCGTATATAAAATTCTGTGTACATGTGGAAAGGTTTATATTGGAACAACAAAAAGAAGCGTAAATACACGGTTAAAAGAACACAGAAGCCTTTGCCGATTAGGAAAAACAGATAAATCGGCTGTAGCAGAACACGCTTTTCAGTCAGAAAATCATCAAGTGAGGTTTTCTGAAACAAAAATTTTATCTACGACGACGAACTATTACCCACGGCTTTGTAGAGAAGCAATTGAAATATATAAACATAGGGATAATTTTAATCGGAAAGAAGAGACCATGAAACTTAGTGATATTTGGACAGTAGCACTACAGAATTGCTAGACAGTTTTATCCGTGACGAGATTACGATGGGTAGTTAAGTTTTATCTTTGACAAAGATTATCTCTGCATATCATGTGTAACTCTGGTCACGCCCACTTTCTACGATATATATGTCGCTCTCATTTGTCCGACCCATTCCGCCCCCCCTACCTTTTATAAATCCCTCCAAATCCTTGAAGGTCATGCTCTCCGACTCGCCTATCGCATCCGTCTCCCCTCCCCCACGCGGATCCCGTATGAGCTCATCCCCTTCCCCCACCTCCTCCTTTTCCTTGAAAGGATAGGGATGCTATACACCTCCCGCAAACTCGATCCTCCTTACCCGCTCCCCTCCCCGATCCTGTCCCACCCCCGCCCGCTGCCGCACCTGTATTCGCACGTCCCACCCGGTCTCCATCTCTCCACCCTCCTTACCCTCTCCCAAGGTGGCCTCCGCCAACTCCCCCTCCCTGATGATGCCCTCCTCCCCTCCATCTACCCCTCCTACCAACTTTGATCCTCCCACCCTCCTCCTGTGCTTGTTCCTCTGGGCACCCTCCCTCCCTTCTCTCCCTTTTCCCTCCCTCCTTTTTCTCCCCCCTCCTCCCTCGGGCTTCCCATCCCCTGTCCCTCTCCTCTTGCCCCCGTCACCCCAGCCATTGGCATCCTTCTTCTCCCCTCTCCCCCACCTCACCCCTGTTCCTCTCTTGGTAGGTCCCCGGACTCGCACACGCTAAGTGGCCATTCGCGCGCCGTAGATCACCGCCATCAGTGTTTCGTGTGTGCCGTCATGTTTAGTAATCAGTGTTCACCGTCACACTCCATCGTTCTCCAGTGCCATGGTCTTCTTCAGTGTTTGTGCGTCGTATCAACAGTTTGCAGTGTGGATTATCGTCGAGTGTGAACAGCTCCGTGTTTGTCTTTATGTGTCTACTGTTTTATTACCCACCATTCTGTAACTTATGTGTCTTGTCAGTGTTTCTTCTCATTGTGTATCCTCTGGCTGAAGAGCGGCGTAGAATGCTGCTGACAGCCTGCCTGTTGTACAGGTTTAAAATAACAATAAAGAAAAAATAAAAAAGCCCGACCCGTCAGTCGGCAAGACTCACTGGAGGAGAAACACCCCTCTGAAGATGTCCAGCGCAGCTCTGGACGAAACGTTAGGAGCTGAAGAGTTTCATGGACCACGACCTTACATCCCGGAAGGTTTACCAGAAGATATGTCATCTGGTCGTGAAAGCTTTCATACTATGATCAAAAGTATTAATGTTCCACAATACTACTTATTAGTTCGTTATGAACTGGGTTTCGGTTTCTAAGGTATATTCGAATATGAAACTATTTGAGTATACATACAAAAATGTTCTACAAGTTAGTAATTGCATTGGCTACTATGTAATATGGGCAACTGGTGAATGTAATGAACAGACCAAATAAAGACAGGGGAAGAGAGAAGTCTATGGGATGTGAGTGTGGAACGCTTATAACAAGCTTATTAGCCAATGATGAGAGGAATAATACGACATTGAAATATTTTCAATAGAATCTAACAATATCATCTGTACCAGACCCTTCTTGAGTTCCTCAAACCCAGTTTCTTAAGCCATCATGTAAACGGGACGTGATGCTCTGTAATAATTGCTCATCTGTCCAGAATCTCGTCTTTGGCGTTGTTGATATATTATCCTCTCCTGTCTCTCCAGAAGACGATTAACCAATTCGGCGATAGCTGAATCTACATGGAAGCAGTCGAAAAGAGTAAATTATATCCTCTTCTACCGCCCTAAACTCTCTATGCATATCTGTTCTCTGATGACCTACCTATTGCTGTAAGAACTGATCTGCTTTCTGAGTGTGTTGTTCACTCATACGCTGAGTGGTTTTTATACAATAAATAACACAAAAATCGAAAGGAGAACAGGTAAATATGTCGGATGGTAACACTGAAACACTACTTCTAATTCTTGTGTCTGATCATAGGCCTCTTGGACTCAAATGGCTGCCTAGCATTGTGACGAGACGTAGAAAACGTACAGCACATCGCCGGGGCCAATTATGTACAGGAGGCTCTGTGGACTAACAGTTTAGATTATGCACGCCATAGTGGTCGGATTCCTCCGTAGTCCTCCTCTGTATTCCCTGAAGTTGAGCCACTTCTACAAGTGACTCTGGCATTCTACGGGAAGCTACACACAAATTCCAATGCCAAGCGAGGCGTTTCACTGTCCCCATGAGAATGGGAGTGAACAGCCTCAGGACAGACTCTACTGTAATGGTGACGATGTACGTTGTTCCTTCCGCCTGTATTCGCCAAAAAATACTTATACCATCAGTTGTGACGGCGGCTCCAGCACCCCTCATGCCAACTGCAGTGAGGCATTGGGATGGTGCTTAAATAAAGTACCCCACTACCAGCTGTAGTGATTATGAGCGTTGTTTCCACGAGTAGAGGATCTGAAACTAGTAATATGTCGACTGATAGTGACTGTTCTCCTATGTTAAAACGTGCTAAGAGTTTTAGTAATAACTGTATCTCACTGAAAGTGTCAGAGAAACTCACAAGCCACAGTAATGTTATGAGGTAGTGAAGAAAGTAAGATCAAGTCTTATTAGATATTAAGAACTCATTGTATCATGAGCTTACACCAAGTGCGAAAAGTATACTGCTGGACATTAAAAATAGAGTAACACAAAGCATATGAAAATATTTAATTTGTTTATAGTGCTACAGTACGTATACAGTACGCAGAGGAAAACCTGATTAAATTTTTTCATTGTTTGAGGACAGAGTGCAGTATAGCTTCAGTACAGCGCTTGTACTCAGGTACACCAGTGCCGATTATGGTAATACTGAGTGCAGTTTGGCCACGCAGCAGAACTGGAGCCATGTGCATACCAGTTAGTAAGTGTGAAAGTTATTTGCTGTGAATAGATCGTTCTCACCTAAAAAGATTACAGCATAATCAGCAGCAACAGCACAGCATGAAGAAATCGCACCAGCAGAAATATGCTAAAGTAAAACTAAACTACTGCGACAAATATTGGGATGATTTCCTAATACTAAAAAAACTTCTTACTGGAAATGAAAATTATAATTCGTTCATTATAATGACAATGTTCTATTTTAAACTTGTATTTCACAAGAACAAAAAAACTGTCAGGAAACCAGAAGCTTTACATTCTTCCCAAAACTCATATGATTCAATTCTTTTACTCTTACGCAAATTGAAATGAATTAAATGGAAGTTACCTAAACTTATTCCATGTCCGACACACGACTACTCTCCGCTCTATGACTGAGCCAAAGATTCATAAATTCAGAGATGCCGCTGTTACTGTCGCGAGTCAGCTATTCCACACATGTGCTTCACTCCCGTAACATGAAATTTCCACTCATTCTGAAACCATCCGCAAATAAATGTCCAGCCCACCTATAAAAGTCCATCTTTTAAGTGAGGGAAATGTGAAAGAAACATTAATCTATTTATTCCACTAGTTAAAGCATTTGTGTTTTTGCCATCAGCAGCGAGTGTCAGACGTCGGCCGCGGAGTGTCAGTAAAGTGCTGGACTCAGTATGCAGCCTGCACAGACTAGGCAGTTTACACCAGTGGCAGGCTGAGGTGAGGTGTCACGGCGTCAGTACTTGGGCAGGTGGAGAACTGCGAGGTCAGGCCCCAGGGCCACTATTAAGCTCCTGTGGAGGCGAGGAGAAGTAGGCACGATGTTGTGAGTGTGCTGAGGTAACCCAGTGTGGACAGGAGCGACAATGGCCTGCAGAACTAGAGTGTGTCGCCACAAGACAGCACAAGACAGCGTGCAACAGGGATGCAACATCTCTCCGGTGTGAACCAGTGGGTGCTCCCCAGGCTGCAGGCAACAGTTCGACACTCTGCAGCATCAAGCCTAGGTCCTGCTAGTAGCAGCTGGTTGGAGGCCACGTCTAGTAGGGGCAGCTAGATGAACCATACCAGGACGGTGAGTGGCATGGAGCATTTCTCCAACTCTGCTGGCAGTGGCTGATACTGCCTGGCCAAAATTAGCGGGGGTTTACCTACGAATGGTTTGCTGAGCCAGCATATCTTGTCAGACAGGACAGATAATAGCCAAGTTTTGGGCCAGGACATGTGCTAACCCTGGTAAGCGTTATTACAGCCTGGCTCCTTTACTTCTGCTGTGTCACCAGTGTTTGGCCGTGGTGGAAGCAGTGAGTACTAGATGTGTGGTAACGTTGTATATAACAACGCCTGGATGGTGATTTTTGCTTCGTTAGCCCAGGCCATCCAAAGCTTCCAGCCACAGAACGTCTAAGCACGCTCCTCTCTCCAGCTATTCTTAACCTTCCTGTGTCAAGGAATGTTGGCGACAGACATTATCTCTCCCATAAAAAGTACAAAGAAACCGTGGCACAAAATAGTTTGATATTTATAACACTGAGCTTCCACCTCTGGCGGTAACAATGGCTCTAAACACGCGGGGCATGGAGTCGAAATAGAGTTTGATTACAGGTATGGTTACGACATATCATTGTGCTTCTACTCTATGCTGAAATTCATTACCACAGCGGTTAGTTACTAATGACGGAATGCCACTGTCTAGGGAACTTATTACTAGATAATTTCACTGGATGACACATCTGCAGATTATGGTAAGCTGGGTAAGGGTTGAATATCAACAGTATCAAGGCAGGTCATGACGGGACTGGCAGCCTGTGGCTTCGTAGTGTCTTGTTTCTGCATGATGTCATGGGGCCATCGGGCCGAGCAAAAATATAATAATTGTTCTTCATCTTATCGACTATGCGAACCAGAAATTATCGTGTAGGGTACCCAGCAACATCCCATAACAATACGCCGTGTGCTGCGTCCAGTGACAGCATCGTCTTCATTTCAGAGCCTTCCACACACGGATACGTCTTTCGTGACACTATATGTGGACCAGAAAGTCGTCTGGAGAGATGCCTGGTGCCACTCTTGTCTCAATTATTGCCATACGTCTGCCGGTGAGCCTCCCTCTGCTCCTCCAAGAATGGTCGCCGTGCCGATATTCCGTGGTGGTCCACACGTCGTCGCACTGTGCTTGCTGCAAGAAAGCATTTCCTGACTCAACGCAATCATTTCCTGACTCATGGTAACTCATGTTACTATACGATGTTGTAGGGACGAGACGGTTCTCTCGGAATCCAGTTGCCTGTGACCATTGAGTGTTGAGTATAGGACCTTCCGAAGCTATCAGTTTCATATTTACCCGGCAGTCGTTCGATGCCAATCGATGCGTGCAGCAACAATGCGGAATGATAGACTGCAGACCCGATAGGTCACGATACTGCTGCAGTCGCTCTCCAAAATTTGTTGGTCCTTCTAAAATAACTTACGACAACCAACATTCAAAGGCAATTTATGAATGAGAAATGCGCTATGTAAGCTTTCCTTGCATACAGAATGTAGATGCCCTTAGTTTTACCTATTCTGGGTGGTTCTGCTGAAAGGATAACTAGTTGCATAGCCAAGTCTGTGGTACAAGTACACTTCATGCCAAATGGTCGTTTATTGCATGCCATCTTCATGTTCGTGTTGTTTCAATTTTAATATGTAGCAGCGTACAAACATTTCTTATGTATTAAAATTCAACGCGAACGGGTGGCATTTTTCTCATACAGTAGTCTGTCTGAAAGATACTAACCTGTTTAACCAAAAAAAAAAAAAAAAAAGAAATATGCTTGGATGACTAGAGCTATGTCTCAGCAGCTGTACAAACTTAAACAACAAGGAAAAGGAAATAAATTCATGAACAAGGGATTGGCCTGAGACAGACGTGGCGGTGGTAGGTGGTCATTTGTGTACAAGCGACAACCATTTTAATATCCTGTCTAAGGTAACATGGAATCGATACGGACTTTCTTTCCAATTCAGAATAAAACACATTAACGGTTAATGTGATGAAAGGGAATTCAGACGTATGCCAAAAAATTACATTTTATCTTTTAGATTTTCTTAACTTCACAATTTATTTGTTTGTGCAATTTCTGCAGATCATTTTGTTCAAGCCTACCTGAGATTCTCGATATTAATGATCAATTATTTAATAAACTGCGAGTGGTTGGGTTCAGAAAAAAAGTCACTACAGAAAGAAAGTTGCACAAGGAAACAGAAACTGCTTACGGCATTGTGGACGTATGAAAGGGCACAACAGAACCCCTTCTTGTGTACAGGCTATTTGTCGTTAACTGACTGGCGGAGGGATGGCACTTTGGATGCGAGCAGTTAGAATTTGTTATTGCGTAGTACGACTAGAACGCATTCAGAAGTATTCATACGAACCTACAAACTGAATTATTATTTAAACAATCTTGACAGGAGCTGCTAAGTGAGAAGCAACTACCTAGAATAATGACTTAATGTAGTAACTCTGTTATTACTGATGGTTCTTGCAGACGCATGCATATTAACCTACTAAATAAATTATTAGTTAGACAATATTGACAGAAATTTCTCAGTGATACGCATCTACGAAAACTGATTGAACTTAGTAGCTGAATTAATACTGGTGCTTGTTGCCAAGTGAATGCCGTATCTTAAGTTTACCGAGTTAATCAATGAATTTCTGCTCTGATAAACAGACTGGAGGCTAAACAGGCCAATCGAAAGCTTAATCTCTGGAAAATTACTAAATTATACAAGTAATTCCTTGTGGGAATAACCGGTGGAAAGCACATATTTGTATTGAATCAATGAAAATAGTGTTGCCCCATTGAGGGCAAAGGTCTTAATTATGTTATTATCACGGTGTCACATGCGTCGCAGGTGATTCCATAGGAAGGCTACAGGACGTCTAATATCGAAATTCTATCGTCTTTCTCATAAACCATACTGGAGGCAAAGTGTAAGACGTTCATCAATCCGACTGACACGGAGCTGAGTGACGACGCGGTTGTTCAGTTCTGGAGAAGGGACTTAACTTTGCTGCCGCCGCTAAGTTCACACAGGTCGCCGTCACCACCAGCGCAGTTGAACTGGTTGCGGCGCGACTACCGCCTGAAGCAGCTGAATAAGTACGTCGTGAAACTTGGCGAGCTCTGGTGAGAATAAGCCTTCGCACTGGAACGTTAACAGCAGAGGAAGGGTAGCTACCCGAGACCAGAGAGACTGCCATGAGATTGTCGTCTTACACGCCGACAAAGGCATCGCTACTGTTGTTCTTTTCCACAAGAACAACACTGAGAAGATGCAGACGCTATTAGATGACTACTTCTGCCGGAAGATCAACAATGACTCGACAAAGGAGGTGGAGAACAGGCTCTTCTGAACGACGCGGATTTACCAGACGTGGTCGCCAAGAAACTGTTACCTCTAGGATTTGTAACGCAAAGTCTTTATGGACTCCGTAAAGTCCACAGTGATGGGATGCCATTGCGTTCCATTGTCAGCAATATTAGGGCCCCTACATATTTTCTGTCGAAATACCTGACGGAAAAGCTCACACCTTATGTGGATAAATGCCCTCTTCACATTCACAATTCTGTGGATTTTGTAAACCGCCTTCACAACTTCAGCGTGAAAGACTCAGACATCGTGGTGAATTTTAACTTCGTTTCCTTATATAATAGGATGCCTCTACGAGCGGCTACAGAGCTTATTGATCAGAAATTTGACGGAAAGACCACCGACCTTCTCAGACGTTTTCTTACTTCCACGTATTTTGTGTGTAATAAAGAATACTGTGAACAAACGGAAGGAATCGCAGTGAGCAGCCCACTGTACCCTGTGGTGACGAATTTGTATATACAGTACTTCGAGTATATTTGAATGCAAAGAGCTACCACCTTCACAAAGGAATGCGGTACTAAAAGCATTAGTACTCAGGGTGCGCACGATCTCAGTTGCAGAGAATCTACCACAGGTAATGGAACACCACAAAACTCTATTCCGAAAAAACCGTTACTCAGAATGGCATATTAGGCGTGCTCTCCACCCAACCACAACACGACAAGTTGTGGAGACGGATGAAGTTACGGTGAAAGAGGCAGCTACAACTTTTATACTGCATATTGGTGCACCATGGGAAAAATCAGACGCATATTGAATCACACAGTAGAAACTGTCTTCCGCCCTCCCAATAAAACACGAACATTAGTGGGAACCGTCAAAGATGATCTCGGTTTGCGGAAAGCCGACGTATGCCAGATTCCGTGTCAGTGTGGAAAAGTATATATTGTTCAGACAGTGCGCACCGTCAAAGATCGTTGCCGACAACACCAGAGGCACACTGCAGTGACATATATCAACAGGTTAGTGGTCGCAGAGCACAGCTTCTCCGAGAATCACGCAAAGGAGTACGAACGTACCAGGTTCATGGCGCACACATCCAAACACTGGTACAGCGCTGTTAGAGAGGCCACAGAAATTCGCACCAGGGACGATCACATCAATCGAGATTGCGGCTTTAATTTCAGGAAGACACGGGAGCCAGCACTGAGTTTGACTAAGAAGACTGTTAGCAAATGAAACGATCTGACGACCGTGGTGGGCGGAACAGCTATATCAAGGCCATCACAGACGCCGACGCTATCGTCTCCGCGAGTGCCGACGCTCTGCCGCCGGCGGATACCCCGGAGGCAACGGCAGGGGATATAAGACAGCCCCACACCCTCAGGAGCTCAGTTCATCAGCGTGACTGACGATGGCGACATGTCTGACCGCTGAAATATTGTGCTCGCAGGACACTATGAACCGGCAGAACATTCGTGAACTGTTCGATCAAGCAAAAAACTTCTTACTATCCCCCAGCCGCACGGGACCTAACGTACCGGCATGGCTGAGAGATGTGGTGTGGGAGAGAGGCGTGAATCACGGCAGGGTGTGCGGAAATACACAGACCAGCGTGACACTGACTTTTATTCCGCCAAAGAAAACACAGTGCCTCTGCTGATCAAGGTGACAGCCGCACGGCTGTGTACGCGTGTCAGCGCAAACACCAGTGCCAGCATCTGCTGCCATGACACCCGGCCGCTCCATACCCGTGACGTGAGCACTCCTGTCACTGCCCGTGCGCCGTGGCTGGCAGCGTTAGTCGGCTGACAAATTAGCCTGCACCTGCCTTCCAGAGCGTTACTGGCTATTCCCTCAAACGCTGCTTGTGGCCACCATGTAGAGTGCCAAAGTGTAACAGCTAGCAGCCGTCGCTGTAGTAGAGCCTCAGCAACTCTATACGGCCGCCAAGAGCTGCTCGCTGAGTGGTTCAGAACAACTTCAGACCTGGGAGGCACCGAGATCACGCCCCAGATCCTTCGTTGCAGTCCGTCGGACGATGTCAGCCAGAGAGTGGGGGCCGGCCGCCCACCTGCTCCTCGCAGCACCTGTGCAGTGAAAAGTGTCAGACCTGCACCACCATTGGTGTGGCGAGTCGATACCGTCTGGCTTCACAGTTGATTCAATGGGCCAGTGGATTGCCGAAAATCATCACCAAATGGACGTCATGGTTGGCATGCAACTTAAACAGTCGTCATTGTCTCCGACCTTGGCACAGACAGCCTTGAGCCGCTGTGCTTCCTTATTTACACTCCTTTTCCTGTGCCTCTGACGTAGTCTCTCAGGAACGGACGAGTGAAATGCTCCTTATCAATTATAACATCAGCTACTTCTAACCCTCTTCGACCCCTCCCCCCCCCCCCCCCCCGAGTTGTTAGGCACTATTGCAACAGAAATTTACAGGTTTTTCATAGCACATCAGCACCCAGTGTTGTGCCTAATTACTCCACATACATCTCCACATTAGTTGTTTATAACACCTCCCACGCCGTGCTTCCTCGCCTGCGAGAGGTGAAGTAAACCTGCCTCACAGAACCGATTGCTTAATAACAACAGTCCCAGTGTCGTTACCCATCGTGTCCATCACTCCCTTAATCTACCTACCGGCCATAGCTGTTCAAAATTTTCAAGAATTCCCCATATCTCTGTCTCTACTTATTTGTGGCACAGCAATGAGCAGAGTGCAATCCCATATTAAAAGTCTGCACTGATACAAAAGTTTTTGCGTAGATTCTATATGGTATTGTTACACTAGTAACCTGTGAACTAAAGTGTATAAGTATGAAAATGCTAGAGGGTCTAATAATATTCAGAGTTGTAAGCAGACTAATTGGCTATGCAAGTACTCACATACTGATAAGAAAGAGGCAACATGCTGGTACATGTAGCATGAGTATCCACAGTTACACATTGTTTGCATAACCAAAAACAGTTAAAAAGTGAATGTACACATTTATTAAACAATACATGTCTAATATTATTAACACAAGTTTAGACACATGCATGTAAGTATATTTACATATAAGGTGATTACATAAAAAGTAATAGTTCCCAATACGTAATAAAAATTACTGATGTAATAATATTGTTTGCAAAATATTCTATTTCAGTGCAAACAGTTAAGACGGGATTCTACCCTGCACGCTTATTGATTCGGTTATGTATGTTTTTTTTATTTCCTTATAGTGTATCACTGTGTTTTTCGTTAAGTCTTATATGCATAATATTTTGTTTCAATCATATACGTGATTACTTTATTGGAATCTGTCACTTACATGACTGTCCACGATGCAGATGTTACTTCTTAGTCTCAAAACTGGCTCTGAGCACTACTGGACTTAACATCTAAGGTCATCAGTCCCCTAGAACTTAGAACTACTTAAACCTAACTAACCTAAGGACATCACACACATCGATTCCCGAGGCAGGATTCGAACCTGTGACCGTAGCGGTCGCGCGATTCCGGACTGAAGCGCCTAGAGCTGCTCGGCCACAGCGGCCGGCCTTCTTAGTCTCATTTTATAAGCAGACACTACATATCTTTTAATAATCACTACATAATTAAACTTCTGGTTTTCTTATCACTGTTTCTGTAATCACTTCTGGTAGTCTACCTCAATACCACTCTCTGTTGTTATTACAGATGGTTGTCTATTCAGCTGAAACTAGTTATCATTTAATGTTATTCACTTGCGATCTTGGCTGATAAATAATTTGGTTAAAGAAATTTAACTGCATGTAAAATGCCTAAGTCGCTTGTCTCTGTCCTGGATATGTCAGGAATTTCAATTTACTGTAGTAGAGGTCGATTTGTTTATTCAATATAAAATCTGGATGTTTTACCATATTCGAGAATTTTTCTGTTTCTTATAAAATATTTAGCGTGTATACTTCCTTGGAGAGGGGGGAGGGGGGAAATTGACAGGCATTGCGCTATGTTACTGGCTGTGAGATTCTGTTATTTTATTTGTAAAGCAACAAAAAGATGGTTTCATGCCACTGAATATTTCAAATGATCTGCGAACACTTTCTTCAAACTTCATCATGTCGTTTGTAAATTCACAAGACTTTTTTGATAAGTACATGAAAGGAGGGTATAAGATGAACATCAACAAAAGCAAAACGAGGATAATGGAAAGTAGTCGAATTAAGTCGGGTGATGCTGAGGGATTTAGATTAGGACTGAGCACGGGCTTGGCGACCCCGGGGTCCTGAGCTGGGGACTGGTCAGCGCCGCCAGTCTCCTGTCACCGTAACCCCCGGACATGCTTCAGCGACTACCGTATGGCGCGGCGGTGGAATGTTGTGTGCTGAGGGGAATGGTAATCTTGGCTTGACCGCCTGGATTGCGAGGACGGTAAACCTCTATAAAAACCCCTCAATCTTACGGTGTGCTGCGCGCATATAAGATGCGTGGCTGTTGGGGTGGAACAGTCGCAAACGGGCAACCTCTGGGGCACCTGCCGCACCCCAGTTGTATAAGGCTTACCTAGGTACACGGGGCTCTGTCTAGGTGGACTTCTAGTTCCCTAGCTGCTCGTGGGACCGAGATGGATCCTTCGAATTCCTCTTTTCCTCCTCCCAGCGGAAAGGGTGGGCCGCTGGAAGGTTCTAACACCCAGTCTTTGAAGCGAGTTCGTGCAGTCAGTCCCCCTGACTGCAGCACATCTTTGACAAGTCAAGTCTTTAGTAAGAGAATGCATTCTGGTAATCCGAATGTGTTTCTCACTGTAAAACGGAAGGAGGGTAGTTTCGAGAAGGTTTCGCCCTTCTATATACAAAAGGGTCTGGAGGGCATCTGTGGCTCCTTAAAATCAGTGAAGCGTTTGCGTAATGGGACCTTGCTCGTGGAAACTTCCACTTCCCAGCAAGCCACTAACCTGCAAGCTGCCAAATGCCTTGGGGAGTATGCCATAGACACTGAACTGCACAGCACTTTGAATTATAGCAAGGGTGTTGTGACATGCCGGGATCTAGTCAACATTCTCAAAGACGAACTGCAACGTGATTGGGCTCCGGAAGGTATCTTTGATGTTCAACATATCATGAAGAGGGTTGATGGCAATCTTGCGAAATCCGACTCCTTTATTCTGACCTTCAGTAGCACGAAACTTCCAGAACATATTAAAGCTGGCTTCTTTCGCCTTAGTGTGCGGCCTTATTTCCCGTCTCCAATGCGCTGTTTTAAATGCCAGCGTTTTGGGCATACCACCTTAGGGTGTAAAGGCGAAGCGACTTGTGGCAACTGTGGTAAGGCTGCTTATGAAGGAGTTGGTTGCTCGTCTTCAGCCAGATGTATCAATCGCTCTGGAAACCACCCTGTTTGGAGTAGGGACTGCCGAATATTTTTAGAGGAACGCAAAGTCCAGGAAATAAAAACATCCCAGCGTATCCCATATGGTGAGGCCAAGAAGATCTATAAGTCGATGCAACCTCCCACATTTGCTACATCTTTTGCATCCCTGGTTCAGAAGCCTACTCCAAAAGTCGATGCCTCAACGCAGACCGAGGTGGTGAGTGTTGGCACTAACACCTGCAGCTGTCAGTGCACTTGCAACGCAGCCAGTGTTTCAGAGCCAGTAGCCCCTACTCAAATAGCATACAAAGGTACAGTGTCGTACTTGGGCCAGCCCCTGGCGCCTCCAACAGCTGAGGCTGTTCCCAAGCCCAGTGCGCGAATTACCACTCCCACATCAGCTCCCCCAAAGCCCACCAAACAACAGAAAGCTCCTGTACAGCAGCAACAGCGGGTCAAATCCCGTGGTAAGCCATCTGACCATGCGGATGTTGTTTTACGTGAGGCTTCATCTGACTCTTCCCCAGAGTTGATGGAACACGATGTATGTGTGGGGCCATCATCTCGCCCCACGCCTGCCCCTCCACCTGCTGCGGTCTCCCCGCCTCGTCGGCGAGAGAGGATGAAGGTGCTACCCCCATCATAGATGGCTCCCATACTTCAGTGGAACTTGCAAGGGTTCAGGACGTATGTGGAAGAACTTCATCTACTATCTCAGGATAGACCACTGTGTCTATGTCTCCAGGAGACTGATTTCCATCCATCATACTCCCCTGAGATACGAGGCTATACACTCTACAAAATGGACGACTTGCGTGGAGAGTGAGCGAGAGGAGGTGTAGATATTTTCGTCAGGACAGACTACCACTCCTCGCCTCTCTCACTTACGACGACTTTACAGGTCGTAGCTGCGTCCGTGCACGTACGTCATCCATTGACTGTATGTTCCCTTTACTTGCCTCCACATGATGCACTTGATGAAGCGGCCCTCACTGACCTTCTTACACAGCTCCCCCAGCCATTCATTATTTGCGGTGATTTTAATGCCCACAATGTGCTTTGGGGCTCTGCAATTACCTGCCCCAGGGGTAGAGCAATTGAGAGGCTTCTCCTGTCATCCTGTACCTACTTGCTCAATGGAGGACAGAGTACTCATTTCTGCACAGCGACTGGGTCGTTCTCTGCCATTGATCTCTCGCTTTGCTCTCCAGCTCTTGCCACCAGTGCTCACTGGGAAGTGGTCGCTGACTTGCACGGCAGTGATCATTTCCCAATCTGGATTCACCTGCAAGATGGCGTTGGCCCCGAAAGGAGACCACCACGATGGGTGCTCAGTGGAGCTGACTGGACACTTTATAGCCAGTTGGCCCAATTCGAACACTGTGCGAATGTTGAGGTGTGGGTGGATCATATTACCAAAACGGTCCACGACGCCGCTGCAGCATCCAGTCCACAGTCCACAGGCTACCGGAAGAGGCCACCTGTGCCTTGGTGGAGTGCCGAATGCCGCTCTGCAATCAGGACCAGGCGTGCGGCTCTGTGTCGGTTCAAGTGTCGGCCGACTGCTGAGAATCTTGCAGCCTTTCCGGTGGCGAGGGCGAGATGTCGCCGCATTATTCGTGAGAGCAAGAAGAGGTCGTGGCAAAAGTTCCTGAACACCGTTAATCGTTTCACCAAAAGTTGCATTGTGTGGGAGACCATCAGGAGAATTTCTGGCAGAGGAGGGAGGTGCCCCATAGCTGCTGTAATGAGTAACGGTGCTCTCCACACCAATCTGCGAGACATTGCCCAGACTATGGCAGCGTATTTTGCATCAGTTACTGCAACAACCAGTCAGGATCCAGGTTTCCAGCGCCATAGAGCCGTTGCTGAGACATGTAGTCTGGACTTCCAGTCCACCTCTCATGAAGTTTACAACTGCCCATTTTCTATGTGGGAGCTGGATTCTGCATTGTCTGGAGCTCGTGACACATCCCCTGGTCACGACAGGATCCATTACAGTATGCTATGGCGCCTCACAATGCGCAACAGAGAAATCCTCCTCGCACTTTTTAATGCCATTTGGGCGTCGGGTCACTTTCCTGACGCGTGGCGTGAGGCAGTTTTAATCCCTTTTTTAAAACCTGTGAAAGACCGCACGAGCCCAAGTAGCTACCGTAGTTTTGCCCTCACTAGTTGCATAAGGAAGACCTTGGAGTGGATGGTCAACCACCGCCTTGTCTGGATGTTACAATCCCGGCAACTCCTTAGTCGCTTTCAGTGTGGGTTCAGGAGGTTTCGTTCCACCTTCGATAACCTCGCTCTCCTGGAGGCGGCTATACAACAAGCTTTCCTACGCCGTCATCACCTTCTAGGTGTATTTTTCAACATCGAGAAGGCCTACGATACCACTTGGAGGCGTCTCATCCTGGAGCAACTTCACGAATGGGGTTTTCGTGGTTGTCTCCCTCTTTTTATTCAGTCTTTCCTCTCGCCATGATATTTTAGATACAGAATTGGTGACGTCCTGTCTGATCGCTTTGAGCAGGAGAACGGTGTCCCTCAGGGTAGCATTTTAAGTGTGACTCTCTTTGCCATCGCTATTAATAGCATTACGTCCATATTGAAAAGTCCTGTCCAGTGTTCCTTGTTTGTGGATGATTTCTGTTTGTTTTGCTCGTCTTCCAGCCTTGCAACGACAACGCGTCAGTTGCAACTTACTATTAGACGTTTGGATGACTGGGCGCAGACGAGTGGTTTTAAGTTTTCCACCGAGAAGTCTGTATGTGTTATTTTTAACCGTTCTCGTTCAATTTTAACCTTTCCTGAGTTGAGGATGAGGGACACTATTCTTACTTTTAAAGACACGGTGAGATTTCTGGGGCTCATTTTTGACTCGAAGCTCACGTGGTTACCGTGGTGTCACCGCCAGACACCACACTTGCCAGGTGGTAGCCTTTAAATCGGCCGCGGTCCGCTAGCATACGTCGGACCCGCGTGTCGCCACTATCAGTGATTGCAGACCGAGCACCGCCACACGGCAGGTCCAGAGAGACTTCCTAGCACTCGCCCAAGTTGTACAGCCGACTTTGCTAGCGATGGTTCACTGACAAATTACGCTCTCATTTGCCGAGACGATAGTTAGCATAGCCTTCAGCTACGTCATTTGCTACGACCTAGCAAGGCGCCATTATCATTTGCCATTTACCTTGTGATGCATGTACCGTCAAGAGCGATGTTCACCAATTATGGATTAAAGTTAAGTATTCCAGAAGCTACGTGCGGTTTTTACTAGTCTCATTTCAGTGTCGTGTTCCAGACCTCACGCCAGCCTGCGTGAGCTTAACGCGTGCCTTTCGGCTACCGGTCATAGTGGATTGGCTGTCTGGCCAGTCCACAACAGTTACCTCATCTTAAAGACCTGAAACGACGGTCACATCACGCTTTAAGTATTTTAAAGTGTCTTAGCCACAGTACATGGGGAGCCGACAGGACTTGTCTGCTCCAGATTTACAGGGCGTTTGTGCGATCTCGGCTCGATTATGGGTGCACGGTGTATGGGTTTGCGAGGCCTTCTTACTTAAAGATGTTGGACGTTGTGCACCATGAAGGGCTTCGGTTGGCCACTGGGGCATTCCGAACTAGCCCCATACCAAGCCTCTGTGCAGAGGCTGGTGAACCGCCACTTCATATGCGGCGACGGCTACTTACGGTGCGCCATGCGTATAAAGCTTTGTCCACACCATACACACCTGCATACCATACCGTTGCTCAGCCTCCTCTGGCACGTTTATTTCATAACCAGCAACGTGCGACGCAGCCCTATGGGATTCGCGCACAGGATTGCCTTGCTTCGATGTCTATGGCTGGTCTTCGTGTTTTACGTCGCGGTCGGAGCAGATCTCCACCTTGGCTCCTCCGGCGACCCAAACTTATTTTAGATTTGACCCATTTTAAGAAAGATGGCACACCAGATTATACATTCCAGTCTCTGTTGTTTAAGATTATAGACGTGCATCACGGTTTCACTGTCGTTTACACTGATGGCTCCCAACAGGAGAATTTCCTTGGCTGTTCTGTAGTGTTCCCTGATCATATTACCCGGATTCGCCTCCCTGCTGAATATACCGTTTTCGCAGCGGAGCTCCACGCGATCCTGAAGGCACTGGAGCAGATGCATCATGGTAGGGGCGATCGGTTTCTTCTCTGCTCCGATTCTCTTAGTGCCTTACAATCCCTGCAGAACCTATACCCGACTGAGCAGATGGTCCAGCTCATATATGACCAACTGTACTTGATCCAACGGCGGGGTAAAGGGGTATCCTTCTGCTGGGTGCCTGGTCATGTCGGAATATGGGGCAATGAACAGGGCGATCGGGCTGCCAAGGAGGCTTGCAGAGAGCAGGATGTGGTCCAGTGTCCTATCCCCTTGCAGTCAGTCATCGCTGCACTCCACAGGAAGTGCATGGAGTTGTGGGAGGACGAATGGCTGGCGGTGACGGCCAATAAACTGCGGTTGGTCAAGTCAACCACTCGGCCGTGGCGTTCATCCTGCCGGTTGCTCAGGCGGGAAGAGGTGGCCCTCACACGTCTTCGGATCGGGCACTGTCCTCTCACACACAGCTTTTTATTACGGCGGGAGGATCGTCCGTTTTGTGATGCTTGTGGTGTGCACATATCTGTCCGGCACATTTTAACAGACTGCATTTTATACCGTGATGCACGGGCAGAAGCACAAGTTGATGGGGATCTGCCTTGTGTTTTAGCTAACGATGAGACGTGTGTGTCTAGGTTTTTAAGGTTTTGTGACGTGTCTGGACTCTGGCCTAAACTTTTAGGCTGGAGGTTTTAGTGTATAGCAGAGTGGCTGACTCCTCCCCTTTTTTCCTTGCGGTCAGCCAGCCACTTCCATCTGCTGCATTGTTTTAGGTCCCTCTATCATTTTCTTCCTGTGTTGCCCATGTTTTACTGCTGCCGTCCTGCTTCATCCCACACTTCGGTGTGGGTGAGCACATATTTTTCAATGATTGTTCCCCGTGTTTTATGTTCCGTTTTATATAAATGTTCTGAGTTTTCTTCTTGACACTAAGCTACTGAACGGGCGCTGAAGACCTTGCTGTCGTGCGCCCAAAAACCCTTCTGCTACTACTACGTAGATTAGGAAATGAGACACTTAAAGTAGTAAAGGAGTTTTGCTATTTGGGGAGCAAAATAACTGATGATGGTCAAAGTAGAGACGATATAAAATGTAGACTGGCAATGGCAAGGAAAGCGTTTCTGAAGAAGAGAAATTTTTTAACATCGAGTATAGATTTAAGTCGCAGGAAGTCGTTTCTGAAAGTATTTGTATGGAGTGTAGCCATGTATGGTAGTGAAACATGGACGATAAATAGTTTAGACAAGAAGAGAATACAAGCTTTTGAAATGTGGTGCTACAGAAGAATGCTGAAAATTAGATGGGTAGATCACATAAGTAATGAGGAGGTATTGAATAGAATTGGGGAGAAGAGGAGTTTGTGGCACAACTTGACTAGAAGAAGGGATCGGTTGGTAGGACATGTTCTGAGGCATCAAGGGATCAACAATTTAGTACTGGAGGGCAGCGTGGAGGGTAAAAATCGTAGAGGGAGACCAAGAGATGAATACACTAAGCAGATTCAGAAGGATGTAGGCTGCAGTAGGTACTGGGAATGAAGAAGCTTGCACAGGATAGAGTAGCGTGGAGAGCTGCATTAAACCAGTCTCAGGACTTAAGACCACAACAACAACATGATGATATTGTGTTAGGCGGTGAGAATCACATTCTCCGTTCGGTTTTTATGCAGTGCATATTTAATTTTATATCATATTTTTCCCAATATGGTATGACAATACAAAGAGGGTTTTGCAATAAAGTGTTCTACTTTATGTAATGTGGTCTTATATTTTCATTTTATTCAAGTGTAGCTTTTTAGCGTAAATATTTTGACAAAGATGTCATTGTAACCACTTGAAGTTTGCTACTCTTTGCGTTTTTCGTTCAGATTTTGTGTTTCCTTAATTTAGTAAGGGTTTCTCTCCATATGTGTTCTAAAATATGTTAATAAATATGATTTTTGGTGTCATGAGCAGTTATTAATTATGCAGTCTGTGTTTGTCTGGAATGTGTGGATGACTCACCTTTTCGTAATTTAGAAATACACAGAAAGTTTATTTTTTATATTGCCTTTGCTTGATTATAAATGCAATATTTTTTTTAATTTACTCCACTGTCAGTTTAAACCTCATATTTCTTCTTCTAAACCAACAAATAAAATTGGTTTGCCATGTACATATTTGTAGTAATGACGAAATGTAATCGGCCATTTCAGATAGTTACAGATTTTTTCTCAGTATTGTATAGGGAAGTATTAACTAGCGTACCACCAAAGTAATTTGGTGATGCTAAATGTTATTCTTGTCCATCTAATTTGTTGCAGACATAATTATGTATCAGTGTAATTTACAAAGTCTTTGTAAACTATGTTTGATAATTTCATTTGTTTCAGCAAATCGCTTGTTGGTGTACCAGTTTGTTACATCTCAAAACATAAATTTTGGTCTGTCTCCAACGTGATCTCTTTAGTGTGTTGTATTACATCACTGGAACTACTGGGCATTAATTTTTGCATCCAAAGTACTAAGTAAAAATATAACTGGGCTTATTCTTGACACGAAAGCAAGTTTAATCGGTTGTTTACTTTTGGTTTGATAGGGCAATTTTCTTTATGAATTTTTGATTCGGTCCACAGTTACTTGAAGATGGATTCATCATGTTACATTATAAGATTCTTCAGTTTCTCCCGGCGCATTTGTTGCTCGAACAGTCCACAGGTATACTGCCGGTTCATAGTGTCCAACGGGCACAATATTTCGGCGATGAGACATGTCGCCATCGTCAGGTGCGCTGACGAACTGAGTTCTGAGGGCGGGCGGCCTAAATAAATCCCCTCCCCCCGTGGGCCGCTCTCTCCGAGGTCCCGAAGACGTGGGCGTCGGAATCTGTCGTAGCGTCGATGTGCTCGCTACATCCGCCCTGGTTCCCAGTTCGTACTTCTTGCTGAGAGTCTTCTTAATTACATTCAATGCCGGGTCCCAAGCCTTGCTGAGATTGTAGCCGCAGTCTTGGTTGATAAGATCTTCCCTGGTGCGAATTTCGATAGTCTCCCTCATAACGCTGTCCCAGTATTTAGTGGTCTGAGCCAGGATCTTGGTACGCTCATAATCCATCTCGTGTTTCTCGGACAAACAGTGCTCTGCTCCGCCGACTTATTTGGATATTTCAGTCGTGTATGCCTTTGATGTTGTCGGCAACGATCTTCGATGGTGCGTACTGTCTGTCCGATATAAGTCTTCCCACACTCACAGGGAATTTGGTATATGCCGGCCTTCCTCAAACCGAGGTCATCTTTCACACTTCGCAGTAATGCCCGTGTTTTATTGGGCGGGCAAAAGACGGTTTTAAATCGATGTTTCTTTAATATACGGCCGATTTTCCCCGATAGTGCGCCATTGTAAGGAATAAAGTCAGTGGCTATTTCTTCTTCCGTAACTTCATCCGTCTCCACAGGCTGCGTTATAAGGGAGACTATCGAAATTCGCACCAGGGAAGATCTTATCAACCAAGACTGCGGCTACAATCTCAGCAAGGCTTGGGACCCGGCACTGAATGTAATTAAGAAGACTCTCAGCAAGAAGTACGAACTGGCGACCAGGGCGGATGTAGCGAGCACATCGGCGCTACGACAGATTCCGACGCCCACGTCTTCGCGACCGCCGACGCGCGGACGCGGACCTCGGGAGAGCGGCCCGCGGGGGGAGGGGATTTTAATCGGCCGCCCGCCCTCAGGAACTCAGTTCGTCAGCGCACCTGACGATGGCGACATGTCTCATCGCCGAAATATTGTGCCCGTTGGACACTATGAACCAGCAGTATACCTATGGACTGTTCGAGCATGTTACGTTATGTTTAATTGTCAAATAAAATTTCAGTTTTAACTAGGAACAGAGCATGCAATCCATTTTGTGGGTATCTTTTCATGCAAATAATGATTTTTTGCTGAATAACCTTATCGTTATTTTCCCACAGTCTGTTTGGGACATAATTATTGCTATGTCTCATTTGAGACTTTTAACTAAACTAGCATTTACAGTTTCTACTTTATGTCAAATAGTGAAAATGTTTACTATATTGAGTAAAAATAGCAGATCAAATTAAACTTACATGTCAAAAAATTCCGTCTGAAAATAAAAACAACATTATACACAACATAATTTGATGAGAAATACATCAGCATCTAGATTAAGCCTACAAATTTGTTCGACCAGGTGTTTATAAGTTGACATATGGGAGCTAAAAGAAAATATACTTAAGCATAGACAGAAGGAATTGTCAAAACAATATATATACAAGAACTGAATCCCACTGGCATGAAATTATATTCATTGGCTCAACGTTACGACAAAAAGTTTAGTGACATTACACAACTCTTGTCAGTTCCACCTACCAATAGAAATTATCACATATATGATGAAACATCCAGACATTATTTTGAATGAACAGGTCGAATCAAAAAATTTCATTGAAAATTTCATCAAAGTTATTCTAAATGTTTCATGTTGAAATACCTTCCTTTCTATAGATAACGTCGTAAATAGGTAATATTACTTAGAAATGATATTATTTACTCTGTGATATAATAAAATTAATCATTATCTGTGGATGTAAAGCACACCGCCATTGAAAATTACGCAATAACCAAATCTATAAGCTGATTACCACAGGCATATAATCATTTAAGCTTATATATGTTACTGGTTAATGTCTCTGATATGTGCTAATAAATTAGTATATGTAAGTTGTATGGAATAACCACTTGTCACCTTAACTAATAAGAAACACTAGTCACTCGACATAAATATTTCTGGAAAGATATTTTGTATTCTTTAATCCCAGAAGTGCTGATAATGGACATTTGCACTTGTTACTATCCCAGCAATGTGTAAATATAGAAATTCCCTGTTCATGAGTTTGTCAGTCAGACCCAGTATCCACAGCCCTGATGCCACATACTTTTCCTAACTCCCAGCAAAACCTCCTTTTCCCGGTTCAGTTTTAATAATCACTATCTCCCAATGCATACAGTAGCTCCAGAGATCCACACACTTTTTAAAGTTTATTATAGCACACTCGTCACATCACTACTGAAATCTCAAAATGATTGACTCCTACAGAAGTGAAATATTACATACCTCCTAGTTCTTACATACTAAAAATTAGTTTCTTATTTGTGAGTACAGAAAATCTATTTTCATCTACATCTATTCCAAATGCTACCTTCATAAAAATTCCTTACTTATAGCTACGCACAATCCCCAGTATTATCAACTTCATTCAGTAGATAAATGACTGCATTAACTAGATGAAAAAATACAGGTGTACAAGATCTGAAAGCAATAAAAATTATCCTTACTTCTTGCTAACGCAAAAGTCATTAAAGCACCATAAAAGAATCAAAGGATCGTAAGTGCAGATTCATAGAAAACCCTTCCAGGTCGATAGATTTACCGCTTTCGAACTCAAACAGTTTCTACGTCGAATATTCCATGACTTCTGCTCCAAGCAATGTTACTGGGAATATGACAAATCCAGTACTTGATATAAAGGTCCATCGATAATAGCTACTTTTTTGACCTGAAAGTAATCCCTTATTGTCAAGTCAAGAACGATTCACATCATGTCCGTCCATATGTGTATACATTCTGAAGATAAAATCTGGTTTCTGTCGGTATTATACCCTACTGTGTACAATGAAAGATAGTTAAATTCGTACTGGTATTCCCACCCCAATGATTCTGTCATCATGCGTTTGGCTCTTACGATGTCTAACACTGTCAATACACAACACTATAGGTACCATGGTCAGTTTACTGAACAGTCAGTCCCCCCAATCCAAAACCTGGTATTCACAAGCATGAATATTTAATGTTGATACTGAATCGTGTAATACAATTTTCGCTGCAAAAGGTGGAAATAAAACGGCCACTTCTGACACTGATTAGAGCTGGCAGCACATAAATATACATCACACTACCAAATAAAATGGCGTAGTAACATCAGGAAACAGGCACTGGGAAAAAGTTACGTACACAAAACTTGTGGACAAGAAAAAAATTTGAAAGAGAGAATACAGAATGTCACGTAACGTAATGATGATCTTTACGTTGTGGCTGCTAATATTTTTAATAATAATTGTTTATCAGTAAAACTATAAGAGAAAAATATAGCACAACACGGTTATTTCGTGTCAAAATGTTCAGAACTCACTGTGTCATAACTGTATTTCGAGTACAGATAATTCTAATGGCCAGCAGTTCACATTGCGACTGTTCGATAAATAGATTATGCGTACCGGTTGCTTTCTAAATGTTTTGACACACTTTCAATCTATATATTAGCCAATCTATAGATTGCATGAGATCTAAATGCAGGCAGGACTTAAATATATGATTTCAGAGATTCAAACAATGTTCTGAACTCTCGTTGGGTTTGGTTTAATATAAGTATAATTTATTGATTAACCTTTCTGTTTCAATTAACACATAGGTAGGACTAATGCATCTTGAAAATATTGGCCAAACTGGGCACAACTTTAACTAACATGTACTCCCCGTAAACTAACAAAGCTTTTTTTAAATCCTACCTCTTGTGTTGCATGTTTGAAAACTTTGCAGCAGCTAAAATTCATGAAATTATTCCAAGCTTTTTTACGTGCTACCTCTTGTGTTGGATGTTAAACAGTTCCGCAATAGCTAAACTTCATGACATTATGTTAAGTCCAGTTTATGCTAAGTCTGCCCAATATGCGAATGTTATCACAAGTCCAAACACTCGCTGCCTTCGGAAATATTCTGTGTTGTACTCTTACAAATTAAAAACACTTACAGACTCATAAAAATGAGAATATACAATTTGCAAGAATTATTGCAAGCAGAAACACTCGATAACTCGCAAAAATACTGTAAACCCACATGACTTGTTCCACGAAAATTTGCTACGTTTTCCGCTATCAACGTGCAGATAATTTCACAAGTCCACAAACTTTTACTTGGAAGATTACAAACACTTCAGACCACGAATTACTCATCGCTCATGTACTCGCACGTCTGCACTGCTCCAGATCTCCAGAACGACTGTTACAGACCAAGATGGCCACCGACTATTTAAGTTCTTAGACCGTCGTTCCAAAAGATTTCCTTACATTTTACCAAACACATATTGTATATTGCGCGCATATTTATGACATACAAGACCAGAGTTAACTTTTCTCACCCTTAATATAATGTACTTTGTTTTTGTTGAACCTTTTGTTTTTCTCATAAACTACAGTACTGTCAATGTAATTGTTAGTTTACAATGTTTTACTGTGTAATAATCATAAATATGTAGGAATTAATACATGTGAAGATAAATTCAGTAGCCTAATTTAGCATGCTACAACTACTTTCCTCACTATATTGCCTGTTTTGTGTAAAATTAACCTTTTTATAGTACAGAATGCATGTTCTGTCATATAGTTGAATTTATCTTGTATGCGCAAGGATTTATTTGATACTTCCTGATGGAGCACTTCGAGCTCTATTCATTGAGGCATAGTTTGTCTATCTCGCCTAGGTCGTTGATAATATACGAGTATTAATTTTTAAATTTCATGTTATTTGCAAAATTTAGATAAGTCATAAATCAGAAACTGCATGTATTCTGGAGGGCATGTTTACAAGCTCACATTGGTCTTTCCCCTTCTGTAAATGTGTTTAGTTATGTTGTAGCTTTCTTGGATCAGGGCTTAGAGGATATTGATCTATTTAGCAAGTGTTAGTAGTCTCTCGTTTCCACCATGGTGGCTAGAACGTCACGTTCCTCTCCAGTGATCAAGTTCACCTGGCTTTTCCCAGCCTACCGGTTTATCTGCTCTTTGAAACCGCAGCGCCCTCCTACTGTCGAGGATACCCTGCAATATGTCGGATATGAATCTGCTGATACTATCAGCTCCATCATCCCATGACGATCGAGGGATTCCGATTAACGCCAACAGCAGTATTCTGGAACAGTAAGATGCAGACTTGATAAACCTAGGTTCTGATGGTGTCGACATTCGGCAGGTACTGGTATTTCTACTTTTTACACGAGGCATATCTCAGCCATCTCAGAAACAAATAACATGGAAATACGGTATATGAGAGAGAAACTCCATGTCTGTTCTTCAGTTATATTCGATATCTAATTTGCGTTATTCCTATCCACGTCGTGCTTTTGCACTGATTTGCAAACCATCTGCATGTAAAGCGTGTAGTTTGCTTCAGCTAATTTGCCGTTTATTGCATGTCGCGTTCAAGATCAAAGTCTTCCAGCTTTAGTGAACATTGATGTAGATTTGTGTCCTCTGTACTAAATTACAAAGTACGTGGATGACAGTTATTTGTTATGGATTGCTATTATGTAATGTATTACTGTTATGTAAAGCACTAACCTGTTTCCCAAGAGCATGTAGTCCACTGTCCTTGGCAGTTACGTCTGAGAGTTCTTACTGTGCCTTCCTCGTCATTTCTGGTCGCTGGATTAATATTTGGGAGGTGACAGGTAAATATGTTGCGTCTGTGAGAAACGACGCAGAAGGTTTGGGCTGTCACTTTATTGTACGTTCGCAATGAACGAGAAACACATTGAGTAGGACATGAAAAGGGAAGTGGTCCTAAATTAACATGGTGTGGGAAGGAAGTCCTATTTTAAGGAAGTATTATTTATTATGGTAGCTGTCATTTTAATAGCCACCGAAGGAACTGTCGAATCAATACAGAAGACTACAAGCCACACGTTTCTTTTCTGCTCCATAATTTATTTGTTTGTCTATTTCAATATTTGGTATTTTTCATACCCTTAGGTGTTAATGTTATATTTTATCTGCTTCATAATCTCGGAATTAATTATCTAAAGGTTATGTAGCACCATGTAGTCTCATATTCATCTCGTAAGAGAAACACGGTTGTGCAGAAAACTAACAGGAACGGAGTTAGCACTTTGTATGAATGCAGTGAGAATCTGTTACTGGATAGCATGGCTGGAGCGACGACTGTTACAACAGTTTTTTTATTATTATATACTTGTTTACTATTTTTAGTCAATTACTTCAGCTCCAAGATACCACTTACTTTGAATGGTAAAATTCTCATATAACATGTGATATATTAAGATACAGTTATCAATGTATTCTTTTTTTCCAATCTTTATAACAAAACATCAAAAGGTCTCTGGGCCCAGCTGCAGTCTGCCTATTCAGCGGTTTCCAGGGGCAACAAAAAATTGATTATATTGACGTATTTAGGCAGTTTAAAATGCTGCCAAATTGTAATTATTAAGAAGTATATGACTATTCTTACATTAATTGTTTAGCACAATAAGTCAAATATTTATTCATTTGTAAAGTAATGTTGAAGATGTTTAATGCATGGGAGTCTGATTCTTTAAATAATTATTACTTTTTTGGGGAGTTGGGGGGGGGCAGAGGGGGTTAACTTCTATGAGAAAAAAGTATTTAGAATCTTGAGGATCAAGAGGAATAAGGCAAAGTACTTGTTATGGAAACGAATTAGTTTACTTTCTATGCATTGTTCTTGTGACAAGTAATTTTTCAGATATAGAACCCAGAAAGCACACTATATACTATTCTACTACAGTACTTCCCCCCCCCCCTGCTAAACCACATATTCTTAAATTTAGAACTCTGCATTACTAAACGTCACTACTGTATTGAATAATTTAATATCTCGTTGAAGCATACATATTTTAAAGTCAAATTTTTTAATTGTTTCGTGGCAAGCTCAAAACTATATTTATTTTCCTATGTATTTATCAAACCTCTTTACATTACAGAATAACATTACCGATGTCGAAGATGTAATTAAGAATAATAATACTTACTTGTAATTTTTCTCTCTTGACCTCTTAAATGAGCCGTGTTAGTGCGTGTACGTTACTAGCAGCACTGATGAAATATTCTTGGGTTTCCCTTCGTACGGCTTCGTCGAAATTCCAGGACGTTTTGATGAACGTCACTCCCATCACCTCCTGGTGAAATGTCGAGGTTGCGTGGGTGATCCATATACAGGGTGTAACGGGCGTAAGTGAAGTGGTAGCTTAATAAGTACACTCATGAATGTGTTGGTTGTCTTTTCTCTCCGTTGTACAGTCTTCACACAAAGACGTCACAATCTTTACTACTTGATGTTTTCTGCACGGTCTGAACCACACCACTTCGGTATAGCCAACCCGTTTTGGGTCTTCGTGTCCACACTTCAACACCTGAGCTGCTACCCAGCGGAAAATAAGCATCAATGGCTTCTTATTGCCACACATACTTGGAGAGGCTAACCAAACTACGAGCATACGACTTGTGTTAGCTATAACTATGAGTCTGCAAATGGCGTGAATACGGATGTAATGTCGTTCAATACACTGTGGTCAGTCAACAGTAGGAATACCTGCACTTATAACCGTTACAGCCTGTATATATGCGAGAGGTGGTGGACTCTCCCCAGGTGAGTCGTGTGGTGAGGGCGCTGACCGCTGTTCGACCCTTAGTGCATTCAGTGTTCCCCAGACTGGAGAAGTGTCAACTGTTGGGTGCGCTCTTGGTATAAGGCTGCCAATACAGGGTCCCATGCCGAACTTAGCTGATGGCCCTTGGGTATTGACGAGACTGTTATGGAGTCGCATCTCACTAAATTCTTTGATGATGCTCTCCCATAATTAAATAGCTCGACACAACATATTTGATGTCTCAAATCCTAACGTATGCCTCTCGTTGAGGCTGTGTTTAGCCAGTGCTCAGTCGTCTTTATGCCCCAGGTGTACGCATCAAATGTGTTCCATCCACCGTTGCAAGAAGCAGTGCGCTTTTTCCCGATCCGTTGTCGCCGACACTGTCAAGGAATACCATATACACCTGGTGTTCGCAAGTGTGTTTGTTCCTTTACCGAACTAAACATATTTCTCCTTTTTCGTAATGGTAGAAAGACAGACAGTTTTTTCCCCAAAGTTTCTTCCAGTTTGCTTAGGGAGTGCCAATATAGGGGATAAAAGTAAGTTTCTGTTCCACTTTCCCTGCCTCTTATTTGCGGATGGCTGTATCATTCGTTTTCTTCAGTGCAAGTCAATCTGCGCTTCGCTGTACTCTATTCTTGGCAGCAAATAATCTAAGCTGTCGCAGAGTTTCTCTGTACCAGTGACGTCAGCTTGTCGCACGAAGGTACAGATCTGAGTGAGTCTTTTTTCTATAGACAGCGTGTCCTAGGGGACCATGTGTACTTCCCTTATTAGCATCTCTAAAGCTGGAAGATATTTCTTACTTTCAAGCTCCATTGTCAATTGTATGTTTCCATGGACACTGTTCAGGCAGTCCAGTAACTCAGTCAGGGCCTGTCTGCCACGCTCCCACTTGACGAAGGGTCATCCACGAAAATTACTTGCTCTCATTTTGGTAATGTTTGCGTTGAAAGTGATATTAACCGTCGAGCTAGAATGTATGAAGTCGCTAGAAGAAACGGTTCGTTTATTAGCCCGTTCACTACCGCTGGGATATATGTGTCGCGTGATACGTTGCCAGAGGACCATTGGGTATTTACCTTATGTAATTACTTTGTGTAATACGGGCCGACGGAAAATATTAGACACTGCAACTGAAGCTTATGCTGTCTTAATTACTATGTAGAGTTGGGACTGTATGGCAGATGTTTTATTATATTTTTTTGTGATGTGATTGCTTTTCAACTATTGAATATCCTAGGACGTCTATCATGGAGCTCTTGTAACAGTTTTAAAGAATATGGGACTCCTTCCAAAACTAAATTAATAGCACTTACTCTAACCAATGCCAAATCGAAAGTTAAGTTCAGAGGAGAAACTTCTGAAGCATTCCTTATAAAAACACATTTAAGTCATGATGACTGTCTACCACATGCTGGAATATACAGTATAATAAGAAAATGGTACAAGCACCTCCCAAAGAAGTGCTAAAAATATTGGGAATTGCTGATGATCTTAGTCTCCTAGCCAACAATGTTCAAGAAAACAGGCAACAGGTTCAATCACTACAAGAAATAGCATAGAAAAACTTCCTCAGGCTGTCATTAAAAAAAAACCAGAGGTTTTGCTCTAACTGATCCACCACTTGCAAACAGAATAACAAGAGGAGAACAATAAATCAAAATTGTTGATGAATTTAAATACGTCGGTGAAATCGTAACTTACAATCTAAATGAGAACCATCTTGGAAAAATGGAACAAAAAACTGAAAAAAGCAAATTACTTCACCAAAACGAAATACGACGAAAGAAGCCTCCCCACTGAAGCTAAATTAAAACATTAAATAATACTTACACAACCAAAAATAACTTATGCAACTGAAACCATCTTCCAAACTACTAATACACCAGAAATTAATAAAATACTAAAGACAAAAAGAAGAATAATTAGGACATTTGTACATAAGCACTATCAAATAAATGGGCATTGGAGAACAGCTTCAAGTGAAAGTGTGTGTAAGAAACAGCAATGTGCATAATCAGGAAGAAGAGTTTATCGTTCTATGGACATCTCATGAGAACACCAGCAATCAGAATTAGCAAGGGAATTATTAAAAAAAATTGTGCCACAGTAAGAGTAACACTGAATGGACCACATAAATTAAGGAAGATATAAGAGAACTCCAAATGACAATAAATGAAATAAAAAACTAAACAGAGAAAATCAGAATACTGCAAGACACAGAAGCCAGACTACAAATGAAGACCAATAAAAGAGCTACAGAAGAGGCATCTCAGATGGAGCAAGAAAGAAAATATCCGAAAGAATGAAAAAGTATTGGGCAGACAGATGGGCAAAACTCCTTTTTTAAACAATAAAATTTCAGTAATCCCTAAATAACCACTGCACTATTGGACTGTATTATTGCATTATTATTGAATTTCATTGCATTACTGAATAACAGCAACCTGTATAAACCTTTGTATAACTGGCTAGAGTGTTCCAGTGAAGACCATAAAATAAAAAAATGAAATAAAAATAAATTCATCGTTTTAATTTCCCCTCTTGTGTTTCTGCATAAATGCAAACTTAACTCACGCAATCTAATGGGGAGAAGGTGTTGTGAGAATTATATGCGTTCACCTATAGAAAATATTGTACTCTATTCAGGCACCTTATACCCTGAAAAACAATCGCACCACCACGAAGGAATAGTGTTTATATATACGAAAGGTGGTAGGCTCGTTCCTACTTCTGAAGGATGACGTCTGTTCACATTTCGCGCCAGTCCCATAAGAGTAGTGCCAGGAGCACCGCTATGAGGATGCAGATCAGGTTATTACTTTTTTATTTATTCGTATGGCTGACATCACTTTAAAATTACAGGTACATAAGATTGTTGTTGTTGCTGTGGTCTTCAGTCCTGAGACTCGTTTGATGCAGCTCTCCATGCTACTCTATCCTGTGCAAGCTTCTTCATCTCCCAGTACCTACTGCAGCCTACATCCTTCTGCATCTGCTTAGTGTATTCATCTCTTGGTCTCCCTCTACGATTTTTACCCTCCACGTTGCCCTCCAATACTAAATTGGTGAACCCTCGATGTCTCAGAACATGTCCTACTAACCGATCCCTTCTTCTAGTCAATTTGTGCTACAAGCTCCTCTTCTCCCTAATTCTATTCAATAGCTCCTCATTAGTTATGTGATCTACCCATCTAATCTACAGCATTCTTCTGTAGCACCACATTTCGAAAGCTTCTATTCTCTTTTTGTCTAAACTATTTATCGTCCACGTTTCACTTCCATACATGGCTACACTCATAAGTTATGTGATCTACCCATTTAAACTTCAGCATTCTTCTGTAGCACCACATTTCGAAAGCTTCTATTCTCTTCTTGTCTAAACTATTTATCGTCCACGTTTCACTTCCATACATGGCTACACTCCATACAAATACTTTCAGAAACGACTTCCTGACATTTAAATCCATACTCGATGTTAACAAATTTCTCTTCTTCAGAAACGCTTTCCTTGCCATTGCGAGTCTACATTTTATATCGTCTCTACTTCGACCATCATCAGTTATTTTGCTCCCCAAATAGCAAAACTCCTTTACTACTTTAAGTGTCTCATTTCCTAATCTAATTCCCTCAGCATCACCCGACTTAATTCGACTACATTCCATTATCCTCGTTTCGCTTTTGTTGATGCTCATGTTATATCCCATTTTCAAGACACTGTCCATTCCGTTCAACTGCTCTTCCAAGTCATTTGCTGTCTCTGACAGAATTACAATGTCATCGGCGAACCTCAAAGTTTTTATTTCTTCTCCATGGATTTTAATACTTACTCTGAACTTTTCTTTTGTTTCCTTTATTGCTTGCTCAATATACAGATTGAATAAAATCGGGGATAGGCTACAACCCTGTCTCACTCCCTTCCCAACCACTGCTTCCCTTTCATACCCCTCGACTCTTATAACTGCCATCTCCTTTCTGTACAAATTGTAAATACCCTTTCGCTCCCTGTATTTTACCCCTGCCAGCTTCAGAATTTGAAAGAACGTATTCCAGTGAACATTGTCAAAAGCTTTCTCCAAGTCTAGAATTGCTAGAAACGTAGGTTAGGCTTTTCTTAATCTAGCTTCTAAGATAAGTCGTAGGGTCAGCATTGCCTCACGTGTTCCAACATTTCTACGGAATCTAAACTGATCTTCCCCGTGGTCAGCTTCTACCAGTTTTTCCATTCGTCTGTAAAGAATTCGCGTTAGTATTTGCAGCTGTGACTTATTAAACTGACAGTTCGGTAATTTTGACAACTGTCAACACCTGCTTTCTTTGGAATTGGAATTATTATATTCTTCTTGAATTCTGAGGGTATTTCACCTGTTTCATACATCACGCTCACCAAATGGTAGAGTTTCGTCAGTAGTTCTCATGAATGTTGTCTACTCTCGGGGCCTTGTTTCGACTCAAGTCTTTCAGTGCTCTGTCAAACTCTTCACGCAGTATCGTATCTCCCATTTCATCTTCATCTACATCCTCTTCCATTTCCGTAATATTGTCCTCAAGTACATCGCCCTTGTATAGACCCTCTTTATACTCCTTCCACCTTTCTGCTTTCCCTTCTTTGTTTAGAACTGGGTTTCCATCTGAGCTTTTGATATTCATACAAGTGGTTCTCTTTTCTCCAAAGGTCTCTTTAATTTTCCTGTAGGCGGTATCTATCTTACCCCTAGTGAGATAAGCCTCTACATCCTTACATTTGCCCTCTAGCCATCCCTGCTTAGTCATTTTGCACTTCCTGTCGATCTCATTTTTGAGACGTTTGTATTCCTTTTTGCCTGCTTCATTTACTGCATTTTTATATTTTCTCCTTTCATCAAATAAGTTCAATATTTCTTCTGTTACCCAAGGGATTCTACCAGCCCTCGTCTTTTTACCTGTTTGATCCTCCGCTGCCTTCACTATTTCATCCCTCAGAGCTACCCATTCTTCTTCTACTGTATTTTTTGCCCCCATTCTTGTCAATTGTCCCCTTATGCTCTCCCTGAAACTATGTACAACCTCTGGTTCTTTCAGTTTATCCAGGTCCCATCTCCTTAAATTCCCACCTTTTTGTAGTTTCTTCAGTTTTAATCTACAGTTCATAACGACTAGATTGTGGCCAGAGGCCACATCTGCCCCTGGAAATGTCTTACAATTTAAAACCTGGTTCCTAAATGTTTGTATTACCATTATATAATCTATCTGATACCTTCTAGTATCTCCAGGGTTCTTCCATGTATACAACCTTCTTTCATGATTCTTGAACCAGGTGTTAGCTATGAGTAAGTTATGCTCTGCACAAAATTCTACCAGGCGGCTTCCTCTTTGATTTCTCTCCCCCAATCTATATTCACCTACTATGTTTCCTTCTCTCCCTTTTCCTACTCTCGAATTCCAGCCACCCATGACTAATAAATTTTCGTCTCCCTTCACTACCTGAACAATTTCTTTTATCTCATCGTACATTTCATCAATTTCTTCATCATCTGCAGAGCTAGTTGGCATATAAACTTGTACTACTGTAGTAGGCGTGGGCTTCGTGTCTATCTTGGCCACAATAATGCGTTCACTATGCTGTTTGTAGTAGCTTACCCGTACTCCTATTTTTTATTCATTATTAAACCTACTCCTGCATTACCCCTATTTGATTTTGTATTTATAACCCTGTATTCACTGGACCAAAAGTGTTGTTCCTCCTGCCACCGAACTTCACAAATTCCCGCTATATCTAACTTTAACCTATCCATTTCCCTTTTTAGATTTTCTAACCTACCTGCCCGGTTAAGGGATCTGACATTCCACGCTCCGATCCGTAGAATACCAGTTTTCTTATTCCTGATAACGACGTCCTCTTGAGTAGTCCTCGCCCGGAGATCTGAATGGAGGACTATTTTACCTCCGGAATATTTTACCCAAGAGGACGCCATCATCATTTAATCATACAGTAAAGATTAGTAATACTATATATAACACGAATATGAAAACACAAAACTAACTAAATGTCAATATCTAGGTTTGTGATCCATGTAAGAGCCGTATCGTCAGTTTTCATGAGGTCACTCCAACTCTCTTGGTAGGAAGGCAAGAGGCATTCATCTCTAATGTGCTTGATTGTCTGTTTAGGAGCCCCACAGTCACAAACTGGAGACTCCGTAGCAACCCATCTGTAAAGAGAGTCTGCGCATTGTTCAGTTTGAGCCACAGTTCCCTGTCGAGTTCCGTGCCAGCAGTATTACAATTATACTTTCGAAACCACTCACGCTCTTCAGGATTTTCAATGATTTGACAGTTCTGGTTCCACAGGTCTCTCGCCCCAATATTACTGGAATCTAACTTTTCTGCTTGCCGTAATGGTGGGTTTCTTGAACGGAGTCTATTTTGTAGTAAACTTAGTATGTTTCCCTGTATGGGTAATTCCATTTTCTCCTCTAACTTGCGGTATTCCCTAAGCAAGGCTTCGCTTCTGCGGATTGCGTGTGGATAGATGTTGCTCAGGAGAGGAAGCCAATAAATCGGCGTTGGTCGAATTGCCTCAGTTATTAACCGCATAGTGTTGTTCAACAAAACGTCGATCAAGTTGGTGTGGCAGCTGTTTAGCCACACGGGAGAACAATACTGGGCTGCTGAGAAGACAAAGGCAGTGGATGATGTGCGCAGGGTATCTGCTGAAGCGTCTTATGCAATTCCACAAAATTTCTGAATAATGTTATTTATTTCATGTTTCTGCTACCAGTCACTTTTTATTTTATTTTATGCTTAATCTGACATAATGCAACGCGTTTCGAACATGTTCTGTTCATTTTCATGCGTCAATATATACATACATACATAGAGAAATGTTACTTAATAATAAACAGTCTTAATCTAGATTAGTCTAGAAAACTTTATCCATTGTTTTTTAATTTTTTATGTAGCTGCTGTTGTGTCATTTGGGGGGAAGGAGGGGGGCAGTGTATGTCTAGAAATCGAAATGAGTGATGTCCTCTGCTGGTTTTCTTCTCTGTTGTTGACTATGTATATTACAGCCTGTAGATAGATTTGCTTGAGTTCTCAGTTACGAAAATACCGTGAAAGGTTTTTATATGACAGTTGATCACTTACAATTTCATCTGAATAATGTTATTACGCGTTTTTATCTTGGCAGCGGTATTTTCAAGATGTTTCCTACATGAGAAGGTGAGGCCAAGGGTGACGCCAAGGTACTTAGGGTAGTTGTTATGGCAAAGAGTGTTTCGATTAAGTTTCACTCTGAGCTTCACGTTAGCTCGTTCGTTGTTCAGATGGAATATCCATACTTCAGTTTTACTTGTACTGGGTTTAAGTCGCCATTTTTTTAACAATAGGCGCTCATAATGGCTAGATCTTCTGTGAGAATTGCCTCCGCTCATCAAAGGTTCTTGGTTCTAGAAGCAAGAGCAATATCGTCTGCGTAGCAGAATTTTGCTGACCTGGTACTGGGGAGAGCGCAGATATATAGGTTGGATAATAGGGGGGCTAAGGCGGAGCCCTGTGGTAGACCATTACTTAACTTCCTCTCCTTGCTCACATGTTCTCAAAAGTAAACACGGGAATATCTATTGTTTATCATGGTATTGATGAGAGTTACAGTTTGTCTGCAACGGATTGTTTATAAGTACTGCTCAAAAGGAAAATTGCCCTGAAGGTTGGCCAGCTGGTTTACCTGCTTTCAAAACTGCCACTATTTTTGTTCTCTTAGGTCGTTGGGCAGTGATCCACTGTCTAGGATGTTGGAGAAGAAACGAACCCGCCATTTTTTTCTATCATTACCCATGTTTATCAGAAATTCCGGGTGTTAATTATCCAGACCAGGTGCTTTACTACTTTTCGTTTGTGTCATGGCATATCCAAATCAGTCAGTGTAAATGGTGAAGAGAATTTGGATTCGTTTGGGTACTGAGCTTTTAGGGACGTGAGTTCTTGTTTAATTTTAGAAGCATATTGCTTGTCACGGGATGATCCAGATGTTTCAACTAAATGGTTAGCGATTTGGTTACCTGAAAAACCAGGTTTATGCCCGGATTTATAGGAGGCTCCGCCAAGCTTACGCAGAAGGCACCATGCATTTCTTCTTGAGTGTCTGAAGTTTACTTTTTCTACCATCACACGCCATAGCACTCTTCTAGCAGCGTCAAGACCTTGGAGGAGGTCGTCTGCAATATCGCTGTCGCCAGTTTCGCTATCCTGTTCATAAAGTTGTTCACAATGTTCATTCCAGCCTGGTATGTATTCCTTTCTATACCCACGAGGAACAAACTTCTTCACAACAGTAAGAACAGCCCAAACGAATCGAGGGTAGTTTATAGGTTCCGATTGAATAAATCAGATATATTTATCTAGGTGGTCAGCAAAACTCCGCCAATCAGCCCTGCGGAAATTCCATCTTGGTTGTGCTACAGACCTAGCTATTGGCACAGAGAGCCCCATATCCAGGATTACTGCACTGTGCTGGCTGTGTGGGAAATTAGGTATGACCTCCCTGGACATAGGTACTGGGTGGCCTCTACATTCCAGGGACACAAAGCAGAGATCCGGGTTGTAATCTCTTCGCCAAACTGCCGATCTCAAAGTTCCCAAATCCTTGTCATCATAAACCAGGTATAGATTTTCATTTTCAGCCCAGTCGTTGAGTGCAACACCACACTCATTGTCACGTTCATAGTTCCAGTGACCGTGGTGACCATTAAAAACTCCAGCATAAATCGATGGGAGGACAGTAATTGGCAGAACATCCAGTGGTCATGGCACAATTGGTGGATTCTAAATATTGTTTATAATGGACTCCTCCACTTGCGTAGAGACATAATGGATCTCATTTTCTGTATCCGTTGACATGAAACGAGCTGCTCGATATTGCCAAGTGGCACTGTCGAGAGGGAAAGCCATCGTTTTCGGCGTGACGGACGCACTGAGCCCAAACCATTGCGAATGGCGACTTCAGTGATGTCAAGCGAGAGCTCATTGGATAGCTGGATGGATGTCTTTTGTGTTTCCTGATGAACGTTGGTTCTGCCACAGTGCCAGTGACGGCTGTGTGTTGGTTAGGAGGCCATTGTAGGGCCTGCAGCCAATCTGTTCACGTGCCAGACGACACACTGGACCTACACCTGGAGTTATGATCTGGGGTGCAATTTCATATGAGAAGTGCGAAACTGTACGTCAGTCTGATTATTCGACCTGTTGTGCTGCCGTTCATGAATAATATTGCAATGATGTCCCATATTCCCTCGAATATGGGACATCATGGGACGACAAACGTATTCCCGATATTTCGTTATTCTACATAAATTATTTTTTGGTGCTGTAATTTTTTCTATCAGTGTATTTTAAAATAATACCTTTTTTTTTAAATGAAATATTCTACCACATTCCATAGTTTCCAGTTTAGGGACCCTAGTTGGACATAAAACTCTTTAAAATGTTTTCTGTGAGTGTAGGTAATCAGTAACTAACGAAATTTGTATTTTTAAAATTTTTTGTGGTGGTCACAAAGTATCCCCCACGTCCTTGGTAGTACTTGTGAGTTATTATTGCTAAGTGTGTATGCTAAAAGACAGTTTCAGGTACTAGACCATACTTACACATCTGTACCTCTTTATAAAGTATGTTTTTATTATAAAAGAACGATCATAAATTTTGGGGCAGCGCTGTGTACCTGGCGAAGAGATCCTTTGCTTCTAAGTTTTCCCTGACAGAATTTAAAATGGAAGTGTTCGAAAGCAGTAAAATAATTAAGCTTTCAATAGCATGCAGCGCCTTTCAAGATCAATACAATAATGAGGATAATGACCCGTGTTAGACGTAAATACGAAGGCACCGAACAGCGCCGACATTAGGTAACACCTGGTCCTCTGCTAATTCAGAATTAAATATAGTCAGTTTGACCATAATCATTAGTAATTGTTATCAGTGCTAGCGAGTGGAATTAGTAACAGTCGGTTATTTTACAACACGCTGAACATTCGTACAAGTGTCAAAACTGCAAACTAGTAATACGTTAGCTAACCACATGTTGTGCGAGTTTACAGAGTCAACACCGAATTCCTCATGTGAAAGAACATGGGAAAGCTAAGTAAAAGATCTAGCAAATGGACTCCATGATATATTAGCGAAAGGACACTTCTGTCACAAATGAAAATCCTGATCAGTAAGAATGTCCTTTCTTTAAAAACAAACTGACACTTCGGTGAAATAATTGCCTCATTAAACACTAGGACAGGGAGCAGTTCCTCAGCAAAACAAACCAACCTATTAAAGATTTGGGAAGCGAGTGTCTGAAGTGTAATATATTTTAGCTGCTCTAACGGGATGGAATATCCGATATTCAAATCTACGATACACAAGTCACTTCAAGTCAAAAATATGTGTGCCTTGTAACACTATACGCCGCAGAAACAGGTTCATCGTATTTATAAGAAGGTCGCGCACTGCCTGTTTAAGCTGGGCACAGGATGATCAGTTGGTTTGGGTGAGGGGACCAAAGAGCGAGGTCATCGGTCCCATCGGATTAGGAAAGGCTGAAGTAAGTCGGCCATGATCTTTCAAAGGAATTACCCACCATTTTCCCGAAGCAGTTTAGAGAAATCACGGAAATCTTAAATCAAGGTGGGCGGACACGGGTTTGAACTTTCGTCCTCTCGAATGCGACTCCAGAGTGCTAACCACTGCGCCACCTCGATCGGTCTGAGAACACGTTTCCCGCGCTCACTTTCTTGCCTTCGTTATTTCCCACATTTTCTTATGGAATAATTAATGTATACCGAGCCCTTTCAATAAATCAATGCACGAGTGGTGGAGTAATAACCGCACGACGCATATCGTTAGAGCTGTAGTGTGTTCTGTGGTTGCTCGCTTGGACCTGTTCTCCTGATCACAATTTTGTTGCCAGATTATTATACTCCAGGGTCAGTTAATATTAATGCCGGATGGCGAGCATCGCTTCACGTTTTTATTTTCTTTTGCTGTACGTGAACTTTGTTTCACTGCGTTATACAAATTCAAAAATATTTCAGATTATTCTCTTTTTTTACAAAGAACAGTTTATAATACAAAATCACAAATTAACGTACATTCAGTAGCGATTCCAACGGATTCCAACGAAGTAATACAAAGCAAATACATCCACGTAAATTACTTATATCTTTGGGTCCCACTTTAATCGAGTTAGGGATACAAAATACCAGTATTTTCATTTAGTACACTTTTGCGGTAGCTACAGTATTTGTCCAAACTCTCCATTTACCCACAGTCAAGTAAAGTACAGGATGAGGCAGAAAAATGAACTATTTTAAGTAATCTCTAAGAGTGGAATGTTATTATTGGCGACACTTAATATCAGTCACACGTTCCAGGCAGGTCCACCATTTGCCAAGATGGAGCAGTGGAGATGGTCAGGACGTGCTGTGGCTGTGAAGGCCTCTCACGAGGACGGTGACTGTGTGTTGCTGCTGCTAGGCGGGAATACCGCCGTCAATTCGGAGTTGGACGGAGTGATCCTTTACCGTCGGCACATGAAATCATGTTGTGGGTGAAAAACATTGAAGTAGCAGGAAGCGCACTTCAGCTGAAATCGCCAGGAAGGCCCAGAAGTTGTCACTCACAGAAACGGATAGAGGACGTTACTGTCGCGAGGATAATGCTCAACAACTCCACAAGGCCCCTTACACGGCCAGAAAGCCACAGTTTGGTGCTCTGTCTCCTCAATGGACATAATAGATACTTTCTTTTTTCAGGACGAACATGAACTCGCCACCACAGCCACATCTCAGCGGTACGCTGCCATCGGTGGCACATTCCTCGCACCTGAACTTGAACAGTTTCCTGCCAATAAGTCTTGGTTTTGGCAAGATGGTGCTACGTCTCAATGTCCTCAAATTTCAATGACATCAGAGAATAGATGGTTTGGCAACCAATTCCTTTCAAGGATTAGAGACATTTTGTGGCTTTCAAGGCCTCCCGACTTATCGATCTGTGACTATTTCTTTTGTGAGTCCCTTAAACAAAGGGCGCAAGAGAGACTTCTGCACACAATTGCCGAAATGAAAGACCGCATTCACGCTGAAATCTGAATCATTCCTATAAAGTTGCTTGTATGTCCAATAAACGATCTACAGCGAAGATTGCAAGGGTCAACGTAACAATAGTGTCCATCTATAAAACATCATTTCCCAAACATGAACGGTGCGTGAAATGGCAATACGCAAGGGTTTCGTTGTTGTGAACAAAATTTCTTACAGTATATTTCTCTACCTGTTTCGCTATATCCAAATCGGCCCGCTTTTCTACTACACACTGTATTTTTTAACAGCTACAGATTTCTCCCGAATACGTTCACAGCCGCTACAACTCTCTCTACGCGCTTAGTACCCCGTTTACCGTATTTAATAATTCTTGAATTAGTGTCTCGTTCATACACACATCCCTACAGCTTTTATTTGTCTGCGTCACCCGCTACAGCCTTCTACGCCAGCTACTCTTATTCTTACGTTCTGTGAACGCGGCACTGGTCCGTTACTAGGCAATGTTCTTCTGAACTGGTCAACCGAGCTGCCCTTGCCGCATTTAGAAGAAGTATCGCTGCTATACATCGCCGTACTTTTGCAACCTGGTGTACACCGGGCGCCTGCTAATGGAGGTAAAGAACATGCGTATTATGTGATATACCTTAAATAGTCTGTATACCGTCCTTTTCACGCTGGAAGGTATGGATTACGGAAGGCCGATACATACTTTCTTAGCAGTGAAGTAGGAGAAAATAAAAGCTCACTTTGGCGTATAAAAGTGTACAAAAGCAAAAAATTACAAAATAATTGTTTGGGTAAAGTAAAGAGTGAAGATTCGTTTCTGTGACACATGGCCAATATTGGTGTTTGGTTGACCCGCTTTTTATCGTGACGGTTCTAAACAGTTTACCATTAATTACATTTGCGTCAACATTGTGTTTTTTATCAAACTAACTTGACTGAAAGTCTGTTGGATTAGCTTCTCCTACCTACACTGGGAAATTTTTGTCTTTTGGAGTTTATTATATCGATCATGCATAAAGTGAAATAATCAATGCTCGCTCGAATAATGATATATGTGGAACAGGTCGATTAAACGCCATGCCTAAGGTTAGGCTAGTCTAACTTCATAGCTTATGGTCCTCTTCGTCGTTCATAAACTAATCTATTAGGTCTACAACTTTGTTTTCGCCACTTGCAATAGATGGTAGCAGCGGAAAATGGTGGTGCAGGAGGCAGCTAGTAAGTGTCACAAAATAAGCTGATGCATCTGTGAGCATAGCGCCATCAGAATATTTGTCTGTTTGTGATGGCATCATAAAGATAATCTGGACGGAATATGTCAACTTCCGTGCGCAGCTCTAGTCGTCTGCTAGAAGTAATAATTTTCTGCGTTAACATGAAGAAATCTGCGGCAGAGGATCATCAAATGCTGCGTGAGATGTATGGTGAGTTACCTATTAGAGAATGGTTTCTGTGCTTCAGAAACGGTGATTCTGATGACATCGAATACCGGAGCGGCGATGGAAGAGAAAAGATTTTCGTAGCTATTGGAACCGACGGAAACAATCACTGGAGATAGTTCTCGAAAGCAATTGATGCATTTGTCCCCAATCCTGGAAGACAAATGGCCACAATACAGTGACAGTCATGAAAAGGTGATTTTGCAGCATGAGTGTGCCACGGCTTGATGATGACAACTTAAGAAATGATGAAAATACAGAACAATAGTGTAAAACTATTTTGGCAAATAGACTTAACGAAGCCAAAGATTGCGTAGGAGAGGATACTGAAGACAGATGGAAACGGTCAGTGAGACTGCTGAAACTATGCAGGCTAGAAAGAAGCAATCGAGATCCCAGGTCTGGTTTAATGAAGATTGTAGGATGAAGACAGAAGACAGAAGAAAGGAATGACGCAATAAAAAGAATGCTGGAGAGGAGAACAAGAAATACTGTAAAAGAGTACCAGGAAATGAGAGGTACATAAGGAACATAGGAGGAAAAAGAGAAAATTAGAAAAACGGTGGACTGATGAGTTAGAAGAGAGAAAGACTGCTCAGGAAACAAGGAAAATATATATGTGGGTGAAAGATATAACGAAACGATCCGAACTCAGAGTAATTACCTGTAACTGGAGGAAATCTGATTAGAGGAAAAGATCAGTTTTAGACAGATGGGTGGAGTATTTTAGTGTACTGAATACAGTAACGGAAAAGAAGGTGAGGTTGATGCTAGTATCGTAGAGGAGCTGCAGCAAGCAGTAAACAAAGGAGAAGAGTGCCAGGTATCAGCAGACGGACCTACACTGAAGAAGTTAACGGTAGTATCAAGACTCTTAAAAACAATAAAGCTCCGGGAGAAGACAATACTACAACAGAAAGGAGAACATCTGGCGGAGAAAAACTAATAAGGGTTTTGTATGAAATTATAGTGGAAAGAAAATATTGCTGAACAATGGAATACATTAATACTCTGCCCTATGCAGAAGAAACACGACAAAGCCGACCGTGCGAGTTATAGAGGAATTTCAATGCTCAATATAGTATATAATGTAATAGGAAAAAGCATGGTTGGCCCTCTAACAAGATATGTATAAATCTAAGACACTACCAGTGTGGTTTCAGAACTAATAGATCAACTACAGATAAGATTTTCACTATCAGGCAGATCCTTCAAAGATTTTATGAGTATAACATCGATGTCTACCAGCTGTTCATTTATTTCAAACAAGCTAATGATAAAATCAAAAGGGATGAACTCTCGAATGCAATGCAAGAGGCAGGCGTACCCAATAAACTGGGAAGACTAGTTCAAATGACTTGAGAATAATAGTATCTAAAGCAAAGATTGAGGGAGCATTATCAACGGCATTTGAAGTTAACCGAGGACTGCGACATGGTAATGTGCTCTCCACTATTCTGTTCAATGTCGCCTTGGACAGGGTAATACGAAAGAAACAAAGCGGTAACCCTGGGGGACCACTGTTTAATAGACTGACACAACGATCTTGCATGTGCAGATACACTGAAGAGCTTAAGAAATTGGTACACCTGCCTAAAATCGTGAAGGGCCCCCATCAGCGTGCCACAACACGACGTGTCATGGACTTGACTAATGCCTGAAGTAGTGCTGGATGGAACAGACACCATGAATCCTGCAGGGCTACCCATAAATCCGTAATAGTACGAGGAGGCGGAGATCTCTTCTGAACAGCACGTTACAAGGCATCCCAGATATGCTCAGTAATGATCATATCTGGAGAGTCTGGTGACGAGCGGAAGTGCTTAAACTCAGAAGAGCGCTCCTAGAGCCAAGCACTCTGTAGAAATTCTGAACGTTTGGGGTGACGCATTGTCCTGCTCAAATTGCCCAAGACCGTCGGAATGCACAATGGACATTAATGGATGCAGGTGACCAGACAAGATGCTTACGCACTTTGTCATTTGTGAGAGTCGTATCTAGACGTATCACGCACGAACACAGAACTGCACACTCTCCGCACCATTACAAAGCATCCAACAGCTTGAGCAGACCGCTGATGACATGCAGAGTCCGTGGATTCATAAGGTTACCGCCATACCCGTACACGTCCTTTCGCTCGATACAATTTGCAACGAGACTCATGCAATCAGGCAAAGTGTTTCCAGTCATCAACAGTCCAATTTCGGTGATGAAGGGCCCAGGCGAGGCGTAAAACTTTGTGTCGTGCAGTCATCAAGGGATCAGATTGGGCCTTTAGCTCCGAAAGTCCATAATGGATGATAATTCATTGAATGGTTCGTACGCTGACACTTTCTGATGGCCCAGCAATGAAATCTGCAGCTATTTGTGAAAGGGTTGCACTTCTGTCACACTAGACGATTCTCTTCAGTCATCGTTGGTCCCGTTCTTGTAGGATCTTTTCCCAGCCGCAGCGATGTCGGAGATTTGACGTTTTACGGGATTCCTGATACACAGGGTATGCTCTTGAAATTGTCGTACAGAGTAATCCCCACTTCGTCGCTACCTCGGAGATGCTGCGTCCTACCGCTCTTGCACCGAGTATAGCAACACGTTCTCACTCACTTAAAACTTGATAGTCTGCCATTGTAGCAGGGAGCAACCGAACTAACAACTACGCCAGACACATATTGTCTTATACAGGTGTTTCCGACCGCAGCGCCGTATTCTGCCTGTTTACATATCTCTGTAATTGAATACGTATGCCTATACCAGTCTTATTTTGGTGTATGAGTGTATAATGATGTGTTATCCAGGAGGAAACGGGACCTGAGAGAAAAGGTTAAAAAATTAGAAAGATATGGAGCGGAGATGTGGCTGACAATTAATTAGTCAAAGTGTATGTTAACTTCTAGGAAAAGGTATGGTGAAGGAGAAATGAGCATGACTTTGAATGGGGAGGAATATGAGCACTGTGAGAGCTTAAAATATCTTGGGCCCCTGGTAACTGGGAATAATCTTATGAGAGAAGAAATACATACGTGAATTGCAGCTGGTAACAGGAGTTACATTACATGGATTAAAGTATTAAAAGCATGAAGCCTTAGTAGGAATCTGAAGCTGACTGTGTATCCTACAACAGTGACACCTGTGGTGATGTATGTTTCGGGGACTGGGACGATAAGGCAAAACGATGGGGAGTTGTTGCAGAGATAGGAAAGGAAGATACTAAGCAAAATCTACGGACAAATGGATGATAGGGGAGCTTTGGTGAATCGGAAATAATGAGGAGATCAGAGAGGTGCATAACAAAGCAGGTATCGTGACACAAATAAAGAATAATAGACTAAGTTAGTTGGGAAGTACACAGAGACTGGTGAAGATCAGGACAGCCAAGAAACAGCCAAGAAAGTTTTCAAAGGAAAACCAGGGGGACGCCATCTAAGGGGCAGCCCAAGAATCACATGGCTAGATAACGAGGAGGAGGACTTGAGAAGAGTGGGAGTCAGAAGATGGAGAGCCGAGGCACCCAGCAGAGAAGATTGGGCGTAGATTGTCCAGGAGGCCAAGGCCCTACATGGGCTGTAGCACCAATTAGTAAGCAAGTAAGTAAGATGTATGGTGATGGACCTTTTAGTGAAAGTACTTGTAGAGAATGCTTACAGCGCTTCAATAACTGTGATTTTGACATCGGAGACCGGCATAGCGGTGGAAGTGGGAAGCCTTTCAAAGCGACTGACACAGAGTGGAAACAGTCACAAGAGATACTTGTCGAGAGCAATTGATATTTTTGAGCGGAACACTGGAAGGCAAACGGCCACAGTACAGAGAAAGGCATGAAAAGGTGATTTTGCATCATGACAGCGCTCGACCTACTGTCGCAAAACCCGTCAAAACGTGCCTGGAAACGTTGAAATGGGAAGTAATAACCCACTCGCCGTATTCTGCAGACGCTGCTCCCTCTGACTGCCACCTTTCTTGGACATTTACACAAGGCCTGGCTGACCAGTGCTTCCGGTCATATGAGTAAATGCAAAATTAGATCGATTCATGGATCTCCTCAAAAGATGCCCAGTTCTTCCGCCGCGGGATTCCTATGCTATCCGAGAGACGGGAGAATGTGGTGACCCGCAGACGATTTTCGAATGTGACGAGGCCTGAAATGTTGAAAAATTTATGGAAAGAAGTTTTGGTTAAAGTTACATAATTTATTGAACAGCACATGGTTGGCTGTGCTTGAGATCTGTAAGCGTACCTGGCGCTGTACAAACATCAGCACGCTGCCGAGGCATTTACCAGCGACAGGGAGCACTGAACTGTGTGCAGCGACATCTTCTGGCGAAAATGTCGTTTGTAACGCTGCCCAGCGTTGACAGCCATCTCACGTTGGTAAAAAGCTTTCCTGTGTGCTGCTGTTCGTACCGAATCGATTATCATTGCTACAGCTCTCAAACCCAACCAGTCACGGAATACTCATGAAATTATATGACTGTATCCCGACACATTTGTGTTTAACGAGTTTAACATTATACTGAAAGTGCCTACAAAGAGGAAACATCGAAGTATACAAAGTAAAAATAAAGTAGATATAAAAAACAACCAAAGCAGGAAGCCAATTTATTTCAAGCGGCTTACCTCTGGCGAGGAACCTGTTGCAACTAAAAGGTATTAAATGAGATTGTAGCCTAATCGGTTTTTGGGATTTTTTTAAACATTGTTGTTTGTTATCTTCTAGTTTTTCAGCGAGCAGAGAGTGCTATTTGTCGCTTATCGATTAATATCTAATTGCTTGGTATATACTTAGGACTATATTATTTTACTAAACTGTGATGTGATATTGCAATTCATTTCCTTTTATGTTTCAGTCGTCCTGAGCTATGGTCCTACACGTTACCATTCTCTCAATTTTTTACATATCCCAGTATTTTTTTCTTATAACAACTTTGTTAGTCAACTGAAGCTTACGTATATCTTTTGCTTTTCTCGCTGGTGTGGTACTGATTCCATCCCACTGATCTTCTAAGGTATATCTTGCTGCGGTACCATCTGATACTACGTGCATCCCTCTAGCGGAATACATTTGGTATTTCATTTAGGTCACGTCTCCTCGCGATTTTAGATCCTATTTAGGTACATATCGATAATAATATCAGTACAGTTTCTGTTTCTGACGCATATGTATTACCGTGGAATGTCTGAAACGTTTTGCACATTTTTTGCTAAATTTTCTACAAAAATTTAATGATGAAAATTCTAATAGAGAGAGGGAAATGAGACTAGGTGATAATCCGCAATTTGTCGTCTACAGTTGACATATGTAGGGGAGAGCTGCCTTTATTTTACGGGCACCCCCACCACAAAATACGTACCTCACGCACTGTGCGATGTTTTGTAACCTCAGCGTGAAATACATGCTTCTTTGAGCCATATTATCTTTTGCTTATTGAGGAACAGGTCATATGAAGACTGCTTTCATTTTGTTGTAGTTTTCTTCTACCGTAACCTTTTTTTTTTTTTTGAGCACGTGGCGAAGAGAATTAGCATTACAACGTAAATGGTCACATGATGTTTTATTTTTGATTAATATGCATTAAACAACTTTAATTTGCAGACGTTCACAACTCTGAATTCGTTGTGTTTGATTTGTACGAAACTGAGAAAAGGAAAAAGGCGACGTTGCCTATAATGCACCGCAATAAGCTACAGTTACAGTTTAAGAAACATGCTCCTATACTTGTTTAGCATTATTAGTGCAACATAATGCTTACATATGATGTGGTGGATTTTACACGTGTTTTTATGCTAAGTTATTGATCGAACAATAATGTTGTATTATAATATGGTAACATAAAGGTGTTATGACAAATGAAGCGCAGATGAATTGGACATAGTTGTAACAGTATATCTAAATGGCAATCATAGATTAAATGTATATGAACAAATATAAAATGTTTCTAAGCTAAATATTATGAGACATACTGGAAATGAGAAGGAAAACGCCAACGGGCATGTTAAAATGTTTTCCAACAAAGCTGAAAACGAATTGGCATGATATACTCTTAAATTCCAAGAGATTATGGTCCATTTAAGCTTCTCGGACGTAGTAAAACTTGCGTTAGACTTTGCAGAACGAGTCTGATTGTCCCATAGTTTCGATGCAGAAGGAGCAACAACAGACAAAAACAATGCTGAAGCTGTCCATCGAATCAAAGATGAAGAAAATTAGAACTACAGTTCGACCTGTGAAATGGAAGTGTATCGGAGATTGCGGGAGGCCATTACAGAGACTCATTCCTAAAACACAGAAATGGCGTAGTGAGTTTTTGATGAAGACCAAATGGAAGAAGTGACCAGACGCATGAAATAAGAAAATGTGGGCTCCTGCCAAGTGCACAGGGGGAGGGAACGCAGGGAAGAAGTTGTATCCCGATGCATACAAATAGTGTTTTAGGAACTAAAACTTGGAACATTTCCTTAAACTTTGACTAATACGTATCTTTAAGTACAGAGATATAGTTTACAAGGGAATTACAAATTAAGAAACCAGATTCTCAATTTCTTCAGCCTGTAGATGTTTATAAAATTAAGTGCAGTGTGTTTAGCTTTCCAAGAGTTTGAGTTCCTTAAATCAGACAACGAGAACAACATCCTACAGTTGAGGATGACAATGTTCAAATGATTTTATAACGCAATTTTCAGTCTATAGTGAATAAAATATCAAATGTGATACAATTCAGACACCTCTCACGTACTTGTTCAGGTTATTGTGTGCAGTCGTAAGGATAAGATTATTTTAATAGCTACGAAATTATTTCTCTCTCCTTTTGCTTAATTTCAGCAGATTCGCTATCAGTTGTACTATTTATTACAATTTCCACGATTGTAATTTCGACTTTCGATCATTTTAATGTGGTTGAATGTGCTGAAAATACAGCAACCATCAGTAAAACGAATAAAAACACTTTAAACCTGTGTTCACTCTATTAATGTTGACAACTGCTGTGTTCTCGGAAGAAACAAAGATTTATCGTTTCTATTTCGTTGGTACGGAACTCAGTAAGAACTGCGAGACTGCGTTGCAGCTTACGTCTACTCACAGATTACATCTGGAATTCTTATTTGTTTGTGTGAAACACATTAGCAGGTAACCTGAAGTGGGACAAAGAAACGTACATCTACAACTACATACACACTGCGCAAGCCACCGTGCGGTGCGTAGTGGAGAGTACCCTCGTACCCTGATCCAATACTAGTCATCTCCTTTTCTGTTCCACACGCAGCTAGAACGAGGTGAAAACGGCTGTCTGTGCACTAATGAGGCGAAACTTACGACCACGTGCTTAATAGCGTGTCTGTTCGTCTTTGGAACGAAATACATCACTCATTCTGCGTATCAGGGATCCGGCAGTTTGTAGGTAGGTTTGTGGATGTATGTGGCATTCTATGTCTACGGACAGATCATGTAACTCGCATAAATAACGAGCCGCTGATTTACAAATGGTTCAAATGGCTCTGAGCACTATGGGACTTAACATCTGTGGTCATTAGTCCCCTAGAACTTAGAACTACTTAAACCTAACTAACCTAAGGACATCACACACATCCATGCCCGAGGCAGGATTCGAACCTGCGACCGTAGCAGTCGAGCGGTTCCGGACTGAGCGCCTAGAACCGCTAGACCACCGCGGCCGGCGCGCTGATTTACATACCGGATGATGGGGCCAGATATCGACTCAGATGGGTTCCATGGAATTTACATCAGGCAATTTTGGTCGTCTAGACGTTTACGTGAGTTCACTCCTCAAACCATAGTAGTAAGGATCTTGTTCCGAGACACGAGCGGTTATACTGCTGTGAGTTAACATCGCCGACGGGAAAGACATCAAGCGTTAAGGGATACAGAGGGGAATGTCTCCCACAGCATAATACTGCTCCCACCAACCTGTGTCTGTGCTGTGCTGCACGTTTCGAGCCGCGGTTCACTTCGATGACGGCACTTGTGGAGACAACCAGTGACTCAGTGTAGGAAAAATGTGATTCACCGTATGGGTCGAGGCGTTTCTATTAATCGGCTGTAGAATCCCAATAGCCCTTTGCTCATTGCAATCATAACTCACAATGTCGTTGGATCAACATGCGAACATGTAGGCGTGGTCTGCTGCGGAGCTCCATGTTCTACAACATATGATGAACGGGGTGCTCCGAAATACCTTTGCGTGCACCAGCATTCTACTCTTTCGGCAGATATGTCACAGATCATACTTTATAGAACACGCTTTAAACTTCCTCCATGAGAAGAAAGTCGCTTTCCCTCAAGGAAGCATCTCCGTAATACTTGCGTATTGTTCGGACCTACCAGTGACAAATCTAGCAGCGTGTCTCTGAATTGCTTCGATGTCCTCGTTTTTAATCCGACCTGGTACGTATCCATAACAAATTAGCAGAATTCAAGAGTAGGTCGTACTAGTGTCCTACATGCGGTCGCCTTTAAGGATGAATGACACTTTCCCAAAATTCTCCCAATGAACCGAAGCTATATATATAGATATTTAAACGTCAATGTGTCAAGCAGGTCACTACTAATGCTGTATCCGAAAACTACAGGTCTGTTTTTCCTACTCATCCGTATTAACTTACATTTAGCTCTAGATGCCATTTATCACATCAACTAGAAATTTCGTCTGAGTCATCTTACATCTTCTTACAGTCAGTCAACTTCGATACCTTCCAGTACAACACAGCATCATCACCAAATAACTGCAGATTGCTGCTCACCCTCTTCACAGATCATTTACGAATATAATAATTAACAATGGTTCTGTCTCACTTCCCTGGGGCGCTCCTGACGATGCTCTTGTCTCTGATGAAAATTCGCCGTTGAGGACAACATACTGGGTTCTGTTAGTCTTCGAGCCACTCGCATATCTGGGGATCTATTCCATATGGAATTTGCCTGTTTTCCTTATCCGTAATTCGCAGTATTGCACGTGAGAAAAGAGAAAGCTGAGTTTCGCATGAGCGATGCTTTCGAAAACCATGCTGACTCGTGGACATAAGCGTGTCGGCATCAAGAAAATTTATTGTATTTAAACTGGGAATACGTTCACAGATTCTGCAGCAAGCCGATGTTAGAGATATTGGTCTGTAAGTTTGCGAGTCCTTTCGTCTGCCCTTTTTTTATAGTGTAGACACCCATTAACCCACCTTCCATTCAACAGCAGATTAAAGTTTAACATGTTACCGTCGTCATAGCTTCCTTCTCGGTATATCCCCGCTGTCTTTCTTCCGTCCACCGGGGAATCAGTATTTCTGGCTCGTAGTCAAGACTGTCCCAGATTTCCTCCAAACTACCCATTTCTTTAATTATTCCCTTAAACTCATCTGCTAACTGTTCAATATTATTTCTTTCTCTTCCCAGGAGCAGTCATCTAGATCCTCCGATATTACTGCATCATAACTAGTTGACTTGTACTACTGTTTGTTTATCATTATTTCCATTCGAAAGGAATGAAACATTACGTGATAATCATTTAACACAATTTTGATAGCACCGGTATTACTGTAACAGCATACATTCCCTTTCTTTAGTATTGGTAGTAGCAGTATTGGTAATATTAGTATTATGAGGTGCAATTCATGAGCTAGGCAAAGTTCAGCGTCAACTCCCCTAAGACAGTTTAGACGTTAGAAAGGGCTGAATTCCTTACTATTGCTTCGTAAAATAAGTATGTAAATAAATGAATTAACAAATAAATGAGTTTTCTGTAGAAAATATCCTACAATTGTAGTTATAGCACATAACTTGTTAGCTGCACCAAAATTTCCTTACACAGGTATATCTCGAATGATATATGTTGTCCTACAGCCATATAATCACTATAACTCATAGGACAATAAGCGTTACAGTTAATGATCGTCAGTTTTCCATTTTTGTTATTCTTAGTTACAAAAGATCGCTATCGAACATTGTACAAATTTCGATATCAGGTAAATTCATCCCCTAAGCCTGGAGGTATTATTAAATTTATCTGCTTAGTAACAGACTTTTCGAAGGTTCACCAGCGCGTACAACTAAGTACTGCTCTTCACAGAACTAGTTTTCAGGGCTTTCTGCCCAAAACTATGCTTTACATAAACATGTGGTTATGGGCGGCTCAGTTACTTCAGTACGAGAATAGCACCTATGTTCAATAATGAAAATCGTATCAGAGTCATTTAAAAATATTCTCAACTCAGCTTCATTCATACTGAGGTGACAAAGGTCATGGGTTAGCGATATGTACGCACAGAGACGGTGTTAGTGTGGCGTGCACAAGGTGTAAAAGGGCAGTGCATTGACGGATCTGTCGTTTGTACTCAGATGATTCATGTGAAAATGCTTCCCTTTGAACGTGGGATAGTAACTGGTGATTCACGCATGGGATATTCAACTTCGGTAATATTCAGGGAATTTCATATTCAGAGGCCCACAATTTGCTGGAGTACGCCTTCGCCAGCACACCGGTCGGCACTGGGAAACACTGTACAGCAGGCTCTGAACTAGGCATCCCCATGAGGACAGGAGACCAGGACACGCCCCCAGGGAACGCGCCGATGACGCCCCCTGGGCCGCGTGCATATAGGCAGCCGTCGACGACCGACCTGTCTCCCTCGTCAGCCCCCCTTTTCTCCCCTCATCAGTCCGGGTCCACCCCCCACCCCCATCCCTCCATCGGCCATAGGTTGTGGTGCGTCATCTCCGTGATAATTTTTTAGTGCAGTGTTTATGTGAGTGTTCAGTGTTGAATTTCCGCCTTTTCACAATTTAAAAGGTCACCGTTTCTATCGCCTGCTTTTATTGTTTACTACTTCTTATCACATTTTTAAATATTTTGTAGGCTGAAGAGCGACGTACTAAGCTGCTACCAGCCCAGTCCATGCAGGGGGGGGGGGGGGGGAGATCGAAACCCAATTCAGAAAAAAACAGCTCTCCCATTCTCTCATCTAGGTATACTGCCTTGCTATGTCGCATCGAGACTCAGCTGGCATTGCGCCTCAATATGCCACACTGTGCTCTAGTCTTACACAGCGATAGTCGTCGTCTCGCACCTTAGCTAGCTATGAGGAATCGTTAGACATAGTATTTTGATTGCTGTTAACCAAAGAACTTCAGATTGGACATCATTGAAATTAAGCACCACGTGTGCATTTTTTGTTGTAGTGAGAGGAAACCGTCCACCCACCTATCATTCCACCCTCCCCTCATGCAGCCAGGAATCACGAAACACCACGGGAGGGCACAGCCACAACAAGTGGCGACGATTCTGATCAACAAGTTTTATTTAATTATCATGTGTTCTAGGTTGCTGCCGGGGAGCTGCCGTTAATGATTGTACACGCAAAAAAAAAGCCGGCCGCGGTGGTCTCGCGGTTCTAGGCGCGCAGTCCGGAGCCGTGCGACTGCTACGGTCGCAGGTTCGAATCCTGCCTCGGGCATGGATGTGTATGATGTCCTTAGGTTAGTTAGGTTTAAGTAGTTCTAAGTTCTAGGGGACTGATGACCACAGCAGTTGGTCCCATAGTGCTCAGAGCCATTTGAACCATTTGAACACGCAAAAAAGAGTTTTGCATCACCCTCGTTCCCAGGGCTCTTGAAGATAGAAGTTGATTGTGGATATTTTATCACAGACACAATCCCTTTGACTGTTCATAGATGCCACTAAACTCAGCCAAAGATCTAAACAACCATGCATTAGCAGCGCCTAATAGACGGAGGGGGTCTGACAGCTGATCAGTTCCAGTCATTCCACCAGGAAAGAGGTACACGGCTCGTGTGGTCTGTAGTTCAATCATGCCTAGACAGTAAATATTGCAGTCCGATCGCTTCCGCATTTTTACTTTGCGCCAGGAAAGACTCTCAACAAGGGAAGTGTCCAGGCGTATCGCAGTGAACCAAAGTGATGTTGTTCGGATATGGAGGAGATTCAGAGAGACAGTATCTGTCGATGACATTCCTCGCTCAGGCCGCCCAAGGGCTACTACTGCAGTGGATTACCGCTACCTACGGATTATGGCTCGGAAGAACCCTGACAGCAACGCCACCAAGTTGAATAATGGTTTTCGTGCAGCCACAGGATGTCATGTTACGACTCAAACTGTGCGCAGTAGGCTGCATGATGTGCAACTTCACTCCCGACGTCCATGGCGAGGGTCACCTTCGCAACCACGACACCATGCAGCGCGGTGCAGATGGGCCCAACAACATGCCGAATGGACCGCTCAGGATTGGCATCACGTTCTCTTCAACAATGAGTGTCGCATATGCTTTCAACCCGACAATCCTCGGAGACGTGTTTGGAGGCAACCTAGTCAGGCTGAACGCCTTAGACACATTGTCCAACGAGTGCAGCTAGGTGGAGACTCCCTGCTAAAATTAAATGTCATGTAACTAGGGTCTCCCGTCGAGTAGACCGTTCGCCGGGTGCAAGTCTATCGATCTGACGCCACTTCGGCGACTTGCGCGTCGATGGGGATGAAATGATAATGATTACGATAACACAAATCTCCGATCCAGCCGGGAATCGAACCCGCGCCCTTAGGATTGACATTCTGTCGCGCTGACCACTCAGCTACTGGGGGCAGACGATTCCCTGCTGTTTTGGGGTCGCATTATGTGGGGCCGATGTACGCCGCTGGCGGTAATGGAAGGCGCCGAGAGGCTGTACGATACGCGAATGCCATCCTCCGACCGATAGTGCAGCCATATCGGCAGCATATTGGCGAACCATTCTTCTTCATGGACCACAATTCGCGCCAGGATCGTGCACATCTTGTGGATGGCTTCCCTCGACCAGAGTGGCCAGCATGTTCTCCAGACATTAACCCTATCGAACATGCCTGGAATAGATTGCAAAGGGCTGTTTATGGACGAGGTGACCCACCAACCACTCTGAGGGTTCTACTCAGAATCGCCGTTGAGCAGTGGGACAATGTAGACCAACAGTGCCTTGATGAACGTGTGGATAGTATGCCACGACAAATACAGGCAAGCATCAATGCAAGAGGACGTGCTACTGGATATTCGAGGTATCGACGTGTACAGCAATCTGGACCACCACCTCTGAAAGTCTCGCTGTCTGGTTGTACAACATGCAATGCGTGGTTCTCATTATCAATAAAAAAAGGCAGAAATGATGTTTATGTTGATTTCTATTCCAATTTTCTATACAGGTTCGCGAACTCTCGGAACCGAGGTGATGCAAAACGTATTTGATGTGTATAGATCGATTACAAGTACTGGATATAGTATGACAGTTGTTTGAATAGGTTGTCCATCTACGAGAAAGTGTGTATCTCTACATGACACAACGTGAATTGATTCATTTGGGTTGAGTGAGACATGGTGGACTGTGTCATGGGAAGCATGGAGGTCTCGATATGGATACCGTTTCATTGATGCATCGCTGTGTTTAATGATGGTTTCTCCAACTGACGTGATGTTTAAGACTGTGTTGGTCCCATTCGTCTACGCAGCAAAGCAACTAGCAGTCATTTTCATGTCCGAGATTAACTCTAGTATAATTTCTGTGAATAGCTTCTTTGAGCTGCAGTCACTCATGTTTGACGTCCAACTGAAGACAGTGACGAAACATCGCTTACTACTTCAGCTAGGGGCCGTGGCCTTCTTCTGTTGACGCATGCTGTTGGTTCCTGTACTTCCATGTAGCATTTGAACCTCTTTGTCTACCTTCTGTCTTCTTCTGGCGAACACAGCTTCTCTGTCGTCTCTCTAAAAACATTCGAGTTTTTGTTTCTAATCTTTACACTGTCACTTAAATGCAATAACTTATTCTGTGCGTTAAGAATAATAAATTTCCTACAATTTATATCTTCATTTAAGTAAATCATTTCAATCTTGCTATTAACAGTTACCATTTGCGTGAAAGTTTAACTTAGTGAAAAAAGTAGAGCAGCTTTGATTTGTACCTTTCGGTTTCCAGCGATGGGAGGTTACATGTTGGTTTTGAGAGAAGCTGACCGAACTATAACTGGACATACTGCACAAGAGACTTGAATATGTCCACATTTGTACGCCGTGGCTCTATTGTACAATACTAAGCAATGTAAAATTTTGAAGAAATTATGTCCCATTATTTACACCACTAAGACTTTTAATAACTACCTGAGATTCTGGTAAAAATTAATGTAATAGCCATGTACTCTACAAGTTCGCAATCAGCGCAACACTGTTATAGAATGTTAGTGCAGGACAACCCATAATCACCAATATTGTTTTAATAATATTTAATTCACTGTTCTTTTTTTTCAGAGAAATTCCCAGAAAATCAACAAAATTATGGTGCAAGTTTTAACGAAAGACGACGAGGCCAATAACATCCGCGTGTCCAAGGGAACGACGCCGTAAAGCTGATGAGTTGGACTCTGGCTGCGAGCCAGTCGGCAGAAGTGGCGCAGCTCTACCGTTTCTGAGGTGCGGAGAGTCGAACCGAGGAGTAGCCGGCACAGGACAGGAGCTGTCTGCGCCGCCTCCCTGGACAGCGCGTGCGAGGCCACTGTCACCATTAACACCAGTGTCGACTGCCACAGCATATGCAAAATAAGTCTCACCACGAGCTGTTTCTGGTGCTGTAATAAAACAGCGGCAACTGTATTCCAAGATATACTGCACAGCGCTGTCACCATGAATAAAACTAAGAACATGTGCTGGACCGAAACGACCTCCTGGGACAGGTGGCACAGTGCGGAGTAGACGCTCCTCAGCTTCCGGTAGCGGTCCGCAAGTGGTCGCCGCTGGCATCTCCCTTGCGTTGTAGCTCTCAGACACTGGTTGAGCTGGCGTGAGTCACTCCTCACAAGAAGAACGAGGCCCACATACCTGGCAACAGCGGTAAGTGCAATACCACATGAGAATAGTGTTAACATGTGTGTCCATTTCATCTCGTTCGTCAGACATTTCAACGTCACAGCAGCTACACGTTGCGTGGAGAGCCTGCATACACCACTTTGCAGGAGATCCTCACTGCCGCTGTGGAGAATTGGCGCGACCACAGGATGCCACTGTCCCGATAAAACAACAGAGTGAGCATCTTCTGGTACTTGTAGGTGTTTCGAAACAGGTCTGCGGCGATCGATATCGCCGTGGTGGAGTCGTATGTCGTCACATAGCCTAACAACCACACTAAGGTAATGGAGTCCTTTTTTCTTGCGTTCGTATCTTGCAACCAGTCCTCCACATGCGCAGTTATTGCTAGGTTCATGACGAGAACAAAAGCTGCGTACAGCGTACCAGAACGTGTTCTCCGTAGGTCACACTTCTCAATGTCGACTGTGAACGGCGTCAGCCCGAAAACCCTGCAGACGGCGTGGTATCGCGCTACAGATCTTAAGAGGTCTCCTCTATTCCCCATTTCAACATCGGCTACCACTCCTGGATGGCTACGTTACCTGTGATGAAAGAAAAAAGTTCCCCTGTTATGGTAAGCAAACTGCTTGCATTACAAAGAGATTTAATCTAAAATTAACGACATACAACTGATTAACAAAGTACACTCAATCTGAGATAGCACTTCGAACGTAAATGAATCATGGTACCACAAATCAATAGGAGATCAATGGAGTAAACATAGTCATTATTAAAAAAACTCCTTCATAGTCACTATTTTCCGGCATCTGAAATCGATACAAAGGTACGATCATTATAGCAAAACAAAACTTGACCATCCAGTACAGTTGCTGCATCTTACAGACCGCAAATAATGAATACTGAGAACTCGAATCACTCACGTATAAGTTCTTGTGTAGACCTACATTCAACAAAGTCAGTAAGACTGGCCTTGCTGTAATATATTTATTAAATACCACAAGTATTATTATTGTTACCCAAAAACCACCTATCAAGCTCATTGCAAAGTTTATTGCTACGAATATCTTTAAGGAGTCTTGCTTACATCTCAGACAGAGTCTGCAATATTTCAATATTTTGGGTAAAGTAACAAAATAAATGAAAGTAAATAAGACAGTAAAGATGGAGAGTTAAGTGAATATATTGGATAGTTATCGGAACCATTACAGACGGCGGCGCACTAAATCAGCTGGAGAGGGAAGTGGTGGTTGCCACTTGAAGGAGTAGTGTCGATAGTCATCAAGGTAAGCCAAGCAAACCTACATCGTCTGGCTAAACAGAAATTCGTGTTCCTTGCCCCCTATACATGAGTTTAGTATCCCAATTTTTATCGGAAGTTTTTTTGACAATATGGTATGACAGTAAACTGATCTTCTTTGTTATCATGTTTCCTCATTAGTGTAATGCTGCCTTTTATTTTATTTTGCTTCCATTTCGGTGTACCTTTTTAATAAAAGTTTTGTCGTGTAAAGTGGAATAGTAGCCTTAGTTTTCTTCTGTTTTTGGTATTTAAGTTAGCTCTAAAAAGTTCATTTTATTTCGGTGTTCATTCTCGATTGTACACACATTTTTGAGTGAAATCAGATAATGGAAAGACAATATGGGAAGAACAGATTGCTGCTCATCACACAGACGAGGCATTGAGCTGCAGACAGGCACAATGAAAAAACAGCTTAAATCCTGAGTTTCAAGACAAAGTCCTTCTTCAGAAATAGAAAACACACACATATTCAGACAAGCACAGTCCACACAGACATGGCCACTGTCTCTGGACAGTAGGACCTGACTCATGCTACGTGGTGCTCCGGCGCCTAGGGACAGTGGTTATGTCTGTGTGAGTTGTGCTCGTGTGATTGCGTGTGTTTGTTACTTATTTCTGAAGAGGAATTTTGCTCTAAGGCTCAGTTTTGTAACAGTCTCTTTGATCGAACCTCTCTGTGAGTCAATGCCTCCTCATGTAGTGAGCAGCAATCTATCCTTTCCATACTGCTTACATTTTTGTATAATTTGTTCGATTCAGTGGAATATATCTATTTATTTTTCTGATCGGTCTTGTAATGTTAGGGTGTTATCTACACACCTGTACAAGAAATAAATATTATTATTTCGTGTGGGATGGTTATAAGGAAATTAGTTCTCAATATGGTGTAGTAAAATACTAGCTAGTGTACCAACAAGGTAGTTTCCCATTAGTGAACCGTATTCTAGTATATGTCGTTGGTTATTGGACTTGGAATAGTTATGGGAGAGCTATAATTTTAGTAAAGTAATGAAATTGATCTACAACTATTGCGGTCATCTGACGATGTGTGAGTGTATTATATTTGGCAATTTCAATGGTCTCAACAACTGCTCTGTCGGTAAACATGTTGATTACATTCAACAAAATATTTTAAATGGTGTAGAATGTCGATGTCTATAATTTGTTGTATCACTTCACTCAAACTATTCACTGTATATTGACTTCTGCTTATACAGTCTTAAGTAAGTATATATACTACCTTGTTTTTTTTTCATATTGCAGAGCTCTTATACAGTTTACTACTAGATTGGTAGGGCTGCTACGTATGTGAATTTTGGTAGTGACTGCAATGTATTTGCGGATGAGTTCATCATGGAGCAACATGTATTTTTCTCTTTTGTCAAGTAACTGTTCAAAACCATTCAGAGATTTTTAATTTATTTATGCAAGTGAAACTTGAAGATTCTTTTTCTACAGACTGTCTTCAACATGACTACTACTGTATTCCCTTGTCAGTTACTATTGCGCTATTAGTGTTCATTTTCTCAGAAATGGTACCTATGGTTTACATACTAGGGAAAGGGTCAGATAATATCAAATGTTCATGTCAAAAATGCAAGCTGAGAATAAGTATCAGAACACGTAACAGAAGACAAACTAATCATTCTATAGAACAACCCTGTAAATTTACACACTCTGGGGTGTATAAGTTAAAATGCGGTTTCCGTGCAATAACAATCATAGGACTAACAGGAATATTTCAAAACAATGTTCATGGAATTTGTGAACTTCACTGACGTGAAACTGTCTTCATTTAATTCACACCTAATACTACAAAAACTCAGTTAGTGACGTAACACGATGCCTGGCAGTCCCAACGACTGCTGAAAACCGTAGGCAAGTAAATATTTTAGACGAAACATGAAGTTTTACATATCTGACGAAACATCCTGCATTGCTTTTAACAGAGAGACGGAGTTAAAAAACAAAAAATGCATCGAAAACTTCACGAATTCTGTTACGAATGTTTACTGTTGAAATACATTCCTTTGTAGGATATTCTGTTAACAAAGATAATGTAATGTACAAATGTACCTGTGATCAGTCAAGTTAATCACCTTTTGATTTAAAGTACATCACATTTGACAGTCATCTACCATACCTACAGGTTGAGTCAAAATTATGTGAAGAATTTTAATTTTGTTTCCTTTTTTACTCCAGTTTGTTAGAACCGATGTCTGATAAACGCACACTTGAGCAGAGAAGAATGATTGCAAGCTTACTGTAAGTTGTGCTGCCGGCGAAAAAAGTGTGGCGAAGGCTTGCAGAACGATTTTCAGGTAGATGGTCACCTGCTCGTTTACCAGAAGATTTGTAGCAATTGGATTAGTAGCCGACAATTATCAATAAACTGTATTGCTGAATGTTGACTGCATTAGCTGTGTTTATCAGGTTGAGACTCTGTATAACGAAAACTCGTTGCAAGTCCTTTTTCTCAAATAGTATTGACATAATTATGACTCACCCTGAATGTGCTGAATACTAGTGGCATACGCTCAGGTAATAATATGTAAATTATTGACAAAAGTTTTTGGCATATGCAAAGAAAAATATATGTAACTTGTGGGTTATATGAAAAAATAACTGATATGGGACACTGTGCACCTGAGGAAAATGTCTTCTGTAGTACTGATACCACTGGAGATGAGTATGTATCCCAGTTCTAATATGGAAATAAGTAAATAAGAATATTATCTACAGGGAAATTTACGACAGTCAGCCTCAGTCTATCACCAATCCTTGACAGCTCTGGTCTACTGCGCTCGTTATATCTGCATATTCCTTCTGTCTTCCGTATCCCAATACTTAAGAGCTTTTTTGCAGTTCACTTTTAATAATCGGCACCTCACAGGGTACAAACTAATTCCAGAGAGTACGCCATCCTATTGACTTTCACATAGCACACTCGTCCTGTCAGAAGTGAAGACTCCAACTCATTCTCTTCCCACATAACTGAAATACTACGTCACTCCTAGTTCCCCTACTTCACCTTTGCCATTTACCAGTTCCCTACGGGATCGAAATTGTTACATGTGCTGAAGCAATGTTGGTGACTGTTGGTGACCAGATACCAGATACCGTTCTTGACGCGACCACTCCTCGTGGCACAGAGTCTGTGTACCTCATCTATCTGCGTCTAGTGTACAGCTCATGTCTGAGTGCGAAAGCTTTCTTCTGAATGTTTGTGTAGCAGGTATCTGGCGCGGGGTGGAGGCTACAGCCCAGTATTTACACTGGTGGCTGAGGGTAAGTGCATAAAAGCCACCTCTAGACCGAGTGGCTGAAGAGCGCTCATCGTTAATCGGAGAGGAGAATTTGCACGACACGTATCTTCAAATATTGCTCAATGAAGAGTCTGTGTAGTGTGTGTGTAGTGAAAACTCAATTGGGCTTGTTTAAATATTTGCGTTTGCCTCTTGGCAGTGCTTCTGCACCCGCCATTTTTCAACGCTATTTTGAACAGCTGACTGCGCAAGGTCCATACTGTTCAAACTATTTTGATGATATTGTCATAGCAGGTCGTACACCTGAAGAACATTTGCAAATTTGCGTGCTTTGTTTCGTATGTTATCTGATGCTAGACTGAAGTGTAGACTGGACAAGTGTGATTTTTTTAAACCCGAATTGAAATATGTTGGTCATGTCATAAACCGTCAAGTTGTAAATGCTCTTTAGTCGCATTTGTTAGCTATACGACATTTGCCTGTTCCTTGCAATGTTGCAGAATTGCAGTCAGTTTTAGGGAAAATGAACTATTATGTTTGGTTCATACCGAATGCTGCACAAATTAGAGCTCCATTGTATCGCTTGCATCGGAAGAATCTCCCCTTTTTTTGGATAGTTGAGTACCAAGTAGCTTTTCAAATACTTAAAGATGCATTGTTCAGGGATCGATGCATATTCATTTTGATCTTGACAAACCATATGTATTGCAAGTTAACGCTTCCTGTTACGGCATGGGTGCCGTTCTTTCGCACAGAATAAAGAGAGGCCTATTCCTTTCGCATCAAATGTCTCGTCCAGAGTTCAGTGTAACTATTCACAAATTGAGAAGAACGCTTTGGCTATTGTGTATGGTGTCACCAAATTCCACCACTATTTGTATGGCACAAAATTCTGCTTAGTAACGGATCACAAGCTTTTTCAGTCCTTGTTTCATTCCCCGAACCGCCCAAAATTTGCAAAGATTTTGCCACATCAATGCTCAGGTTTCAATCTTTTCCGCTGAACTGTAGGAAAATTACGCAGGCCACGGAACCTGATCCAGATTTGTACATTTTGCTAACATTAATTCGCACATCTTGGCCTCGTTTCATGTGTAGCACAAAGAACTCTGTCGTGCGCCGATACTTTGCATGTCGGTGTAACCTCGCTATACAAAAAGGGGTGGTTCTTGTTCAGAATGACAGTGGACGCCCATGTGTGTTGATCCCTATAGCTTTGCAAAAAGGAGCGTTAAAGTAACTTCACCAATAGGGATTGTTCGGACGAAACATTTAGCGCGTCGACACTGTACTTGGCTGGGTATAGACACCCAAATAGAACAGATGACGTCACAGAGTGACGCATGTGCGGAAAATCAGTCCGCTACGCCACAAACATTACCATGGCAATGTGTGCACATAGACTTTGCAGGTCCTTTTTGGAACACTCGTTGGTTGATTGTGGCTGACTCGTATAGCAAGTTTACTTTTCCTGTGCCAATGAACTCGACAACGGCACGTAGGTGTTGTCCTCTATCTTTTGCCTCGAAGGTTTACCTGAAGTAATAGTGTCAGACAACGGACCTCAGTTCACGTCAAATGAGTCTGAAACTTTCTGTGCACGCAATGGCATACAGCATGTAACTAGTGCACCGTTCCATCCATAGTTGAACGGCGAAATGCAACGTTTTGTCAGAACCTTCAAACAGTAAATGGCCGAACTTCGCTCCGCACACACCAGGGATGAAGCATTGCAAATGTTTCTCGCCTCCTATTATTCGCACCCACGAGGTGGACCATCGTCGGCGGAACTGCTTCACAGCCGGCGCCATCGGACACTGCTCCACCTGCTCCACCATCGTCAGTATCCGGCGCCCAAGGAAGGCCGCAAGTATCGCTTCGCGTCGCATGCTACTGTCTTTTACAGGGTGTTTAGCGGCAGCACATGGTGGGCGCGAGGCGAGATCGTCCGTCGACTTGGCGCACGCATGTACCTTATTTCAGGTCCAGGCGGCATGCAGCGCCCCCATCAAAACCAACTTCGCCACTGCCATATGCACGGTGATCTTTGTGTGTCTCTTGCTACAGATTCATGGATCCCGCTGACAGCGCGGCCACAGCAGCCGCCAAAGAGTGTCATCAATACACCACGCGACGATCCCATGGAGACGGAGCCTCCTCCTCCTTCTCTAGTCCTACCGGTGGAGCTGGATCCGCCCACACAGCAGCAGTCGACACCTTACACATCAGTTTATTGGCCTCTGGAGGTGGATGCGTACCCTTCTGGTTGTTTTCCGGGGGACGTTTCCACCAGAGCGCAGGCCGGACGGAGCGGTACGAAGTTTGACGCCCCCTGCAGCCACAGCTTCCGGTCCAGTGCAGCGTCCACCCTCCGGCCTCCCCTGCCGTTGCCGCGCTCTCTACCCGACGACGGTCCGTCACTTGGAGGGGAGTGGAGTGGGGGGAGGAATGTTCCGCTTAACATCAAACGCCGGCTCGTCGACATGGAAACTCATAGCAGAGAAGGCTGTGAGACGACGTCAGCCAATAGAACGCTGACTAGGACGACACCACGATAGGAGCGCCATGTACACGAAGAGAATGTAAGTGCTGCTCTAGCTAGCCTCGATCGCACTAGAAGAGCCGCACTAGAAGACGAGCTGTGACATAAACTCTGCAGTAGTGTCTTATGAGCTTGTGTGATCTGCTTGCACGGAAATTGTATATATCGAGAGACATTGATTGTTTGCATGTCGCCGTTTGCTTGCGGTCCATCTTTGTAGAAACGCAAGTTAAGTGTTGTCAATTTAACATATTGTAATAAACTCTATTAATAGGATTGTCTCTAAATGTTGTTTAGCTATCCGAGAAAGGAGATTCCTACGCACCCTACATTAGACGATTGGGCAGGATCCCACAAATAGGATCAGTCAGGTCCTTCGGAAATTCTTCAGTTACCTTCCTTGGCACATCAGTTGATGGTCCCCATAAGAAAGCGCCTAATGCTCGGTGTTCTTTTTGGCGTAGAATGATTCTATTTGCCTCAACATTATCTCTCCAATGATAGGTATTAACACTGGTCCGCCATATCATATCTAGAATGTTTTCGACAAACTCATGCTCCTTTTGTGATACAACATTGAACTGCTCTTGATAGAATCTAGCGTTGTCCTGCTTCGTATACGCTGCCCTGTTCCTTAGACCACTGTACCCACCTTTCTTTGTTTCCTCAAACCTACTATATTCCAGATACGAAGACTACACTGCTCGACATTCAAACATAGTAACAAGAAGCATGGTAAATAATTTAATTCTATTGGTAGTGCAACAGTATGTAACAGTATGGCACAGAAATACCTTGTAATTTTTTTCATTGAAGATATACAAGGTGCAGAGTTGTGTCAGGATGGCGCTTGTATTCACGTGTCCCGCTTCTGATTATGGTGATTGTGAGTGTTGTTTAGCCAGGTAGCGGAACTGCAGCCAAAGGGATGCCAGTTAGTATGTCAGGGAAGTGTGAAAGAAAGATTAATTTATCTATCCCATTAGTTATAGCAGTTGATTTGCTGCCCTCAGGAGCGAGTGTCCGACGTCGGTCCTGGATGTTAGTAAAGTGTTAAACTCAGCTAGCAGCCTCCACAGACCAGCCAGTTTACAGCGGTGATAGGCCAAGGAGAGGTGTCAATGGCGTCAGTGCTTTGGCAGGTGGAGAAGTGTCAAGTCAGGCCCCTGGGCCAGCGTCAGGCTGCTGTGGAGGCGAGGAGATGCAGGCAGTGTGGGCAGGAACGACAGCCACCTGCAGAACTAGTGTGCCAGCAAAAGACAGCAGCCGAGTGTGCATGCAGCAGGGACGCAATGACTCCTCGACTGGTCAAGCCGAGGTGCGAACCCTAACCCACTGTCAGCCAGTGAGTGGTCCCCTGACTGACGGTACCAGGTCACCACTCTGCAGCATCGGGCCTAGGTCCTGGCAGTAGCAGCCAATGCAGGCCACGTCTAGTTGTGGCAGCTAGATGAATCATATCAGGTCAGCAAGTGGCATGGAACATTTCTCAAACTCTGCTGGCAGTGGCTAATACTGCCTGGCTAAAATGGGCACCATTAATGTGAGTTTCACTGACGTACGGTTTGCTGAGGCAGCATATCTTGTTACATAGGGAAAATAATAGCCTGGTGTTGGTCCAGAACGTGTGGTAACTCTGGTCGGCCTTGCTACATTCTGACTCCTTCACTTCTACTGTGTCACCAGCGTTCGGCCCTGATGGAGACGGTACTCCTAGAAGTATGGTAACTTTGTATATGGCAAGGCATGAATGGTAATTTTTGCTTTGTCAGACCGGTCCATTCAGAGCTTATTGTCAAAGAACGCCTAGGCACCCTCCTCTGTCCTGCTACCATATACCTTCTTCTGTCAAGTAATGATGGCTACTGACATCATTCCGGCCACACTAAGTACAAAGAAACCGTGGCACAACAAAAGAGTGACATTCATAACACAGAGCTTCCACCTCAGATGGCGACAGTGGCTCTAAACCTGCAGTGTACGTAGCCGGAACGAAGCTGGATGACAGATATGGGCACATCATTACATTGTGCTTAAACTTTGTCGTGGAGGTGGTTAGTTTGTGATGATGGTATTCCAGTAACTCTTATAACTTATTACCAGATAGTTTCACTAGATGACACATCCCACAATAAGCTGAGTTGGGCAAGAGTTGAATATCAGCAGTATCAAGGTAGGTCATAATAGGATTGGCAGCCTGCAGCTTTATAGTGTCTTGTTTAGATGTAACGTCATGGGGCCACCAGCCTGAAAATAAATATGATAACTATTGTTCATTTTATCGACTATGCGACCGGAACTGATCGTGTAGTGTACCCAGTGACATCCCACACCCACACGCCACGTGCTGTGTCCATATGACAGTCTCACGCTGACTTCAGAGGCTTGCGCACATGGATACGTCTCTCGGGACACATTACGTAGAGGAGACACTCGTCTCAAAAGATGCTGTGGTGTCACTCTATTGTCCATTGTTCCCGTTCCTCTGCTGGTATACCTCCCTCTGTTGCTGAGATTCCGTGGTGCTCCACTCGTCGTTGCACATCGCATGTACATTCTTGCCTTGCTGGAAGCAAGCCCATTTCCCGACTCAAGAAATGTGATGTTACTGTACGATGCTGTAGGGCCGAGCCAGTCCTCTCGCACTCTAGTCGCGTGCGATCATTGAGGCCTTGCGTGGTGTTCGGCAAAGTCACTATGAACTCATCAATTTCATATTTACGTGGTAATCGTGGCATGCCAATCAACACGTGCAGCAACATTGTGGAACTGCAGAGCCGATATGTCATGATACTGCTGCAGTCGAATACCGGAATGTGTTGGCAGACAGTCCACGTTCTTATACAAATTACAGTAATCAACATTCACATACCATTTATGAATAAGAAACCCCTCTGTGTAACCTTTTCTTTTATACAGAATGTGGTACAAGTAGTATTCACGCCATTTGCTCGTTTCTTGCATGCCACCTTCATGTTCATGTTGTTTCACTTTTAATAGGCAGCAATTTTCCTTAATGTATTAAATTTCAAGGCACACGGGTGCCATTATTATCAAACATTACTTTTTCTGAAAGACATTAACCTGTTTATCCTGAAGACACGGACCATGCGTGTACAGGTTCGGTAGTGAGTTCTTGTTCTACCGGCCATTACAGCTATGGTCGCTGAAATAATGCATAAACACAGGGAACAGAGAGTTACGTATCTTTCGACTGTGAAAAAATACTTGGATGACAACAGCTATGTCTGCATTCGTAAGGAACAAGGAAGAGAAAATGAGTGCATGTAGAATGGATTGGCCCGGAACAGACGTGTTGGTGATAGGTATTCATTTGTTTCCAAGAGAGATCCACTTTAATACCCTCTCCGAGGTAAAATAGAATCAACACGGACTTTTCTTCCCAGTCCCGAATAAAAAGCACTAGCCATTAATGTCATGAACGGGAATTCAGGGTTATAACAAAAAATTACATTTTGTCATATACATTTTCTTACCTTCACAATTCATTTGTGCGTGTAGTTCGCACCATAGGCCGTATTTCTGCAAATAATTTTAGTAGATGTAATGATCCAGTCCGCTTGAGTTTCGCGATATTAATAATGAATTATTAAATAAAATGCGAGTGGTTTGGTTCAGGAAAAGTTCACAAGAGGAACAGAAAAAAAATGGCTCTGAGCACTATGGGACTTAACTTCTGCGGTCATCAGTCCCCTAGAATTCAGAACTACTTAAACCTAACCAACCTAAAGACATCACACACAACCATGCCCGAGGCAGGATTCGAACCTGCGACCGTAGCGGTCGCGCGGTTCCAGACTTTAGTGCCTAGAACCGCTCGGCCACACCGGCCGGCCAGAGGAACAGAATTGCATAAGGAAGCAGAAACTGATTCACGGCATTGTGGACATACAGAAGATCACGACAGCACCCCTTGTTCTGTACAGGCTATTTGTCGTTAACTGACCGACCGAGAGTTGGCACTTTGAATGGGAGCATCCAGAATTTGTGTTTGCATAGTACGACTGGATCGCATTGAAACATATGCATATAACGTACCAACTGAAATATTAGTCAGACAGTCTGGACGGGAATTCCTACGTGACAAGCAACTTCAAAGCATTCTTTCAAAATCTTTCATTCCATCTTAAAGGAGATGTTGGGTTACAGGCCTTTCCAGCCAGTAATTGTATTCTGTGTTGTTGTGACGCCACTTATTTACGACAACTGGATGCTTATTTAATTTTGTAGAACTTTTAACTGGATCTAGATGGGTAGCTGAGAGTAAGATGTTGTTCATTAAGTTTCTTTCGTGCCATGTTCCTGCATATGCCTTACGTCTGAGAGAAAAACCCCTCTGTCGATAAAAAAAACCGAGGTAGAAATTTGTTGCCCGTTGTTTGTCTTACGTACGTTCATGTTCTCTCAGTGGTCTTGATAGTGCTATAGTGTGATTTTGTAATTCGTTGGTGTAAGATACGTTACTGTCTAATTCTGTGGAAGACGAGAAACTTTAAAATCTTGCCGCTGCAGAGAATATTATCTTCTGCTATATAAGTTGATTGAAGTAATTTTGCTCAGTAAGCTGTTCTTTTCTATATCAGGCTGCTACATTATCCCAAATACTTGTAGGTGCTCTTGGTTTGTGGACAGTTTCATTGAGTTCTTCGTTTTCCAGAGGATTCTGTTGCAGTGAATTGGATACTGCTTCGAGAAAAATATTTGGGAAAATGAACTTTTGAATTTTGGAAAATTCAACGTTGTATTATAGGGCTATAAGAGTTATTTTGTGAGTCTGTTGTTACGTAGTCTGTTGACCCCGAATCTGGTGATTTCTTCTTTTATTCTGTGTAGTATGTTCTTGGTTTTAAGTGTTTCGTAAGGGAGTTTGTTTGGAAGTTATACCGTCGATCTTCAGCAGTGTGTTCTTGGTTTTAAGTGTTTCGTGAAGGGAGTTTGTTTTGAAGGTATATCGTAGATCTTCAGCTAATAGAAGCATCCTCTGGTTAGCAGACAGAGTTTATTTTTTCGTTTCATTAGAATGTAAGAAGAGAAACTGGTAGCTCCAGTCCATTTGTTTGATATTTCGTAAGACGTAGAAAATTATGTCGGCTTTCAGCTTGTTTAATCTTTTCAGTCCTGTCTTTCTGGCTACTTAAGAGTTCATCTAGACAGATGTAGACAAGGTATTTGACGTTTAGTTGTGGAACAGTTTCTTGTCCAAAAAGTCTAATGTAGAGTTTTGGGTTATCCTGTAGTCGGCGATTAGTAAGATTGCCATGTCTGAAAAGGAAAGGTTTACTTTTTGGTGGATTAAATCAATCAGATTCTCCATTTACTGGGCGACGTTTCAAGTTTGCTGATGTAGCTGTTGACTTGTTCATTGATTGCATTCGAGGTGGGCGTATGACACCAGTAGGTTGTGTCATCTGCATATAGAACCATGTCTTCATTCCACCACCGGGGTCTTGGGATATCCGCTGTGTATATCGTGCATAACTAAGTGGATATGACGGCAGCCTGAGGCACTCCGGGTCTGGGTGTGGGGTAGGATGATTTTTGATCCTCGTCTCGTAGTTGTACTCTTCAGTTTCAGATGCGTTTAGCTAATAATTGTACTACTGCAGGTGGGAAGTGGTGCTTTAGCACTTTGTGAAGACGTCTGTACCTTATAAAAAGCGCGTTCTGTGTCCAGAAAGAGGATAGCAGTTGCACCTGTGAAATTGCAGGCTTCCGCTGCGTTGCTAATTAGCGTTAATCGTGGATCAGCGGGATTGTGTTTCTGAAACCAGCTTGTTCATGTGATATAATGCTTTTGTCTTCTGCAAAATGTTGTAGTATGTTGTAAATTATGCCTTTCAAATTCTTGTCAATTATTTATAATTATTTTTATATTTCTAAGTTTGGTTTCAAAGTCGGTTTTCTGAGGGGTGAGTTCGACACGGTTCCTTCTTTATTTCATGTAAATCACAAATTGTACAAGGTTGAATTCTTTCAGTCCAGGTATGAAAAGACTTAGCGGTTTCCTTGGCGTCCAGATTTTCAATGATAACAATTCTAGTTAGAACACTCAGATCAATCATTACTGGGTTCTCACCGGATTCTGTCGACATGCTGGCGTTTCATTTCGAGTTACGCCTGGTGCGTGCCTTTTAAAAACCTTCGTTCTTATGTATCTCAAGAGATTCCGTTTCATGAGAAGAATCATTTGTTTAGCAATGAGTAGCTGGTTGTTGGGCGCACTAAGATTGCTGAGGCTGCTGAGATTGTTGGGGTCGGTTGGTGACTGTTGAGATTCGACCGGTGTCGTTGCGTCAGATCTGATGATTTTCTCGCGTTTCTTGTTTAGCATGAAGAACGTTGACTCTGCATGGTGGAGATGGGATGACCTGAGCGTTCTCTTCATACAGTTTGTTTTGGGCATGTTTCCTGTCATATACCATTTGCTTCTTTTACAAATTTGACATTCATAGTACCCATATTCTGTCAAACAGTGAAAATATTTGCTACGTTGAGGAAAACTAACAGATCAAATTACACTTATGCCTCAAAAAACTCAGTCTGAGAAAAATAAACATCATTATAGGCAACATAATGAGATCACAAATATCTCATTCTCTGATCAGTCCTGTAAATTTACTCGACCTTGTGTTTATAAATTGACATATGGAAGCCAAAATAAAATATACATTAGGATAGACAGAAGGAATTATCAAAACACTGTTCATACCACATCTGAATCTCACTGCCATGATATTATCTTCATTGGCTCACCGTTAAAATAACAAGTTCCACACACCAATGAAAAAGGACATGTGCTAAATATTTTACAAGAAATAAATAGATTTTAATATATGATAAAACATCAAGACATTATTTTGAACGAACAGGTTGAACCAAAACCATTCAGTGTAAATTTCACCAATGTCATTCTAAATGTTTCATGTTGAAACATATTCCTTTCTTTAGATAACGTGTTAACGTAGATAACACTATTTAGGAGTGAAATTATATAGTCTGTGATTTAGCAAAGTTAGTCATTATCTTTGTATGTAATGCAGTCTTCCATTAAAACTTAAACAATAACCAAATATATGTTCTGATTGCAACTGGTATATTATAAGTTAAGATTAAATATGTCACTGGCTGACGTCTGCTATGTAAGTTGTGTGAAAAAACAGCTGTCGTGTTAACTAATAAGAAACAGTAGTCACTCGACGTAAATCTGCCTCGAAGTATATTTTGTCTTCTCTAATGCTTGTAGTGCTACTGATGGAACTTTGCTTTTGTTACTATCCCAGCAATGTATAAATAAAGGAATTCTCAGTTTTTCAGTTTATGTGAGACAAATCCAGTACCAACAGCCCTCGTGCCTCGTACTTTTCGTAATCCAACACGAAACCCGTTTTTTAATGGTTCAGTTTTGATAATCACTATCTCCCAACGAATAAAATAGTCCCAGAGACCTACCCATATTTTAAACTTTAATATAACACACTCATCACATCAAAAGTGAAAGCTCAAAATGATTCTCTTCCAGCAGAACTGGAATATTACATATCTTCTAGTTCTTACATACTACAAATTATTTCCTTCCCACTCCAGTGACTAAGTGCACCTGGATTTTCCCACTCTAACACTTTATCTGCTCCCTGAAACTGTAGCGCCCTCTTACTGTCGAGCATACCCCGCATGACGTCGGGTATGAACCTGCTGGTCCCATCAGTTCCATAGTCTCATGACAGTCGAGAGATCCGATTAAACCAAACAGAATTATCCTGGAATAATAAGATGCAGTGTTGATACACTAAGATTCTGATGCTGTCGACATTCGGCAGGTACTGGTATTTGTACTTCTCGTTCGAGGCACATCTCAGTCATCTCAAAACAAATAACGTTGAAATACGGTCTGTGAATCAATGTTATATTTTATAGTGCTTCGTACTCTACGAAGTTATTATCTAACGATTATCGAGCTCAACGTAGACTCATGTACATCTCATAAGACAAACAAAGTCGGTCAGAGAACTAACGGTTAAGGAGTTATCACTTTGAATACATGCAGTGAGAACATCTTACTCGATCACAGAACTTGAGCGACGATTGTTACGACAGTTTTTTATTATTATTTATTTGATGATTATTTGTCAAGAAGTATTCGACTATTCTTACACTAAATGTTTAGTACAATATGTCAAATATTGAGTCGTTTGTAAAGTAATGTTGAAGGTGCATTATACATGGGAGAACGATTATTTAACTAATAAGGATTTTTTGGGGGTGGGGTTAAGGGGCAGAGGGGCGTTTCTTCTATAAAAAACGAAAAGTATTTGGAATCTAAAATGATCAAGGGGAATAAGACAAATTACTTGTAATGGAAATAAATTAGTTTAGTTACTATGGACTGTTACTGTAACACGCAATTACTCAGATACAGAATCCGGAAAACACGATACATTCTCATATACTACAGTATTAACCCACACCTCTGAAACACAGATTCTTAAATTTAGAATTCTGCAACATTAAACGCCACTGCTGTAGTGAGTAATTTAATATCTCGTTTAAGCAGACGTATTTTAAAGTCACATTTTTTGTTGTTTTCTTTTGGCAGGTACAAAACGAATGTTATTCTCTTCTATATTTATCAAAGCTCTTTGTGTTACAGAATAATATTACCTATGTCGAAGATCTGGCTAAGAATAATAATACTTACTTGTATTTTTTCTTGTATTTTGATCCTTCAGATGTGCCTCGCTAGTGCGAGAACGTCGAGATTGCGTGGGTGTCCCATACACAGGGTGTAACGGGTATAAGTGCGTTGGTGTCTTAATAGGTACACTCTCTTCATCCTACAGTCTTCTCACATATACGTCACAAACTTTATGATTTCATGTTTTCTGCCTGTTCCTAGCAACACCACTAAGTCAACTACACCTTTCGGTATAGACTGATCGTTTTGCGTCCACGTGTCCACACTTCAGCACCTGACCTGCTTCCCACGGGAAAATAAGCATTAACGGCTTTTTCTTTCCACACATACTTGGATAGGCTAACCAAAATACAAACATATGACTTCTGTAAGCTATAATTATGAGCTTGCAAATGACTTGATGTAGTGTCGTTCAATACACCCTCCGCAGTCAACATAGTGATATCTGCGCTTACAGTCGTTACACCCTGTATACAGCCGAGAGGTGGCCGACGCTCCCCAGGTGTGGCATGTGGTGGGGGCGCTGACCGCCATTCCACCCTCGGTGCATTCAGTCTTGCCCAGACTCGCGAAGCGTCAACTGCCGGGTGAGTTCTTGACGATAGTCTGATAGTAAAGGGTCGCATGCCGAACTCAACTAATAGCCCTCGTCCCTGTTGACGAGAGGGTCGTGTTTCTTTCTCAAATTGGAACGTATGCTTCTCGTTGAGGCTATGTTTAGCCAGTGCTGATCTATTGTTATGCCCCAGGCATACGCATCTAATGTATTCCATCCATCGCTGCTAGATGCTGTGCTGCGTTTTTCCCTTTCTTTGACGGTGACACGCTCAAGGAATGCCATATAAACCTGGTATTCGCAAGTGTATCTTGTCCTTTACTGAGATAAACATAGTTTTCGTTTTTCGTAGTGGTCGAAAAATGGCCAAATTTTTTTTCGGAGTTTCTCTCCGTTTTGGCTTAGGTAGCCCCAGCACAGGGAATAAAGTTGAATTTCTGTTCCTCTTTCCCTTCCTCTTATTTGCGATAGGCTGTGTCATTTGTTTCCTTCAATGCACGTCAATTTTGGCAGCATACAGAAGTTACTGTGCCAGTGATGTCAGCTCGTTGCATGAAGGAACAGATCTAAGAGGGCCTTTTTTCCATAGACTGCATGTCCTAGGGGACCATCTGTATTGCCCTTGTTAGCACGTCCTAAACTGGAATACATCTCTTACGTTCTAGCTCCACCGTCAATTGTTTGTTTTCATGGACCCTGTTGAGTCAGTCTGCTATCTCTTTGCCATGTCCCCGCAGGACGAAGGGACATCCACGTAGCTTACTGGCTCTTTATTTGGAAACGTCTGCTATGAAAGTGATATCTACCGTGGAGCTAGTATGTACGTAGTCAGCGAGAGGAAATGGTTCGTCTTTTAGCCCGTTCATTACCACTGGGAAATATGTGTCGCATGATAGGCTGTCAGAGAACCACTTGCTGTGTAAGAACCAGTTGAATACGCTGTATGTTACTACTATGTCTAGTATGGGACGATTGAGAGTATTAGAGATTGCCCTTGAAAGTTGTGCTGTCTCAATTATTACGTACAAATGGGAGAAATTTATCACCTTTTAGAACAGAGTGGAGTTTATAGAATTTCCTGCACTCTGTGTGGCAAATTATATGTAGATCAATCAGTTAGGGCTATAACTCCTAGACTAACTGAGCATGAAGGGAGTTGGAGCCTGAGAAAGAAAGAGTTCACCTTCGCTAAACATGCTCTGACTGAATGTCATCCATATGACATGAAGTGTGATATTCTCCATAAAAGAACTAAGGGGAAAAAACTAACATTACTTGGAATTCTGGTCGTTAATAAACCACACTCAAAGAAACCTGACTTCGTCCTTAATGACCAAACACAGTTCCATTACTCATCCTTATTAAAATTGTAGCCAGCTATTATGCCCCTCATCATTGGCTAATAAGCTTTCTGTAACTGTTGTACACCCACATTCCATAGCCTTTTTCTTCCACTCCCTTTATTTAGTCTGTACATCACATTCACCAGTTTGTCCATATGACATATGAGTCCATGCCATTACTCATTTGTAGAACATTTCTGTTTTATACGCTCACGTACTTTTAATATTTGAATGTACGGTAATATAAGATTTATTTATTCAGAGCCTCTTTAGGTGCTTCAAAAATAGTTGAAATGGCTCTGAGCACTATGGGACTTACATCTAAGGTCATCAGTCCCCAAAAACTTAGACCTACTTAAACGTAACTAACCTAAGGACATGACACACATCCATGCCCGAAGCAGGATTCGAACCTGCGACCGCAGTGGTCGCGCGGTTCCAGACTGTAGCGCCTAGAAACGCTCGGCCACTCCGGCCGGCCTTTAGGTGCTACATCATACTTGTTTCGTATCGATATAGCCATAAAAGTCACACATCTTTGTACAGCATTCTATGTACACTTATAGATTCTTGCTTAAGTTGTGTGGATTAGCTGTTTAGCATCACGTTATCTAACGATGGCCAGAGAGGCTGAAAGCCAGTTCATAAAAAACTAGTAAATATTATTGTGGAACACTAATACTTTGTATTGAAGTTATTAATATGTATAATTTCCTCCAAAAACCGGCAGAATATTCTATTAATATTAATGTTCATTTTATATGTGGTTGATTCCTTAATGAGGTAATTTTCTACATCCATTGTGTAGCTTCTTCTTTCAGTATCAGGTCTGATTTGCTGAATGTCTAGTTTCATCACATGATTTTCATGAATATTTTGATGTAATATAATGGATTTATCTCAATAATGTATGACATAATGAGAAGATACAGGTAAGAACTTGCGTATGTTGCGAATCTCAAAGCGTGACGCGTGATTATCAGTGGATATTTTCTATGTAGTGAGGTCCAGTATGTGCTGTGAATTTTATGTGGGGGGATTTATGCCGGTTTCGTTTAACCTTTACTTGATATTCAGTTTGATTTTTCCTTGAATGGGTGACCTTCTTTAATAGAAACCAGGCCTTATGGAAGATACGTGTAGGCACTATCTGATATGTTGTGGATATTTATATTTTCCAAAGTTTCTGTTATAATTCTATGGTTCCGCAGTTGCCCACATGAAGAGATGGTTCCGTCATAGAATGTTTAAAAGTCAGTTTTTATTTGCAATGATTGTCTCTTGGTCTGTGTGAGATGAGTGTATGGTGTCAAAGATGCCTCGTTTGGTCGATATTTCAGCCAAGCGAGTACGCTGTGACGATGAAGTGAATCTGATGAGTAGTGAGGATACCACCTTAACGCTTAGCGGCTTATACTGACTGCGTATGTGGCGAGTGCAGCAGGCTCAGTGTCACTCATGCCGAGGCCGTGCATATTTCGTCTTTCATTTTGTGTGCTGTTTCCGACTCTTGCTCCGCCTTGTGCCTGTGTGAGTGTAGATCTACCACCATCACTGGACGTGGTATGAGAGTTCTTTAAAAAGTTTGGCCATCTACGAGAAAATTTTTACGTCCATATGTTACAAAAGTGAAATGATTCTTTCGGGTGGGGTGATAAATAGTGGATCGCGTCAAGGGAAATAATAATTGTTATTAAGGTTTCGGTATGGATCCCAGTTCACAAATGCTTGATTATGTTTTACGATGATTATTTCAGACTGTCGTGATGTTTAAGACTGCGATAGTCCCTTTTCTCTATGCAACAAAGCTGGCATCACTCAACTTTACGTCCGAGATTCACACTAGTATAACTTTGGTAGCGGTAGGTTTTTCTATCTGCAATAACTCTTATTTGATGTCCGACTGAAGACAATCACGTAACACCGTTTACATTCGCCTACGTCAGGTAGTGTTCGTGACCATCTTCTGTTGCCGCATACTGTTGTTTGTTGCTGTAGCTCTGTGTCGCATTTGAACATCTTTGTCAACCTTCGGTCTTGTCTTGAGGAACACAGCTTCCCTAGAATCTCTTGAGACACTCTGTAACCACTAAAACATGCCAGTTGTTGTTCCTGAACTTTTATTAAATGGTTCAAATGGCTCTGAGCACTATGGGACTTAACATCTGAGGTCATCAGACCCCTAGACTTAGAACTACTTAAGCCTAACTAACCTAAGGACGTCACACATATCCATGCCCGAGGCAGGATTCGAACCTGCGACCATAGCAGCAGCGCCGTTCCGGACAGAAGCGCCTAGAACCGATCGGCCACAACGGCTGGCTGAACTTTTACCTTTCTCTTAAATGCAATAATTTATTATGTGCTTCAAGATTTATAAATTCGTGCAACTTATACCATTTCTAAGTAAATCATTTTAGTCTTTGCCATTGATAATTACCAACTGCGTGAAAATTTTACGTATTGAAGAAAGTGCAGCACTTTTAATTTGTTTACTATGTTTTCCACAGATGGGAGGTTACATGCTGGTTTTAAGTGAAGCTAGCCACATTATAACTGGATAAACTGCACAACAGGCTTGAATCCGTCTATCACTGTACCCCTTGGCTTCGTCGTGCACTACTAAGGAAGAAAAAATTTTCAAGAAGAAGGTAATACCATTTACAATACTACAGACTTTTAATAGATATTTGCGGTTCAGGTGAAAATTAATGTAATAGGAGTGTACTGTACAAGCTCATAATCATACCAAAAACGCTATAGAATTTTAGTGCGTAAAAGTCCATGTTCACCAGAACTACTGTACTCTTCTTTATTCTTCAGAACACTTCCCAGAAAGTTAACAGAACCACGGTACAAGCTATGATCAAAGACAAGGACGCCACCAACATCCGCATATCCAAGGGAACGAAGCCGTAAAGTTCATGAGTGGGAGTCTGGCTGCGGACCAGGTGGTTAAAGTGGCGCAGCTCCACCGTTTCTGCGCTACGGAGAGTCGAACCCATGAGCAGCCGGCACAAGACAGGAGCTGTCTGCGCCGCCTCCCTGTACAGCGCGTGCGAAGCCACTGCCACCATTAACACCAGTGACGACTGCCACGATATAAGCCAAATCTGCATCACCACTGGATGTTTATGCTGCTGTGTTAAGACTGCGGCAACTGCATTCCAGGATATACCACACAGCACTGTCATCACGGATAAAGCTAGCAGTACCTGGAGCGCTTAAAGAACCGCCTGGGACAGGTGGCACAGTGCGGAGTAGACTCTCCTCAGCTTGCGGTAGCGGTCTGCAAGTGGTCGCCGCTGGCGTCTCACTTGGGCTGTAGATCTCAGGCACTGGTTGAGTTGGTGTAAGTCACTCCTCACAAGAAGAACGAACCCAACATACCTGGAAACAGCTGTAGGTATTATACCACTGCAGAACAATGAAAACATATATGTCCATTTCATTCCGTACCACAGATATTCCAATGTCAGAGCAGCTACATGTAGAGCGAGAAACCCTGTGCACACCACTTTGCAGGAGATCCTCACCGCCGCGCTGGAGGAATGGAGCAATTCCAGGATGCCACTGTCCCGATACGACAACAGAGTGAAGATCCTCTGGTACTTGTGGGGGTTTCTAAACAGGTCTTCGGCGTTCGTCGTCACCGTGCAGGCGCAGTGTGTCATCATGTAGGTTGCCAACCACACAAAAGTGATGGAATCCTTTTTTCTCGCGTTCACAGCTTGCAACGAATTTACCGTAAGCGCGGTTATTCCCAGGCTCCTGACGAGAACAACAGATGCGTACAGCGTACCAGCAGTGGTCCTGCGTAGTTCACACCTCTCAGTCTCCACTGTGAATGGTGTCAGCCCGAAAAACCTGCAGATGGTGTGGTATGGTGTTGCAGATCGTAAGATGTCTCTTCTGTTCGCCATTTCAACATCGTCTAGCACTCCAATATACCTTCGTTACCTGTGAAGAAAAAGTTCCCCAATTATAGTAGGCCAGCTGCTTGCATTACACAGAGAATTAATCTAAAATTCTCGAATCACTCATAAATTGTTGAGTATGATGTGTAGGTAAATTTTGGTTGTTTCGTCGCATGTCCATTTAAAAAAATTAAGAAGACAGACCTTGCTGTAATACGTCTGTTAAATACTACAAGCATTATTATTTCTTCATAAAAATCACGTCTCGAGCACATTGCAAAGTTTATTGTCTTGAGTGTCTTTAAGGAGTCTAGGTTACATTAGAGACAGAACCTGAAACGTTTAAACATTCTGGGTGAAGTAGCTAAATAAATGAAGGTAAATCAAACAGTAATGAAAGAAAGCTAAGACCAAATATTTGATCATAATGCGGAAAGCTACAGACGGCGCACTAAATCCCTTAGAGATCGAAGCGATGGTTGCCACTTGAAGGAGTAGTGTCAACAGTCGTCAAGATAAGTCAAGAAAACGTAAATCGTCTGGCACATTCGACATTCATATAACATTTCTCCCATATACGAGTTTAGCAACTTAGCTTTCATCCGAAACTTTTTGCCACTATGGTATGACAGCGAACAGAGATTTTTTGTTGTCACGTTTTCGTGTTGGCGTAATTTCGTCTTTTATTTTATTTACATGTACGTATAAGTTGTCAACTTAAACCTTATGGACTGAAGTGGGATCGTAACCATCGTTTTCTGCTTTTTTTGCTACTTAAGTTACATCTAATTTTTTTATTTTATTATGGTGCTTATCCCCCCCATGAACCATGGACCTTGCCGTTGCTGGGGAGGCTTGCGTGCCTCAATGATACAGATAGCCGTACCGTAGGTGCAACCACAACGGTGGGGTATATGTTGAGAGGCCAGACAAACGTGTGGTTCCTGAAGAGGGACAGCAGCCTTTTCAGTAGTTGCAGGAGCAACAAACAGTCTGGATGATTGACTGACCTGGCCTTGTAACACTAACCAAATAGGCCTTGCTGTGCTGGTACTGCGAACGGCTGAAAGCAAGGGGAAACTACAGCCGTAATTTTTCCCGAGGGCATGCAGCTTTACCGTTTGATTAAGTGATGATGGCGTCCTCTTGGGTAAAATATTCCGGAGGTAAAATAGTCCCCCATTCGGATATCCGGGCGGGGACTACTCTAGAGGAGGTCGTTCTCAGGAGAAAGAAAACTGGCGGTCTACGGATCGGAGCGTGGAATGTCAGATCCCTTAATCGAGCAGGAATACTAGAATATTTAAAAAGGTAAATGGATAGGTTAAAGTTAGATATAGTGGGAATTAGTGAAGTTCGGTGGCAGGAGAAACAAGACTTTTGCTCAGGTGAATACAGGGTTATAAATACAAAATCAAATAGGAATGCGAGTAAGCTACTACAAACAGCATAGTGAACGCATTATTGTGGTTAAGATAGACACGAAGCCCACGCCTACTACACTAGTACAAGTACAAGTAAAATGCCAATTAGCTCTGCAGATGATGAAGAAATTGATTAAATGTATGATGAGATAAATTATTCAGGTAGTGAAGGGAGGCGAAAATTTAATTGTCATGGGTGACTGGAATTCGGTAGTAGGAAAAGGAAGAGAAGGAAACGCAGTAGGTGGATATGGATTGGGGCTAAGAAATGCAAGAGGAAGCCGCCTGGTAGAATTTTGCACAGAGCATAACTTAGTCTTAGCTAAGACTTGGTTCAAGAATCATGAAAGAAGGTTGTATACATGGAAGAACCCTGAAGATACTAGAAGGTTTCAAATTATATAATGGTAAGACAGAGATTTAGGAACCAGATTTTAAATTAAGACATTTCCAGGGCAGATGTGAACTCTGACCACAATCTATTGGTTATGAACTGTAGATTAAAACTGAAGAATCTGCAAAAAGGTGGGAATTTAAGGATATGGGACCTGGATAAACTGACTAAACCAGAGGTTGTACAGAGCTTCAGGGAGAGCATAAGAGAACAATTGACAGGAATGGGGGAAAGAAATACAGTAGAAGATGAATGGGTAGCACTGAGGGATGAAGTAGTGAAGGAAGCAGAGGATCAAGTAGGTAAAAAGACGAAGACTAGTAGAAATCCTTGGGTAAGAGAAGAGGCACTGAATTTAATTGATGAAAGGAGAATAAACAAAAATGAACTAAGTGAAACAGGCAAAAAGGAATACAAACGTCTCAAAAATGAGATCGACAAGAAGCGCAAAATGGCTAAGCAGGGATGGCTAGAGCACAAATGTAAGGATGTAGTAGCTTACCTCACGAGGGGTAAGATAGATACTACCTACAGGAAAATTAAAAAGACCTTTGGAGAAAAGAGAACCACATGCATGAATATCAAGAGCTCGGATGGAAACCCAGTTCTAAACCAAGAAGGGAAAGCAGAAAGGTGGAAAGAGTATATAGAGGGACTATACAGGGGCTATGTTCTTGAGGACAATATTATGGAAATGTAAGAGGATGTAGATGAAGATGAAATGGGAGATATGATACTGCGTGAAGAGTTTGACAGAGCACTGAAAGATCTATGTCGAAACACGGCCCTGGGAGTAGACAACATTCCATTACAACTACTGACAGCCTTGGGAGAGCCAGTCCTGACAAAACTCTACCATCTGGTGAGCAAGATGTATGATGTGGTGTCACCGCCAGACACCACACTTCCTAGGTGGTAGCCTTCAAATCGGCCGCGGTACGTTAGTATACGTCGGACCCGCGTGTCGCCTCTATCAGTGATTGCAGAGCGAGCGCCGCCACACGGCACGTCTAGTCTAGAGAGACTCATTAGCACTCGAGCCATTTGTACAGCCGACTTTGCTAGCTATGGTTCACTGCCTACACACGCTCTCAATTGCAGAGACGACAGTTTAGCATAGCCTTCAGTTACGTCATTTGCTACGACCCAGCAAGGCGCCATATTCAGTTACTATTGATATTGATATCGTGAATCACGTACCGTCAAGAGCGACGTTCATCATTAATGGATTAAAGTTAAGTATTAAACTAATTCCGCCCGCTTTCTGAATTCTAATTCCTTGTCATGTTCCAGACCTCACGTCAGTATAGTCCGTCCCTCCTCACGCCAGCCTGCGTAAGCTGAAACGCGTGCATTTCGGCCTCCTCTAGTAACACGGTGTTGGCTCTTCTGCCAACACAACACATGAGACAGGCGAAATTCCATCAGACGTCAAGAATTATATAATAATTCCAATCCCAAAGAAAGGAGGTGTTGACAGATGTGAAAATTACCGAACAATCAGTTTAATAAGTCACAGCTACAAAATACTAACGTGAATTCTTTACAGACGAATGGAAAGACTGGTATAAGCCGACCTCGGGGAAGATCAGTTTGGATTCCGTAGAAATGTTGGAACACGTTAGGCAATACTGACCCTACGACTTATCTTAGAAGAAAGATTAAGGAAAGACAAACCTACGTTTCTAGCACTTGCAGACATAGAGAAAGCTTTTGACAATGTTGACTGGAATACTCTCTTTCAAGTTCTGGAGGTGGCAGGGTTTAAATACAGGGAGGGAAAGGCTATTTACAATTTGTACAGAAACCAGATGGCAGTTATAAGAGTCGAGGGGCACGAAAGGGAAGCAGTGGTTGGGAAGGGAGTGAGACAGGGTTGGAGCCTCTCCCCGATGCTATTCAATCTGTATATTGAGCAAGCAGTAAAGGAAACAAAAGAAAAATTCGGAGTAGGTATTAAAATCCATGGAGAAGAAATAAAACTTTGAGGTTCGCCGATGACATTGTAATTCTGTCAGAGACAGCAAAGGACTTGGAAGAGCAGTTGAACGGAATGGACAGTGTGTTGAAAGGAGGGTATAAGATGAACATCAACAAAAGCAAAACGAGGATAATGGAATGTAGTCGAATTAAATCGGGTGACGCTGAGGGAATTACATTAGGAAATGAGACACTTAAAGTAGTAAAGGAGTTTTGCTATTTGGGGAGCAAAATAACTGGTGATGGTCGCAGTAGAGAGGATATAAAATGTAGACTGGCAATGGCAAGGAAAGCGTTTCTGAAGAAGAGAAATTTGTTAACATCGAGTACAGATCTAAGTGTCAGGAAGTCGTTTCTGAAAGTATTTGTATAGAGTGTAGCCATATATGGAAGTGAAACATTGACGATAAATAGTTTGGACAAGAATCGAATAGAAACTTTGCAAATGTGGTGCTACAGAAGAATGCAGAAGATTAGATGGGCAGATCACATAACTAATGAGGAGGTATTGAATAGAATTGGGGAGAAGAGAAGTTTGTGGCACAACTTGACTAGAAGAAGGGACCGGTTGGTAGGACATGTTCTGAGGCATCAAGGGATCACCAATTTAGTACTGGAGGGCAGCGTGGAGGGTAAAAATCGTAGAGGGAGACCAAGAGATGAATACACTAGGCAGATTCAGAAGGATACAGGCTACAGTAGGTACTGGGAGATGAGGAAGTTTGCACAGGATAGAGTAGCATGGAGAGCTGCATCAAACCAGTCTCAGGAAGACTACAACAACAACATGGTGCTTATGATCGATTATAAATATGTTTTTCTATTAAAATAATGATCCAACAATGACAATATGGGAAAAATAGCTTGCTACTCACCACACATAGCAGGCATTGAGTTGCAGACCGACATAATGAAAAAAGAGCCTAAATACTGAGCTTTAAGACGAGGTCCTTCTTCAGAAACCGAAAACACACACATATTTAGACAAGCACAATTCACACAGACATGGTCACTGCCTGTGAGTACCGGAGCCCGACTCATGCCAAACCAGGCTCCGGCGCCCAGAGGCAGTCGCCACGGCTGTGTGAGTTGTTCTTGTGTGAATGTGTGTGTGTTTTCTATTCCAGAAGAAGAATTTTGTGCTAAAATTCAACATTTTAGCAGTGTTTTTGAGTGAGCATCTTCTTCATGTTGTGAGTAGCAATTTAGCTGACACAGTGGTAGCTGAAGCACGGCCAGAGCTTACGGTGACAGGGGACTGGTGGCGCTTACCAGATCGTAGCTCAGGAACCCCGGGGTCGCCAAGCCCGTACTCACCAAACAAATGCCCTTGAGATCGTCGACATTCGGCAGGTGCTGGTATATCTACTTCTAACGCGAGACATATCTTTGTCATCTCAGAAACAAATAACGTGGAAATACCATTTGTGAATGAGAGACACCGTGCTTGTCCAGTTTATTCAATATGCAGGTGGCGTTATTTCTAACCACGTCGTGCGTCAGCGCTGATATTCAAACCGTCTGCAAGTAAAAGCATATAGTGCACTTCAGCTAATTTGCCGTTTACTGCATGTCATCTTCAAGGTCAAAGTCCCGCAGGTTTAATGCCCGTTCGTGTAGATGTGATTCTTCTGTACTAAATTACGAACTACTCGAGTGGCAGTCATTCGTCATTGTATACTATTACTTTTGAAAGCACTAACCTGTTTCCCGAGAGCACGGAATCCACTTACCTTGGCAGCTACGGCTGAGAGTTCCTACTGCGCCTTCCTCGGCATTTGTGGTCGCTGAAATAACATCTGGCAGGTGACAGATATGTACACTGCGTCTGTGTGAAGCGACGCAGAATGTTTGGGCTGTCTCTCAGCTGTAATGAACGAGAAACACATTGATTAAAACATGAAAAATGAATGGTCTGAAATTGATGTAGCGTAGGAAGGAAGTTATATTTTAAGCAAGTAATTTTTTTTAAGGTGGCTGTCATTTTAATAGCTACTGCAGGAGCAGTCGAATCAATACAGAACACTAATAGCCACATTTATTTCAGTTCCATAATTTGTTTGTCTACTACAACATTTCGAATTTTCTCAAGCCCTTTGGTGACACTGTTATATTTTATCGTGCTTGATACAATCGGAATTAATTACCTAACCATTATGTAGCACCATGTAGGCTCATATTCATCTGAAGAGAGAAACACAGTCGGGCAGGGATCTATGAAGTAAGAAGTCAGTACCTTGAATGGATGAAGTCAGAACCTCTTGACTGACCATTGTTACGACAGTTTTTTATTATTATTTACTTGTTAACTATATTTAGTCAGTTAGTTTAGCTCTAAGATACCACATCCATTACATGTGAAAATTCTCATATAACACGTAATATACACTGAAGCGCCAAAGACACTTGTATAGGCATGCGTACTCAAATACAGAGATATGTAAACAGGGAGAATACGGCGCTGCGGTCGGCAATCGCTGTATAAGACAACAAGTATTTCGCGCATTTGCTAGATCGGTTACTGCTGCTACAGTGGCAGGTTTATCAAGATTTAAATGAGTTTGTACGTGGTGTTACAGTCGGCGGGCGAGCGATGGGACACAGCGTCTCCGAGGTAACGAAAAAGTGGGGATTTTCCCACACGACCATTTCACGAGTATACCATGAATATAAAAGGTCCGACATCGCTGCGACCAGAAAAAGATCCTGTAAGAACGGGACCAACGAAGACTGAAGAGAATGTCCTTCAGAATATAAATCAATTGAGCAGTACTGCCTTTTGGGTTGAAAGCAGAAACAGAAAGTACATTGTCGTGAATAGGAAGACCAAACAAATGAAATGAATCAAACCCAAGAATATTTTCACAGTGACGTGAAAGCAGAATTGTAAATGCCCTTAATTTCGTGTCAGACTGGAATGTGGCAGGTAAACAACGCGTACCAGGTAGCGGACTGTCCTGACCGTTACCCGCCGTAAGTCGCGTGCAAGATTTTCTGAACTGTGTCGAGCCCAGCTGTTCATAAGTCGCTCGAATAAGCAACGAAACAGAAGTGTCACTGCCTAACTGAAGTCGCACAAAGCGTCTGACACTGACTAAGTGCATAAACAGTTTATCTGACTGTCGTTGCACAGAATTTGGGTAGGGTGAAGGCACATCCTGTATTTAATCATTACTGATATCGGTAGCCGCATAGAAAAAAACTATATTCATTGAATGTGAAGGTGCTTCACACTTACGAGAGCGAACGTGGGTAGAGTTCTTTTCTGATGCAAGCATACAGGCTGCACATGAGCTGGCATCCCAGAAGCAAAGCAGGTGACGTTCCACGAGGGTAAATTTTGTCTTCACATGATTTTGTGGTGTCACCGCCAGACACCACACTTGCTAGGTGGTAGCCTTTAAATCGGCAGCGGTCCGTTAGTATACGTCGGACCCCCACTATCAGTGATTGCAGACCGAGCGCCGCCACTCGGCAGGTCTAGTCTACCCCAAGAGACTCCCTAGCACTCGCCCCAGTTGTACAGCCGACCTTGCTAGCGATGGTTCACTGTCTACATACGCTCTCATTTGCCGAGACGACAGGTTAGCATAGCTTTCAGCTACGTCATTTGCTACGACCTAGCAAGGCGCCATATTGAGTTACTAACTGATAATATTGTGAATCATGTACCGTCAAGAGCGACGTTCATCATTAATGGATTAAAGTTAAGTACCAAACTAGCTACGTCCGCTTTTTGAATTCTAATTCCTTGTCATGTTCCAGACCTCACGTCAGTATAGTTCTTCCCTCCTCACACCAGCCTGCGTGAGCTAAAACGCGTGCATTTCGGCCTCCTCTAGTAACCCGATGTTGGCTCTTCAGCCAACACAACAGATTTCACAGCAGAAACATGCGTTAACGCTTGTATACTCTATCCACGACGCGGTGGCTAGTTTGTGTGTGGTGGTCGGTGGCAAAACCGTATCTGTTTGTCGCTTTGTGTTACACTGGAAATGGGAGCTACCTCACAGTTTTCCACGGCACTGTCGCATGAGTCCTGATGTTCAATAACTTGTAACACTTGTTTCAAAGTAGGATGTGGCACATCGTACATAACTGCATTACTAATCATTGTGTCACTACAGTGCCGTCCACAGCTACATTGCAAACGACACTGCCGTGTCAAAGACTGTAGTTCAGTGACCTATTGATGGTATGTCTGTTCTGACCTTCCCCACAATCGAAATAACTTGTAACGAGCTGCAGCCACCCGCACCTGATCTTCGTATTACTTAGTGAGGGCAGAAATTAATTCTTCAAAAACCAGCAACTCTAGCCTACTAGTCGAGAATAGCTTCTGAGGGAGTTGGTAAACACCTATACCACCCATTGACGTGAAACGAGAAAGTTTAACAGTACACTGCACTTGACGTGTAGCACATTGAACGTCGAAATGAACGTAGTGCTCGTTCCATTCCTCTTGTTGTTCACTGAAAGTTCGGGACGGTGGAATAGCACGGAGACTGTGTCGTGGATGTGGCTGGCTGTTGTGGCGAAGTTGATACAGCACCTGCTTGTGTATTAACCTATAAAACATACTTATTTAGCTCGTAAATTTTGATTCGCTAACACAAAATCCCTCCGTCTCCTCACATAGGGTGGGGTTTGAGAGCGAGCAATATGTTATTTATCAGTAACCATTTTCCACACAAAAATGAGAACATGAATTTTCTTGAATTAGAGCGCCAACTACCAAGAATCAAAACAATTAATTAAGACAAAATGTAGGTCGTTTTTTTATGTAGAATCTGATTCTGCAATAAAAAGAGGGTTCCCATTTCTAATTTTGAATTTGCCTCCCGTCCCAACCCCAGGGGGCTGGGGTGGTGGGCTGATTTTAGCACCAACAGATGTCCCCCTCGAAAATAATCATCTTTGGATTCTACGGATTCTTTCGTGTGAAGCGTATTTTTCGAGTTAATCTGGTTTGCCAACTTATAATTTACACCCTGTATGTACATATAACTTATCTTCTTGAAATTTTTTTATGAGTCGTTGCATGGAATGGAAAGTTGAGCGCTGCCAGACCACCGTTGTTCTTGAAGACAGCTGCGCCTATGATGTGGGGTTCGATTTCATATGACAGCAGGACCACTGTCCTGGTTACCCCACGCACACTGACTGCGAAATTCTACGCCAGTCTGTTGATTCGACCTGTTGTGCTGTCATTCATGAATGGCATTCCAGGGGTGACTTTCAACAAGATAACGCTCGCCTGCATACCGCTGTTGAAACGAAACATGCTGTACAGAGTGCCGACATGTTGCTTGGCATGCTTGACTACCGGATTTGTCTCCACTTGAGCTGATATGGAACATCGTCAGACGAGATATATTCCCGAAATTTCATTACTCTACGTAAATTATTTTTTGGTGTTTGGTTTTTTCCGTCAGTGCATTTTAAAATTGTGAAATAAATATTTGTGTTTTTAATGAAATATTCTACGAGATTCCATAGCTTCTAGTATAGGGACCATTGTGAGACACAATGATCTCTCTAGAAAGTATGCTGTGAGAAATTAACGAAATTTGTATTTACTTTTGTGTGTGTGTGTGTTAAAAGATAGTTAGAATTTCTAGACCCTACTTAAACATTAGTACTTCTTCAAAAAGTATGATGTTAATATATGTTAGCAACAATTAAAACTTTTGTTTTTTCTTAGTTTTTAAGGTGCGCATAAAGTACCCCCGCCTCCTTAAGAAACGTTAGTAATGCGAGGATTAATATTATAGGTGTCTGAAAATTATGTCTTTATTGTCAATACACTGAGTTATTCGAATTTTGATCTTACGTTTGAATCTGGCTGCCATAGAGATGGATGTGCGGACTACTGCTGAGAGTATATTGTCCTTCCAGTGTGCAAGAGTCCTTGGACGATCGCTGTACGGAGTGGATTCTGGAAATCCCCTAAGAAACGTCACAGGGGCCTAAATCGATGAGGCGACTGTCACGGAAGATCAGGTGAGGCGCCCGGAGGACTTCCCTGCAAAACACGCAAATAAGTTCGCACTGTATGCGCCGTCGTCCCAGCTACGTGCAACTAAGCAACCACAATATTAATTTGTCCAAGAAGAGGCAAAAAACATTCCTCAGTCATGCTGTAAACACTCTTGAAAATTCACATTTTGTGTATTCTCAACACTGCACACCAAAGTGCTACACGTAATGGATGCGTAAGAGCCATCTGGTCCTCTTGTGAAGTTGTCCGGGTTTGGTAGCCCACTAGCACGGCGTGTCTTGTTTATTAGCGCACTCAGATAGATTAAAGTGTGCCTCGTCACTAAAGAACAGCATTACACTGTGTGGCAGCTGTACAAACAACTCTCCACATGCAATTTTTCGCAGCAATAAAATCGCATTTTGCATCACACCCAGTAAATATGGGTTAAAATTGAAGGCGTGGTGAAAAAATCGTCTCACAGATGATAGTAAAGTGTAAGGACAGCGGTGTGTGTGCCTGCCGAGCGACGACGACATAAATAGCTTCTACGTTTTTCTGCAATCAGAACGTAAAATGGAAATTTTCAAAAACAGAATAGTAACTAAGCTTACAATAACATGTATTATTTTTGAAAATCAGCGTAATAATGAAGTTAATGACCCGCATTGGGCGTAATTACCAAGGCATGTACAGTGCTGGGGTAAGGAACACCTGGTCCTACACTGATTCAAAACAAAATATAATCAGTTTGATCATAAACATCAATATTCAGCAGCTCCATTGTAATCGAATATCCAGCATTCACATATATGATGCACTACTCACTTCTGATCAAAATGTTGTTACGTTAAACACCGCAGTATCAGGTTCATTGTATTTATACGAAAGCTGCACACTGCCTGTTTATGCTTGGCACGTTGCTCGCTCTCTCTTTCTTGTCTTCGTTATTTCCCACACTTTATGATGGAATAATTAACGTACTTTGATGCCATTCCGTAATTTGTTATACATTTCAGTTGTCCGGAAAGATGGACACAGCCCAAATTAATATATGGCAATAAAAGAATATGAAGTTTGAATTAATAGACAATTAGTTATTTTTATTTAACTTCCTGGCTTGGTTTTAAGGACATATCACAGTGGATAAAGAAACATACAAGAATACTGAGTCCTTTTAATAAGTCACCACGCGAGTGATGGTGTATTAACTGCACCACGCATATCGTTAGCGCCGTCGTGTTGTAGGCGAACCATTTCTACTGTGGTTCATTTGCTTGGAACTGTCCTGATCACATTTCTTTGGCAGGATTTTCTTCTCTAAAGTCAGTTCATTAAGTCAGGACCACTAAGTTCACCTCAGGTCTATCTTTTCATTCACCAACCAAACCACTGAGGAGGTAAAACAGACGTTCTTCACATCATGTTTCCACACACCCATGTCTCCAGTACGCGCCAAAACTTCGCAAGTATCTTTCTTGATATATGTGGTACCATTACTCACAACCGGAACTGTGTTGCGTGAGATAAATATAAATTCAAACATATTTCAAATGATCCTCTCTTTCTTTTTTTTTCTTACGAAGAACGGTTTACGGTGCAAAAGCACATATTTACATAGGTTCAGTAACGATTACAGTGCATTCCAACGAAATAGTATAAAAGAAATACATGTATATAAATGTCTTTGGGTCCTGTTTTAATCGAGTTACGATATAAAATACCAGTAGTTCCATCTAGTAGATTTAAACGATAGCTACAGTGTTACTCAAAACTCTCGTAGCCACATAAATTACAGGTATTTGCAGAAAACGGGCAGTTTTAATTAGTCTCTAAAAGTCGAACGGTATTATTGGTCACACTGAATGTCTGTCATGTCTTTCGGATAGCTCCGCTTTTTGCCGAGATGGAGTGCTGGAGTGGGCCTGAAATTGCTATGGCTGTGGAGGCCTTTCACCTTTCACAGGAACGTTGAGCGCTTCCTGCTGCTACACAGGAATACCGTTGTCAGTTCGACCTTAGACGGAATGATCCTGTACCACGTTATAGGTGAGAAATTATGGAGCAACGGGAAGTGCCCTTAAGCTGAAATCGCCTGGAAGAACTAGAAGTTGTCAGTCAGAGGAACGGATAGAGGAAGTGCAAAATGTTGTCACCGAGCGAGGCGGCGCAGTGGTTAGCACACTGTACTAGCATTCGCCCATCCTGATTTAGATTTTCTGTCATTTCCCTAAATCGGTTCTGACAAGTGCCAGGATTGTTCCTTTGAACGGTCACGGCCGACTTCCTTCCCCATCCTTCCCTAACCCGATAGGACCGATGACCTTGCTGTTTGGAGCACTCCCCAACCAACCAAGTAACAGTCCAATGCATTCTGTGAGACACATTGTGGTTCTAGTGGGATTGTTCAACCGTAGTGTGCACAGAATTTTACGGAACAATTTGACGCTACAAATATACAAGATAGAGGTTGTGCATCAGTTAGGCGAAAATGGTTACGAAAAGCTAATACATATGTCTGTTGAACTGTTTACTAAAAGTAGGGAAAACGAAGTTCTTAAATTTGCTATGGCTGAATTACAACGCACATTCTTATCGCAGTGGTTGTGTCACCAAACAAAACTGTCGTCACTGGTGCGACGATAGTCCTCAGTAACTTCATCAACGCCCCTCACACAGCCAGAAAGTCACAGCAATGGGCGCCGCCTCCTCAGTGGACATAATCGACGCTTTCTTTTTTGAGGGTGAACATTTACGTGCAGTGCGCAGAGCGTTTGTTAACCACATCGTTTCAAGGAATGGGGATATTTCGTGCCTTAAAGGCCTCCACACTTATTGATCTGTAACTATTTATTTTGTGGGTCCCTTAAACAAAGGGTGCGTGCTAGAAGCCTACACACGATTGCGGTACTGAAAGACACCATTCAGGCGGAAATCAGAAACATTCCTATAAATTTGCTCGTTCGTGCCGTAAACGATTTGCATCACAGATGGTCCGTCATTGTAACAATGTTGGCCATCTAGGAGATATCATTTCCAAAACAAGAACTGTGCGTGAAATGGCAATACTCAAGGGTTTCGTTGCTGTGTATGAAAATGTTTTACAGTATATTTGTCGGCCTGTTTCGGCACATCGAAATCGGTCCGTACTTCTGCTACAGTTTTCTCTCGAATAGGCTCACAACCATTACAGGGCGTATTTAGGCGTGTAGTACCCCGTTACTCCCACTCATCTTCTTTGCACATTTCCAGTTCCTCTGCGAGTTTCGATCCAGGATACAACTGATTGCCGGCCAGCAACAGGACGTGGGTTCCCACTATAACTGCCTTTCTATGTCAGGGCTGCCCCTCCCTCCTGCTTCTCCATTTCTCCCCGCCACTTCAGCTCCTGATGTCAGAGCTCTACCCACCCACCAAATCTTTCCTTCATTTCCGTGTTCCCACTATCCACCCTACCACCTTCATTTTCAGTATCATCCAACGGCTTATACACTAACTCGCGCACTCTAACCCACTACAGAACAACCAAAGCTTAATCTTCCCACAACTTTTTTAACGAGCGCCGGTCCTTCATCTTTTTAAACGGTAGTACGTTGCTCCTTTTTAATGAAAATCACCATTTTTTCAATTAATTTTAAATAACTATTTTGTCTTTTTATTCTTGTCTGTTGAACTGTTTATTTCTGTTTTTATTTGAAAGGAAGAAAACAACATTGTATTTTGTAAGTATCATCGAATAATCAGCATTTTATAATCTTTAAAAACATTTTTAAATTTTCCACCCATAAACCTTGCTGTAATGTCCGTACTTACATTTTGTAAAGGCATTTGGCTCAAGAGCGATATATTGTAGCGCAGGAAGACCACCTCCAGCACATATGGGGCGGGAACGACGAAATAACAATAAACAAAAAATCAAAAGTTGGGTCGAAAATTCTGAAGTGCATACGCGATGTACGCTGCTCTGCCATGATCCGTCAGCCGTTAGAAAAGCGAGCCTCTACGACAACGGCGCGTTGCTCCTTCGGCGAATGCAATGTTCCTACTGGTAAACAAACTTTCCGAACAACTGCTTCGAATGAGACCATTCCCATCCTCTGCCTACCATGGCTCGCTTCACCCCACGTCACCCCACCCTGAATAAAAGCAGTAACCATCGTTGCCACATCCTTTGCGGAAGAAGAGGCAGGATTGGAAGAAATCTACCTTCATCACGATAGCGCACCTGGACAAAGACGTGCTTTGGCAGTGGCAAAACAGACATTTGAACTATGAATAGTTGCAACTTCCATCCTGCCGTTATGACGCCTTGACTTTTACCCGTTCCTACGTATAAAAAAAATCTGTGAATGAATTTTTTTAGAATTAAATGGGATGCACACACAGAATCAGACTTCGAAGATCAAAGCTACCAACTGAAAGGTAATGGACAATGTAAAATGTCTTGAAAAGAGCATTTACTAACAAGTTTCTTGCTTTAATTATACACTCTAATACAAAAAAAGAAGACTGTGAAGGAATTATCTAAATGGAACGTAAATACAGTAGTAGACGTTTTGTACATGTACAGACAAATAAACGTTCTCACTTTCAGAAAAATTGAGCATATCAGTAACCCGTTGGTCCACCTGTGATCCTTACGCAAGCACTTATTCTACTTGGCGTTGACTGACAGAGTAGTTGGATGTCATCCTGATGGATATTGTGCCAGATTCTGTACAAATGGCTCGCCGGGTAACCAGAATCACCAGATGGTTGGAGTGTCCTGCCCACAACGCTCCAGACGTTCTCAATTGGGGAGAGATCCTGAGGCCTTGTTGGCCAAGACAGAATTTGACAAGCACGAAGACAAGCTGTAGAAACTCTCGGCTTGTTCAGCGGGCATTATCTTGCTGAAATGTGAGGCCACGATGGCTTGTCATGAAGGGCAACAAAACGGAGTGTAGAATGTCGTCGACCAACCGCTATGCTGTAAGGGTGCCGCGAATTTGAAACTAAGCGGTCCAGTTATTAAAGAAATGACACTCGAGACCATCACTCCTGCTTGTCGGACCAAATGGCGAGATAAACTCAGAATGGTACTCCACTGCTGTCATGTGAGTCTCCAGACACGTCTTCTGCCTGAAATGGCATTGATTGGTGAAGAATTGTCTTGAGTGAAAAGTCTCGGTGACCATCGAAGACGTCTCTGAAGACGATCCATGCACTTGTGGGATACCAAACTATCTGTCTAAATGGATGAGTTAAACGCTCACACCTGTCACACAGAATCGTAAAGAAGGAGGGACAATCCACTACATGGTCTGTTAAGACATGTTTCGAAAGGAGGTAGAATTGTCAACATTCATGCTGGCGCGTAGGACGGTTTTGTATTGAATGTGAGGTTAAGACAACGGCCAGACGACAGGGGCTTACCACAGCGACATACATTCCTCAACTTATGAAAAGTGGTTCAGGGAGAAATTGATACCTAATTTACTTCCTCATACTATCCTTGTTAGATATAACGTCCCTTATCGCAGTAAGTATCTGTCTCGTGCTACAATATCAAAGTCCACGAGGAGTGAAATGACGTCTTGGTTAACAGAAAAGGAAATTTCTTTAAAAAAGAACGTATTGGGGCCCTAGCTGTATTTATTGATAAAATGAAGAAACCAGGGTACATCACTTATAAAACAGACAATATTTTAACCGAACATGGTCATACTGACGTACGAATTCCTCCATACCACCCCTAATTGTATCCTACAGTGCAGATATGGGCAAGAGTCATGGACGGTGTTTGTGAACGTAATAGGCCTTTCTGAATGGACACGTTATTAACAAATTGATGAACAAATTGCTCCCATAGCACAAGGAGACTGGAAGAGATGCTGAGAGCACGCAAATAAAATTAGAGAGCAGCACATTTCAAGTTTAAACCTTGCTGGACCAAGCGCTAGTGACGATCATAAATGTGGAAAGTCGAACAGATTCTAAGAGCGATAGTCATAGTGATGCAAGCAGTGCTGATTCCGCAATTGAAGATGAACGTTAATCAGCTGACACTGCCAGTGGAAGTGAAACAGACGTGGCTACTGAAAATGAGGAAACGAAAAGTGCGGTGGAGCGCTTCCTAATTGTGTTTTGTGTGTGGAATCAGTGACACTGAAATATCTATAGCATTATGTCACTCGACGAACTTATTATTTATAATGTGGAATTGCGTCTCCAATTAGTCTAAGAATCTGTGGACGTGTTCTCACCACTGTAGCTACTACACATGACCAAATCGTACGTTTTCTGGCAATGCTTGTGAAACAAATCCACTTAACGCCTCCAGCCCCAGTGGTCGTTCGCCACACAGCGGTACCTCCTGCCCTCCCTTGCAGTGGAACTCCGGCGCACAGGAATGTCCTCTGTTTGCAGGAAGTGCGCACCGGTGTTCATGTGTGTACGCTATGTATTTATTGCCACGTTTGTATTTTTTGTAGCCAGTAACTTACATAGTCGTCTGGTTGTAGCGCAAGACTTATGTACCTGGATGATTTAGTGATGAAAAGGCCGTCCGAAACTAATCAATAAATAAATCTTCCCGTGCCGTTTAAAGTCGCCCCCTAAATGTTACTGCAATCAATAACTCTTTAATTGGTGCCGCGTTCATACTCACCTCCCAACAACTAATTGTCTGTGTCCCACGCTGCAATCTTGTACGCCAGCTGCTGTGATTGTTACGTTCTGTGAACGCAGCTCTCGTCCGTTGCTGGGCAACGTTCTTCTGAACTGGTCAACCGAACTGTTCTCGCCGCATTTAGAAGAAGCTTCTCTGCTGTACATAGTGGTATTTTGGCAAGCTGGTGGACACCGGGTGTGTACTGACGAAGGTAAAGGACATACTTCTTCTATAAGTTGTGTAAACTGTGTATCGTCCATTTTACGCTAAAACGTACGGATTATGGAAGGCTAATACGTACTTTCGTAGACGTGAAAATAAAAGCTCAATTCGGTGTATAAACCTGTACAGAATACAGAAAGCAAAAAGTGACAAAATAATTGTTTGGTTGCACTAAAGAATGAAGATTTCCTGTTTTGACAGTTGGAAACAGTTCCCCATCAATTACTTTTTCGTCACCATGGTATTTCGTTATCAAACAAACTTGACTAAAACTCTGTTAGATTAGCTCCGCCTGCCTGTAGAGTCACATTTTTGTCTTTTGGTGGTTAACGTATCAGTCAGGCATAAAATGAAATCCCTCGAATAATGACATAATTGAAACAGATCGGTGACGCGCGGAGTGGCCACGCGGTTTGAGGCGTCCTGTCACGGGCTGCGCGGCCACTCCTGCCGGAGGTTCGAGTCCTCACTCGGGCATGCGTGTGTGTGTTGTTATTAGCATAAGTTAGTTTAAGTAGTGTGTAAGTCTAGGGACCGATGATCTCACAAACATTTGAACATTTGAAACAGATCGGTCAAACACGGCGCATAAGATTGGTCTAGTCTAACTGTATAGGTGTGACTACTTTTGTGTCTGTTTCTTGTCTGTGCCGTTTCAAACTGATTTATTATTGTCCTCTTCGTCGTTCATAAACAATTCCATTAGGTCTACAGCTTTGCTTATTATTATTATTATTATTATTGCCGCATGTTCACTTAGTCGCCTACAAGAGGCAGATTTTTATAGTTTAATGTCATTAACTACTCAGTAGTAAAGGCGCAAACAATTTGGAAATGTGACAAAGTTTGAAATATTAAATATCTCGTTCAGATAAATTTTTGGTTACAGCCATATAATTTCGTGGGCAGCACATAGTTGACAGAGCTTCAAACCTTTAAATATCTACTAACAACAGTATACAGCCAAGGGATCGCTGAACTATGTACATCGGCACCTCGTGCCAAACAATTCGTTTGTAATGTTGAATACAGTTCAGAGCCAGCCCACACTAGTAAAAGGCTTGGCTGCGTTGCTATTCGTGCTAAACCGGTTGTCATGGCAACAGCTCTCAAGCCCGACCAGTTACGGACAGTTCATGAAATTATATGAATGTATCGCAAAATATATATGTTTAACGCGTTCAACATTGTACTGAAAAGTGCTACAAGGAGGAAACGTCGTGGTGTACAAAGCAAAAATAAAATGGATATAAAGAAACAACCAGTGGACGAAATAAATAGCTTTTAAGAAAATTACCATTGGCATGGAACCTGTTGCAACTAAATGCTATTAAATAAGCTTCTAGCATAACTTAATTTTGGACTTTATTTTGATGTAACATAATGTCTATTACCTTATAGTTTTTCAGCGAGTGTAGAGTACTATCTATCTCGTATGGATCAATATCCAATTGCTTGGTATATCTTTAGTATTATATTATTTTCCGAAACTATGATGCGACATTGCAGTCCATTTCATTTTATGTTTCAGTCGTGCTGAGCTTCAGTCCTACACATTACCATTCTCTCATTTTTGTACGTATCTAAGTATTTTGTTTGTTACTGTAACTGTGAAAGTCAACTGAAGCTCTTGTATACCTTTTGGTTTTCTCGCTGGTGTGGTATTGATTCCATCCCACTAATCTCCTAAGGAATCTCTTGTTGCGCCACCATCTGTTGCTAAGTATGTACCTCTGGTGGAATGCAGTTGGTATTTAATTGAGGACACATCTGCTCGTGATTTTGCTTCCTATTCAGATACATAGAGCTATCTATCGACAAAAATATCACTATGGAATTTGTTACGCTAGCATGTGTAATGTGCGGTAGCGTTCTCGCTTCCCACGCCCGGGTTCCCGGGTTCGATTCCCGGCGGGGTCAGGGATTTTCTCTGCCTCGTGATGGCTGGGTGTTGTGTGCTGTCCTTAGGTTAGTTAGGTTTAAGTAGTTCTAAGTTCTAGGGGACTGATGACCATAGATGTTAAGTCCCATAGTGCTCAGAGCCCTTTGAACCATGTGTAATTCAGAGAAATGTCTGAAACGTTTTGCACATATCGTGACAGTTTTCTCCACAAATCTGAAGTAAAAAATTCTAATAAAAGGAAAAAATAAATTAAGTGCTAATCTGCAATTTGTCGTCTACAATTGACATATGTAGGAGAGAGGTGCCTTTATTGTGCGAGGTCCCAATGCATACCACTACTACAGAATACTACCTCTAGCACTGTCCGACATTTTGTGATGTCGCAGTGAAATACGTGCTTCTTGGTGCCATATTATTGGCTGTGTGTGGAGGAACATGTCGCCTGACGGCAGTGTTCATTTTGTTGTGGTTTTCATAGACTGTAACCGTTCTCTTGTGCACGTTTCGAAGAGAATTAACGTTAAAGATAATGGGAACATAATGTTTTATTTTTGGTTAACGTACATGAAACAGTTTTAATTTAGAGACATTGATGACTCTGTAGGAAATTGACAAAAGGAAAATAGCGACGTTGCTTATAACCTACCGCTAGAAGCGTCCTATATTCCACTGGTAGAATTTATGGAACTTTTTCGTATAATGAGCTTTAAAAATGTGTTGTGCATTATTAATGCAACATAATGTTTAGAAATTACGTGTTGAATCTTATCAAGCGTTCTTTATGCTAAGTTATTAATCGAACAATCATTGTGTATTATCGTATTACGGAAACAGATAGGCGCTATGGCAAGTGAGGCATAGAAGAATTGCATTTAGTTGTAACAGTATATTTAACTGGCAATCACGGATTGAATGTATGTGAAGGAATACAAAATGTTCCTAAGCTAACTATGGAGAGGCATGCTGAAAATGAAAATAAAAATGCTAACGGGAATACAGTAATGTTTGCCAGCGAAACTGAAAACGAATTACAATTATACGTTCTTACATTTCAAGAGATAATGTTCGATTCACGCTTTTCGGACGTATGAAAACTTGCGTTAGACTTTGCACAAAGAGTCGGTTTGCCCCGGAATTTCAGTGCAGAACAAGCAATGGCAGACAAAAAGTGGGCTGAAGGTGTCCATCCAAGCAAAGGAGAATAAGGTTGGAGCTACAGCTTGACCTGTGAAAATGAAGTATTTTCGAGACTCTGTGCGGAAACCCCCACAGAAAATCATTCCTAAAATACAGGAATAGTGCAGTGAGTTTTTTAGAAAGAGCGAATGGGAGAAGTGACCAGACGCATGAAGTAAAAAAATGTTGACTTCTGCGAAGTGGACGGGGATGGAGAAAGGAGGGAAGAGGTTTTGTCTGATGGCAGCCAATAGTGTTGTAAGAACTAAAACATGGAACATTTCCTTAAACTTAGACTAATAGGTATCTTTCAGGTCTGGGATATAGTTTATAAGGATGTTAACTTCATGCACACACTTACACATATTACGATACCACATTCTTAAGTTGTATCATTTGCAGATGTTTAGAAAATTATATGTAATGTGTTTAGTTTTCCAAGATTTTTAGTTCCTTGAATCAGATACCGAGAACAACGTCCCACAGTTGAGTATGGCATTGTTTAAATATCTTTATAAGTTGCTGTTTAGACTATAGTAAACAAAATCTCAAAAGTGATAAAATTTAGGCAACTCTTCCCTAGTCGTGTAGGTTATTCTATGCAATAGTAGGGAGAAGATTGTCTTAAGAGTTACGAAATAATTTCTCCCTCTCCTTTTATTTAATTTTATTGTTTTCGCCATGACGATATTATTTGTTACAATTACCACGATTGTAATTTCGACCTTCGTTCTTTTTAAAGTAGTTAAATGTGCTGGAAATACAGCAACTGTAAATAAAATTGATAAAATGGATTTAAGCCTACGTTCATTTCATTAACGTTGATTATTGCTGTGTTGTCAGTGCCTTTAACCACTATAAAATCACCGAAGGTGGAAATTACAATCGTGGAAATCATAGTAAATAGTACAGTGGATGGTGAATGTGATGCCATTAAACAAATTCTATGGCATTGCCATACCATAACAAATACAACTGTGAAATTTGTCGTTTATTTCGGTGGTATGGAAGTCAGGAAGAAATGCGAGACCGCAGAGCAGCTTACCATTTCTCAAAGATTGCGTCTGAAAAACTTACTCGTTTTGTGTGAAACATATTAGCAGGTAACATGATTCGGGCCAAAGAAATGTACATCTACATCTGCATCTGCATAGTATTCCGCAACCCACCGTACGGTCAGTATCGGAGGGTACTCTGTACTGCTACTAATCATTTCCCTTCCTGTTCTACTCGCAAATGGAGCTAGGCAAAATCGATTATCTACACAATGACGAGGCAAAACGTTATGACCACCTGCTTAACAGCTTTTCTGTCTGTCTCGGAGCGAAATACATAACCGATTCTGCGTATCAGGGAGCCGATAGTTTGTTGGTAGTTTTGTGCAAGTACGTCGCATTACGTGTCTACACACAGGTCATGTTATTCACGTAAATAACAGGTGGCTGATTTATGTACTCGGTGATGGCGCCCGATAGTGACCCATACGGGTTCCATAGGATTTATATCAGGCGAATCTACTCGCAGAGACATCAACGTGAGTTCACTACAATGCTGCTCAAACCACCGTAGCACGGTTCTCGCTCCGAGTCACGGGCAGTCATACTGTTGAAAGCTGACATCGCCGTCGGGGAAGACATCAAGCATGAATGGCTGCAGGTCTCTCGCAGCTGGCAGCGTGTCTTCGGTTACTACCACAGGTCCTACGCAAGACCAGGAGAATGTCTCCAATAGCTTAATACTGCTCCCCTCGCCCTGCGTCCGTGACGCGTTGCACATTTCGAGCCGCCCTTCATTACGATTGCGGCGTTTGTGGAGACAACCATTGACCTAGTGTAGCAAAAATGTGATTCATTCGAAGAGCCGACATGTTTCTGTTGATCGGAGATCGAATCTCGATGGCCCCGTGCTCACTGCAAGCGCAATCGACGACCCCGTTGAGTCAACATGTGAACACGTAGGGCTGGTCTGCAGCGGATATCCATTTTGATAAGTATACGATGAACGGTGTGCTTCGAACACCTGTGCGTGCATCAGCACTGCGCTCTTGAAGCGCAGATGCCACGGATCACCATCTATCCTACTTTACAGAACAGACAACCCAACGAACCCCACGTTCTTTGAAGAGTTGTAGTTTCGCTGTCCTACCTCTTTTCCGTAGACGCTCACGACGGTCGCAAGTGAGCAGTCAATCAGCTTCGCCGTTTTCGAGATACACGTTCACAGGCTCTTTGTAATAATAAATTGCCGTTTGTCAAAGTCGCTTACTCAGCGGATATCCCATTTCCATCCCATACCTTGGCTAGGGTGGTCTCGCGTCCGTGTCTGCTCCGTTTACATACTTTTGTTATCGCGTCACGTGCCCGCACCGACACCAGCCGGCGTCGTACGTAGCGGTGGGCAGAGGTCGAAACGTCCTGGCTGCTCACTGTACGCATCCGCACGAGCCCTGCTCTCTCTGACCTTATCCTCATAGTCCTTACGCGAAATGTACGTGGGAGGCAGTCAGCTTCAAATGCCGGTCCTCTAAGCTTATTCAGAGTGTCCATTGAGAAAAAAGTCGCCTTGCCCCAGGAATTCCCATTTGGTTAATGAAAACTTCTGGGCTGAATTGCCGTGGTCCATATATAAAACTTCTTCTCCTTCCTCACGTTTCGTTGCCTACTGCGGTCAACATCTACCGTGGTGAGTCGGAATCTGGCAGCTAGACTCGCTCGCTCGCTGTGAAACACTGGCGACATATGTCAGGTGCAGAGGCAGTGTAAGCAGCGGAGCTGATGTTCCTGCGCTGACCTGTGGTGTTGGCAGTGGGACCTACCTTGACGAGATGTCCTTAGTGAGCGTCGCTAGCTATAGAGACGCTCTTTGTATCTTCATCGGGACTGCGGGAGAGGACTACTCCCGCAGTAGGTCGGGCCAGGGTGTTGTCGGCCTGTAGTGGACCTGTTGGCCCAGCCCACGAATTAGACGGCTGTCACAGTGTTCTGCGTTGTTGTAGAATACCCTGGCGACTTGCCGGAAGCGATCCCGCAGGAAAGGGGTGCCTGCTTCCTCACGGAGCAGCCTGTTGGGTATTCTCGTATTTGAGAGGAGTAATATTGCTTATTGATAGCCGTAGAGTATAAAGTCGCGTAGCCGTTAGATATTAGCAGTAGGATGTATAGGGTGTGTGCATGCTGTGTGCGAGTGCAGGAGGAACTGGCCGTGGTTCGCGAGCACCTGAGCGTGCTGTTGGCCACGGTCAGCCGCCTTCAGGCTGCTGTCTCGAGGTGCAGCGACGATGGAGGGTTTGGCGCGTCGCTTGATACACCCCAGGTGTCGCTTGCTGCGTCCGCTAACTCAGCCGCCGAGGGACCTTCTAGTATACCCGGTGTGTTGTTGCCGCCCTCACCTCAGGGTGAGTGGCGAACTGCAACGGGTTCGCGTCGCTCGAGGTGGGGGGCCAATGTGGAGGCTGGCCGGCTGACCTCGCCCGTTCATCCTGTCAGTGCGCAAGTGGCCGCTCCTTCAGCAGGGCCCGAGCAGCCATACGGGGGCAAAGGCTTGCAGGTTTTTGGGAGCTCCAACGTTAGGCGAGTGATGGAGCCCCTTAGCGAAATAGCGTACAGGGGTGGAAAGAATTCCAACGTGCACTCGGTTTGTCTGCCGGGGGGCCTCATTTAAGGTGTGGAGGCGGCCTTGCCTGCGGCAGTCGAGCATACGGTTTCCTGTCGTCCGCAAGTAGTTGCTCACGTCGGCACCAATGATGCCTGTCGCTTGGGTTCTGAGGCGATCCTCAGTTTGTACAGGCGGCTGGCGGATTTGGTGAAGACCGCTGGCCTCGCACGCGAGGTACATGCACAAGCAGAGCTCTCTATTTGTAGCATCGTTCCCAGCGTGGGTCAGGGTACTTTAGTTTGGAGCCGAGTGGAGGGTCTCAACCAGAGGCTTCGTCGACTCTGTGACGGTCGTGGCAGCAGATTTCTAAACTTGCGCTATTGGGTGGGGAATTGTAGGACGCCCCTAGATAGGTCAGGGGTGCACTACACATAAGCGGCTACTCGGGTAGCAGAGTACTTGTGGCGTGCACATGGGTTTTTTTTAGGATAGGGAGTACTGCGAGGTGTCCTGATGAACACTCACCAGTCGACGTGCAGGCAGGGAAATCAGGACGCGCTCAGTGTAAAGACACTTCAGCTATCAAGATATTAGCAGTAAATTTTCAGTGTGTTCGGAATAAAGTTTCTGAATTTACTGCCCTCCAGGAAGCGTGTGGCGGGCAAACTATTCTCGGGACTGAGACCTGGCTGAACCCTGAGATAGGAAGTTCTGAAATATTTAGTGAGGGTTGGAACGTGTATCGGAAAGACAGATTGGACACAGTGGGAGGTGGTGTCTTCATTGCAGTTGACAAAAATATTGTGTCTACTGAGGTTGAAGTAGAGTGTGATTGTGAAGTTATCTGCACATGTTTAACAGGGCTAGGAGAAATAAAGTTAATTGTTGGGTGTTATTACCGGCCACCAGGTTCCACCGTGACAGTTCTAGAATAATTCAAAGGCAGTCTACCCTCTGTATAATGGAAGTACCCGGATCATGCTATATTAGTCGGAGGCGACTTCAACCTACCCAGTATAGACTGGGATTTCTATGGATTCATTACAGGCGGTACAGACAAGCCGTCGTGTGAATTACTTTTGAACACATTATCCGAAAACTTTCTTGAACAGCTAAATCGAAAGCTGTCCATGCATCAGCATGGCTTTAGAAAGCATCGCTCCTGGGAAACTCAACTCGCCCTTTTTTCACATGATATCTTGCGAACCATGGATGAAGGGTATCAGACAGATGCCATATTCCTTGACTTCCGGAAAGCGTTTGACTCGGTGCCCCACTGCAGACTCCTAACTAAGGTACGAGCATATGGGATTGGTTCTCAAGTACGTGAGTGGCTCGAAGACTTCTTAAGTAATACGATAGAACCCAGTACGTTGTCCTCGATGGTGAATGTTCATCGGAGGTGAGGGTATCATCTGGAGTGCCCGAGGGAAGTGTGGTAGGTCCGCTGTTGTTTTCTATTTACATAAATGGTCTTTTGGGTAGGGTGGATAGCAATGTGCGACTGTTTGTTGATGATGCTGTGATGTACGGGAAGGTGTTGTCATTGAGTGACTGTAGGAGGATACAAGATGACTTGGACAGGATTTGTGATTGGTGTAAAGAATGGCAGCTAACTCTAAATATAGATAAATGTAAGTTAATGCAGATGAATATGAAAAAGAATCCCGTAATGTTTGAATACTCCATTAGTAGTGTAGCGCTGGACGCAGTCACCTCGATTAAATATTTGGGCGTAACATTGCGGATCGATATGAAGTGGGACAAGCATGTAATGGCAGTCGTGGGGAAGGCGGATAGTCGCCTTCGGTTCATTGGTAGAATTTTGGGAAGATGTGGTTCATCTCTAAAGGAGATCGCTTATAAAACACTAATCGACCTATTGTTGAGTATTGCTCCAGCGTTTGCGATCCCTATCAGGTCGGATTGAGAGAGAACATAGAAGCAATTCAGAGACGGGCTGCTAGACTTGTTACTGGTAGGTTTGATCATCACGCGAGTGTTGCGGAAATGCTTGAGGAACTCGGGTGCGAGTCTCTAGAGGAAAGGAGGCGTTCTTTTCGTGAATCGCTGCTCAGGAAATTTAGAGAACCAGCATTTGAGGCTGACTGCAGTACAATTTTACTGCCGCCAACTTACATTTCGCGGAAAGACCACAAAGATAGGATAAGAGAGATTAGGGCTCGTACAGAAGCATATAGGCAGTCATTTTTCCCTCGTTCTGTTTGGGAGTGGAGCAGGGAGAGAAGATGCTAGTTGTGGTACGAGGTACCCTCCGCCACGCACCGTATGGTGGATTGCGGAGTATGTATGTAGATGTAGATGTAGGCAGTTGGTGACACCATCCGTGTCACCCGCCTTCTTGGGGTTGAGGCGACGGAGCTGCAGATAGACTTCTGCAACCTTGATTTCCTCTATCGTGTCGTCCTCCTCACACGCAGTGAGGAAAACCGGGAGGCGGTCCTGCACTGGGCGGACGTGGTCGGCATCGAACACGTCATCGGCGGGGTGGAAATTTTCCACGTACGTGTCCGCGAGGATGCTGGCTTTCAAATCCGTCTGGCTGACAACTTTTGCACCCACGAAAAGGGGTGGGGGGTTGGGGGGGGGGGGGGAGAATCGCTGGTGACGGCGAAGCCAAGCACTGCCACCTGTCGCCGTTAGGGTGGCCACAAGGCCACAAGGACAGTCACGATTCCGTTGATCATCTATGGCGGCCTGAATCTCGCGCCGCGCCGTGTTGAGGCGGCGCTTCGTCTCGGGCAGCCGCGTCAGTTGCCAGTCCCGAAAGAGGCGATTTGTGTGTGTGACCGCCTCCAAGATGTGCGGCGGGAGATGGCGCGACATTTCTCACGGCCGTCCCGGCCGCCTGTCAATGGCCGCCTCTGCTGCGCCGAGAGTGTGGCGGGTGAAGAAGGCCAACGCTGCGTCGGCTCCTTGTACGTCCGGGTCGGGCGCGCCTTCGAGGCGATCCAAGATCTCGACATCTGGCCCCATCTATGCCGCGGAAGTTGCGGCGGTCGGTCGGCATAGAGGCACCGATCACGTCCATGTCGAAGACCACCGGAAGGTGGTTGGATGACATGGCGCATCTAACAGTTGCAGACGTGATATGCCCGACACCTTTCACTACGGCGACGTGGAGCACGTCAGGCTGGCCGCGATGGGAGAGGACGGTGAGGTCGTAGGGCCCCAGTACTATCGCGTCATGCCGTTGTGTGGCGCAAAGGAGGCGGTGGCCGCTGGCGTTGGTGATGCGGCAGTTCCAATGCGTGTGCTTCGCTTTCAAGTCGACCGCAATGAAGATCTTGGCGCGCAACGCCAGCAGGGCGTCGAAGTCAGCCTCCTGGAGCAGTCCCCTCGGCGGCGTATAGGCCGCAACGAAGGTGATAACCCCCGCCGCAGTGGTGACAGCCACCCCAGTGGCCTCCACTATGGTAAGGGGTGGCAGCTGGACTTCGTCATGTTTGAGGGACGCCTCGACGTAGATGGCCGTCCCGCCACGGTGGGTCAGCCTGTCGGATTCAGGAATGTCTCGCAGACGAGGCAAATGTCAATTGCTTCGTCCCTCAAGAACGCCCTGAATTCCCCTTGCTGGGGTACCGAGCTGTTCGCGTTGAAGGCGCAAACGGTGAAGTCGTGGATGTGACGGTTATCCGTGGCGGGGAGAAGCAGCAACGCCGGCCCGCAGGGCCGTCGTGACCGCGGTGACTAGCACCGGGAGTTGCTTGAGCAGCTGGCTCGACGACCGCAAAAGCGATCGGAGCTCAGCTGCGTCGGGAGCCGAGGGGGCGGCGGGGGCCGCTGGGGCGGTCTCCGCTACGGGGGCGGCTCGTTGCGACCGCTTCGTAGAAGGCGACTGCCGTGGAACATCGGCATCCAGTTCCAGTGGCGGCGCAGCACGAGTTGCCGGCTGCTGCCGCGGCAGAGTGTCGGCGGCAGTCGGTTGCGCAGCGGCAGGGGAAACCCGGCCCCCGCGACGGCGACGCCTGCGTGGGGCAGCATCCCGCGCCTCAGGCGTGGTTGCCGGGGTTGCCACCCGACCGGGCGGAGCCGTGGACGGCGCAGTCGGCTGCTGCCGGTCACCAGCGGCCTGCTGCAGTCGCTGGGTGGAGGAGGCAGACGGTCCCCCCTCGGTGGTGGCAGCAAAGCTGGTGGACGGGTGCACTTTACGAGAAGGAGCAGACACGTCCCGGTGCTGGTTTTGGCCCCGTTTGAAGGCCGAACAGCCTCTGTAACTTTAACGTGCGGCCCGCCGCAGTTGCAGCACGTCGATTTTTCTTCTTGGGAGAGCCCACAGGATTTGCTCTCGTGCCGTCCCGCGCACTTTACGCAGCGGGGCAGCACAGAGCAGTAGCGGGAGACGTGGTCCAGCCTCTGGCACGAGAAACACTGGGCCCTCTTGCCCTTGCCCCGAGCGATTCCACAGCGACCTCGACAAGGCCGACCCGCTGCACCTGGAAAAACTTCCGGTTTTCCAGGTTGTCAACGAGCATAACCTGGTACAGCGGCATGTCTCGGCGAGTTCTAGGGGACTTCATCGGGCCTGCACCTGATGGTAAACCGTGGTCCTCGAGATCCTCTCGGAGGTAGTCCGTGCCAAACTTGAGAGGAAGGTGGCGGAAAACCACCTTCAGAAGTTTGAGTGGCTCGGAAGGGCGCGTGTAGTACGGGAGGCCATCCATCCAGGGGGTGTCCATCACCGGGCGGTACTCTTCATTGGACGTCACTCTCACCTTGTGCAGGTCACGGCCGACAGCCTTGACAGTAGTGGACGTTGCCACCCTCTCAAGTTTCTGCTGGAAATGCTTATAGACGCCGTCCCATTGGACGACGATGGGCGGCGGGGTCGGCGGGTTCTTCTGGGGCGGCGCCAGAGGTGCGTCCCCGTCCCCCGGCGCGTCTACGCTGGCGCCCGCAAACGTGTTGGCGTTCGCCAGCGGCTGCGTTTGCTGCAGCGCAGATGCCGTGGCGGTGCGCCACCTGGGTGGGGCAACAAAGCCGTCCGCATCAGGCTGCCGGCAGGCAGCAGGCGAACGATGGGGTCGCTGCGTCCTAATACCCGCCTAACGGACCCCAAAAGGAACTGTAGATTGGGACAAACTGACAAATGAGCTGTAGCGGAACATGTTTTCAAAGACGGTGTTCAAGAAATAAAATTTCGTGAGACAAACGTGATAGCTAGTACCTTACATTATTATACCCGCATGAATAGAGAGGCTATAGAGATCTACAAGCACGATAATAATTTTAATAAAAAAGAAGAAGGATTAAAACTAGACAAGATATGGCGGTCGACTTTGCACCAACGAAGTGACAATCGATTACCTGTAATCGAGAGAGATGGCACTAGCCGGAGATAGCTTTAAGTCGAAAGCACGTGATGAGTGGTGGTGCTATCTAAGCGCTCTATACAAGCGGGACCTCCAGCAGCCAGCAGCCAGTCGCCGACTCGCCTCGGAAGATGTTGCCCGCACTAGGCAACGAAACGTCAGGAAGGAGATGAAGTTTTATATATGGACCACGGTAATTCAGCCCGGAAGCTTTAATTAATGCAGACGCCGGCCGTGAAAGCTTACATGTTATGATTAATTCCCATTTGATTTACCGAAACATCTCCGTAATACTTGGGTGTTTTTCGTACCTATCGATAACAAATCTAGCAGCGTGCCTCCTAATTGCTTATATGTATTCCTTTAATGTGACCTGGTACGTATCCAAAACACTCCAGCAGTATTCAAAAATACGAATCACTAGTGCCCTATATGCGGTTTCCTTTACAAATGAATCACACTTCCCAAAATTCTCCCAATTAACCGAATTTCTTCATTCATCTTCCCTATCACGCTCCTCAAACAATCATTCTGTGGTGTCACCGCCAGACACCACACTTGCTAGGTGGTAGCCTTTAAATCGGCCGCGGTCCGCTAGTATACGTCGGACCCGCGTGTCACCACTATCAGTGATTGCAGACCGAGCGCCGCTACACGGCAGGTCTAGACAGACTTCCTAGCACCCGCCCCAGTTGTACAGCCGACTTTGCTAGCGATGGTTCACTGACAAATTACGCTCTCATTTGCCGAGACGATAGTTAGCATAGCCTTCAGCTACGTCATTTGCTACGACCTAGCAAGGCGCCATTACCAGCGACTATTGATTGTAATACATGTACCGTCAAAAGCGATGTTCACCAATTATAGATTAAAGTTAAGGATTCCAGAAGCTACGTACCTTTCTTGATAGTATAATTACTTTCCCTGTTCCAGACCTCACGTCAGACTACGTGAGCTTAAACGCGTGCCTTTCGGTCTCCTCTCATTGTGGGTTGGCACTCTGGCCAATCCACAACACATTCCATTTCATGTCGCTTTGTAACTTTACTCCTGTATATTTAAACAATGTGATTGGGTCAAGCAGTACACTACTAATGCTGTATCCGAACACTGCATGTACACTTTCCTTTCACCCGCATTAACTTACATTTTTCCTCATTTAGAGCCAGCTGCCTTCCATCACACTAGCTAGAAATTTTGTCTTATTCATTTTGTATCCTCTTACAATCAATTGACTTCGACAGCTTCTCAGAATCTGTACTAACCTTTACCGTCAAAAAAAAAAAAAAAAAAAAAAAAGGTTCAAACGGCTCTGAGCACTATGGGACTTAACTTCTAAGGTCATCAGTCCCCTAGAACTTAGAACTACTTAAACCTAACTAACCTAAGGGCATCACACACATCCATGCCCGTGGCAGGATTCGAACCCGCGACCGTAGCGGTCGCGCGGTTCCAGACTGTAGCGCCTTTAACCGCTTGGCCACCCCGGCCGGCCCTGTACTGTCGTCACTGCGCATTCCATTTTGGACCCAGAGTGCAACAGCCTCTGCCTCTACATCATTTTCAGAAGTTTGTTGTTAAAAAATCATTAGTCTTTTCCGTCCTTAATCCACCTACTACGTTCATAGTTCTCCAGACCACGATTTACAGTCCGCTTACACTTTCTCCATAAAAACTTCACATCCATCTTACTGGAACTACGTGATGTCATATCACTGACTAAGTGAGATGCTAACGACTGTTTATCTGCTCTTTGTAGCAGAAATACTCTCCTAGCCTTCTTGACTGATTGAATAACTTCCGTAACCATAGTCGTTATGATGTCATCATGATCCCCGTCTCTATACTAACGCTATCGGCAAGGTCCGGCCTGTTTTTACCTACTGGATCTGAGAGACCTCCATCGCGTGTGGTCTGCCGAAGTAGGCGCTCAAGACAGTTTTCAGAAATCATATTCAATAGCCTGAGATTTGGTAGTCTCGGCACACTCTTGACACTGAGGGTTACGGAATATTAAATTCCATAACGATTTCCGAAATGGAATTCTAGCTCCAACTACAATTCCGCGTTCAGAGTCTGTTAATTCCTGTCGCGCAGCCATAATCACGGCGGAAGCCTTTTCATGTGAATCAAGTGACTAAAACTGACAGCTCCGTCAAAGGATTGCCCTTTTATACCCTGTGTATTTGATATTACGGCCATCTGTGTATGTGTACATCGCTACGCCATCTTTGTCACCTCAGTGTAAACGAGTCTGAGGTGAGAATACTTTTTAAATGACTGTAATATGATTTTTATTATTGAACCCAGGACCTGTAGTTGTACAGAAGTAACTGAAACATCGAGAACCAGATGGATCAGCAGAGCACAGTGTGTTGGTAGAAACACCTGAAAACCAGTCCTCCATTTGTTTCATACAGACGTAACATAATTACTACACTGCACATTGTCTTGTATTGAAATGGAGAGCTTTTGTCTTAAAGAGAGAGTTGTAATGGTGGGCTGTACTGATAATATACATTGGTAGCTTAAAATGTTTGTCAAGTTCCGTGTTTTGCTTGCGCTTAGAAAAGTTGTCATATACTTCTTACATTTGTTTTCAGTTTGAATTTAATGTTGGATCATGAAAACATAACCTATTTCCATACATGCAGCGTTTCGTTCTTAATAAAAAAAAAAGCTTAGAAATAAATAAGCAATCAATATGTTGCGGCGGCTCCGGTACTAGTTGACTTTTCCGATATTATCGAGGTATCGAGAGAATTTCCGATATTTGTACTGATACCAAATATCGCATCGCTTCTGGTTCCGAACACCTATAACTGTGAATCAGGGCTGGCCCGAATCACAGTGCCGAATCAACAATAATTTGACGTTCACATTACATTATCCCTACTCCGTTGACACCACGGGGAAGGTTCTGGGACCTGCAAATAAGTCATGAAATTTCATTTTGTGTAATTGTAATACAATGAAATTACTAAACATTGCGGAACAATGCATATTCCAGGCTCACAATGGCGAGTTTATTTATGTCGTGGTCTTTTTAGCCCCACATTGTTATGATGTGTAGTGGCACAGTTGTTAATCACTTTTGGAAGCTATTTCTGTCGTGACGTATTTATGGAAAGCGTAACTGCAGCCTTTGGAATCAGTAACATAACGGCTGCACTCGCTCCACTAGCTACACCAATGCTATACACGAACATTATCACTGCATTTATTTCCTCGAGATGTATATATTTCGGCCGTAACTGTATTGACTGTGGTTATCCTTTAGACGCCTACTAAGTGATTCTGATGGTTTCCCCAGTTTTAGTGAGTGCCTCGAACCATTTTTAATTTATTTATTGCTACGTTGTCAGGACCTGCCCCCTTGAATCTCTATTTCAAATCATTTAACACGCAAGTGGCACAGTACTGCAGCGCAACTAATAGCATTGAGTGCTGTAGATAGCAAGTTCAAACACAGCCACTAACATTGATTTGCTATTAAGTATCTATAAGTTGAGGAAGGTTCTTGAAATGTCTAATGTTCGTGATGTCTATGTATTGCGGAATATTCAATGTATATGTAAATACCAGCATTTTGAAGTAGTCGCTGTTTATATCAACACCAGCGTTCTTCAATGCTTGATGTCTGTATAAGTAGCTACACTCTCCGTCCAGGAGGTCACTTCTGTTGTAGCTCCACGCTGACGTCAGTAATAGAAATTGTTTCACTTCTAAGTGGTCTATTTCGCTGATGACCCTGCCGTCGGATTTGGACTTGACTATGGTTTCGACGTGACAATATTGCAAAAAATTTGTGTTCAAATTGCAGCCGTAAAGTAATCTGCAGCGAAGCGACTTGTTAGTAGAACATCGCTCTGTCATTATTCCGGATTACTAATATGTGGGGTTTTACTAGTCACGCAAGATGCTATCACATCCAGTTTGCAAGTATCGGGACTTACGGACTTCCGGGGAAAAAATGTCTTTGAGACAAGGCTCTAAGAATCGGAACATAAGAAGCACGTAAATTAATATTTTCTTATAACTTATTATGAACAAAGTTTTACACTGATACAGCTACACTTACATGCAAAATATAGGTTTTTTATAGTATATATATATATATATATATATATATATATATATATATATATATATATATATATAAAAAATCAGTCATTACCTTTCACCACAGACAACGCTGTGGCCGATATCCTTCACTGAATGACCGACAGCAGCGGCGTTTCCGTAGAGTTGTCAATGCTGACAGACACGCAACACTGCGTGAAATAACCGCATAAATGAATGTGGGACGCACGACGAGCGTACCCGCTAGGACAATACGGCGAAATTTGGCGTTAATGGGCTATGTGCAGCAGACGACCGAGGCGAGTGCCTTTGTTAATAACACGACATCGCCTACTGTGCCTCTCCTGGGCTCTTGACCGTATGTACACGCATACCAAGTAACAGGCCACGCAACACAGTAACAGGTACATTATTGACCCAGCAGAGGTATACCGATTCTTATATTATTCGTTTCTTGCCCGTTTCTGTCGGTATTGTTATTAAGATAGAACTAATTGTTTTTCCCATTTTCTATTATAATACAATATTTCAAACCAATGCTAATTTTACTAATAAAAACACTCGTTCCTTAAAAAAGGTGTTATTTAAAGACAGTCGGTTTCAACATTGCTGCAATGGCTAATTGATATTTCGATTACTTCCACCCGGTTATTAGTAAAAAAATAAAAGCACCTAATATGACCAAGGCCAAATAAATACCGAAAAATACCCGTATCGGTTTTAGCCAATCAACGAAGCAAATTAGCTTTTTGGAAAAACTTTTACTCATCGGAAAAAAATATAACATCACATATTTCGGATTCGCATGTTTTCTTCGCAATGCAATTATTCTCAAATGATAGGAGGAGATTTATTGGTTAAAAGTACTTCATTATTTCAAACTGTAAGTGTCTCATCACAGCCTGATGATGAAGTGGTTATCTTTTCGCCATTGCCCATATTTATTATGATACTTCAGGTTTGAGTGACTGACTGCCCATTGTTCTAGGAATTTGCTGTGAATTGAGTGTGCGAACTGCGATTGCTAATCTGGAGAAAGCAGGCATTAGCAGATTGAAATTGTAGCCATATTTCGAAAGGCGTATCGCCAGTCGGATATCAGTTGTATTACAGAATGGAACCATTCCTCGTCTGGGGTATTTTACGAAGTCCATTTGCTTTAAAAGATTAAAAATGGGAGAAGCTACAACAAACTTGCGATATCATGTAACGAGAAAACTTGGAATTTAACAGTTCACTCATAGTTTAAAATAAAACCACAAACCAAATCATTTACTGCCTGTGTACACAAAACGCCTTTATCTCATTTTAACAATTGAAAACGGACAAATTAACACGAAAAATAGAGTTCTTCAACCTCAGTTTTCACTCTATAGCGCTGACTGTTTGCAATGCCCAAGTAGTGGTACGATCCGCTATTACAACACGATTTTTGAGCAGAGTTACAAAAATTTCCAATCAATAGGAGAACACTGGGGATTTTTTGTAGTAGTCAACCACGTTTCACTGTTCGAGAAAAGCGGCGAACCGTACATGGACTGAGTCTTTTTCTGTTTGCCTATTAGTTCAATATTTTAATTCTTTGTGTTTTGAAACTGAGAGAGAAAAAAATATTTCAATCTTTGTTCGATTTCCATCCTTATTTACAGAACATAATAGGAACAAAAAACCGAAAATCGGTTATTTCTTAAACCAGTTATTTTGAGTGGTTTTCACAGTCCAGTTAAACTGAACTTGAAAAAAAAAACGATATAACCGAAAACCAGTCGTTTCAGCCATAATCGCCATCGTTACTGTCGGCCTTCTGCCTTTCTTGAATCAAACCCGTACATGGACGCAGTTATCTATGCGGTAGAGAGAGTCCTCGCCAAAGAACTGCAGCAATGAGCCTCGACAATTCATCACAGTGGGTGCTAAGCTTCACAAGGGAAGTACTGTTAACACAAAATAAACAACTCCATTTCGCCAGTTCCTCATCTCCTTCCTTCCAAACTTCACAGACGTTCTCCTGCGTAACTTGCAGGGCTAGCACTCTTGGAAGAAAGTATACTGCGGAGACATTGCTAAGTCACAGCCTGGAGGATGTTTACAGAATGAATTTTCACTCTGCAGCGGAGTGTGCGCCGATATGTAACTTTGTGGCAGGTTAAAACTGTGTGCCTGAACGAGGCTCGAACCTGGGATCTTCGCCCTTCACGCAAAACCGCTCTACCAACTGAGCTACCCAAGTACGAGTCATGACCAATTGTCTCAGGCTCCAGTCTCACTCCAGCACACAGTCTTAACCTGCCAGGAAGTTTCATATCAGCGCACACTCCACCTCAGGGTGAAAATTCATTCCATAAACGAGCTAAACTTGTATTATCATGCGTGGTTATTATTATTATTTATTTGCGTCACCTCTGCCAGCCTCTGACACAAATTTATTCATTCACACACACATGCACCCATGATTCGCATACAGTTTTTGCATTCGTTGTAAACATATTTCTAACATCACGTTGTGCTCCCATTATTGCCATGAGATATCACTCCAACCGCCAGTTCAATACAGAACACGTAGCACTCATGCCTCCAGTCAACTTTTCTGTCGTGTGCCACTTACATCGCATAAGTTATACGGAAGTGACGATATTCAGTTAGTCAACGATGTTCTCTGAAATTTGTTCATAACTCCACGCAGTACCCCGCTAGCAAAATACGCTACGCCACACAAGCTGTCTGACTGTACATACTTAATGCTACCTGTGCGTAGTCGGGCTGGGTCACTGGTGTACGAAGGCAAATCAGAAAGTCTTTGCCCCTATTTTCTATTAGCCAAAGTAAGGTACATACAGGTAATGACAAACATACATCTAAATCTACATACCTTACACTCTTTTTCCACATAGTCTCCACACCGACATATTTTCCCATTGCAGCTCTAAATTTGATGTGCCTCTGCAACAGAATTCGTCTGGCCGATTATGGAACCACCTTCAGATTGCTGTATTGGTTCATGGTTATTTGTGAATCGCTCTCTTGCCAGAAACTTCTTCCGTGGTGCTAAAACGTGGAAATCAGTAGGGGCGAGGTCTGGATTGTATGGTGGGTGGTCCGGAATGGCTGGAGCTTTTTGCCAGTTCTGAGTGCCACATGTAGTCTCGCATTGTCGTGCAGCAGAATCACGTTCACCGCATCGAGGATCCCTCGGCCGTCGCCTGACGGCAGCCCTCGGATGTGACAGTGTGGAACAATAACTGTCGACATTGACGGTTGCACCTTGTGGCGTGAAATCCAGCAGGAGCAGTCCACGGCTAAGTCAAAAGGCCGTTAACATCGCTTTCCCAATAGATGGCGCTGAAAGGAATTTTTTGTCACAGGCGAACCCGGATGTTTCCACAACATGCCCCGCTGCTTGAATTCCGGTATGAAATGCAGTATCCGCATTTTATCGCCAGTAATATGGGGGTCCAGGAAACTTTGACCCTCCTTGGAGTACCATCGCAGATGATTCAGTGAAGACGTCATTCGCTTGCCTTCCATCATCTCGTCCAACTGCTTAGGCTCCCACTGACATGGAACCTTAAGGGACCATAAGGGCCCTTGAACGATGTCGTAAGCACTCCCATACAATATGCCAAGCTCCCGGGAAATGGCCGTGATGTGCACGCACCGATCTGCTTTCAGCATTGCATCCGCGCGGAATTATGGTCATCAGTCAGCGGCGAACGTGGCCTCCACGATCGCCCATTGTGATGAAATGGCCTTTGTCGAACTCACAACACCACCACGACCTCACAGTTCTCAAAGCGAGTCAGTTTTCCCCACATGTGGGCTGCATTTCCCTGTAGATCTCGATGGGTGTTCGTCCCTTGCTCCACAGAAAACGAGTCAAGCTTCGTTGCTCTAACGCCGCGGACGTGTGAACCACAACCGCCCCCTTTAAGAACTCATAGCAGTGTCGTGCGGTGGAGCTACTGAAAGGTAAGGCCGGAACGAACCAAGATGGGTCGAACGCTGGGAATGGATATGTTGACTTCGCATTTACAACCGTAACATGGCTACAAAAAGTAGGGGCTAGGACTTGCTGATTTGGTGTCACACATGTTGTGTCCCCTGCAGCGTTTTTCAATCTGTATCTGAAGGATAATTTCGAGAACCATTGTAGGGATTTTGATACGGTTCTCATTCATAGACAGACTGATTTATTTACGAGGAAGGCTTGTGTCTAAAATTTATTACGACTATGCAGGACAACTCGTCCGGCTGTAGGTACAAGGGGAACTCGCCGTATGTGGTTCTCTGACACAGTGGAAACTTGGTAGGTTGAAAGAGGAGCGAAAATAAAGGGACTCGTACTTCGACATACACTCAATAATTTTCGAGAAAATCACACTCCAGCTTTCGACGCGACTTCATCAGTTCACTCGCGCATCGTATATCCAAGTGAGTACGTAGCGCACTATCTACGTGGAGAGTTTCAAACTTCCACGCCCCGCGTTCAAATGGAGTTATATGTTTTGTTTTTATTTTGTTGTCACGAAAACATGTCACATCAATATTTTTCGTGAGAACGTAAAATAAAGTCGAATTATTGACAAAACAAAAAGGCATTTTAAATCTTATTACAATAGACTGCATCACCCCAACTCTCATATAATCATACATGACTAACAATAATTTAAATTTAAAGACATAAAAATTCTAGTATTTCGACTTTTCTTTGTACTTCACATTTACGATTTAACAGAACCAATGCATCAATGCATTCGTAGCAACATTCCAGGCGAACAAAAATCGGAATTGCACGAGCAACGTGCCAAGGCACATGTACCATAGTCACATTATTTTGTGTGAATCTCATTAGGAAATCAACCTCGGGATCTGGCGATAATTTCGTGGTAAGCCAGGCGTAACGTAGCACTTTCTCTAAAGCTGGTGTCTGCTGTTGATTATGGATCAAAGTGTGTATTTTAATTGCTTCGCTTCCACTTGTGATTTCCCTTTACTGTGCGATGAGAGCAGAGCACTTTCATAATCGGAGAATGTAGTCCTTCAACCGTTAATAAAAGTAAACCTCGCAGGGTTTACGTAACTGTATACACTTTGACGGAATTACTTTCAATGAACATGTCGGTATTCCGAGCAAATCGACAAACAGTCCACCGAATAAGGAAGGATCGTTTTACCCACCCCAAGAGTCAATAACGTAGTGAAGCTGCTACATTTTTACATAAAGTCGAAAAACTTTGTGTAGGAACTGATGATAAGTTTCTTTTGTGAGCTTTCCAGATTTCGTAGCTTTTGCGTACACATTCCGAGGTTCCATTAATTTCTGATGTCATTCAATTAACTGTTTTACTTCTTGATGGACTCTAGGGACCAATTTGTCACTTAGTTCTTCGAGACAACTGAAAACTGTTGGTACCACTTTCACGGAATATTTTAATCCGTGTCAACTGTGATGATAAAATGTACTTTTAGTAAGATTTCAAATCTTTATTTCCTTTGCCATTGCTTCCACTACATTTGACGAAAAACATAGGGACGTCACATATTCCCACAAAAACAAAATAAAAAGAAAGCACAAGACTGGATCTGAACACGGGACGCAAAATCTCGACTCTTTGTCCCTACTCAGTGCTCTACCAACGCCGTTGCAGTTGTGTCACGCGAGTAGCCTGACGAAGAGCACCGAAACTTTGACCGTCACATACTTGGAAGCTATTGCATGCTGAAATAGCCGAAATAGATGCCCCTTTATTTTTATCTTTCCACCATGCTGTCAAGTTTCTACTGTATCAGAGACCGACCAACATCGGCTTTCCCTCGTCAGTGCTACTCGTGCATAATTGGGGCAGGTCGCTGGTATTACACAGCACTAACTCAGCGGCCGCTGCTTCGCTTGCGTCGACTGTATGGCTGGTAGAGGGTCTTTTGCTTTTGTTCTTATTTAATCGAGTTTTTATGTTGTTCACAAACTGCAACACCTTCTAAGCTTTTCACGCTAATGAACGCCACATGAAAATCATCTTTCCCGAATGTACTTCAGCCAAAAAAGCGATTCTGGTAGCTGGAGTCCAAAGTTTTCGTTAATCATGCCTTTTGCGTTTTTGTAGAGATATTTCTATATAGTTTTCATCCCACAACAAGTATTTCTTTATATCTAAACGAGAAGTGAAATATTAACTGTCATAAATTTAGCCTTAAGATATTTTAAAGTAACAAATATTTTCTTAAATATTCTCATCCCTATTTCACTCCCTTAGGGGATGAATTCCCAAAAACTGTGACTTCACCCCCTTAGGTATTCAGTTTCCAAAAACAAAGAAATACGTATTCTCTTATTTGTAACCGAGAAGTCAAACACCAATGTTCGTAGACACAGCTTTAAAAATACTTTAGTAATTCTTTAATAATGATATATTTTCAAAAAAATTCACCTTCTATTTCACCACAATAGGATTAAATTCCCAATAATACTGAAAAATTTATTTCTTTATTTCTTACCGAGAAACCGAATACCAATTTTCGTATCTCTAGCCTCAAAATTGCCTTAACAGCGACATTTTTGAAGAAAACCCTTCATCTGCTGTTTCCCCTCCTTGTGGTCCCGCATAACGTTGGATATGAACCTGCTGATCCTATCAGTTCCATAGCCTCATGACGGTCGAGGGATTCGGAATAGCTCAAACAGCAATTACCTGGAACGATAAGATGCAATTTCGATGAATCATATCGTGATGGTCTCGACGTTCAGCAGCAAAAGAGACATTTCTACTTCTTACACGACGCATAACTCAGTCATCTCAGAAACAAACAACTTGTGAATTCTGTTTGCGAATGAGAAACCCCCTGCGTGCTCGTCAGTTATATTCAGTACTTAGCTGATGTTATTCCCACCTGCGTACGTGCGTTTGTGCTGATATGACGACCGTCTCCAAGAAAAAGCATGCAGTGCACTTCAGCCAGTTTGCCGTTTGTTGCTTGCCACCTTCGTGGTCGAGATCCTGCAGTTTTTAATAGCGACCAGTGTACATTTGTTTCTTCCGTATTAAATTACAACCTACGTGGTAGACTGACATTCATCATTGAATATTATTACGTGCGAAACTAGTAACGTCCTCCCCAAGAGGACGTAGTCGCTTTGCGTTGGCGGTTACGGCTGAGGCTTCTTACCACACCTTCCTCGGCAGTTGCGATCGCAGAAATAATAACTGGCTGGTGACAGCTAGTACACAATATGATTTAAAGTATACTGACACCTGGCTGAAAATGACTTAAAAATTCGTGGCGCCCTCCATCCGTAATGCTGAAATTCAATATGGTGTTGGCTCACCCTTAGCCTTGATGACAGCTTCCACTCTCGCAGGCATACGTTCAGTCTGGTGCTGGATGGTTTCCCGGGGAATGGCAGCCCATTCTTCACGGAGTGCTGCACTCAGAGGAGGTATCGATGTCGGTCGTTGAGGCCTGTCACAAAGTCGGCGTTCCAAAACATCCCGAAAGTGTTTTATAGGATTCAGGTCAGGACTCTGTGCAGACCAGTCCATTACAGGGATGTTGTTGTTGTGTAACCACTCGGCCACAGGCCGTGAAGTATGAACAGGTGCTCGATCGTGTTGAAAGATGCAGTCACCTTCCCCGAATTGTGCTTCAAAAGTGGGAAGCAAGAAGGTGCTTAAAACATCAATGTAGGCCTGTGCTGTAATGGTACCACGCAAAACAACAAGGGTTGCAAGCCCACTCCATGAAAAACACGACCGCACCATAACACCACCGCCTCCGAATTTTACTGTTGGCGCTACAGACGCTAGCAGATGACGTTCACCGGGCATTCGCCATATCCATACCCTGCCATCTGATCGCACTTTGTGTACTGTGATTCGTCACTCCACACAACGTTTTTCCACTGTTCAATCGTCCAATATTTATGCCCCTTACATCAAGCGAGGCGTCGTTTCGCATTTATCGGCGTGACGTGTAGCTTATGAGCAACCGCTCAACAACGAAAACCAAGTTTTCTCACCTCCCGCCTGACTGTCATAGTACTTGCAGTGGATCCTGATGCAGTTTGGAATTCCTGTGTGATGATGTGGTTAGTAGTGTGCCTATTACACATTACGACCGCTTCATCTGTCGGCGGTCTCTGTCAGTTAACAGACGAGGTCGGTCTGTGCGCTTTTGTGCTGTACAAGCCCCTTCACATTTCCACTTCACTATCACGTCGGAAAGAGTGGAGCTAGGGATGTTGTGGAGTGTGGAAATCTCGCTTACAGACATATGACACAAGTGACACCCAATCACCTGACGACGTTCGAAGTCCGTGAGTTCTACGGAGCGCCCCATTCTGCTCTCTCACGATGTGTAATGACTAATGAGATCGCTGATATTGAGTACCTGGCAGTAGGTGGCAGCACAATGCACCTAATATGAAAAACTTATGTTTTGGGGGGTGTCCGGACACTTTTGATCACATAGTGTATGTTGGCTCCGTGAGAAAGGACGCAGGTGGTTTGGGCAATCTCTAAATTGTGCCTTCGTAAAGGACATGACAGATAATGTTTAATACACGAAAAATCAAGTGGTCTGAAATTGGCATAGTACCGGAAGGAAGTAATATTTTTTAAGGTGGCCATCATTTAGAAAGACACTGCAAGAACTCTGGAGTCAGTAGAGGTGGTTAAAAGCAAACACTTTTCTTTTATTTTCTAAATAATTTCTTGGTTTGTGTACTTCAATATTTCGTGTTTATTTACTTATTGAGTATTTTTGTCACTTAGCTGTAAAATAGCATATACATTGTATCTGAAGATTCTCATGTAACACGTAGTATGTTAGTATATTCTATAAAAGTGGTAAAAGATGCTGAAGATGTTTTATACATGAGAGATTGATTCTTTAACTGGTCTGGATTTTTTAGATTGGTGTTGGGTGGGGGAGAGGGATGAAGGGGCGTTACTTGGTTCCTTCTATGAAAAAAGGAAAAGTATCTAGAAACTAAGAGTGTCAAGGGGAATAACCTAAATTACTTGTTGTCGGAGTAGATTACTATGCTTACTGTGGATTGATCCTCTGACGCACAGTCATTCACATCCAGAACTCAGAGAGCACACTACGTGCTAGTGCGCTGCACTACTTTCCCCCATTGCTACGCCACATATTCTTAAATTTAGAATTCGGCATCAAACTAAACGTCACTGCTGCAGTGAATAATTTAATATCTCTTGAAGTAGACGTATTTTAAAGTGTTTGATATAGTGTCTCGGCAGGTTCAAAACAATTTTTACCTTTTGTGTATTTATCTAAACCTTTTATATTACATAAACATATCGACGATTTGATAGATTTGGCTGAGAATAACCTTTCAAATGTGCCACGCTAGTGCGTGAGTGTTATTGGCACTGATTAAATCTTCTCGGGTTTCTGTCCGTGTGGCTTCGTCGGAAGTCCCCAACGTTTCGATGAATTTCCCTCTCTTCATCTTTTGGCGAAATGCAGAGATTGCGTGGGTGTCCCATATATAGAGTATAAAGGGTATTCGTGCACATACTTTTACACGTGGTACCTTAATATCCACGTTCGTCAGCGTGTCGGTTGTTTCTCGTCTGCGTAGAACAGTCCTCTCACAAACACGTCATAAACTTTGCGACCTGATGTTTTCTGCAGGGTCGTAACTGCACCATTGAGTGCACCACGCTTTTCGGTATACAGTGACTATTCTGCGTCCCACCGAGAGAGGTGGCGCAGTGGTTAGCACACTGGACTCGCATTCGGGAGGACGTCGGTTCAATCCCGTCTCCGGCCATCCTGATTTAGGTTTTCCGTGATTTCCCTAAATCGTTTCAGGCAAATGCCGGGATGGTTCCTTTCAAAGGGCACGGCCGATTTCCTTCCCAATCCTTCCCTAACCCGAGCTTGTACTCCGTCTCTAATGACCTCGTTGTCGACGGGACGTTCAACACTAAGCACCACCACCACCACCATATTCTGGGTCCAAGCGTCCACACTTCAAAACCTGACCTGCTACGAAGGGGAAAAAGCATTAATGGCTCGCTCTTGCTACCCATGCTTCGAGGTACTAACCAACCTACGAACGTATCACTTGTAATACGAATAATTTTTAGCCTGCAAATGAGGTAATTACTGATCTAATGTCGCTAAATACACCGTCCTCATTCGGCAACAGAAATATCTGCACGACTATTTATTTGGAAGCAGCTTTAGAACAATCTAATCCTGTTAATGTACTGTGAGAACGTCTCATAATCCTTCAGGATATAGCTTATTAATCAATGTCTGTGCAAAACTATCGTATTTTATTAAACACATTGCCACTAACTAGAGTGGCGAACCATTACTTCAAATTAGAGAAGAACTGATTACCTGTCATCCTTGCACTGCCATGTTCCAGATATTTTCCAAGTATCAAGTCATTTTATCCTTCGCCGTGAATTCTGTAACATATTAGACAGCATTAGATATACATTACTCCATAGACCTATATTCAGGATGTCCTAAAGGATATATAATATCTCAGGAAAACAAGAATACACAATACATATTTACAAGGAAAAAAAATGTAATCTCCCCTCCACATTTCCCAATCGATATGGTGGACAAAGTCGAAAATTTTTAAACGTATTTTCGTTTATGAGGTAATGCCTAACTTTTCACAAAGCATGTAAATATATTATAAACAGGGGTGCAAATAATAGTTCATAGACTATTTTAACTGTTGAAAAAAGTATAAAAAGTGGTATAGCGTGATGTAAAAGATATGTTAAAGAAAGTAATAAATACATAAAAGATTATGATACCAGGAAGATATCGAATTGTTTAGCATATTAAAATGCAAATAATTTATATAGTTGTGCTATCAGTCAATACTGATCATAAGGTGGATATGAAGGGAATGAATGAAATAATTTTGATATTACAAAAATATGTAAGATTTAGAATATTTCTAAAATTGAGTATATGTTTGAACCAGATCTGTAATGTCCAAAAGAATTGTGTGGAATACTTCCACAGTAGAGGTAGGTGACCATTCAGATTTGGCACAATTCTTTATTAAGCATCATGCGCTTAAATATTTTATCGTCAGACTGAAGCTGTGGAATGAACTGTACAAAAAATTAATGACAGAAAATATTCATAAGTGTGTATCTATGTACGTATTCCAGTACATAGATATTCCAAATTGTATCGTACTTACATAAATGACAAATTTTAGTACAAGTTCACGAAAGCGAGCACATGAAATGAATACACTATAAATCTCATGTCATGGAGGCTATTTTTCAGTCCCATCGTCTATCGAATAGAAGCAGTGCCAAACAGTGTGTATGGCGATTGAACTTACAAGAGGTAAACGATGGCCAGTAGGTGGTGCTAGCATTGACTGAAGAATACAAATCAAACGGTAAATTTACTGGTTAGTGTACACTGCGATTAAATACATGTCAGCACCGTGTGATCAAATTTGACAAAAAAATTGTTACCCTTATGGAAGAGATACTCGTACTAACACCATGAAAAGTGCGTCGTTAGGTAACATTGTAAAAAACGTTGCAGAGGTAGTCTTTAGTCAGTAATCAAAACAGAAGACAATTTTAGGCAGTAACTGGTGTGGTACAATGTAAACGTAAAATCAATATGGGCAATAAGTAAGATGTGAGTGTGAAGGAATAAGTTCGCAAGCATCACAAAATAAATATAGATAATTATCACAAAATGACATAACAGAATCATTTAGGTGAGCGAAGTTGGTGGTTACAACTTGAAATGAAAGAAGTGTTACACAATACATGTTTTTTTTTAATATTCTTTAACTTAGTGTTAGATCGTGCAGCTATTATCAGGTTACAACTATCTTACTGAGAAATGGTACATAAGTATGACCAACTTTAATCACTACATTAGTCGAACAAACTATGAATGACGTTCAATGTAACCATTTAGGTAAGCCTAGATGAATGTCAACAATTTGTGTGTGTGTGTGTGTGTGTGTGTGTGTGTGTGTGTGTGTGTGTGTGTGTGTGTGTGTGTGTGTGGTTTGAGGTTTTCTGGCGCTAAACAGCGTGACAACAATTTGAAATGAAATATTACAATTTTCCTTTATTTTATAAGTATATTAAAACATAAAGGTACAATATCAAACATGTATAATAACTCTCTTTAAGCAGATGCATGAGGACGTCCAAAACGTCCTAGAATACGAGTATTGCGACCAAAGATGTAAGGTTAGGATCATTCGGTGACAAAAATGGATGCCTAGGCAATCGTAATAGCGCTCATACTATTTCGGACTTATACGGAATGCGTTGCGAACGTGTATAACAGTATGGGACTGTAGAGCTATACATAACAAAATAAGCTCTTTGAATCGCTAGCGAAACCCGAACTTCCATCTTTCGTTTTTTTTTCTGTATTGTTATTTCAGTCTCTCAGTCCCATTGGGTAGGGGAGGGCTAGTACGGCACAATCCGCCGCTCTTCAGCAGAATGATGCGTTACTAAAAAGATAAAACCTATAAAAGGCGATAAAATGGAAGACATAAGAACATAATAAGGAGAGACAATGGGGGTTAAAATATAGACGTACACAGAGACGTTCATTGTAGGACATCTAAGAAAGTCCACATAAAGATAAAAAAACACAGTTGGCGATTTGTGTAGCACATAAAAATACACTGAAGTCGCACAAACAAGTCAAAAGTTGGCCACAGTATTACAAAACACCAGAACGACGACACTTTAAAACCACAGCACGAGATGAAGTACACATGACAAAGATTAAAAAGTGCCAGGCGGGTTCTGCAGAGGGAGGGGAGGCCTGAGAGGCGGGAAAAGATGGGACAGAAGACGGCAGTGGCGGAAGGGGTCTAGAGAAGGTGGTGGAAAGGGAAGTTGATCGTAGGGCGTACCAAGGGATGGGAAAGGGAGAGAGAAGGCAAGCGAGCAGGGAGTGCAGAGATGCAGAAGAGATGCACTAGAAAGGGAGGGGGCATGAGAGGGAGGAAAAAAAACACTCAGGGGAAGGGAAAAGGAAGAGAATAGGAGCCCTGAGGAAGGGGTGGATGGTGAAGTTAGTGTTCCTAGGAGGAGTAGACATAAGGGCGAAGCTCATCATCTGGGAGGGGTAAGCACTAGAAGGCATGTCGGTAAAGGAGTTTGAGAATGTGGAGATGGAGAGAGGGTGGCACACAACAGTAAAAAGGCACAGCAATGGGCTGTGGGTAGGGAGGATAGGAGACAACAGGGGGTGGTGATGGTCAAGTCTGCGTACAGTGTACATGGTGTGGATGTGTTTGACGAAAAGGATAAGATATGGGATGGGGTTGATGTGATAGATGATATATATGGGAAACGGGAGACTGATATGAAAAGCAGGGCGGAGTTCATGGCGTTCAGGGATTTGGAAGGCTTTATTGAATACGGGTGGGGAGGATATCCAGGTGACGCTGGTATAACAAAGGATGGGTTGGATCAAGTATTCGTAAGTGTGAAGGATAGTAGAAGGATGCAGGCCCCATGTCCAGCAAGTCAAGAGTTTCATAATGTGGAGTCTGTTGTGGTCTTTGTGTTGGAGCATAAGAAGTTGGGGAGTCCAGGTGAGGTGACGGTCGAGGGTGAGCCCTGGGTGCATCATGGTAGGAGCGAGGTGGACAGGGCAACCATAAACGTATTGCAAATATCGTGGTGCCTGAAAGTGCAGGTGGCATGACCCGCGACTTGGAAGGGTTGGTGTGAAGAGCCACTGGCTGCACCAGGCAGTGAACTGGTTGAGGTGGATTTGAAGGGTACGTTGGCACTGTTGAAGGGGAGGATACAGAGCCAGAAATACGGTGTCATCAGAAAATTGGAGGAGGTTAACAGACAGGGGAGGTTTGGGTGTATCTGCAGTATAAAGGAGATAGAGGAGATGGTAAAAGATGGAGCCTTGGGGCATGCTCATGGATGGATAGAATGCATGGGTGTTGGTATTGTGGATAGTGACATAAGAGGGGCGCCAGGAGAGGGAGGAAGCAACAAGACACAAAATTGTTGGGAAGAGTGTAGCTCTGGAGTTTAAGGAGAAGCCCAGGATGCCAGACATGGTCATAGGAGTTCTGGAGGACGAAGGAGACATAGATAGTGGAACAACGGGAGTTATGTTGGAGGGAAAGAATATTTATGAGATTAAATAGCTGGTCATTGGCTGAGGAGGGGGGGTCAGAAGCCACACTGAGTAAGGGGAAGGAGGTGGTACCGGTTAAAGTGGTGATGAATATGACAGGAGAGGATGGACTCAAAGCCCTTACTGAACATGTAGGCGAGGGAGGAGAGACGATAGGAAGAGGTGTAAGAGGGTGGTTTGACAGATCTAGGGAACAGCAGGATATGGAAAGTTTTCCAGTGGAGAGGATGACATTGTCAAGGAAGTAAGGACAGCCAGGAAAGAGGGGTGGGATTTCTTGAGGTGGTGGTAGGTGACACTGTTGTGACCAGGGACAGTATTGCATTTGGAGTGGAGTATGAGTTTTATGTCATTTGCTGTAATGGGAATGTTTATGTATGAGGAGACTAACTGATCCAAATACTGGAAACCATGGGCGAGTGGCAGAATGGAGGTATCAGAGTGCTCGTGGATGGTGGGGAAGAGGGAGTAATCAAAGTGCAGATCGTTGGGAAAGGAGAAGAACTTGGAGAGGTGTGAAGCAGAATGATTAGCCTTACTGAGGTTTTCAGGGAAAGGGTGGTCATCATGGAGAAGGGCATAACGTGAGTCCGGATGGCTACCAGTAAGGTGGTGGAAGGCACGGGAGGAGTTGACAGGAATGCCGGAGTTGAGTCATATTCATGCCTGGTAATAGTCCTGCTGTTTCTTCACTGTACTTGGCAGTGTCAGAGGAGCGTATCTCGGCCACACGTACAGAGGAAGGATTGGTAGAGCCTGTGGGATTCATGGATGAGAAGGACAACCTGTGGAGGAAGATTAGGGCAGAGGGTGGATAAGTTTCTGAGAAACTTGAATCTCTACAGTGTCAGTGATGGTCTACTGAAGAAAGGAAGAGGCATGGGTGATGTAAGCAGGACGGTGGTAGGTAAGTGGGTGGTTTTCGATTTGTGAGGCAATGGATTATTAGTATACCCCCCAGTCGGTTTGGCAGTAGTCATGGACTTGGCAGGGCAGTTGTCAGGGGGCTGGTTTTGGGCAATGTGCTGAGGAGATGGTGAGAACCATGGCGAGATGATCAGTACCAAAGGGGTCGAGGACATCCATGGTGATATGACCAAGGGTGTTGGGGCAAGTGATGACAACACACAGGGTGGAGTTACTTTCGGGATGGGTCATCTGTGAGAGTGGAACAAAATCACCATGGAGGATAGCGAGGAATTGATGCCACCACCAACGGTAGCAGGGTCGAAGCTGTCGATGCTGAGGTATGTGGTAATAACATAGTTTGTGTGGCCAACGTGGGCCATGAATTCATAGGGAAGAGAAGCTGTGGGTCAGTGTAGATAGTGGCACAGGTGGTGATGGGAGGGGGGAGAAGAAATATGCTGAGGATGAGGTGTTTCGCTGTGTCATTGCGCAGGGGTTGTGGCAGGACAAGGATATAGAGATATGCTTCAGGTGGCCAGTAGTGACCCTACCTCTTCTAGCAGAAGGGGATTGTCAGTGCAGCGACGGAGCAGAGGCAGGTGAAGACAACATTATGAGTTTGGAGGAATGTTTCTTTAAGGATGAAGGAATTGACCTGGTGCTGGGACAGGGTATGCATGAAGAGTTATTCGTTGGGAGGGAGGGGGCGAATGTTGATGTATAGGAGATGGTAAGTATGAGGTGTAGGTATTGAAGTGGAAGATGGAACAGATGGCAGGGGAGATCTGCTGGATGGTGGGTGGGTGTTGGTAGGGATGGATATTCTGGAGTATGATGATCAGGAAACAGATGATGTTGTCAGCCATGTGGAATGGGCGGAGGGAGTTGGATTCGATGGGTTGATTGACGGGGCGAATGGGAACTTAGTTTGGGTTTGGTGGGAAGGGCTTTGGCCTTGCGTATGGAGGAGTAGATCACGTGGGATTCGTGGCAGGTGTCGCAGGAAGGAAAGGAGGCGAGGTTAGGACATTGTTTGAGGAAGTGGGAGGCTTCACATTAGGGGCAGGTGGGGGTAGGGCAGGCTTCACAGGTTTGGGTGAGGTGGCCATCATAGATGAGACGGCATTGGCTGAGATAGCATTGAGGAGGAGAATGGAAGAGATGAATGTGGTGGCGATGGTTGAAAATCAGAGCTCCCTGAGTGAGGAGGAATGTATGGAGGAGACTGACTCTGTGAACACATGCTCCAGAAAGGTAGGGCTGGAGTCATTATACATACATCAGGCTGAGCGGATTTCCAGGGCAGGATGGGCATTCAGTTCTATCAACAATTTCACCTTCATTGCCACAGGGCTGAGCTTTGTGATCACAGCAGTGAGGGTTGTGGACGATGAGGGAGATAGGGCTGACACGAAGAGGAGATAAGTAAAGATGTGAGAAACATGTGGGCTAAAGGTGATTTGGGGAGGTTTCTGGAAGAGGTCAGTGTGGAAAAAGAGAGAGGGGGATTGGGTAAGGACAGAGTATCTGTGGGAGACAATCTGAGCAATGGGGGCACTGTGGACATCCTTGCAGATTTCTAATGTGAAGGTGTGGGAATTGAGGAATTCAGGATTGGGCTCGGAAATGATAGATGTATGCAGGGTGGGGGCAGGGGATGCGAGAGGAGGGTTGTTGCCCATGGCAGGGTCACAAGGTAGAGGGGTGGGCAGTGTTATTGTAGAGGAATGGGTGGAGGCAGGGTCAGTACTTGGGAATTTGGGTTTTTCTTTCGGCAGGGATGGCCTGGAAGGAGGGTGAAGGACAGAGAGAGGTGGTGGCAAGCAGAATAGAAATAAGGGGAGACTATGGAGGTTAAAATATACACTGACTTGGAGACATTCATTGAGGGACAGGTAAAAAATTTCGCATAAAGTTAAAAAGAACCAGTTGGCATTTTGTAGAGCACATAAAATACACTGAAGTCACACACACAAGTTAAAAATTGGTCACTCCAGAACGAAAACACTTAAAAAACCACTGTAAGCGATTGGGCACACATAACGAAGGATGGAATCTGTCGGAAGGGATCTGCCAAGGGGGAGGAGGCCTGAGAAGAGGGACAATGAGGGGAGGTGGAAGGGGGAGATGGGCTAGATGGAGTGGGATGAAAAGAAAAAGAGGGGTCAGGGGTGCACCAAGGGGCAGGTGACAGGCAGGATGGGAGATGGGGAGGGAAGGAAAGTCAGCAGGGGACACAGAGACACAGAATGGCAGCTCAGTAAAGGGAGGAGAACCGCTCAGGGGAAGGGGTAAGGAGGGGAGAGGAAGCTCTGTGGAGTAGGAAGGGGGAAGGTAGAGTTAGAGTTGGTAGAGGGGGGGGTAGAGATCAGGGTGATGCTCATCATCTGGAAGGGATAAGTGCTGGACGTTGCATTGGGAAAGGAGGTGGAGGGTGTGGACATGGAGAGAGCGGGTGGGACAAAACAGTAAAGGCGCGGCAACAGATTGAGGGTAAAGAGGATAGGAGGCAACAGGGGATATGGGGGATCGAGTCAGCGGATGATATACACAGTGCGGATGTTTTCAAGGAAAAGGAGAAGGTGTGGGAAGAGAATGAGGTCGCAGAGGATCCATGTGGGGGACAGGAGGTGGATACAAAAGGCAAGCTTGTTGATACCAGTGCCTACCAATTTTAATTGTATATTACAGCACTGAGGATGGTCACTAAGTGACCGAAAATCGATTTTGTGGATAATAAAACAAGAAAAATACGACCAATGTTGATTCTCCTTCCAATTATATCCACTATTTGGTCGTGGTGCACAGAACACTCCATGGAGTCGCCAATCAATTTATTGTATATATCTCACTTTCTTAAACACACATGGCTCTATTCTGATAGCTGGCTGGCTCTGAGCACTATGGGACGTAACAGCTGTGGTCATCAGTCCCCTAGAACTTAGAACTACTTAAACCTAACTAACATAAGGACATCACACACATCCATGCCCGAGGCAGGATTCGAACCTGCGGCCGTAGCAGTCGCGCGGTTCCGGACTGCGCGCCTAGAACCGCGAGACCACCGCGGCCGGCATTCTGATAGCTATTAACGTTTAACTTGAGAGATTACTTCCCACTGACCTGTTGGTATTTAATTAAACATTTAATGAGCACCATGGCGCGTTTTGATCTTAAATACTTTGTAACCTGAGTTGCTATCAATTAAAGACTTAGTAAGCGCTGTGGAGCATGTTCCTTAATTTCATGTATTAATTGGGAGGTTATTAATTGTTTGCTAAGCGCGAAGCGCAATTTTTTCTAAAATTGCAAATATTATTCAAATTGAAACTTCCTGGCAGATTAAAACTGTGTGCCGGACCGAGACTCCAACTCGGGACCTTTGCTTTTCGCGGGCAAGTGCTCTACCAACTGAGCTACCCAAACACGACTCACGCCCCGTCCTCACAGCTTTACTTCTGCCAGTATCTCGTCACCTACCTTCCAAACTTTACAGAAGCTCTCCTGCGAACCCTGCAGCACTAGCACTCCTGAAAGAAAGGATATAGCGGAGACATGGCTTAGCCACACCCTGGGTGATGTTTCAGGAGTGCTAGGTCTGCAGGGTTCGCAGGAGAGCTTCTGTAAAGTTTGCAAGATAGGAGACGAGATACTGGCTGAAGTAAAGATGTGAGAACGTGGCGTGAGTTGACGATTACCGTTGTTATTCATTTTCTTTTTTCTCGTAACTTCGAAATAATATTCGGAAGATTGCAGCCTATAGTGTAGACGTCGATCTACTCGCTAAACAATTATTGTAACCCACTAAACATGCGTAATAATATTTTAAAATACGACGATTCTCTATCTACAAGAAGAACAATTTTTGTGAAGAACGTATCTCAGAACATATCCCGTTTATTCGATGCAATACATAGTTTATCATATAGCGTTTCTCTAACAGTGCATTCTTTTTTCATCTGATGTTTGAATTTCATACACTTGTGGAAATTGAAATAAGAACACCGTGAATTCATTGTCCCAGGAAGGGGAAACTTTATTGACACATTCCTGGGGTCAGATACAGCACACGATCACACTGACAGAACCACAGGCACATAGACACTGGCAACAGAGCATGCACAATGTCGGCACTAGTACAGTGTGTATCCACCTTTCGCAGCAATGCAGGCTACTATTCTCCCATGGAGACGATCGTAGAGATGCTGGATGTAGTCCTGTGGAACGGCTTGCCATGCCATTTCCACCTGGCGCCTCAGTTGGACCAGCGTTCGTGCTGGACGTGCAGACCGCGTGAGACGACGCTTCATCCTGTCCCAAACATGCTCAATGGGGGACAGATCCGGAGATCTTGCTGGCCAGGGTAGTTGACTTACACCTTCTAGAGCACGTTGGGTGGCACGGGATACATGCGGACGTGCATTGTTCTGTTGGAACAGCAAGTTCCCTTTCCGGTCTAGGAATGGTAGAACGATGGGTTCGATGACGGTTTGGATGTACCGTGCACTATTCAGTGTCCCCTCGGCGATCACCAGTGGTGTACGGCCAGTGTAGGAGATCGCTCCCCACACCATGATGCCGGGTGTTAGCCCTGTGTGCCCCGGTCGTATGCAGTCCTGATTGTGGCGCTCACCTGCACGGCGCCAAACACGCATACGACCATCATTGGCACCAAAGGCAGAAGCGACTCTCATCGCTGAAGACGACACGTCTCCATTCGTCCCTCCATTCACGCCTGTCGCGACACCACTGGAGGCGGGCTGCATGATGTTGGGGCGTGAGCGGAAGACGGCCTAACGGTGTGCGGGACCGTAGCCCAGCTTCATGGTGACGGTTGCGAATGGTCCTCGCCGATACCCCAGGAGCAACAGTGTCCCTAATTTGCTGGGAAGTGGCTGTGCGGTCCCCTACGGCACTGCGTAGGATCCTACAGTCTTGGCGTGCATCCGTGCGTCGCTGCGGTCCGGTCCCAGGTCGACGGGCACGTGCACCTTCCGCCGACCACTGGCGACAACATCGATGTACTGTGGAGACCTCACGCCCCACGTGTTGAGCAATTCGGCGGTACGTCCACCCGGCCTCCCGCATGCCCACTATACGCCCTCGCTCAAAGTCCGTCAACTGCACATACGGTTCACGTCCACGCTGTCGCGGCATGCTACCAGTGTTAAAGACTGCGATGGAGCTCCGTATGTCACGGCAAACTGGCTGACACTGACGGCGGCGGTGCACAAATGCTGCGCAGCTAGCGCCATTCGACGGCCAACACCGCAGTTCCTGGTGTGTCCGCTGTGCCGTGCGTGTGATCATTGCTTGTACAGCCCTCTCGCAGTGTCCGGAGCAAGTATGGTGGGTCTGACACACCGGTGTCAATGTGTTCTTTTTTCTATTTCCAGGAGTGTATTAGTTGGTCTGTGTTAATGAAAGGTAATTTATACATTTTGAAATATACCCAACTGTTACATTCAAGCATCTTAATTCGATCCTTACACAGCTTCTCATGTTAGTTATATCTTCGTTGCTATGTTGCTTATTAAACACTGACACAATAAGTGATACTCATGTGACCCCTGTTCTCAAACTGTTAGAGGAGTCTTTTGACTGCACGCTAAGGGGAATGTTACATTCACATCTGACGAAGTGCAATTACGTTGCATATTGATAAAGTACTGTCTTTCTCTTCCTTTACGATACCATATTACTTATGTGTAAAGAAATTACTATCCAATAGGGCTGACATATTAATATGTTAGGTTGATTTCATGAAACGAAGGTTGTGCACAACAGTACTGAAGTGGTAAGTGTGTACTGGTATGTTTTTATACTTTCTACTTGCGTTCCGTTGGGATGGGCAAATGTTCCTGTGCCTTGCTGCAAAAGGAACTTGTAGTTGCACTGAATGGTCAGATGTGAGTTGCTAGCTCACTACGTCCTGCAGAGACTCTTTGTTAGGTTGGTGGGATTTTATATTTTTTTAATGTTTAGTACGGAAGTTATAATTTGGAACTGTGAATGGCTCAAGAAATTTATCAGCAAAGAGCAAAGTTAGTGATATTGGTAGGTGAAGTTTGTCAGATAATGATGTTTCCGTAGGTCGAACTTGCTGAGTGATACTACTGACATAGGAGTTTACTTTCTGAACTTGTGAAATCATTACTAACTTAGTTTCCCATTAAGAAAAAGTTTCTGGTAAATATTTCTGGAACTGCACGCTTCATTGAATATCTATTTTATGTTCTGAGTGTAAAAACTTGTTTCCGGAAATTATATGAAATATTTCTGTCTTTGAAATGTACCCAACTGTATGGGCTCCTATCCTAAAAAGTTTCCAAACTAATATACTGGAACTGTGTCTTTGCCACTGAACATTCTTACAGACCTGCAGTTCATCTGTTGCCTATTGGTGATTTTAGTACATGTAACGAAATTTATTACTAGCTTTCTGTTGGCCGTTGCAACACACCAGTTTAATTAGAATCGAGCAGTAGGAGTCAGTTTGACTGCCATTTCATCGTTTTACTTTGCAGTGGTAAAAGTTCCACAATAGTAGAGTGGAGAGTTGGACCAGTCCCCACCCTTCAATCCTTTGGCTCTTCCGCCTCCCCACCCTCACGATGGTATTATGGTATTAACTGTGAAATTGAAGAGTTGAGTTCATAATTTTCAAATTTCTTAAGAATGCTAAATGCGTACATTGCGATACATGGATTTAATGACTTCACTAAATTTACTTCCCCGCAGGAATTGTATTCTGGACTTTGTAAGTGTTGTCAAATGAGCAAGTAAATGTCAGAAATCCAAAGCGTCTCAGACTACTTACTGCATACTCCTTGTGTCTGATATTAACACGTATCTGATTTATTACTCTGTCTTTTACTGCGCACCTGCGGAGAGACTAATATTGTTTTGTTTTGGGTAGGTGGACTGGATTCAGCTTAGTGTGGTTTATGTTACTTCACTCCCTGAATTATACCTCTTCTAAAGTTTGTTTCGAAATTTTTATGGTATGAAAGTTCCATGTTACAACAACAGACTGCACTGGACTACAGAGAAATGATAAAACTAAACAGATTCATAGCACTTGAGGAGGGAACTCTTAGACAATTATAACCTTCTGTAACTAGTCGAAAAGAAATGCAAGAACAGGAGAATAATGTCTGTGGAAAAAGGGAAAAATCTGAGTTACATGATAGGCTAGGAGCTGCTCCAGGTCAGAGTATAGCGAGTCAGGTTAACAAACAAGTAGCCAAGCAACAGCTTGAACATGAAGTAGGTGTACTGAAGCTCAATATAGAAAACAGCATTTCAAGAAACAGAGAATTTTGATGAACTTTCTACTGCTGTAGCCAAACTGGCTGCTAGTTGTAAGCAGAGCTCAGTTATACAGGGTGGTCCATTGATAGTGACTGGGCCAAATATCTCACGAAATAAGCATCAAACGAAAAAATTACATTCAACAAAACTCGTCTAGCTTGAAGGGGGAAACCAGACGGCGCTATGGTCGGCCCGCTAGATGGCGCTGCCATAGGTCAAATGGATATCAACGGCGTTTTTTTTTTTAAATAGAAACCACATTTTTTATTACATATTCGTGTAGTACGTAAAGGAATATGAATGTTTTAGTTGGACCACTTTTTTCGCTTTGTGATAGATGGCGCTGTAATAGTCACAACCGTATATGTACGTGGTATCACGATACATTCCACCAGTGCGGACGGTATTTGCTTCGTGATACATTACCCGTGTTAAAATGGACCGTTTACCAATTGCGGAAAAGGTTGATATCGTGTTGATGTATGGCTATTGTGATCAAAATGCCCAACAGCCGTGTGCTACGTATGCTGTTCGGTATCCTGGACGACATCATCGAAGTGTCCAGACCGTTCGCCAGATACGACATTGCCAATGCCTCCTACCTGACGTGTCCGTCGCTGCCGCAAGCTCAACCTTCCGGCCATGGCTGACCAAAATTTTGAATAACTCCCTAGATACATGACTAAACTTATTCGTGGCGCAACATTCCTCGTCCTTTACACAAAGATTAGTTCCAAGTCTTTAGTAAATGGCTCTCGCTAAACTACCTAAAAACTAATTAGTTACATGTTGGGACAACCCCCCCCCCCCCCCTCCAATTCACAGTGTAGTGTCCCCCACACTCAACGTCTCCCCACCCATTTATTTCAGCCTTAACTAACTGCGACGTAGCCCTATTATGCCCTTACATACTAATTAAGCGCTTAAAACTAATTGCTTCCCCAGCCAACGCTGGTAAACAATTCTTCACGTAACTGGTGTGTTGACGTGTCTTCAGAGTATGCCTTCTTGCGTATTATCCGGGAATGCAGTATTCCACAAATGTCAGTCGAAACGCTTACTACTAACACTTCGTGCTTCTGTTGTCCTGGAAAATGGCGTAATACGCTGCCACATTTGTTCCATCGAAATTCTCCCATGCTGGGACTCTCTTAATTTTTCTGACGAGTGCATGAGTTGTGGAGTGAGTGTGCTATTTAAATACGTTAAATTTAGAATTGGGAGCTGCTTGAACCTGAATCGCGTTCCCAGCTTCTAACTCACAACAAAGTTCGAATTTTCTCTGCCTCTCGGTCTCCATTTCCTCTCTTAACGTGTGCACTCGCTCAGTTAAGACAGCAACTGCTTTCGTGTTAGTGATAGCTCGTATTTCCACCATTTTTTGTACTGTATTTCTACCCTTATTCAAGTATTTACAAAAACACACACATTCTCGTTTAACCATCCCAGACACAAGAATCTAACCGCAAATTAATTCTTCCAGCGAATCATGTACGACTTGCACTTAGTACAGTTGCTACCGAGAGACAAATTCGCCTACGCTCAGAACACGTAGCTGCTACAACTGTGGTATATGGCTATTTGTGCCCAGAGAAATTACAAAATGTACACCTTAATGGCACTAAATTACCATGCCCACCATTACCCCTAAACAAAGATAAGTAAATGGGGTTCTGAGGTTTCACAAAAGGAACTCTGAACGTGGTGTACCCTAGCTCACACAATCAACTCTGACATCGAAAGCAAACACCAAAAATAACATACATAAAACTTGGTAGTAATGCAAGTTTAATGAGTTTTTTACTTTTGGTTTGAAAGGGCTGCTTTCATATCTATTTTTGGTTGGGTCCACAGTTTAAGTGAAGATGGATTCAACATGTTCCTTTAAGTTCCTTTTTCAAATAAAATTGAATCGACTTTCTGGGTATCTTTTCATGTAAATGATGTTTTTTGCCAAATAACCTTAGCGTTCTTTTCATACAGTCCTTTTTGGACATGCCCCTGCCATATTCCATTTGTTAGTTCTACTAATTTGTCATTTAAAGTTCCTATTTTTTGTCAACCAGTGAAAATATTTCCTATGTTAAGGAAAAGTAGCAGCGTAAATTAAACTTACAGCTCAACAAAACAAGTCTGAGATAAAACACCATTATACACAACATAATGTGATCACAAATTTGCTATTCTCTAGGTCAGTCCCGTAAATTTACTTGACAGAGTGTTTGTAAGTTAACATATGGGGGCTAAAAGCAAATATACATTAGAATAGACATAAGGAATTTTCAAAACAATATTTATACCACATCTGAATCTCATGAAATTATCTTCATTGGCTCACAGTTAAAACAAAAAGTTTAGTAAAATTACACAATGCTTGTCAGATCCACCCACCAATAAAAAAAGATACGTGCTAAATATTTTACATGAATTAGGAAGTTTCATAAATATGATGAAAGATCCAGACATTATTTTGAACGAACAGGTCAAACCAGAAATATTCATTGTAAATTTCACCTATGTTATTCTACATGCGCCATGTTGAAATACTTTCCTTTCTCTAGATAGTGTGTTAACATAGATAGCATTGTTTGGGATAGAAATTATATAGTCTGTGATATAGCAAAGTTAATCATTATCATTGTATGTAAAGCACGCCGCCATTCAGAATTATACATTAACCAATTCTATGTGCTACTTACATCAAGATTATATATGTTACTGTCTAATGTACCTGACATGTGCTAAGAATTCAGTGTATGTAAGTTGTGTGAAAAAATAGTTGTCATGTTAACTAATAAGAAACATTAGTCACTTGTTAATCTGTCTGGAAAGATGTTTTCTCTAATGCCAGTAGGGCTAATGGACATTTGCGCTTGCTACTTTCCCAGCAATGTGTAAACAAAGTAATTCTCTGTTGTTCAGTTTATGTCATTCTACCCCAGTACCAACAACCCTGATGCTACATACCTGTCAGAACTTAATACAAAACCTCCTTCTTCTGACTGACTTCTAATAATCACTATGTCCCAATGCACAAAATAGTCCCAGAAACCTATCCATATTTTAAACTTTAATGTAACACACTCATCACATCACATGTGAAGCTTCAAAGTGATTCTCTTCCTGCAGAACTGAAATATTACATAAATACCTCCCAGTTCTTATACACTAAAAATTTGTTTCCTCCCTCATAAGTATGGAAAATCTTTTTTCTTCTAACTTTATTCCCAATGCTGTCCGTATCATGATTCCTTATTTAGAGCTACAAGCAGTCCCCAGTATCATCAAAATCATTCACTACATACATGACTGGAATAACTAGAAGAAGAAACGAAGGTGTACAAAATTTGAAGGCAATCACATCAAAGGTGTGGTCAGGACAAAATCATTCTATTAGTATAACAGACGTTATCTATGAACCACCTAATGGTACTAACAAATCGGAAGTGTTATAGCAACCAATCATAGCCTCCCGATGCTGGTCGCACAGGAAGAGGGAGGCAATTCACAAAACATGATGCTAGTGGTTAGATAGATGCCGGCGAGAAGATTGAAGACGATTAGGTAATGAGTCTATTGAGGATAAATCTGATAATAACACAATCCAAGCTGTAATTGAAGTTCATATATATGATATGACTGTTGATATTACTGTTCATACCGGTGTGCCACTATGTCCATGATAGATTATAAGCTATAGAAACTATTGAACAAGCTAAGAAATATTGCCTATTCAGAAATGTAATGCTACCAGTGCGTTTGGGGTTCAAATTCAATTAATTAACTTCCAGATCATGGTCAATATTAAAGTCTAGAAGTATCAAATACAGTGAAACTTCCTGATCATGAAGAAATTATCAGTACAGTGTATCTGGGGATCAGAATTCTCACATAAAATTAAAGCGATGACAGACCTATATTTAGATACTATTACCTTAGATAATAGTGGTAACATGATTACATTAAATCTGGTAAGCAATGTGGATCATCTTTTAAAGTATGGCATTGGTATAAATATAAGATATATCATACCTAATAGTGTAGATTGGTGTGATGAAATGCATACTCAGCCCATTAATGCAATGAACACAGAGCTGAGTGATCATATTAATGAAAAAGTAGCTAAGTCTACTTACCTTACAGAATACCAACAGATCTAGTTAAGTCATTTACTAATGAGGTATATCAGGATTTTGTATAGTAAATCATGTTTAATAAAAGGTTATGTTTGTCATCTAGAAATAGATCATAAAACCTTTTGTAGGTCATCATATTCCATAACTTGGTCTAAGGAAGAAGCCGTATCCACAGAAATTCGCAAGATCTTTGAATGGAATATTGTAGAACCATCAAATTCCTCCTACAACCGTCATTTGTGTAGGAAACCAGACAGTAGCATTAGACTCATGATGGATGTTTGAGATATAAATAACATTTGCCTGCCAGAGCATTACTAGAGAAAATTAGAAGAGTTGTTAGAAAGATTTTATACTATAAAATGTTTAAGTTCCACGCACTTAAGCCATCGTTCGGCAAATAAAGCTTCATGAAGAATTCAGAAAATGTACAGCTTTTATATTTTCTGGAACAAGCTACCAGTTTCAGGTAATGCCTTTTGTGCTAAACATAAGTGGTGTAGTGTTCATAGCACTCTTGGATACAGTGCTAGGACCTGAGTCACCAAATTCAATTACATTATATGTAGATGATATTCTACTCGCTACAGAACCTTAGGAAGAACAATTCGAAGTCTTAGAAAAGGTATTTAAGAAATTCAATGATTATCATGTAACACCAAATTTAAAAAAAGTCTGTGTTTGGTAAGAATCGAATGAAATGTTTTAAGTCTCATTATATCACCTATGGGAATCAAACCCAATCCAAAAACACTGGATGCATTAAGAAACATACAACATGCGACAAACAAATGGCAATTGAAATCATTTCTAGGTTTCGCCTCGTTTCTTAGAAACGATAATTTATTAAATTTGTTTCGGAAAAATACTCCTTGGTACTGGTCAACAAACTGTGCAGAAGTATATAAACAGATCAAAAACGTTTTGGCTAACCCTTGTATTTTGTACCACCCTAATATAACTGAGGACTTTAGTTTATTCACTGATGCAACTTTAGCTAGGTTAGGCGCATCTTTATTCCAGGTAACAGGGGGTGAAAAAGAAATTAGAGTAATTGAATTTGTGAGTCAAGTTCTATCATCCAGCGAACATAATTCTATCGCAACAGAGCTGGAGGTGTTGGCTGTAAAATGGTCACTGGAAAAGGGGAATTATTTCATTTATAGAAAACACTTTAAAGTATATACACACCACCAGTCGGTATGCTTTCTATTGACCTGCAAATTACTATATGCTAGACTTGCAAGATGGGCGTTAGTGCTTCAGAGTTATGATACAGAATCAATACATATTAGCGGAAAAGATAATAAGTAATATACTACATGAAGTTTGCTATTTATTACAACACACTGAAACTAGAAAGGTGAAGGGTTTATATCATCATAAGGACCTGAAAAAGTTCTATGAGTGATGCCTTATATTCAGTAATAATATTGTAGATTTTTGTGTGAATATCTTTACGTGGGGGGCTTAATTACTTAAATGTTTACCTGTGGTTATAATTTCAAATATTTTCAAAGAGCAGCATTTTTAGGGTCATATAGTTTAGAGCGCTTGGCGATATTCATTTTTTGTGTCCGTCTTGAACTAAGTGTGGTAATGTAATTCGCAACACTTACTTCAAGGGGCCTATTGAAGCACGCTTTAATAGTATAGTAATTGAAATACTCATTTTTGTTTAATTTGAGTAACTTATATGATTTATTTTGTCAATTTTTGTTTGAAATTTATAAGTTTATTAATATAATAAAATAATTTAGATTTTTCAAAGAAGCTAATGACTTCAGAATAACAAATAGGTGTTACATCGTTTGGTGTTTTGATTTTAGTAGAATAAGCGTATGTTTTAGACTGTAGTGATATCTTCTGTTCTGTTAGCTCTCAGTTAGAATCTCGGTTACATTTATGTTTGTTGTTGAAAAGTGTTATTTGTGAAAATTTCGTTACGTATGACTTACAAACAAAACAGAATCAAAAGTAATCTCTGGTTCAGCTTCGTTGTTTATGGATTTTAATATGTGCTCTCATTGAAGTGCTACGATTTTACATATGAGGCTTTTTGGTTTAAAAATACTAGACGTCACCTACAATAAATTGGATGTCATTCTCAATTCAACAGCAGTTAAACAAGTTTCACGAAAAAGTTAACCTCCGGTGGCAGCACAGAGCGATCGGCTGACTGTCATTTATTTGAGCTACGTTACGTCTGCTATTACTGTTTCAAGAGATTATTATGAAATTTCTGACACGTACTCCCAGTTTTAAATAAAAATAAACTGAACATGACCATGGAGATCGAAGACATTGTGGGAGTCGCCAAAAGAACATCTGTGAATGCACAATGAAACGCAGCATTATCCTGTGGCGACGACTACACTGACAATCTGCTTTACTCTTTGATTATTATAAGTATTCTTTGTATTGAGTAATGTGCTTTGAGTTGATTGGTGTTCGAGCTTTAGTAACTGAAAAAAAAATTTGTTTGACTCCTACGTTGTATCTCTTCAGCAGATGGAGATAAGCTGTAGTTGACGAAAACATCGTCGCCCGCCAACTTAATAAACTCAAATTTAGCACCTGCGAAAGACTACAAAAAGAGGAGAAGCCACATTTCTCGTAATTGAATATTGTTATCCATGGAAGCAATAACCTATTTCACAAGAACACTTAGTCCATTTGCCTCAGCAGTTACGGCTGAAAGTTCTTATTGCGCCTTGATCGGCATTCGTGATCACTAGAAAGACATCTCGGAGGTGACAGATATGTAAATTGCGATTGTGAGAAACGACGCAGAATGTTTGGCGTGTCTCCCAATTGTAGGTTCGTAATGAACAAGAAAAACATTGATTAAAACATAAAAAATTAAACGGTCTGAAATTGATGTAGCGTAGGATGGAAGTAACAGTATTCCCAGGCGTGATCGGGTGATCTGTTTCCCATTGACTGTGATGTACCATGTGGATCGGACGGTTGTGTCCAGTGTAACCGCTTGAATCGTCTTCCACACCACCTTCCAATTAACCTGACGGCTTTTGGTCTCCACGATGTTCGGTGGGCGCCTCTGCTGTAGGACATGATATATATCCCGCACCGACGCCTGTTTCGTCGGTAGTACTGCGATACGGACATAGCTGTGTTCAATGTAAAAGTTCCCGAAGTAGTAGAAGGGTGGGGGTATGTCTTGCGTCGTCAGTGGGGGCATAAGGGAGGGCGGAGATAAGGACTCCAACAGTAAACTTGTCAAACTTTCCGGGTGGTGTCGCCACAGCTTGAAGTGTGAGCTGACATACAGGGCCACAGCTCTGTCGTGGACATGGACTAGACCAAGACCCCCCCCTTTCTGGGGGAAGGGTCAGTGACTCATAACTGACTTTGAAGAGTATGCCTGTACTGACGTAGGCTCCGAATGCTGCTAATAGACGTCGAGCCATCAGTAACGGTATTGGAAGAACACGTGCTATGTGTGGAAGACGCGATGCGAGGTAAACATTGACGAAGTGCGTCCTTTGAAGAATGTCGAGGGTCCGCAGACGAAGGTTGAAGATCTGGACCCGAATATGTTGTAATAAGCGGCGGTAGTTAAGAGCCGCAGCGCGCCGTATGTCGTCGTGAAACTCTATTCCGAGACATTTGATAGTGCCACGAAGCTGTAGAGGTTCGACACACGCTGGGGTCAACCCGTCTCCTACGGCCATGGCGACCGATTTGGCGACGTTGAGACAGCTGCCGGAAGCCACACCGTACGTGGTAATCCAGTCGAGTGCTCTGTTGACATCGTCGGGATTGCGGAACACGAGAACCAGGTCGCCTGCATATGCTGTACAGCGAAATGTGACGTCACGTAGGGTAAGACCGGTGAGGCGTTGACGGAGGCCACAGAGGAGCGGTTCCAGTGCCAGAGCATATAGTAACGTCGACAAGGGGCAGCCTTGACGCACGGAGCGGAAAATCGGGAGGGACTGCGAGAGACGCCCGTTAACGAGCACTTTGGAAGTCGCCCCTCGGAGGAGGCGCATCACGACGTCTGTGAATTGCTGTGGGTACTGCATGTGCTGGAGAACGGACGTTAGGTACGCGTGATCCACTCGATCAAAAGCTTGGCTAAAATCTAGTGATGCCAGCTCTCCCGGGATGCGGTGTGCCCTGGCTAGGGCTATTAAGTCACGGTATCGACACAGTGCTGTGTGGATGTTGTTGATACCCCCTAGGGAAGTCTGATCTGGCGAGATGACGTAAGGTAGGGTCGGTCATAGACGGTTTGCTAATAGTCTGGTGAATATCTTCATGTCGCAGTTGACGAGTGTTAGCGGGCGGTAATCTTGTATTCGAGCCCCACCTTTAGGTTTGTGAACCGGTATAATTATTCCTTCTACGAAGGTCGCGGGGAGCGGCACCGCGGGGGACATAAGCTCCCGACAGATGTCTGTTAACTTGGGAGCCAGTAAATACTGGAAAGTTCGATAAAATTCCACAGGGAGCCAGTCGGGGCCAGGAGATTTATTCGCCGCTCCTTTACCGATGGCGTCGATAACTTCGTCTTCCGTAATGTCGTTCAATAATTCAGTTTGTAAATCCTGTGGGACAGTACCGTAAACCAGTTGTGAGACTGCTGTCACCGTCGTCGGGTCGGAACATTGAGCAGAATAAAGTCGTGCGTAATGGTCGAAGAAGGCTGCAGCAATATCGCGTTGTGTGGTGTGGTGTGATGACGGCCGTCCTCAGTGGTGATGGCATGTATCAGCGCCCGTCTTCGCAGTGTACGTTCTCGGATGACGTGGTACATGGTGGGTCGTTCCGTTGCGAGTCTGCCTTGTGTTCGCACTCGGACGATCGTCCCTTCGAGGTGTCGGCGCATATGGGCTACGATCTGTGCTTTCGCACGCTGAACTGTCAACTGTCGTTCCGGTGTGGGTGGCAAGGAGGCGCATTCGCGGACGGTGAAATAAAAATCAAGCGTCTGCCGCCTCCAAGCAGCAGTCTCACGACCATACGTAATAAAGGTTCGCCGTAGGGCCGGCTTGGCGCAGGTTAACCACCAACTAATCGACGTAGGATACGTTGGAAGGCGGTGGACGCACAAACTCCACGTGTCTTCGATGGCGCGTCGACAATCCGGAGAAGCGAGATGAGCAAGGTTTAATTTCCAGGGATGTCGGCTGCGCCACACCCGTTGGTGACGAAGGGTGACGGTACATATATAGGCCTCGTGATTAGAAAAGGCTACTGGCCACACCTCCGCTTCACTCACTGTTGCCGCGAGAGAACGGGATACGTAAATCCTATCGGGGCGACTAGACGAGTGACTCGTGAAATGGGTGTATCCCAGTCTATTTCCTCGGACATGTTCCGATGTATCTACCAGCTGGAGATCGCCGATGAGTGTCCCAAGTTCGGGGCACGGTGAATGGCGTGGCAGCTGATATTTAGGTGCTTGGGTGCAATTGAAATCGCCCCCTAATATCAAGTCATCGTGCCTGCCCTGAGAAAGCGGTGCTATTCCTTCTGCGTAGAAGAGCGATCGGTCACGACGGCGAGTCGTTCCGGAAGAGGCGTACACATTGATAAACCGGACGCCTTGCACCGTTACGGCCATTCCTCTAGCGTCGGGGAGATATCGGACTTCGTCCGCCTCGAGGCCCTCTCTGAGGAGAATTGCGACTCCGCTGTTAGTTGGCGAAGCGTGGGACACATGAGCCGTATAACCATACATACCCGGGAAATCGGCGACGAGGACTTCTTGGAGAAATGCTCAGTGCAGCAGACGTTGACATTGTCTGTCTTGGAGCAGCGACAACTTCGTACGTGTCCGAATGCTGATAATGTTGATGGTCGTTAAGCGATAGGTCTGTAGATCGTCTCCTGCGGTGGGGGCCGCCGTCAGTGTCGCCGTAAAAGGTGGGGCCTGTGATCTGCTGGCCGTGTCCGCGCCGTCATCTGTTGCTACTCGGGAGGAGCCGAGGTGTGTGAGGAGAGACCCCTCTCCTCATCCACCACAGCGGCAGTAGAATCGTCTGCAATGTCATCCGCCCAAGGTCCGTAAGTTAACGGTGGCTGCGGTAGAACACTTGTGGGCTGAGTGACTAAGAGTGAATCCGCAGTTGTTTCCGGTTGTGTACCAACGGCGCGCGCTGTGCTGGCCATCCGTTTGTCCGAGAGAGCGGAATCGGGTTTGTCAAAATCAGACAAAGTGACAGGTGAGGGCGATCTCGTGTCATCCATTTTCCTCGTCGTTTCGTCGGCCGTCCGGTCGTCAACTGGAGAAGACGTCCGCTGGAGGCAGTCGTCTGAGGGTGTGCGACGTCGCTTTTTATGTTTTCTCGGTGACCTTTGTTTGCGGACGTGGGTTTCTGTGTCCGAAAGAGTTTGTAGTTCCCGTATAGCATCCCCCTCAGGTAGAAAGGCAGAGGTCGGTACAACCCAAGCGTCGAGTTCCATTCTCTCGTCCGAATCTTCATGTGGAGTCGGTGGGCGGCGGTCTTCTACCTCTGCAGACACCGTAAAGGTGTTGGTCAATCCAGGACCGGCGACAGGTGCGCATTCTAACACTTCCTGTCTTCCGGGGGGGGGGGGGGGGGGAGTTCGTCTGTCATGACGGTCGATCGTGTCACCACTGCGTAATTTAGTGGGAGGGCCGTGAGCGTAGGAGGTGGTGTCGTGCCATGCAATGGAAGTTGTGTAACCCGACGTTGAATACACGCCGAGCGCACATGACCCTCCTGGCCGCAACCAGAACAAGTACGAGGTTGTCCGTCGTACATTACTATTGCTCGACAGCCACCTATGACTAAGTAGGACGGCACATGTTTCTTTAATTCAATTTTCACTTGTCGGACACCGTTGAGGACCTGGTACGTCTCGAAGGTGTTCCATTTTTCGGCCACGTGGCTAATTACCGTCCCATAAGGGCGGAAAGCTGAGGTAACGACGTCCGGTGGTACTTCGAAAGGGAGTTCGAAGACTCTTAGCGTGCGTAATCCTAGTCCAGCATGGTCAACAGTAACCTCTCCGATGTGACCATCGGAGTGTTTGAACTTGAGAGTGTTCGCGCATCGTCCGCAGCTCGTGGTCGTGCGGTAGCGTTCTCGCTTCCCGCGCCCGGGTTCCCGGGTTCGATTCCCGGCGGGGTCAGGGATTTTCTCTGCCTCGTGATGACTGGGTGTTGTGTGATGTCCTTAGGTTAGTTAGGCTTAAGTAGTTCTAAGTTCTAGGGGACTGATGACCATAGATGTTAAGTCCCATAGTGCTCAGAGCCATTTTTTTGTTCGCGCATGTGTTCACAACTGCGTGACGTAACTAGTCATCGACCATCTTGACTTAAACGACGCTACTTGTGATGGATAGGTGGATACCGATGATGTGCTGTGTCGGTATTTGAACTTCGTCACGGATGAATCGTTCGACTTCAAAGGCTCTTGGTCGTGCGTAGTCGGGCTGGAAGCTGATCTTGATGCTAGCTTTTCTGTAGAATGAGCCATGGCGACTCAGTGTTAACGGACGCGAGTATTAGCTGCGACGAGGAAGTAAACAAACTACGCGCGCTCGCGACTCTGCGGACGGGACGTAAACAAGACGTCCTCGCCGCTCACCGGCCGAAAGCAGACTGCTTCTTAGACACTTACGCACACCACTGCGCCACCGGAACACAGTACTTATGGCGGCTGCTCTAACTATTTCTGTACGCCTCCCGGAGACCAGCATGTCCATGTCCCCATGCTCACTACTTTGTAATTTCACTCAGGATGCCGAACGTCATTGTAAATCCGTCTCTGAAGGTGGTTGGATTCATTGCCCATTGAGGTGAATAGTTGTATTAATGTGCGGTGTCTCTTTTCGTCCTGCACGTATTTTCGGCAGTAACCGGACTTGGCACGCTGACAACGCTGTTATCACACGTGGGTTAATTGCCCTCTCAGCAGACGTTAACACTTCTGTGCAGGTGGTGCAGTGGATAGCGTTTCGGGTTAACATGTAGGAGGTCAAGGGTTCGATTCTGGGTTGAAGCGTATTTGTTTTTATTTGCTAAATGTAGTCTCCGTGGTACGGTGTCTGGCGTGTTGATCGTCATAAAGCTATTACAGTGGGTCTTCTACAAAACATTTGCACTTACATAATACGAACACAGAAGTAGGACGTACAACCGTTTTCATTGGTAAGCCTCTTGCACGTCATGTTCGCGAATTGTTTCACACCACTGCATCTACTAGATTCCGAGCCTGTTTACTGTGTACCACACCACTATGATCCCATCGATTGGTACCAACTATTATTCTTGCCACGTTCAGGTGCATTACATTTCGTTAAGGCCTTACGTGACCAATAGGGCTAGCAACATGATTTTCATAATTTCCAAACGTGTGCTATGTAAATGTCGGATGCATGTGGTTTAAGAAACGGTCTATACCACAGTATTATATGGCAGAATGAAACTGGCAAATAAAATCAAATATGCCTCGACCCAGTGTCGAACCATTTACCTGCTGCATGCCCGACTATCCGTTCTTTTAATCAGGTACTGCTTTAAAGCTCTCTTCTCGCCCATTAGACTGATTATCTGACATATCCCTCATTCTTTTGCAACACCACATTTCAAAAGCTTCTTTTCACTTCACGCCTGCACTGTTAGTCGTTCATGTTTACTCGCAAACATGGCTACAGTCCCGACAAATACTTTCGGAAGCTACTTCCCAACTTTTAAGTTTAATTTTAAGAAAAGCTTCTCTTTCTATTGCAAGTCCGCATTTTATATCTCCTCTTCCGCTCTCCTTAATTGCCATGGTACCTAGATAGCAAAAATCGCCAGCTGCTCTCAGTGTCTCATTTGCTAACCTAATTCACTCAATATCACCAGCTTCATTTCAACTACACTCCATTAACCTTGTTTTACATTTATTGATATTCTTCTTATAACTTTTTTTCATGATACTGTCATCCTTTCCGTTCCACAAATCTTCTAAGTCGTCTAATGAGGAAATGTCGTCAATTTGACGTCATATTTTAATGAAAAAAATGCACACTTGTATGATATTGACCCCAGCAATCGACACCGCGTGAAAATTTGGGGCGTAACTGTTAGAGTGCGTAGTTACGACCTTCTGAAAGTACGGGTCTGAAACTTTCGCGCGCACAGGTAGTTTGTCACTCGTTCCGCCCCACAGCAGCCGCCTAATGCCCGGCCGCGATGTGCGGTACGTCGTGGTGACAACCATAGCATTCGTATTCGCATGATGTTGAAGACGAGGGAAGTGGAGGAGGGAACTGGACTCATCTGCCCAGCGAGTTTTAAAATAATGTAACACAACACATATCACTCTTATTCATATGTTCAAATGTGTGTGAAATCTTATGGGACTTAACTGCTAAGGCCATCAGTCCCTAAGCTTACACACTACTTAAACTAAATTATCCTAAGGACAAACACAGACACACCCATGCCCGAGGGAGGACTCGAACCTCCGCCGGGACCAGCCGCACAGTCCATGACTGCAGCGCCTTAGACCGTATATCACTCTGCCCGAAACATAGCAAATAATACGAGTTCATTATATGTCAGCCTCATGCACATTCAATATTAACAGTATTCTAGTACTGAAATGCTGCAGTTACATACACGCCACAAAATCAAAATGAATAAACTGGAGCGAGTGAAGATTTATTGTAAATTGAAGTTAGTGATTTTCGATTTACAATTTAATCACGGTTGAAGAATGGCGCATCTGCTGCAAATATACTTCATTTTTACAGTGCTAGCTTCAACCTCGAAAGATAATAACGTACCACAGCGATGTCAATATTGAAACAGCGCTTCACTACTTCCTTAATGGTACACTCAGTTGTCTCATTAAATTACACTGCATTTGTGTGAATCGCAACATAAAAATGTTCGAAGCAAAGACATCTGTGGCACCAGATACAGGTTACAAATCGAGCTCTCTGACACAGCCAAAGCAACAGCAGTGGGGCGGCAACGAATGACAAAAAAATTGTAAGCGCGCAGGTTTAAAAGCTGTACTTCCAGAAGTTCATAACTGCTTACAGTCTACATTTACATCTACATAGACAATCCGCAAGCCACCGTACGGTGCGTGGCGCAGGGTATGCTGTACCACTACCTGTCATTTCCTTTCCTGGTCCACACGCAAATAGAGCGGGGAAGAGCCAAAGAAACTGGTACACCTGCCTAATATCGTGCAGGGCCCCCGCGAGCACACAGAAGTGCCGGAACAAGACGTGGCATGGACTCGACTAATATCTGAAGTAGTGCTGGAGGAAACTGATACCATGAATCCTTCAGGGCTGTCCATAAATCCGTAAGAGTTCGAGGGGGTGGAGATCTGTTCTGAAAAGCACGTTGCAAGGCATCCCAGATATGCTCAATAATGTTCATGTCTGGGGAGTCTGGTGGCCAACGGAAGTGTTTAAAGTCAAAAGAATGCTCCTGGAGCCACTATGTAGCAATTCTGGATGTGTGGGGTGTCACATTGTCTTTCTGGAATTTTCCAAGTCTGTCGGAATGCACAAATAACATGAATGAATGTAGGTGTAATAGTAGTAGTAGTAGAGGGGTTTTTGGGCGCCCGACAGCAAGGTCTTCAGCGCCCGTTCAGTAACTTAGTGAGACGGTTGTCAATAAGAAAACTCAGAACATTTATATAAAACGGAACATAAAACACGGGGAACAATAATTGAAAAATATGTGCTCACCCACACCGAAGCGTGGGATGAAGCAGGGCGTCAGCAGTAAAACATGGACAACACAGGAAGAAAATGAGAGAGGGAGCTAAAACAATGTAGCAGATGGAAGTGGCTGGCTGACCACAAGGAAAAAAGGGGAGGAGTCAGCCACTCTGCAATACACTAAAACCTCCAGCCTAAAAGTTTAGGCCAGAGTCCAGACACGTCACAAAACTTAAAAACCCTAGACACACACGTCTCATCATTAGCTAAAACAGAAGGCAGATCCCCATCAACTTGTGCTTCTGCCCTTGCATCACTGTATAAAATGCAGTCTGTTAAAATGCGCCGGACAGAGATGTGCGCACCACAAGCATCACAAAACGGACGATCCTCCAGCCGTAATAAAAAGCTGTGTGTGAGAGGACAGTGCCCGATGCGAAGTCGGGCCTGAGCAACCAGCAGGAGGAACGCCACGGCCGAGTGGTTGACTTGACCGACCGCAGTTTATTGGTCGTCACCGCCAGCCATTCGTCCTCCCACAACTCCATGCACTTCCTGTGAAGTGCAGCGATGACTGACTGCGAGGGGATAGGACACTGGACCACATACTGCTCTCTGCAGGCCTCCTTGGCAGCCCGATCGGCCTGTACATTGCTCCAAATTCCGACATGACCAGGCACCCAGCAGAAGGATACCTCTTTACCTCGCCGTTGGAGCAAGTACAGTTGGTCATATAGCAGCTGGACCATCTGCTCAGTCGGGTATAGGTTTTGCAGTGATTGTAAGGCACTAAGAGAATCGGAGCAGAGAAGAAACCGATCGCCCCTAACATGATGCATCTGCTCCAGTGCCTTCAGGACCGCGTGGAGCTCCGCTGCGAAAACGGTATATTCAGCAAGGAGGCGAATCCGGGTAATATGATCAGCGAACACCACAGAACAGCCAAGGAAATTCTCCTGTTTGGAGCCATCAGTGTAAACGACAGTGAAACCGTGATGCACATCTAAAATGTTAAAAAACAGAGACTGGAATGTAAAATCTGGTGTGCCATCTTTCTGAAAATGAGTCAAATCTAAAATAAGTTTGGGTCGCCGGAGGAGCCGAGGTGGAGATCTGCTCCAATCGCGACGTAAAACACGAAGACCAGCCGTAGACATCGAAGCGAGGCAATCCTGTGCGCGAATCCCATAGGGCTGCGTCCCACGTTGCCGGATATGAAATAAAGGTGCCAGAGGAGGCTGAGCAACGGTATGGTATGCAGGTGTGTATGGTGTGGACAAAGTTTTATACGTCTGGCGGACCGTAAGTAGCCGTCGCCGCATATGAAGTGGCGGTTCACCAGCCTCTGCCCAGAGGCTTGGTATGGGGCTAGTTCGGAATGCCCCAGTGGCCAACCGAAGCCCTTCATGGTGCACAACGTCCAACATCTTTAAGTAAGAAGGCCTCGCAGACCCATACACCGTGCACCCATAATCGAGCCGAGATCACACAAACGCCCTGTAAAACTGGAGCAGACAAGTCTTGTCAGCTCCCCATGTACTGTGGCTAAGACATTTTAAAATACTTAAAGCCTGAAGGGACCGCCTTTTCAGGTCTTTAAGATGAGGTAACCACGTGAGCTTCGAGTCAAAAATGAGCACCAGAAATCTCACCGTGTCTTTAAAAGTAAGAATAGTGTCCCTCATCCTCAACTCAGGAAAGGTTAAAATCGAACGAGAACGGTTAAAAAGAACACATACAGACTTCTCGGTGGAAAACTTAAAACCACTCTTCCGCGCCCATTCATCCAAACGCCTAATCGTAAGTTGCAACTGACGAGTTGTCGTTGCTAGGCTTGAAGAAGAGCGGAACAAAGAGAAATCATCCACAAACAAAGAACACTGGACAGGACTTTTCACTATGGACGTAATGCTATTAATAGCGATGGCAAAGAGAGTCACACTTAAAACGCTACCCTGAGGGACACCGTTTTCCTGCTCAAAGCGATCAGACAGGACGTCACCAATTCTGTATCTAAAATATCGTGGCGAGAGGAAAGACTGAATAAAAAGAGGAAGACAACCACGAAAACCCCATTCGTGAAGATGCTCCAGGATGAGACGCCTCCAAGTGGTATCGTAGGTCTTCTCGATGTCGAAAAATACACCTAGAAGGTGACGACGGCGTAGGAAAGCTTGTTGTATAGCCGCCTCCAGGAGGGCAAGGTTATCGAAGGTGGAACGAAACCTCCTGAACCCACACTGAAAGCGACTAAGGAGTTGCCAGGATTCTAACATCCAGACAAGGCGGTGGTTGACCATCCACTCCAAGGTCTTCCTTATGCAACTAGTGAGGGCAATACTACGGTAGCTACTTGGGCTCGTGCGGTCTTTCACAGGTCTCAAAAAAGGGATTAAAACTGCCTCATGCCACGCGTCAGGAAAGTGACCCGACGCCCAAATGGCATTAAAAAGTGCGAGGAGGATTTCTCTGTTGCGCATTGTGAGGTGCCATAGCATACTGTAATGGATCCTGTCGTGACCAGGGGATGTGTCACGAGCTCCAGACAATGCAGAATCCTGCTCCCACATAGAAAATGGGCAGTAGTAAACTTCATGAGAGGTGGACTGGAAGTTCAGACTACATCTCTCAGCAACCGCTCTATGGCGCTGGAAACCTGGATCCTCACTGGTTGTTGCAGTAACTGTCGCAAAATACGCTGCCATAGTCTGGGCAATGTCTCGCGGATCCGTGTGAAGAGTGCCGTTATTCATTACAACAGCTATGGAGCGCCTCCCTCCTCTGCCAGAAATTCTCCTGATGGTCTCCCACACAATGGAACTTTTGGTGGAACAATTAATGGTGTTCAGGAATTGTTGCCATGTCCTCTTCTTGCTCTCACGAATAATGCGGCGACATCGTGCCCTCGCCACCCGAAAAGCTGCAAGATTCTCAGCAGTCGGCCAACACTTGAACCGACGCAGAGCCGCACGCCTGGTCCTGATTGCACAGCGGCATTCGGCACTCCACCAAGGCACAGGTGGCCTCTTCCGGTGGCCTGTGGACTGTGGAATGGATGCTGCAGCGGCGTGGTGGACCGTTTTGGTATTGTGAACCACCCACACCTCAACATTCGCACAGTGTTCGCATTGGGCCAACTGGATATAAAGTGTCCAGTCAGCTCCACTGAGCACCCATCGTGGTTGTCTCCTTTCGGGGCCCACGCCATCTGGCAGGTGAATCGAGTTTGGGAAATGATCACTGCCGTGCAAGTCAGCGACCACTTCCTAGTGAGCACTGGCGGCAAGAACTGGAGAGCAAAGCGAGAGGTCAATGGCAGAGAACGACCCAGTCGCTTTGCAGAAATGAGTACTCTGTCCTCCATTGAGCAAGTAGGCACAGGATGACAGGAGTAGCCTCTCAATTGCTCTACCCCTGGGGCAGGTAATGGCAGAGCCCCAAAGCACATTGTGGGCATTAAAATCACCACAAATAATGAATGGCTGGGGGAGCTGTGTAAGAAGGTCGGTGAGGGCCGCTTCATCAAGTGCGTCATGTGGGGGCAAGTAAAGGGAACAGACAGTCAATGGATGACGCACGTGCACGGACACAGCGACGGCCTGTAAAGTCGTCGTAAGTGACAGAGGCGAGGAGTGGTAGTCCGTCCTGACGAAAATACCTACGCCTTCTCTAGCTCTCTCTCCACGCAGGTCGTCCTTTTTGTGGAGTGTATAGCCTCGTATCTCAGGGGAGTATGATGGATGGAAATACGTCTCCTGGAGACAGAGACACAGTGGTCTACCCTGAGAGAGTAGACGAAGTTCCTCCACATGCGTCCTGAACCCTTGCAAGTTCCACTGGAGTATGGGAGCCATCTATGTTGGGGGTAGCACCTTCATCCTGTCTCTCCGATGGGGCGGAGAGACCGCAGCAGGTTGAGGGGCAGGCGTGGGGCGAGATGATTGCCCCACACATACATCGTATTCCATACCTCTGGGGAAGAGTCAGATGAAGCCTCACGTAAAACAACATCCTCATGGTCAGATGGTTTACCACGGTGTTGCTGCTGTACAGGAGTTTTCTGTGGTTTGGTGGCCTTTGGGGGAGCTGATGTGGGAGTGGTAATTGGCGCACTGGGCTTGGGAACAGCCAGGGGCTGGCCCAAGTTCGCCACTGTACCTTTGTCTGCCATTCGAGTAGGGGCTACAGGCTCTGAAACACTGGCTGCGTTGCAAGTGCACTGACAGCTGCAGGTGTTAGTGCCAACACTCACCACCTCGGTCTGCGTTGAGGCATCGACTTTTGGAGTAGGCTTCTGAACCAGGGATGCAAAGGATGTAGCAAATGTGGGAGGTTGCATCGACTTATAGATCTACCTGGCCTCACCATATGGGATACGCTGGGATGTTTTTATTTCCTGGACTTTACGTTCCTCTAAAAATATTCGGCAGTCCCTACTTCAAACAAGGTGGTTTCCAGAGCTATTGATACATTTGGCTGGAGACGAGCAACCACCTCCTTCATGAGCAGCCTTGCCACAGTTGACACAAGTCGCTTCCCCTTTACACCCTAAGGTGGTATGCCCAAAACGCTGGCATTTAAAACAGTGCATGGGAGAAGGGAAATAAGGCCGCACACTAAGGCGAAGGAAGCCAGCTTTAATATGTTCTGGAAGTTTCGTGCTACTGAAGGTCAGAATGAAAGAGTCGGATTTCACAAGATTGCCATCAACCCTCTTCATGATATGTTGAACATCAACGATACCTTCCAAAGCCCACTCACGTTGCAGTTCGTCTTTGAGAATGTTGACTAGATCCCGGCATTTCACAACACCCTTGCTATAATTCAAAGTGCTGTGCAGTTCAGTGTCTATGGCATACTCCCCAAGGCATTTGGCAGCTTGCAGGTTAGTGGCTTGCTGGGAAGTGGAAGTTTCCACGAGCAAGGTCCCATTACGCAAACGCTTCACTGATTTTAAGGAGCCACAGATGCCCTCCAGACCCTTTTGTATATAGAAGGGCGAAACCTTCTCAAAACTACCCTCCTTCCGTTTTACAATGAGAAACATATTCGGATTACCAGAATGCATTCTGTTACCTACGCCTGGACTTTTCAAAGAAGCGCCGGAGTCAGGGGAACTGACTGCACGGGCCCTCTTAGGAGACAGGGTGTTAGAACCTTCCAGCGGCCCACCCTTTCCGCTGGGAGGAAGAAAAGAGGATTTCGAAGGATCCATCTCGGTCCCACGAGCAGCTAGGGAACTAGAAGTCCACCTAGACAGAGCCCCGCGTGCCTAGGTAAGCCTTATACAACTGAGGTGCGGCAGGTTCCCCAGAGGTTGCCCGCTATCGACTGTTCCACCTCAACAGCCATGCATCTCATCAGCGCGCAGCACACCTTGAGATTGAGGGCTTTTTTATAGAGGTTTATTCCATCCTCGCGATTTGGGCGGTCAAGCCAAGATCCCCATTCCCTGAGACACACAACATTCCACCGCCGCGCCGCACGGTGGTCGTTGAAGTATGCTTAGAGGTTACGGTGACAGGGGACTGGCGGCGCTTACCAGTCCCCAGCTCAGGAACCCCGGGGTCGCCAAGCCCGTACCCAGCAAATGAATGCTGAGCTTCTGGGGGCGAATGTAGGTGATCAGACAGGATGCTTACATACGTGTCTCCTGTCAGTGTCGTATCTAGACGTCTCAGGCGACCCATACAACTCTAACTGCACAGGGCCCACACCATTACAGAGCCTCCACCACTTGAACTGCCCCCTGCTGATATGCAGGGTCCTTGTATTCATGAGGTTGTCTCCATACCCGTACACGTTCATCCGCTCGATACAATATGAAACGAGACTCGTCCGACTAGCTAACATGTTTCCAGTCATCAACAGTCCAATATCGGTGATGACTGTCCCAGGCGAGCCGTAAAGCTTTGTGTTGTGCAGTCATCAAGGGTACACGAGTAGGCCGTCGGCTCCGAAAGCCCATATCGATGATGTTTCGTGGAATGGTTTGCCCAGCACTGAAATCTGCAGCAGTCTGTGGAAGGGTTGCACTTCTGTCACGTTGAACGATTCTCTTCAGTAGTCGTTGTCTCCGTTCTTGCAGCATCTTGCTCCGGCCGCAGGGATGTCGGTGATCAGATGTTTTACCGAATTCCTGACGTTCACGGTACACTCGTGGGGATTGCCCCGTACGACCATTTCACTTCACCGCTACCTCAGAGATGCTGTGTTCCATCACTAGCGCTCCGACTATAACAACACGTTCAGTCTCACTTAAATCTTGATAACGTGCCATTGTAGCAGCAGTAATCGATCTAACAACTATGTCAGACACATTGCCGACCGCAGCGCCGTATTCTGCCTGTTTTCATACCACTTTATTTGAATACGCATGCCTATACCAGTTTCTTTGGCGTTCCAGTGTACATGCCTCCGTGTGAGCCCTAAATACTCGTGTCTTATCTTCGTGGTCGTTACGCACAATGTATGTTGGCGGCAGTAGTATCGTTCGGCAGTCAGCTTCAAATGCCGATTCTCTAAAGTTTCCCAATAGCGTTTCTCGAAAATAACGTCGCCTCCCCTCTGGGGATTCCCATTTGAGTTCCCGAAGCATCTCCGTAAAACTTATATATTGTTCAAACCTAACGGTAAGAAATCTAGCAGCCTGCCTCTGAACTGCTTCGATGCCTTCCTTCATTCCGACTTCGTACGGATCCGAGGCACACGAGCAGTACTCAAGAATATGTCGCACTTTTACAGGTGAACCACTCTTTCCTAAAATTCTCCCAGTAAGCCGAAATCGACAATCTGCGTTCCCTGCCACAGTTCTCATATGCTCGTTCCATGTCATATGGCTTTGCAAAGTTACACCCAGATTTTTAAAGGACGTGACCGTATCAGGCAGGAATCTAGTAATACTGTATCCGAATATTACAGATTTGATCTTCCTACTCATCCACATTAACTTACATTTTTCCAAATTTAGGACTAGCTGCCATTTATCTTCCTATAGTCACCCAACATCGACACCTTACCTCACACCACGGCATCATCAGCAAACAACCGCAGATTGCTACCCACTCTGTCCACCGAATCAGCCTATCACACTTCCCTGGGTCACTCCTGACGATACCGTTGTCTCTGATCGACACTCACCGCTGAGGACAGCACAATGGGTTCCATTATTTATGAATTCTTCGAAGCGCTCGCGTATCTGTGACCTTCTCCCTTATGATCGTACTTCCGTTAACAGCATGCTGTGGGGCACCATGCCAAATACTTTCCGGAAATATAGAAATATGGAGTCTGCCTGTTGCCCTTACCGTGTGAGAAAAGGGCAAACTGAGTTTCGCACGAGCGACGCTTTCTAAAACCATGCTCATTCGTGGACATAAGCTTCACAGTCCCAAGAAAGCTTTTTATATGGGAACTGAGAATATTCAAGGATTCTGCAGCAAATAGAAGTTAGGGATATTGGCGTGTAATTTTGCGGATATGTTCTCTTACCCTTCTTATGCACTGGAGGCACCTGCGCTGTTTTGCACTCGTTTGGGACATTGTCCTGGCAAGAGATTCACGATAAATGCAAGTTAGGTAAGGGGCAAATGAAATAGAGCACTCTTCCAAAAATCGAATTGGATTTCCATCCGGGACTGATGATTTACCTGCTTTCAAATTTTTTAGTTGTTTCTTTACGCCAGGTATGCTTACTGTATGATGATGGCGTCCTCTTGGGTAAAATATTCCGGAGGTAAAATAGTCCCCCATTCGGATCTCCGGGCGGGGACTACTCAAGAGGACGTCGTTAGCAGGAGAAAGAAAACTGGCATTCTACGGATCGGAGCGTGGAATGTCAGATCCCTTAATCGGGCAGGTAGGTTAGAAAATTTAAAAAGGGAAATGGATAGGTTAAAGTTAGATATAGTGCGAATTAGTGAAGTTCGGTGGCAGGAGGAACAAGACTTTTGGTCAGGTGATCACAGAGTTATAAATACAAAACCAAATAGGGGTAATGCAGGAGTAGGTTTAATAATGAATAAAAAAATAGGAGTGCGGGTTAGCTACTACAAACACCATAGTGAACGCATTATTGTGGCCAAGATAGACACAAAGCCCATGCCTACTACAGTAGTACAAGTTTATATGCCAACTAGCTCTGCAGATGATGAAGAAATTGATGAAATGTATGACGAGATAAAAGAAATTATTCAGGTAGCGAAGGGAGACGAAAATTTAATAGTCATGGGTGACTGGAGTTCGTCAGTAGGAAAAGGGAGAGAAGGAAACATAGTAGGTGAATATGGATTGGGGGGAAGAAATGAAAGAGGAAGCCGCCTTGTAGAATTTTGCACAGAGCATAACTTAATCATAGCTAACACTTGGTTTAAGAATCATAAAAGAAGGTTGTATACCTGGAAGAATCCTGGAGATACTAGAAGGTATCAGATAGATTATATAATGGTAAGGCAGAGATTCAGGAACCAGGTTTTAAATTGTAAGACATTTCCAGGGGCAGATGTGGATTCTGACCATAATCTATTGGTTATGAACTGCAGATTGAAACTGAAGAAACTGCAAAAAGGTGGGAACTTAAGGAGATGGGACCTGGATAAACTGAAAGAACCAGAGGTTGTAGAGAGTTTCAGGGAGAGCATAAGGGAACAATTGACAGGAATGGGGGAAAGAAATACAGTAGAAGGGGAATGGGTAGCTCTGAGGGACGAAGTAATGAAGGCAGCAGAGGATCAAGTAGGTAAAAAGACGAGGGCTAATAGAAATCCTTGGGTAACAGAAGAAATATTGAATTTAATTGATGAAAGGAGAAAATATAAAAATGCAGTAAATGAAGCAGGCAAAAAGGAATACAAACGTCTCAAAAATGAGATCGACAGGAAGTGCAAAATGGCTAAGCAGGGATGGCTAGAGGACAAATGTAAGGATGAAGAGGCTTGTCTCACTAGGGGTAAGATAGATACTGCCTACAGGAAAATTATAGGGACCTTTGGAGAGAAGAGAACCACTTGTATGAATATCAAGAGCTCAGATGGCAACCCAGTTCTAAGCAAAGAAGGGAAGGCAGAAAGGTGGAAGGAGTGTATAGAGGGTTTATACAAGGGCGATGTACTTGAGGACAATATTATAGAAATGGAAGAGGATGTAGATGAAGATGAAATGGGAGATAAGATACTGCGTGAAGAGTTTTACAGAGCACTGAAAGCCCTGAGTCGAAACAAGGCCCCGGGAGTAGACAACATTCCATTAGAACTACTGATGGTCTTGGGAGAGCCAGTCATGACAAAACTCTACCATCTGGTGAGCAAGATGTATGAGACAGGCGAAATACCCTCAGACTTCAAGAAGAATATAATAATTCCAATCCCAAAGAACGCAGGTGTTGACAGATGTGAAAATTACCGAACTATCAGTTTAATAAATCAGAGCTGCAAAATACTAACGCGAATTCTTTACAGACGAATGGAAAAACTGGTAGAAGCGGACCTCGGGGAAGACCAGTTTGGATTCCGTAGAAATGTAGGAACACGTGAGGCAATACTAATCTTACGACTTATCTTAGAAGAAAGATTATGAAAAGGCAAACCTACGTTTCTAGCATTTGTAGACTTAGAGAAAGCTTTTGACAACGTTAACTGGAATACTCTCTTCCAAATTCTGAAGGTGGAGGGGGGGGGGGGGGAGAGGGGGTGGCAAAATACAGCGAGCGAAAGGCTATTTACAATTTGTACAGAAACCAGATGGCAGTTATAAGAGTCGAGGGACATGAAAGGGAAGCAGTGGTTGGGAAAGGAGTGAGGCAGGGTTGTAGCCTCTCCCCGATGTTATTCAATCTGTATATTGAGCAAGCAGTAAAGGAAACAAAAGAAAAATTCGGAGTAGGTATTAAAATTCATGGAGAAGAAGTAAAAACTTTGAGGTTCGCCGATGACATTGTAATTCTGTCAGAGACAGCAAAGGACTTGGAAGAGCAGTTGAACGGAATGGACAGTGCTTGAAAGGAGGATATAAAATGAACATCAACAAAAGCAAAACGAGGATAATGGAATGTAGTCAAATTATATCGGGTGATGCTGAGGGGATTAGATTAGGAAATGAGACACTTAAAGTAGTAAAGGAGTTTTGCTATTTAGGGAGCAAAATAACTGATGATGGTCGAAGTAGAGAGGATATAAAATGTAGACTGGCAATGGCAAGGAAATCGTTTCTGAAGAAGAGAAATTTGTTAACATCGAGTATAGATTTAAGTGTCAGGATGTCTTTTCTGAAAGTATTTGTATGGAATGTAGCCATGTATGGAAGTGAAACATGGACGATAGAAGCTTTCGAAATGTGGTGCTACAGAAGAATGCTGAAGATAAGGTGGGTAGATCACGTAACTAATGAGGAGGTATTGAATAGGATTGGGGAGAAGAGAAGTTTGTGGCACAACTTGACTAGAAGAAGGGATCGGTTGGTAGGACATGTTTTGAGGCATCAAGGGATCACAAATTTAGCATTGGAGGGCAGCGTGGAGGGTAAAAATCGTAGAGGGAGACCAAGAGATCAATACACTAAGCAGATTCAGAAGGATGTAGGTTGCAGTAGGTACTGGGAGATGAAGAAGCTTGCACAGGATAGAGTAGCATGGAGAGCTGCATCAAACCAGTCTCAGGACTGAAGACCACAACAACAACAAATGTCGTCCATATTGGAGTCTGTCCAATGGTCAAGTGACGGTATGTTCGTACGATTCCCCTGTGCGAATTGTTCCTTGAAAGTGAAATATAAAACTACGGCTTTCGTTTTGCTATCTTGAATCAAAATTATGGCTAAATTTTCACTCGGGTTTGATTGATGTGGCTGATATCTTGCAAGGGTGCTTTTTTCTCCTTAAAATATGACGTCAAGTTGGTGATGTTCCCTTGTAAGAAAAGTTGTAGAGTCAATTTTGCCTCACAAGTTCGCACATATCCTCGAAATCCATACTGGTCCTCCCCGAGGTTTGGTTCTCTTGGCCTCCGTTCTTCTGCATCTAACTGGTCCCTGTGTTTTGCAACCGTGACTTACTAAACTGATGTTCCGGTAGTAGTCTCACCTTCCAGCATCTCCTTAGTACTCGTATAGGAATTGTAATGTTTCACTTCAAATGTGACGGTCTTTCTCATGCGCCTTGCATATCATGTGAAATGCTTTTCTCGTTATCCGTTCTCCTAAAGATCTTAACAACCTCGAGGGAATCATGTCCACTAGAGGTACCTTCTTTCAACTTATGTCTTTAAATCCTGTGACAAATTATTCTCGCAGTATCACATTACTCATATCATGTTCACTCACTTAGCCCTTCCCTTTCCGTAATACTATCTTCATTTTTATCATTCTTATATAACACTACCACACTGTTCATTAAACTTCCAGACTGCCATTAGTGCAGGCTTTATAAATGAACTTTCGATGTTCTAACAACTTCGCTCTTTTCTAAAAAAATATTCTAAATTTTCCCATACGCGACATTTACCTATCCTACAGTCGTAAGTACTACCGCATAACTCCCGGTCTGACGGTAAAGGTGTCCTTAAAATAACGCGACGAAGGTCGACTGTTGGTTCTTTCTTAATAAGAACATTCTAGTATATTGGTCGAAATTTTCCACAAACTGTTACAATACAATAGGCTCCGAAGTTCTTGATTGCCTTAAACAGCTGTAACACTGTCCCGTTTGAATTTGCTTTCTCTTTGGAACTGTTGAACCGATGAGAGGACCAGAGGAAGTAATCGTAATGGCATGGCTCGACGAATGTGCCAGAAAACGTTTGGGATCATTTTCGAGTGTGAAGAGATGCATCGAGTGTAGTGGAAATCAATTTAATAAAGTACAAGGCACACACTTGTCCTGCAAAACTGCTAACTAGTTGTCCTACTTGAAGTATGGGCAAATCGGTGATGATATTAGTGCCAGTGGGCCAGTTGCGGTGTTTGGATCCAGTTAATGAATAGCAGTTTCCCCTTCCCTTCCTTCTCTCTCTCTCGCTCTCGCTCTCTCTCTCTCTCTCTCTCTCTCTCTCTGTCTCTCTGTCTCTCTCCGTTTCTCTCTCTTTTCCAGTCTTTTGTTTCATTTCGATAATGTAGAAATCAATGAATTAGCACATAATACCAAGCCACGTAAACTTAAACTTCAAAAATACAAGGACTAAATATACTCCGCATAACAAATTGAAAAAGAAATACCAAGAACGTAAGAATGTTTGTGATACGTTCTAAATGGTTGAGAAGACATTCAGTGCATTTTTGTAAATGTGACGATAACCGATGTTAGTGTTAATTTGCTTGGATGCCAATCCAAACGCAATGCACTTTCCTTAAGTCCACTGAGTATTTTTACCAATTATCAATAAGATAATTCAACCCTGCTGCTGTATACCTGTAGTTATAAAATGTCCCAGTACGACGTACAACGAAAAATTAAAGTAAACAACAGTAACGTACCTTCTGATAGCTTCTTACGTAACACCTTCCGTTATCGATACGATTATCGTAGCGAGGTTATCAGCTTTTGTGTATCTCAATGTAGAAATCTGCAGCCAGTGATGACGACTGTTCCGTGTATCAACTCCCTCTAGTAACATGGACGTCATTCCTTCGTGTCTTAACAAATGTCCTATCATCCTGTCTCTTCTCCTTGTCAGTGTTTTCCACAGTTCCTTTCCTCTCCGATTCTGCGCAGAACCTCCTCATTCCTTGCCTTATCAGACCACCTAATTTTCTACATTCATCTGTAGCACCACATCTCAAATTCTTCCATTCCGTTGTGTTCCGGTATTCCCACAGTGCATGTTTCACTGTTATTCACTGCTGTGCCCCAGGACAGCTGATGAAATCTGAAGTGGCAGTGGAACGTCTGTTGTCTCCAATCACTACACCAACTCACTCCATTAATCTTGACTCACTTCCCGTAGTCACCTGATTCACAAGCCCTGAGATTAACGTTGTCGCTCCCCTACAAGCAGCAACTGATTCTTTTTTAGAATCCATAGGTAGTCGTAAATACACCTGGGCAAAAAATTAGTTCTTTAGGATTCAATGAACGTGCAGCCACTACCTTCACAAGTCTTGGCGAGGGAGAGGGCGAGGAGCGAGATACAGCCATCGTCACGCGCTTCGAGAACTACGCTTCTAGAAGTGCACTAAAAGCTAAACTTAATTATTGGAGTGAAGATTAGTTGATATTTCATAGTTTCTGAAATGGTTAAGTATGGAGTTAGTTAACAGTAACTTAGTTCTGCGGATCTTCTGTATATTTTATGCCTGATTCGCTGCGAAAACTCAGTTTTTTGATATATGGCTAAACATTTCGTATCTATCTCCTCAGCGTCTTTCTCACGCAGGAGAGCCAGGAGGAAAGCGGTGAGGAGTCGTAAGAAGACGAGGGCCGAGAACAAGAGGAACTGGAGGTCTAGGACGGCGTGCAGAAGCGGGAGGAGGGTGAGGAAGAGGTCGAGGAAGAAGACGAGGAGGAGGAGGAGGCGTCCACGACGACCACGCGCAGCCGCTCCAGCGCGCAGCCAGACTCTGGGTTGGAGCCGTCGCCTCGGCGGGAGCACGAGCAGCCGGGCGAGGCCGAGGGCAGTGATGGGGGCAGCAGAGGCGGCGGGGGCGGCTGGGTGCCGCGGCCCTACAGGCAGGACGGCCGGCCGCCGCTCAGCACCGTCTCCGTCACGCAGGCCGTGCAGAACAGCATGCGCAAGTTAGTGCACGCCACGCTTTATAGAACCCAGTTCGCTAACGATACTTATAGTGTCACATTACTACTAGCCCTCATCCTGCGGCTTCGCCCACATCTGCTTTCGACACATATACTGAACACATCTCTTCCTCCTTCTGTCTGGCTGTTTATGTTTACTTGTCTATTCCCTCCTTCCTTTGTCCATTTCCTCTACCACTCTCTCATTAATCTCCCCCTCCTCCCCTGTCCATTTACTCTCCCCCTCAGTCTGTTCATCCGCTCCTCTACCCATCTCAAACTATCCCATGCCATGCTCATTGCCACCTGTAGCCACTGCAATACAGTTCAATAAAGGAGGCAAGAACTACTCATACAATTTGCCTGCCATGAAGGGCAGGCCACATATCAGGTGCTTCAAAACCATGTATTTGCCCCTGACATACAGCTGTAAAGCAGGCTAACACTACTCCAACAAAACATGCCTGTTATGCAAGGAAGCCTATAAATCAGGGCCCAGAAAGTCATTTCTTGCCCCTGACACGTAGGCTGCCTTGCAAAGCAAGTTGGTTGGACAGGATGACACTGTTCCCACAAAACACACCTGTTGCATAGGGCAGCCTATACACCAGAGGTGAGGAAAACACGTTTTTCCCATATCTCCACTCCTATTCGAGCTAGGAAGTTATAAACCCCACAGTGCTGATACTGACGAAATCTGGTGTTTCTGCGCCAAATTTGGCTGTAGTAGTCTCTTTGGAAATTGATTATCGACATACTGGAAAACTATCCATGTATTGGGAGGTGTAGCACCATTGTGCGTAAACCACATTCGTTGACTGACTTCTACAGATACGTAATCAGCTAAATGAAACAAATCATCTCTGAGAAACAGCAGATTCGTTTAACCAGTAAGACATAGAAGCCAGTTACATGATCATTAACGGTTCCACAGCACACACTCAGGCTGAACCTCTGTTGATATCTGTCTTTTTGCAATTCGCGAAGATTTTCATAAGCCCAGACGCGACTGATATGATAATTGAAGATCCCTGCCCATGATGTTAAAAGCCAGCCTCATCAGTGAATCAGGTGCATGCTAAGAAATGCAGAAACTCAGCACACTGCCTTAACTTGCTTAGCCTCACTTAATCCTTGCACCTGTTGAAGGCGACACGAGTACATAAGTTTCCATACTAACTGTTTCACATCGGCATGTCACTGAGGCCCTCCCTTCCGGTATTCTCCTTGTACTAGCTGCTCGAGCTCCATCCACAGGAAGAAGAACATATTCTTCAAGCTCGCGCATTCGTACATCGCGTCGTCTTCATCTGAAATTTTCTTCTCAAATGAGCCTGCCTCTCACAAGCATTGATGGTGTCCTACAAACGTTCCTGCACAGGTAACTGCCTACCGGAGCTACATTCAGCCATAAGGTTGACGTGCTGAATCCGCATTCCCATCTGCTAGGCTGTAGATGTAGTGCATCTGCGTCATTTCAGTCACAGGATACACCGTTATGATATGTTGTGATGATAGTTACACTGAAACAGAACAAATGCAAATAAGACAGTATTGTTTCCAGTTGGTCATGGAATTTTTTTGTCAGCAAAAAGTCACGTTTGAGGTAAATTACACAACCAAGAGACACAACTGGGAATTCATTATACACCTCTTTAACGAAACATTTTCTTACCCCTGTTCATCTTCTGTTTCTCCACTATGAGGTATATCAATCTGTGTCATTTTTATGGTTATTTTTGTTGATATCCAGCAGCATTTCCTCGATAAGTCTGGTTTTTCCCGGTTTATCAATAAAAATTTCAGTAGTGAATACCGTCTGGCTTCTTTTGGCAACTCGCTAGATTTAATCATATGAAGATGTCGTTTAGATCGTAAAATGAAAATGGTAGCATACATTTTCGCATTAAAAATGTAAAAACGTCTAGTTTGCATATGCTAATGTAATGCGCTTATATTTTAGGTGTCAAATCAATCTACCTTTGACAAATGTGACTTGTCGATAACAATCAATCCTCGACTATACAATGAAATTTACGTACATTCTGTCACATACTATTCTTAAACTCACCGAACGGATTACACCAAAATAAGCAATTTTAAAATCTTGCTCCCTTTCGCATAGATTTCTGCGGAGCCTGTGCTCGCGACCGACCATGTGGTTCACCACCTTGCACAAGGAAAACTTGAGAATGCAGCTATTTCGAAACAGAGTCTGCGGTGCTACTGAGACGCTGCCTGTAGAGGCGGGTCGCTGACTATCGCGGCACCGCCGCGCCGACCGCTGCCACAGGTACCACATGGAGCGGCGCATCTTCCAGCAGCTGCTGGAGCTCAAGAGGCTCCAGATCCGCGCGGGCCGCGCCAACGAGCAGGTGCTCGTCAAGAGGCTCGTCGACGACTACCGCCGCGCCGGCCTCATCGTCGGCCTCGAGGGCTTCCACGGACCCTTCACCTTCCGCGCCGTCGAGAAGTACCTCTACGGTAAGAAGGATCAGCCGCCAAGCCTCCTTCGTGCCAAGCACAGCGGTCTCATGCCACAGCCGAGAGACGAAAAACAGTTGCCGCATGGTTCATATAATCCACATTACTGCAAGCTACCATTTCCAACGGATCTTTGTATGCATTTAATTACAGGGACTGTTCGGAAAGAATGGTCCCATCGGTCGCGAAATGGAAACCACAGTGAAACTCAAAATTTTTTTATTTGCAACAGTTAGCCACACCTTTTAGCTATCTCTCTAAATAGTCGCCGCTCCGACTCAGACATTTGTCTTGCCGTTGTACAAACTTTCCACTGTCCTCGTCACAGAAAGCAGCCACCTGTGGTTTCCGCCGATTCTCTACGCTGGTCTGCCTTTCGTTGTTTGTGCCAAAATGTGAGCTTCGTAGACAGCGGTTCATGTGAGCAGAGATGAACATCAGAGAGAGCCAATTAAGGTCTGTACTGTGGGTGATCAAGCACTTCCTATCGAAAACGCTGCAGGAGCGTCTTCATTGCCCCTACAAATTGCGGCTGAGAATTGTCTTGAAGAAAGAAATGCATGACATTTATGTCACGTGGGCTGCATAGCTTCAGGCGAATCTCTCACTAGGAATTTCTACGTGATCACTTTGCACTCCGAACTGAAACGAGTGGCGTGAAGCGATCGACAGGCACAGTAAAGACACTGACCAACACATCTGATCGAAGCTACATCGGATTTTCACAGTGGTTCCCATTTCGCGCCAAATCCGACATTAGTTTTTGAATGCGTCTCGTATATAATCGTTTCGCCCCTTTAGAATCACACGAGACTTCTTCATTCTCTCGCTCCCCCTAGTTCTCTCTGCTTCTGTGATCTTAATTTTGATTCTGATAGCTGTCCACCTGTATTCCTACAGCTGCACCTTCCTGCACTGCTAGGTACGAAGTTTTTCACTTATTCCAAATCCTTTGCAGTCCTCCCTGATTTCTTTTGCCCAGTTGTTCCTTGTTAGGAGTGCTATGTTCCATATCTTCTTTGTCAACGTGTTGTTCCCCATTCTCATGATGCCTCTGGCAGATGTCAGCCTTCTCTTTCGTATCATGCTTTAAACTGGTTCAACGCTCTCACACAGCTCCTGCGTTTGCCTGTGTATCCAGGCTTCAGCGTGTTCTTTCGTGCCCCAGATCTTGAAAGATCTTTCGTTCATCTTTCTGCAGCCGGATACAAGCTCTCTTGTCCAAGGGGGCCCCCTCAGTTGCATACGTGCGGTGTTTCTAATTGAAGACATACACTCATGTTTAGAAATGACAGAACACCTTGAGCGACTAGTGATAGGACGTTCACACGATTAGTATTTTAGTCACCTCGGTTCAGCATGTGTCCTGTGATAGGCAACTAGTCTAGTGATCTGCCATGCCAGGGCTAAAGGCTGATAACCTGTGAGAGTACGATGGCACATGTTCGTGCAGCAACGTGTGGTCTTGCATTGTCTTGCTGAAAAATGACGGCGGCCGGAGCGGCCGAGCGCTTCTAGGCGCTACAGTCTGGAACTGCGCGACCGCTACGGTCGCAGGTTAGAATCCTGCCTCGGGCATGGACGTCATTTTTGAAAAATGGCGTCTGAAGTGCTGTGGAGCAAGGCTGTGGCTACGGGTCACAGGATGTCATCCACGTAGTTCACACTGGTCATAGTGGTCTGGACACGCGCCAACTGTGACCTGTGGCCGTGCCCAGTAGCACCCAACACCATAAGGCCTCGAGATGGCGCCGTGTGTGTTGTGTGAATACAGCCACTGTGATGACGCTCCCCCTGTCTGTGGCGAACCAAAATGTGAACTGCCGTCTAGCATGTTTCTGCACATTCCTCGAAGATAGGCGGAGAAGTGGACGATGCACGTAACCCATGCCGTAATTAACGGCGAAGGACAGTCACCCCTGACAGAGTAGGACGGGTTACACTGTTCCGCTGCTGGGCCACAACCGAGGAGGACGCAGGTCTGTCCTCTCTGTCCTGGAGTGTCATTCAGATGAGGTGTCGATCTTCTCGGGAGGGGGGGGGGGGCTGGATGGTGTTCGTCTCACACAGGCTGCAATTTCCCAGATGGCTGCGTCAAACCCTCTCAGGCCAGTAACGCGCCCTCTTTCAAACTCATTTATTTGACGCCACCATTCTAGCATACGTTTACGAGGTATCCTGCACGTCTGCTCAGGTCACACTGGTCCACTACCTTCGGTTTACAGCGACCACGAGAGCCGCAGGCACATTTTACAGGTAGGTGGTGTTGCGCCGCGATATCCATGTTGGCGTTGAAACCGCGATCCGACACGGTTCAAATACAGAACGTACTAGGCTAAATTTTATTTCCGAGTTGTCTTTGCATCATAGCGTAGTTTCTGTGACGTTTGGTACCTGTCTGTCACGCTCTTGGTGATCTGTAACACGTCTGTTCGGTTTCCCCCCAGATAACGGAAGCTTTTCACATTCTCCATCACCTGAACTTCAACCTTCCACTTAGTTTTTGCATTCAGGACATAGCAAATCTGTGTTGCTGCACTATGAATGTGAATCTAGTCGAACTGGAGTGGGAACGTTAAATATTGTAATGCAAAGAAACTCCAAAAGGTGGCCTTAACTCACCTCTCTATTCGTTTCTTCGTAGTTAACCTTTAGAGTTAAACAATTTATTTTGACTGCTTACAATGGCATCGGACGCGTTGCCAGTAGAAGTGCAATCTTCTCATCGCTGTGACGCGTATTTACATTCCTTTTCTTGTGACATATGAAACTGAGGCGGGAGCAGAGATGTAAATGCTCAAGCGAGAATCTAATCGACGACAACATACACCAAGATGAAGAACTATTAACGTCACTGTCAACCCCTAAACTAATTTACGTCGCAGTTAGGGGAGGTGTAACACTAAGACGTATTACCGTTTTTAACTTTGTGCGTCCATCACGACGATGTCCGTCTTTGCTGCTCCTACAAACCTTCCATTAAGTCCTCGTTTGGAATTTACATATTTTCTGATCACGATAAATCCACCGTTTTCGGTCAAATTTTTCAGCAGAGCAAACGCATGACACCGCAGAAATTAAATAACGGATTTTTCCCAACATTTTCATAGCCAAACGAAGAGTGGGAAACGGACAAGTGGGATATCAAGCACTCCAGTGTCAGGTCTAATTTTGCAAAAAATGATTCAATTTCTCGAAAGTAATCAAATTAATTAAAAATATCTTAATTAGTAATTTGAGGGAAAATTGAAACTATGACGAACAGCTGCTGCAGTATATAAAATATCAAATAACAGCATAAATTTAAACTTCTCTAATTTCTCTTGATGCATATACTCTAATAATAATGGGCTATTCATTGATATTCAAATACGTTTCACGCTTTCTGAACAAAACTTGAAAATAAAAAATATTGAAGAAAAGAACGCTCAAATGTTTTGTGAAATCACTTGTCTAAAAGTAAGAAATAAAATAGATTAGAGAAACATTTGGAACCCCTTTGAACGATGCTCGAAACCATGCACTCCAAGTGAATATTTAAATCTCAATGTTTAACGTAGAGTCTAATAAGTTTAAAGAACCCTTCAGGATATTTGTGGCGGAATTTCATACAGTCGGCGCCTTGTGTCACTAATGTACGAGAGTCTCAGCTACTTGTACATGATTTCGAGCACCATTCAAAGGCCCATCAGAACGATTCTCTAATCTGTTTCATTTGTTTCCTCTAGACAAATCATTTCACAAAATATTTCGCTCGTTTCTTTTCTAGTTTCTTGTTTCTTTAATAAATAAAATAAAATAAAATAAACGTGCGTTAGCTCATTCTTTGTTACCTCGTTTGGCTGCATGCACCTCCTACCTCACTTTCAACTTCCAAACGATCCAAATTCCTCCTCTTTCGTCTTACTCGTTTATTCATCATCCTGTCATTTCTCGTTATCCTTATTTTTCGTTGTGTAATACAGTGTGTCAGTAGAAACATTATTACACATATTTAGTTTTGAGTTATTTGTCTCCCGGGACGACTGCTGAACTGCTGAAGAATCTCAGCACAGTTACGTAAATCTAAACTGATTCAAATAAACGACAGGATCAGAATATCGACTAAGTATATCTTAATATTTATCCAGTCTAATTTTAAGTTAATGACTCGTAAGTGAGTAGATTTATTATTGTCAACTTTTCCTGCTCCACAAAGATCCAAATAAACACCACACTAGGAAAAAAAAAAGGTTTTAGATCATCTGTATGCCTTTTGTAATGCAATTAAAGGCGCTGAAATTTTAATAGTCTTCTTTTTACGTGCTAATGGCCTAGGACTGCTAATTCAGCTTATTACTTCAGTTAATGCATTGCAGATACTATTGATAAAAACTATTATCTAGTATCGAATTTAATTTGAATTGGTTCTCCATTTGAGTAATAGTTGAACCAAAATTCCATATGAGTGCAATTTGTTTCTTTTTCTTCCTTACGACTACGTCGTATCAATTTGGTTATATATAGCATATCTTAGTATACTGAACTCTACATTAGCACGAAATTTGATAACCACGCTTCAAGTTTAATCTCTTACTCATTGGTAAAGTTGCTAATTAGCCTTACAAGCATTAAGTAGGTCGACGTGATTACCCACTTCTTACGGAAGTGTTCCACTAGGTAACACATGATTTGATGCGTCGGACTAGTACACACTTTGAGAGATGGCGATAAAGTGAAGACGGAAGTGCTTCTCTTGCAGTGATAGGACATAAGTTACCAAATAGTGTATAGCTCTTTCGACCGTTTTATCGATGACTGCCACTGTGGATTGGAAATGAAAATGAGAGTTTGGCGTCACTGGCCCGGAGGCCCCTAACGGGGCAGGTCCGGCTGTCTTTGTGCAGGTCTTATTATATTCGAAGCCACATTGGGCGACCTGCATCCCTTATGGGGATGAAATGATGATGAAGACAACACAACACCCAGTTGCTGAGCGGAGAAAATCCCCGACACAGCCGGGAAACGAACCCGGACCCCTTAGGACGACAGTCCGTCACGCTGACCATTTTTTTTTTTTTTTTTTTTTTTTTAAGGAACCGCTGCAGGAGCAGGGCGACGGGTAGGGCAGGGGTCGACATCCGAAGCCTGGCCATCCCACCGCCACGCCCAAGCAACGTGTTCGAGTTCGAGGGTCGAAGGATCAGGAAATCAGAAAGTGGGTGTAGTGGGTTTGTCGATGTTGTTTTATTTATTTCTTTCTTTAATTTTTAGAACATTTTTAATTTTTTTAATTTTTTCATTTTGTATTGTATTTATAGATTTATTTTTGTTTCATTACAAAGAAAGATCCTACAACTGCGGTAGCCGAGCGTCCGAGTCGTCTTCTCGTCTGTTGGGAGGGGTTCCGCCCTATTCCGTCCGTAGAGGATCAATATGCTCCAGGATTCTTCTTCATTTTCAGCGTCTGATACCCTGAACGCCCCAGTGAGCAGGAGGATCCGCAAATAATGAACCTAAATAATTTGCGAAACGAGTTCTGTACTTCGGGTGGCGGCTGAAAGCTGCATGTGTCGTCATCAGTAGGGACCAAAAGTCCGTTGGGGCGCAATATATCATCAGGGGAGATAGACTCCGGCAATCGCCGCAAGAGTAACGCCAGCATGCGCTACGTCAGTAGCCAGCACTCGCTGGTCGCGGCACAAGTCAGACAGTGTGCATCCGAGTCAACGACTGAGCATGTCGGACACAAGGGGTTGTCCGTCAGATGGATGGAATGTAGCCTCTGACGAGTAGCGAACTTCCCATTCACAACCACGTACCACAATGAACGCACCGTCGTAAGTAGAAAAGGCGTGTGTACCGCTCGCCACACCGTGTTCCAGGCAACGTCAGGATGTCTGTGGGCGACCGTATTTATAGGTTGCTGCTGCTGATAGAGGCGATAATAGTCTTTCGTGCTGGGCTTCCGTGTCGTCGGAAGTTCTGACCGTAAGTAGCTGAAGTCAATCAAGAACTCTCTGATGTGGGGGAGTGCCGGTGAAATGTGTCCTACAGAAACCGGGGGATGCAGAGAGTGTGGTGCCACTTCCGCTATCAGGGTGCCCGTCAGAGTGGCGTGGGCAGAGGTCCACGTGCGACGCATAGTGTTGAGATAAGGCGATCGCGCACGATTATACACATGAATTAAACCGATACCGCCCGCCCGCTGCAGCAGTGTCAGGGTGGCGTATCGGACTTTAAAAACCAGATCGGTGGTTACGAAATGTCCATATGCTGCTTGCAATCTGTCGGCCATCGTAACCGTCAATGGAAGGATATGCGCAAAATAGTTCAGTTTGGAGACAAGATAGGTGTTGACATAAAGTGTTCCGAGGAGCATATCCAAGCGACGCAGTTTGTTGTCCTGCAGCAGAGCACGCGTCTGGTGTAGGAGCCGGCGGTACGTAGCCGCCGCCGTGCGGTGGACATTTCTATAGAATTGCATTCCTAAACACTTGAGTACGGGCACCTTGTCAAAGGGCACCGCCGTTGTGTGGGAAAGCCCCCCTCCGACAATCATGTATTTTGTCTTCTTCACGTTGATGACGCTCCCTGCGACCGCCCCGTACTGGCGTAACCACTGTAGCGCCATATGCATTTCAACCTCTGATCTGGCCAGGAACACCACGTCATCGGCGAATGCACCAAAACGAAAGGTCACGTCCCGCAAGGAAATACCAGTTAATCGCTGCCGTAGACCATGTAAATCTGGTTAAAGCGCTGCAGCAAGTAATATACCCGACAGGGGGCACCCTTGTCTCACTGACCGTCCAACAACAATGTGACCAGATTGATAACCGTTGAACATCATGCGGGAGCGCGCTCCGTGGACCAGTCGAAGGACCACCTGTGCAGACTCTGGAGAGAGGCCCATGTGTTGCAAAACTGCGCGTAAGAAGCCGTGGTCGACGCGGTCGAATGCGTGGTCAAAAACTACGGCGACAAGGGCTCCTCGTATTTTGCAGGCCGCCATCAAAGCAATTACGTCGCGGTCTGCTCCTAACGCCGTATGAATGTTGCTGACACTACCTAAACATGTCTGATCGGTGTGGATGGCTTTCCCGATAGCGGTGTGGAGACGCGCGCGGAGGATACGGGCGAAGATCTTGTAGTCGTTGTTGAGGAGTTTGAGTGGGCGAAAGTCTTGAAACCTGCAACCACCATTCGGTTTCGGTACTGCGATCAAGATGCCTTCTATGAATTCTGTGGGGACAGTGAAATCAGGACGGATCAGGTCTTGAAACATATCGAGCCACTTGTCGCCCACAAGGTCGTAAAAAGTGCGGTAGGATTCCAGGGGTAAACCGTCCGGTCCAGGCGACTTGTTCGGTGCTCCACGTGCCAAGGCAGTTATCAGCTCGTCGGATGTAATGGGCAACAGCAGACTATCATCGGGTGCCACGTCTCAAGGGGCGGGAAAATTCGTGCAACAGCTCGTCATAATCACGTACGTTTCGCGGATCTTCCATGTACAAGGTCCCATAGTGTCTGGCGAACGTGTGCGCGATGTCCGTTTGTGTCACTGCACGACCGCCCTCCTCCGTGTTTACCGCCGTAATGAGCTGACGTTTGCGGTGGCGCCTCTCGCGCACAATGTGATACACTGACGCCGTTTCATTCGGGAGACAGTCTGCACTCGCGCACGGATGCGGACACCATCTAGCTGCTCTGTCCTGATGCGAAGTAGACGAGCTTTGATGCGTTGTACGGACATCTGACGTTCGGGAGACGGCGGTTGCGTCGCCATCTCACGCAACGCGGTATAGTAAAAGTCCGATGTTGCCCTTTGTCAGTTCGACCTGTCACGCCCGTAGGCCATCAGGGTCTTTCGGAGTGCAGGTTTGACACACCCCAGCCACCACAGCAACGTGGAAGCACACATGGGCAGGCGCCTGATACATCGACGCGATGTGTCAGTGACTGCTCGCCGACACGCTTCCTCGCGAAGGAGGGACACGTTCAGCGTCCACGGGCCCTTTTGCGTCTTGTGAGTTGTCGGGGCAAGATGACAGTGCGGATGTACGCGAGATGATCCGTGAAGGCCGTCGGCCAGAGTTCTGCATTACGGGTTGCTGCGCGGAGGGCACGCGAGACGTATATCCGGTCTAGACGACTGGCAGAATGGCTGGTAAAGTGCGTATATCCACTCTGGGTCCCATGATGTAAGAGCCATGTGTCGTGGAGCGCGAGGTCACGTATTAATGCTCGTAGAGCCGGGCATGGGACGTAATGCGGTATCTGGTCCTCGGGCCGCAGAACACTGTTAAAATCGCCGCCCACTATGTAATGGTCCATATTTCCTTGCAAAAGTGGGGCTACCTCCTCCGAATAGAAGACATGCCTGTCACCACGGTGCAAATTACCTCAGGGAGCGTAGACGTTAATGAGGCGGACTGCGCCAAGTGTGAGAGCGATGCCTCGCCCGTTCGGCAAGTACGTCACGTCCGTCGCGTCTATGCCATCTCGGAGAAGGATGGCCGTTCCTCCTGCGCCATCACCTGAGGGTAGGCTGTAGGAGGTGTAGCCATATAGGTCTAAACGCAGCTCGGGTCGGACCTCCTGGAGAAGGGCAATGTCCAAGTCTGCCGCTCTGATCATGTCGTGTAACATGCGGGTCTTGGCAGTGGAGTGGACACAATTTACATTGACTGTTCCCACACGGTATGACTGAGACATATCAAGTGATGGAGGTAGTGTGCTGGTGCAAGCCCACAGTGATCTCACTCAGCACACAGCCATCCATCTGCACGCTGTGCATTACTGTGCCGTATGAGTCCCTGACTGGCAGAGTCCTGTGGGCTCGATGTCAGCCATGGGCTCTGGCGGAGATATCGATGTTTGCTGTACATCATCTGCCTCCATATCGCCTGCCCAATCACCAAGAGAGGATTGTGACGTCATTGGTGGCTCGTCGCTTTCACAGGAGCCCACATTTTGGGAAGACGCAATGCGCCTCGTTTTCTAGGCCACCAGATTCAGGAGAGTGTTCCTTGTCTTCAGGCACCTTCTGGTGAATGATGCCACTGGAGTCCGTTGCAACTGTGGACGAGTCAACTAAGTCGATGTCTTCCGCCGGCTTCACATCCCTGTCCTGTTCTTCAACTGACAATCGCCTCTTCTTGTGTCGCTTGGGTGATTTTTGCTTTCGGGGCCGAGATTCGACATCCACTGGAGGGCGGGGCTCGACACAGTCTCGGTCACCAGGAACCCCTGTGTCCGATCCCGACAGTGACGGTGGCTAGGTGCCCACGACGCTGCGGTGGGCAGAGGCTGTAGGAACCTCTGCACCGTTGGGATTGCGGCGTCGTCGACGGCGCTGTCCCTCCAACGGAGCTGGCAGGGGCTTGAGGAGGTAGCAGGTTTTGATCATCCATCACATCATGTCGTGCCGCTTCCACATATGTTAGCGGGAGAGAGGTCATAGTGGATGGTTGGGGAAGTTCATTGCGGGGCACCTGAACGAGGCGGCGCTGCAGACACTCAGTTCTAACATGGCCCTTCTGGCCGCAGCCCGAGCAGGTCCTCGGTTGTCCATCGTATATAACAATTGCGCGGCAGCCACCAACGAAAATATATGATGGAACGTGCTTCTTAAGTTCTATGCTCACTTGTCGTACCCCGTTAAGGACAGGGTACGTTTCGAATGTGTTCCATTTCTCCTCTGTGTGGCTCAGAACAGTGCCGTATGGCCGCAGCGGATCGACGGCAAGGTTGGCAGGAACTGTGAACGGTAGTTCAAAGGTGCGCACAGTATGCACCCCCAGACCAGCATGGTCAACTCCTACCACGCTCACATTACCGTCTGCGAGACAGAAGCGAAAGCCGTTTGCAGTCCGTTGGAGTAGTGTGTCGCAGGCCGCTTCGTCAATCAGTTTGAGGTACACTGTTCTCGATACAATAGACAAATGAATGCCTATCAGTTCTTGTGGTTCTATGTATATGATGTCTCGAAGAAACCGTTCAATTTCATGGGCCTTCGGTCTCGTGTACGATGCGTTGAACGTTAGTTTTATTGTAGCTTTTCTATATGAGAATGCCATGGTGGGTCGGTACATGTACTATACGGCAAGACAACGACGCGACCGCACGCTAGCGGGTAAGCAACAACACCTGCGGAGCACTGCCCGGAGCGCCGCGCCCGTCCGCACGGTAACACGGCTGAAAGCCGACTGGCAGTCCGTCACGCTGACCACTCAGCTATCGGTAATTATTATGAACAGCAACAGCAAACGAAAAGTGGATAATATGGTGAAACCAATACGATCGGATCGTTACCATAAAATCAATGTTTGTGTGATGTTCTAGGAGATTTGATACCACGAACGAATCAATGAGGCATTCGTTTTCTCTTGTATCGCTCTGCCTGCAAGTTGTTTGGATTTAAGTGCACTGCCCTTTAGAACTCATTTCAGCACTGACAGTCAGCTGCATCCGTGTCATGTTTTGATCGTCGACGCCTCAGACTAGAAAAGGAAAGTACTGACGTCACGTAGGCGTGTCCGAAAGGCTTCGTTGGCTTGGGCTACATCGCAATGACGATCACATGCTGATTATGTAACTTCTCTTTCTGCAAAACACTGGATCAAATACAGATGCAATGTCGCGGTGCCCGCCGGATATTGACATTGATCATACGCAGTATTACGTATGGTTGATGTATCCAACAGTGAATATCAGGGTAGCTGTATAAGGTAAAGTCATACCCTTCCTTCAACAGAGTCCTGGACCTGTACTTACCTACATTTATTTCTACATATACAGAGAGATTCAAAAGGCATGTCTCATAGGACAAGAGCTGCATGTTATTCAATAGGGTTGGTCCAAGTGGTATGCGGGGCTACGAGAGGAACCATCTTCCGAAGCAAAAAATTTTAGAAAGCTTGAGCACTGAAATGCATACCTTAAGAGCTGTGAGCACTTATTCATCTTCGATACTGAGAAACGAATGTCTTCTACTACAAGCTCTTTGCTTTCCATATATTGGGTGGATGTAGTATGAATCAGATAGAGAAAAAATTATCCAGTAAACATGGGATCTAAAATGCATACCCTAGAGGCCATGACCATTTGTTCGGTAGAAGATGAAGGAGTGCTCATAGCTCTTAATGTGGGCATTTTAGTGCAAATGTTTACTGGATAATTCTTTCTTGTTTCGGTGAGTACTACCTGCTCCCAAAACATGGAAAGCAAAGAGCTTGTAGCAGAAGATACTCGCTTCTCAGTATCGAAGATGAATAAGTGCTCACAGTTCTTAATGTATGCATTTAGAGCCCATGTTTACTACACTTTTTTGCTTGAAATGTTCGTTCCTGTCACATCCCCGAATAAGACTTTGTCCTGTGGGTCAATACTACCAATCACCAATGTAGACTTTGTCCTGTTGGACATGACTTTTGAATCACCACGACTATACTCTGCAAACCACTTCGAAGTGCATGACAGAGGATACGTCATGTTATGGTTTCTCACCATTGCTGGAAGAATGAATGCTTAACGTCCCTGTGCGTGTTGTAATTAGTTTAATTTTGCATTCACAGTCTCTGCGGGAGTGCTACTTGGAGGTATGAAAGTATCTCCTGACTGTTCACTTAACACTGCCTCCTGAGACTCAGTAAGCAAGCTTCGCAGAACATTTGGCGTCTATCTTCCAGCGTCTGCGAGTTCTCGTTTTTCAACTTTCCGTGACGGTCTAGTGTGTTCAAATAAAACTGTGACCACTCACGTATCCCTTCTTTGTAAACGTTCACTATTCTTGTTAGCCTCAGTTCCGTTCCATATCAGCACACACGTGAACAGCACTCTAAAGGTTGGACGCACTAGTTGTTGTACGCGGTGTACTGTGTAGACTGTGTCCTTTTCTCCCGGTACCCCGTGAATAAACTAAAGTCTGCCACTGCCCTCCTTACGACGGAGACTGTGCGGTAGTTCCATTTCATGTCCCTGCTTTCAGGTATGTGTCTCAGTTGACTGATTCCAATTGTGACTCATTTATGTTGTAGTCGCAGGATACTGCTTATGCACCATTACATATTGCCTAGAATGTCGAAGAATTATTAATAGTCGGCCACAGTGGCCGGGCGGCTCTAGGCGCTTCAGTCTGGAACCGCGCGACCGCTACGGTCGCAGGTTCGAATCCTGCCTCGGGCATGGATGTGTGTGATGTCCTTAGGCTAGTTAGGTTTAAGTAGTTCTAAGTTCTAGGGGACTGATGACCACAGATATTAAGTCCCATAGTGCTCAGTGCCATTTGAACCATTTGAACCAATTATTAATGGCATGGTACATATTCGCTGGGCCACCTATTGTCCTGACATTTAACGAGTAAGGGACTTACCAGGAAAAGTACTGAGACATCGAAATACTCCTGTCCTGTGAGGTGTCATTTCGGGCTGAAGCGCCCTGATCGAAATATCTCAGAAGAATGTTTTACGCGTTTCTCATTTCCTGTCATCACGTAATCAGGATATTAACGCAGTACGTAGAGGCGCCGAACTGTAGCAGACTTTGCTGACGGTAATGAAGTTTTACTAGTCAAAGATAAGTAATTAGCCTCACCATCAGTTATGTTTGGTTTAAATTTTATGGTTTTCGGACAATTACAGAATAGTATCCGCATTTCCTTCTCGAAAGTTGAACCTTAGGATCGACCTTGACGCTAGTGGCAGCTGGCAAGTGTCGTACTGTGGCTGCCTTCTGACAGCGGTCAACAGCCGCCGGCACGTCTGCCAATGGCTCACTCAGGATGCCGGCGCTGACGCCATCGCTAGCAGGGTCGCTGAACCCTCCCCCCTTCCTCCCACCTCTCTCTGTCATTCGAAGGCGCCCTTATCTGCGGGCACAAAGATACGAACCGGTGGTCGTACTCTACCCACTCCACACAGACTACTCACTCTCCACGACTCACTAAAATCCTTCTCTGTGTACCCCCCCGTTATCTTATTCAACAACACAATAGCTGAAATATTAAAATAGACTACCTTTCCATTCCAGTGCTACTTATGATGGATTATTTATGACGAATTTCATTAGCGAATGTATGTATTGTGACGGCGCAATTAAAATGCCTAGCTCCTTGAAGAAGTGCCTATATGACGTCCTTGGCTGAAAACCATGTATTATTCATATTGCTCGCTATTCTGCAATAACTACTTTCTTTCTAAGTCATGAACTACTGCAGAAAATTACTCCGTAAGACATTATTGAGTGGAACTTGGAAAATGTGTTAGGAGGTTAATTCGTTTGTTTCCAAGATTAGGAACTGTACGATGAGCAAAAGTAAATGAACTTATCTGTTTGAGAAGCTCAGTAAAATTCTTCTTTTCCTGAGCGGGAAGGAGCGCCTGGGCCGCGGCACGAATCCGCCCGACGGACTGGTGTCGAGGTCCGGTGATCCGGCCAGTCTGTGGATGGTTTTTAGGCGGTTTTCCGTCTGCCTCGGCGAATGCGGGCTGGTTCCTCTTATTCCGCCTCAGCTACACTACGTCGGCGATTACTGCACAAAAAAGTTCTCCACGTACGCGTTCAGCACCGTTACTTTACCACGCAAACATAGGGCCTACACTCGTCTGGTGTGAGACGTTCCTTGGGGGGTCCACCGGGGGCCGAACCGCACAATAACCCTGGGTTCGCTGTGGGCCGGCAGAGGGGTGAAGTGGACTGCGGCAGTCGTCGTGGGGTTGTGGACCACTGCGGCTGCGGTGGGGTCGGAGCCCCTTCGTCGTTTCAAGGTTCCCGGTTAACACACAACATTCTTCTTCCTGTTCAAGTTCTCTAGCGGCTCTCCCAGAAGAAAGATTAAGACGCCCGGTGCTTTACTTAACTGACGTGGCAAAAGTCGTTGGATACCTCCTAACACCATGTCGGACCTCCTCCTGCCCATCACGGTGCAGCAGGTCGACGTGGCACGGAATCAACAAGTCGTTGGGAGTCCCTTCCGGCAGCTGCCACTGTAGCCAAATTGTTAGCAGTGCAGGATTTTGTGCACAAACTGACCTATCGAAAGTGTCCCATACATGTTCAATGGGATTCGTGTCGGACGCTCTGGGTAACCAAATCATTTGCTCGATTTATCCAGAATGTTCTTCAAACCAACAGCAAAGAACTGTGGTCTGATGACGTGATCATCGTTGATGGGATCATGAAGTCCATGAATGGCTGTAAATGGCCTCCAAATGGCCAAACGTAACCATTTCCAGTCAATTGTCGGTTCAGCTGCACAAAAAAGTTCTCCACGTAAACACAGCCCGCACCATTACGAAGCCACCACCAGCTTACACAGTGCCTTGTAGACAACCTGAGCCCATGGCTTCGCAGGATGTGCGCCGCGCATCACCTCTTACCAACTGAAATCGGTACTCGTATGACAAGGCCACGGTTTTGCAGTCGTCTAGGATCCAATCGATACGGGCACAAGCGCAGGAGAGGCGCTGCAGGCGATGTCGTGGTGTTAGCAAAGGCACTCGCGTCGGTCGTCTGCCGCCATAGCCTCATAAACGGCAAATGTCGCCGCATTGCCTAACGGATACGTTTGTCGTACTCCCACATTGATTTCTGCGGTTATTTCGAGCCTTGTTGCTTGTCTGTTAGTATTGACAACTTTACTGAAACGCCTCTGCTCTCGGTTTTAAAGTGAAGGCCGTCGGTCACTGGGTTTTCTGTGGTGAGCTAATGTCCGAAATTTGGTGCTCTTCGACACAGAGTACCGTTCCGCGTTGAAAGCCTGTTAATTCCCGGCCTGTGGCCATAATCACGTTCGAAACCTTTTCACATGAATCAACTGAGTACAAATGACACCTCTCGCAATGCGCTGCTCATACATACCTTGTGTACTCGATACTGCCGCCATCTGTATACGTGAATATCGCTATCCCATGAATTGTATCACCTCAGTGTATATCACATTTCTTACGGCGTCACTAAGCCACCGACGTCTCGTTAATTAGATTTTATTGGCCTTAAAATGCCACTGGTCGGTGGGAAGGCATTTATGGGCTGCACAACTTGCTGGTAGTTAGTAATCCGCTACGAATGAGCAACAATCGCCGTGAGATCGTGTTTTCCTGCTGTTAATAGAGGCTAGGACTGTTGATTATTTTTAAAATTATCAGTAGTCCGATATGTCGATATTTAAAAGAATATCATTACCGGCGCTCGATATACCGAAATAATTATTGATATATCGGTATTTGTACGGAAAAAATATCGACGTACTGGCCAAAAATTATCGGCTGCACATTATAAAAATACCACTCATTTTAGAGATTTATACACTCCTGGAAATTGAAATAAGAACACCGTGAATTCATTGTCCCAGGAAGGGGAAACTTTATTGACACATTCCTGGGGTCAGATACATCACATGATCACACTGACAGAACCACAGGCACATAGACACAGGCAACAGAGCATGCACAATGTCGGCACTAGTACAGTGTACATCCACCTTTCGCAGCAATGCAGGCTGCTATTCTCCCATGGAGACGATCGTAGAGATGCTGGATGTAGTCCTGTGGAACGGCTTGCCATGCCATTTCCATCTGGCGCCTCAGTTGGACCAGCGTTTGTGCTGGACGTGCAGACCGCGTGAGACGACGCTTCATCCAGTCCCAAACATGCTCAATGGGGGACAGATCCGAAGATCTTGCTGACCATGGTTGCTGACGTACACCTTCTAGAGCACGTTGGGTGGCACGGGATACATGCGGACGTGCATTGTCCTGTTGGAACAGCAAGTTCCCTTGCCGGTCTAGGAATGGTAGAACGATGGGTTCGATGACGGTTTGGATGTACCGTGCACTATTCAGTGTCCCCTCGACGATCACCAGTGGTGTAAGGCCAGTGTAGGAGATCGCTCCCCACACCATGATGCCGGGTGTTGGCCCTGTGTGCCTCGGTCGTATGCAGTCCTGATTGTGGCGCTCACCTGCACGGCGCCAAACACGCATACAACCATCATTGGCACCAAGGCAGAAGCGACTCTCATCGCTGAAGACGACACGTCTCCATTCGTCCCTCCATTCACGCCTGTCGCGACACCACTGGAGGCGGGCTGCACGATGTTGGGGCGCGAGCGGAAGACGGCCTAATGGTGTGCGGGACCGTAGCCCAGCTTCATGGAGACGGTTGCGAATGGTCCTCGCCGATACCCCAGGAGCAATAGTGTCCCTAATTTGCTGGAAAGTGGCGGTGCGGTCCCCTACGGCACTGCGTAGGATCCTACGGTCTAGGCGTGCATCCGTGCGTCGCTGCGGTCCGGTCCCAGGTCGACGGGCACGTGCACCTTCCGCCGACCACTGGCGACAACATCGATGTACTGTGGAGACCTCACGCCCCACGTGTTGAGCAATTCGGCGGTACGTCCACCCGGCCTCCCGCATGCCCACTATACGCCCTCGCTCAAAGTCCGTCAACTGCACATACGGTTCACTTCCACGCTGTCGCGGCATGCTACCAGTGTTAAAGACTGCGATGGAGCTCCGTATGCCACGGCAAACTGGCTGACACTGACGGCGGCGGTGCACAAATGCTGCGCAGCTAGCGCCATTCGACGGCCAACACCGCGGTTCCTGGTGTGTTCGCTGTGCCGTGCGTGTGATCATTGCTTGTACAGCCCTCTCGCAGTGTCCGGAGTAAGTATGGTGGGTCTGACACGCCGGTGTCAATGTGTTCTTTTTTCCATTTCCAGGAGTGTATCTAAGTATCGATTCATTATTAGATATTCTGTACAACAGCATTCTAGCAGCCTGTTTATCTCCCTTAGAGCAACAACTGAAAGGAAAACGCTTATCGTTCACGCTTGGTGATAACCACTTTGCTAACAATGGTAAATGATTGTAAGTGGCACAATAAAAGGTATCCGATGGGTCCGTCGTTCGGTTTCGTTACATGTCGCATTTGTCTAGAACACTTCATGTCGACATGCCCCTTTTTTTTCATTTCTGCTAACGCTAGCGATCTAGCAGTTGTAGTGTCAGAACTGCTTGGTGAAGTTAAACGTGGCAGTTTCTGTTGGTAGCGCCGAGCGCCGATTACGTCATTTCCCCTGACACGTCTCTACCCACTTGTCATTTAGATTTTTGTTCATCAGTTTCAGCAGTTGGTTTGGAAGCATGCCGGTCTGAAGAAATAACAGACTAATTGCCCTAAAAATTGTTTTTTAACGCAACTGGTGCGCTATTTCTTCACATCGATCTGCTCCCAGAAGGCTGTCGCTGATTCGTAGTGGACTACTTGTCATCCAGCTATGCAGTCCACAAATAGTGTTCCACATACCCCATACCTCTCTCCTAAAACCCACTATAGCCAATAAAATCTGAGTCCAATGGTCTAGTGACACTGTTAAAAATCGAGACATTGAAGCATCCTGTTCCCAACCAGTAAAGCCGCTGTTGTGTGGCCTAATCTTCGGGTATTTCAGTGTTCATGTTTTCATCTAGATCTACCTGCATACTCCAAAAGCCGCCATACGGTGCACGGCAGTGGCTAACTCACACCACTCCTAGTAATTTCCTTCCCTGTTCCGCTCGCAACTGGGAGGGAGAAACGACTGTCTACATTCCTCCGTATGAGCCCCAATTTCCTTATCCTGTCTTTGCGACCCTTAAACGAAATGTATTTTGGCAGCAACAGAATCATTCTGCAGTCAGCAGCAACTGCCTTATATCTAAATATTTTCAATAGTGTTTCGTGAAAATAACGTATTCCCTCCAGATTTTCTCATTCGTTTTTAGGAACCATCTCCCTAATACTCGTATGCTGATCGAAGCTACCAAGAACATCTAACCAGTAAGAAACCTAGCAGTACATCTTCCAATTCTTTGATGTCTTCATTTAAACCGACATGGTCGGGATCACAAACACTAGCGTATTACTTTACGAGGTTTGAATGAAAAGTAATGCCTCCACCTTCGTTAATTGGGCATGAATGGGAATATTTTAATAAATCAAACGCATAAATAATCCTTAGAATCTGATCTATATTTACCAATATTCATTTTCCCACATGATGCCTAGATAATTGGATACATTGCTGCCAACGATGAACAAGTTTCCTGAAGCCGTCATGGAAGAAGTTTCCTCAACCATAGCCTCACAGTTCTCTCAACGTCTTCATCAGAAGCATAATGATGTCCCATGTTTGAATGGAGAAATGCGTCACCTTCATTCTCGTAACCGAGAGGAGTTCCTGGCAAATTTCAAATCTGTGTGCTTTCATTTCAAGAGCCAGCGTCCGGGGTACCCATCGTGAACAGATCTTCCGATAGCCAAGCAAAGTAATGATGTGAAATGCCGATTGTGCTTTCAGTTTCTCTCTGAGTGATACGACGATCGTCCTGAATCAATCTGTCAATGTTCTGGTTGTGAAACTCGGTGGTTGCTGTCACAGGACGTCCAACTCGTTGATTGTCACTGTCAGATGTTCTCGCCTCGACATCTTTAAACTTACTCGCTCAAGAGGCACAGTACTCACATCAACACAATCACCATAAAGTGCTTTCATTCTCTGATGAATCTCTTTTGGGGTGACACCTTGTGCTGTCAAGAATCCAATGACTGCACGTTGCTTAAATTGCATTAACCGACCGTCTGCGCAGGGATCCATACTTTCCCCTGTAGCAACACAACCGTTCAATGCTATGGCTTCCCGCCAACTGGAGCTGTAGAGACGAGGACACAGAACAAGCCAGTACCTGCCGCACACCAACGCTGCCAACTGTTGAAGAGTTACGAAGGCGGAGGCATTACTTTTCAGTCAACCCTCGTAGAATGAGCCATACTAGTGTTCTATATGCTCCACAGATGAGCTAATTTTTCCTGAAGTTCCCCCAATAAACCACTGAAGTCGACCATTCACCACCTCTTCTGCCGTCCTTACCTGCTCTTTCCATTCTATATTGCTCTGCAGCGCTACGTCCGGACACTGACCCGACGTGACTGTCAAGCAGCATACCAGTGACAATGTACATGAACTTCATAGGATTGCCTTTCCTACTAGCCTGCATTAGCTTACATTTTTCTACATTCAGAGGAAGCTCCCATTCATCTTAGATACTAGAAATTACCTCTGAGTCATTTTGGATCCTCCTACAGTCCTACAATGGCGGCTCCTTCCCGCACCCCACAGCGTCAGCAGCAGACTGCCGCAGGTTGCTGCTCACCCTGTCCGTTGGATCGTTTACGTAGTATACTGAGAATGAGAGCAGGCCTGTCACCTGACGGTACCCTTGCCTATAACCATACAGAACAACGTACCGGTTTCTATTAGTTAAGGAGTCTTCGAGCCACTCACATGTTTGGGAATCTATTCCGTACGTTTGTACGTTCCTTTGCGCAGGCTTATCCCAACTAGGGCGTGGAATCCTACATATTTATACTCCTCGTATGTCAGGTTATCTTCTTTGGCAGGTTCTGGTAAAAAGTAGACGAAAACGGCAATCATTAAGAATGTTGCATTCACCTGAGCTGTGTCGTCGTAAGGGGGAGCCAGTGACCAAGGTTGTTTCTGTTTCAAAACATCTCCTGCCAGTTCTACGAATATGAGAGCTTCGTTGCCGCGCGGGATTAGCCCAGCGGTCTGGGGCGCTGCAGTCATGGACTGTGCGGCTGGTCCCGGCGGGGATTCGAGTCCTCCTTCGGGGTTGGGTGTGTGTGTTTGTCCTGTTAAGTAGTGTGTAATCTTAGGGGCTGATGACCTTAGCAGTTAAGTTCCATACGATTTCACACACATTTGAAAATTTTGAGAGCTTCGTTCAATTAATAAGCGACCACAAGACAGCAAAGTCATCTTTAAACAAAGACTTTCGCCGGGGTATAAGGTATAGGACACGGTACTATCAGCCCTCTGTGTTTTATTTAGTGAATAATGTCCTCGGACCACTGAAATGTGAGACAATTTCTTCCTATTAGAAATGTGAGGCATGGTACAGCTGTGAGATACGAAGCTGTTGACGCTCGCATGGGTTAGACAAGTTTACGGCGAGTAGATAAAAGCTGGAACAAATTTTCGTGCTACAGCGGTTAATACAATTAGGAAAGTTAACTTGTTTAATGCAGTTCGCAGAAATGCTAGGTCACTCTGCACAACGTGTACGTGATTTTCTTTACGATGTCTAGAAAAACTTATACGTAATCACAGCCTCACTTATACTTATTGTCCATACCTGTATGTGGTGATATATGGATCCAGAAGAAAGCCAGTTAGAGGAGAGGTGATGGTGTCGGTGAATCTGCTCAAAATATCGCTCTCAAACAGGAATTGATGTCGATTTTGAGGAATCAGTGGATATACTACTCGCTCACTCAGTCACTCACTGGTCATACCGGACTCGAGAGTTCATTACCGCTGCAACCTACTTTCGCCATATGCCCCTGTCTTGGGCTGTTTCCTTCCATTCACCTTCAATACCTAGGCTCTTCAAATCAGCCTTCACATTGTCCTCCCATCTACACCTCGGTCTTCCCACGGGACGTTTTCCCTCTAGGTGACGTACCAGTACTCTGCGCGCTGCCCTGCCCTCATCCATTCGAGCTACGTGACCCGCCCATCGCAGCCTACGTGATTTAATAATACTGGTTATGTCAGGCCTTGAATAGAGTTCGTGAACCTCTTCGTTATGCAGTTTTCGCCACTCTCCGCTAATGTCATCCCTTTTTGCTCCGAAAATTTTCCTCCAAATTTTGTTTTCAAGCACTCGAAACGGCTTTTCATTTTGCACAGTGAGGGACCAAGTCTCAGACCCATACAGCACAACTGGTAGAATAACACGAGGGCAGTTCAATAAGTAATGCAACACATTTTTTTTCTGAAACAGGGGTTGTTTCATTCAGCATTTAAATACACCAGGTTATTCCCCAATCTTTTAGCTACACAACACTATTTTTCAACGTAATCTCCATTCAATGCTACGGCCTTACGCCACCTTGAAATGAGGGCCTGTATGCCCGCACGGTACCATTCCACTGGTCGATGTCGGAGCCAACGTCGTACTGCATCAATTACTTCTTCATCATCCGCGTAGTGCCTCCCACGGATTGCGTTCTTCATTGGGCCAAACATATGGAAATCCGACGCTGCGAGATCGGGGCTGTAGGGTGCATGAGGAAGAACAGCCCACTGAAGTTTTGTGAGCTCCTCTCGGGTGCGAAGACTTGTGTGAGGTCTTGCGTTGTCATGAAGAAGGAGAAGTTCGTTCAGATTTTTGTGCCTACGAACACGCTGAAGTCGTTTCTCCAATTTCTGAAGAGTAGCACAATACACTTCAGAGTTGATCGTTTGGCCATGGGGAAGGATATCGAACAGAATAACCCCTTCAGCGTCCCAGAAGACTGTAACCATGACTTTACCGGCTGAGAGTATGGCTTTAAACTTTTTCTTGGTAGGGGAGTGGGTGTGGCGCCACTCCATTGATTGCCGTTTTGTTTCAGGTTCGAAGTGATGAACCCATGTTTCATCGCCTGTAACAATCTTTGACAAGAAATTGTCACCCTCAGCCACATGACGAGCAAGCAATTCCGCACAGATGGTTCTCCTTTGCTCTTTATGGTGTTCGGTTAGAGAACGAGGGACCCAGCGGGAACAAACCTTTGAATATCCCAACTGGTGAACAATTGTGACAGCACTACCAACAGAGATGTCAAGTTGAGCACTGAGTTGTTTGATGGTGATCCGTCGATCATCTCGAACGAGTGTGTTCGCACGCTCCGCCATTGCAGGAGTCACAGCTGCGCACGGCCGGCCCGCACGCGGGAGATCAGACAGTCTTGCTTGACCTTGCGGCGATGATGACACACGCTTTGCCCAACGACTCACCGTGCTTTTGTCCACTGCCAGATCACCGTAGACATTCTGCAAGCGCCTATGAATATCTGAGATGCCCTGGTTTTCCGCCAAAAGAAACTCGATCACTGCCCGTTGTTTGCAACGCACATCCGTTACAGACGCCACTTTAACAGCTCCGTACAGCGCTGCCACCTGTCGGAAGTCAATGAAACTATACGAGACGAAGCGGGAATGTTTGAAAATATTCCACAAGAAATTTTCGGTTTTTTCAACCAAAATTGGCCGAGAAAAAAAATGTGTTGCATTACTTATTGAACTGCCCTCGTAGTTTTGTATATTCTAATCTTTAAATCCGTAGACAATATCCGTGATAAGAGTAATCTATTCAGTGAGAAGTAGCAATCATTTCCCGCCGGAATCTCTTCTTCAGTTCGGATTCAATCTCATTTCTCGAAGTGATGTCCACGCCTAGATACTTAAATGTGTTCACTTTTTCAAACTGCATGTCTCCCACTCTTGGCATTTCCTGATCTACTGCTGTTGGCATTCTAGTAGTAACCAGGTATTTAGTTTTGTCTTCACTTATCCTTAGACCTACATCTCCACTAGCTTCGATTAACGCATTCGCATTTGCGGTTACAGATTCTTTCCTATCGTTAATGCTGTTTAGATAATCTGCATACCCTAATATCTTAATATTTCCATTTAACTCCACACCCTCTGAATTATCTTCTGCCTGCCGGCCGCGGTGGTCTCGCGGTTCTAGGCGCGCAGTCCGTAACCGTGCGACTGCTACGGTCGCAGGTTCGAATCCTGCCTCGGGCATGGATGTGTGTGATGTCCTTAGGTTAGTTAGGTTTAAGTAGTTCTAAGTTCTAGGGGAATAATGACCACAGCAGTTGAGTCCCATAGTGCTCAGAGCCATTTTAACAATTATCTTCTGCCATTCGTGCAATATATTCTAGGACTAAATTACAAAGTAGCGGAGACAGGGCATCTCCCTGTTGAAGTCCGTTCTTTATTACAAATTCTTCTGACTCAAAGTTCCTCACGCGTACTCTACATTTTGTGTTTTTCAAACTCGCTTCTATAAGTCTAACATACTTCTTTGGTATTCCAAGTTCCAAAAGAATTCTGTACAATTTTGATTTCAATACTGAATCATATGCTTTTGTAAAATCTATGAAAAGATGAAGAACTGGTTTATTGTATTCCCATTTCTTTTCCAAAATTTAACGCAGGGTGAATATTTGATCTATAGTTGATCTGCTCCTCCGAAAGCCAGCTTGGTAATCCCCCACAATTTCATCTGTATATGGTGCAAGCCTGCTTAGCAGAATATTCGAGAAAATTTTGGAACATACTGGTATTAGCGACATCCCTCTACAATAACTACAAACCATTTTGTCTCCCTCGGAGGCAGAATTTAGCAAAGCTTTGAAAGAACTGCGCACAAACGTGGCAGACCGGACACATAACATACCTAGGAAAATTCTTAAATCTTTGAGGTAAGTGGCAGCCAATAGATCTTCATACAACGGGGTACATTCCATCAAACTGGAGATGTACCATCCAACTGTTAAAGGAGATACGAAATCTCGATATGCGACCTTATAAGCATAATCTGCTTAACGACTAATACATTCAGGTTTATGACAAACATAAAATACAGAAGAATGGAAAACAAAAATGAGGATCTGCCAGATGAGGATCGCTTTGGCCATAACAAATATATAATCAATTCTGGCGTTGTGCTTCATAAAATAAGTAAGACTTACGAAAAACCAAGACACATGTGTGGATTTGTCGACCAACGAAAAACCTTTCAACATAAAACGATGCAAGATGTTGGAAATTCTCAGAAAACTAGGCATAATCCTAAGCAGTAGGGAAAGAGGGGTAATACACTACATGTACAAAAATAAAGAGGAACAATCAGAATGAAGACCGATGGAAGAGTGCTTGGATAGAAAAGAGCATAAGGCAAGAATACAGTCTTTGAACCTATACATCGAGAATGCAATTACGGTAATAAGGAGTGAAAGCAATAAATTTGAGAGAAAAGGATATCAACGTAAGATTCGCTGATAATATTGGTATACTTAGTGAAAATGAGGGAAAATTACAATAGCTTTTGAATGAAACGAACAATGTAATGAGTAGAGTACATGGGCTGACAATGAGAGTAAATCGAAGAAAGACGAAAGTAATGAGTAAGTAAGAAAAAGAGATTAGCGACAAACTAACCATCAAAATTAGGAACCACGAAGTGGACAAAGTAAATGAATTCGGCTGCCTCGGAAGCGAAATAGTACAAGACGGACGCAAGAAGGGCATAAAAATCAGACTAACATAGCACAGACAAGGCGGTTGTTGTTGTGGTCTTCACTCCAGAGACTGGTTTGATTCAGCTCTCCATGCTACTCTATCCTACAAGCTTCTTCATCTCCCAGTACCTACTGCAACCTACATGTTTCTGAATCTGTTACAAAGGCGGTATTCCTCTCTAAAAAGGCTTGATAGATCACACCGTGGACTTAATATGAGGAAGAAGATTCTGAGAGTGCCCTGCTTGAGACAGTATTGTATGGAAGTGAATTGTGGATGAGGGAAAACCGAAAACGAAAAAAATCGAAGCGTTTAACACGTCGTGTAGCTGAAAATTAAGTAGACTGATAAAGTAAGAAATGAAGTGGTCGACCAGACAGTGAAAAAAAAGTTGTGGAAAACAGAAACTAGAAAATGAGACGGTGTGATAGGACCACCAGGGAATAATATCCACGGTACCAGAGGAAAGCCGGGCGGGGTGGCCAAGCAGTTGTAGGCGCTATAGTCTGGAGCCGCGCGACCGCTACGGTCGCAGGTTCGAATTCTGCCTCGGGCATGGATGTGTGTGATGTTCTTAGGTTAGTTACGTTTAAGTAGTTCTAAATTCTAGGGGACTGATGACATCAGAAGTTAAGTCGCATAGTGCTCAGAGCCATCTGAACCATTTGAACCAGAGGAAAACTGTGGTTAAATGCAGACGCCAGCACAGTCATAGTGGCCCACGTGAGACCAGCCTGAAGACTGCGGAAACGGATACAAAACAATAATACTAATCCAAGACTACAGCATAGGAAACAAGAAATTTAGTTCCTAGGCTACAGATGTTAAATGAATCTCATGTTTTTTGCCACATGATGGAGAATGGCAAAAGAATGACCTGCGTGGAAAGACCACACCTTACTACACAGCTTCGAGAAAGTTGCTAGTATTACATTATTGAAGTGGACGTAACTATACACAGAGCAGACGAGCGAAGCCGTTCTATACATGGATTGACCGAGAGACTATGGCTAAACAACTAAGTTCACCATTCCTCACTGTTACATACCTTTAAGGTGATGTTATTTCAGAGTTGCGTATTTTAAGGTTTTAATTCTGAAGAACCGATTCCGTGCAGCGTTTTTCTTAATTTTCTGCTTTCGTATTAAAACACGATTATCAGTTCTGATTACGTTCCATTTTTTTTGCATCAGTTTCCAAATCCTGTCTGTGCATGTGGAACTGCAGAATAAAAGCCATTACATAAAACATAAATATATGCAACGAAAACAGAATCCCGTGGCCGAGGTTCCCAGTGGCACTCGCTCCAGAAGAAGTCAGTTCGAACTCAGGTGGTTAGTAAAACTTTCGTTACCAATATTTGGCCAGCAAGGGCAGGGAAGTAAAGGCGTAAAGTTTTTGGTCATCACGCTTTTCTTTGTCTAGTTTGTACAAGCAATAAATAAATAGATTTGGCCTCTAATGAAGCTTGTTAATGTGAATTGTACTCGTACCAGCTGCAATAACGAGTTCATAGAATCACATGTAAGTGTTGAATTTGTTGTTTACAGTAAAAACAATATATTCAGAGACCCAGTCATCTAACCCTTCAAAACTAAATATCAGTTTTGAGTAGTTTCAGTAGGTATCCCTTGTTACACAGGAATTATGACGTGGTATTTCTGCAACTGTTGCTGCTCGAGCGCTCAGATTCTATACGAACTGTTTCAAAAGTGACCAAGTAGGCCTACTCACCATAGCTACAGACTAAATTACTACTACAAAGAGACTACTGTAGAATTTCTGTCATCCATTTTATATCAACAAATCCAATGGAAATCTTGTAGCCACAGAACAGTTGTGTTTCCCTGTGTGGGATGAGCACCATCTCAAGAGCAAAATTATCCTCCTATCACATCGGTGGCACGACAACATCAGAGTGCCTCCCGTGTCTATCGGAGGTGTGGTGTGAGAATCGAACGCCTCGTCCTCACCGGACGGACCAGGAGTCATCTCATTTCTCCTGAAATGCCACGGAGAACACCCTGTCGGACGCAAAACTCCCGCCCTCTCAGTAACTCAAAAACATCCGTTTTCTATAACTGTTAGTCTCTGCTCTTCCGTTGGCACTTCACTGCTAGTATCGCCTGAGAGGCCATGTCTTTATCTTCGCATAACTCTTATTAATGTTTCTGCACCTTGCTGATGGGGACACTCGCATTGAGGCGTCTGAATGTGTGTAAAGGGTCGAAACCAGAGGAGGTACCGATGGGGTGTAAAGCTAAGTCAATACTCTAGCTCATTCCAAAGGCGTTCCATCGAGTTTGGGTTAGGACTCTGGGCAGGTCAGTCCATGACCCGAAACCAGAGAAGGTATTGATGTTAGACGCTAAGATGTGGAGCAAAATCGACGTTATAACTCATTCTATAGGTGTACCATTGGGTTCGAGTCACGGCTCTGGGCAGGGCAGTCCATTTGAGGGATGTTATTGTCCACAAACAACGGCCCTGCAGATGCTGCTTTATGACAGGGTGCATTATAATGCTGATATAAACACTCATCGTATCTGAACTGTTCCTCTGCTGTGTGCTGGACACTTTTTTTTTTTTTTTGGTCATCAGTCTACCGACTGGTTTGATGTGGCCCGCCACGAATTCCTTTCCTGTGCTAACCTCTTCATCTCAGAGTAGCACTTGCAACATACGTCCTTAATTATTTGCTTGACGTATTCCAATCTCTGTCTTCCTCTACAGTTTTTGCCCTCTACAGCTCCCTCTAGTACCATGGAAGTCATTCCCTCATGTCTTAGCAGATGTCCTATCATCCTGTCCTTTCTCCGTATCAGTGTTTTCCACATATTTCTTTCCTCTCCGATTCTGCATAGGACCTCCTCATTCCTTACGCTATCAGTCCACCTAATTCTCAACTATGTTGTAAATATGACCACATTCTTCAGCATATAGCGTTTTCTTAAGCGGAGTAGTGGGACCACACCATAACCACGAAGAACACCACATCATTGCAACATTACCTCCTTTGTGCTTCGGTGTTGGCACTACACAGGCCCTTCCATCGGATTGCCACATTGTATAGCGTATTTCATAAATCCTAATGGCTCGTTTCAAGTCATCCACTGTCCAGTGCTGTACCACCTCAAACTTCGTCAACACTGACCATAGAAAACTGTGGCTTATGAGGAACCTCTCGCCCATTGTATCCCATTCCTTGTAACTCTCTCCGCATAGTCATTGTGCTAGTTGGACTGCTGATAGTATTTCTTTCGCCGATTTTATGCGATTTTTACAATCGCCCTTTGCAATGCTATCGTCCCCTGCCAGTCAGTACGTCAGCTGTGTCTGGTCTCCGTTTGGCTGAAGTTGTTCCATCGCGTTTCCACTTAACAATGACAAATGCGTCAGTGAGGCAGCTTTATAAGGGTTAGAACGGATTTGTCACTCGGATGACATCCAATGAGTAGGCCACGATCACAGTCACTGAGCTCCCCTCACCACAACGTTCTGTCGCCACAGCTTCTGTACTGACAACATAATACTGCCTGCCTCTTTTCATATTGGTCTCTCGCGACGTCTGGTGGTCAGTTTCCATATTATGTAAACCTTCCGGATACTTTTGATCAGATAATGTATCGTCAAAAATACGCATTTTTCGTTTGGAATGATTTCTATAATTTAATTGCAGTACTTCATTGACAGTTGGAAAAAAATTGTGTACTCGCTGTGCTGCGTATCTAGCGTCTCTGTCACATTGTCATTCAGCAAACATTAATTCGACGTTCTTGTCAGTCATGTTCTTGGCAGTTAAGTCTTGTATGATCCCGAATTTATCTACTGTTACTGAAGTTTTCATCATATATTGTGTGATATCTTTCTTGGTACGTTGGCTTGAAATGTAAATTGTAAAACTGTTGTAACGTCATAGGTATCACGTTTATTGCAGCGTGTACTTTTGAAATATGCCAACTAGCTCTGCAGATTATGAAGAAATTTATGAGATGTACGATGAGATAAATTTTCGTCTCCCTTCACTACCTGAATAATTTCTTTTAATAGTCATGGGTGACTGGAATTCGAGAGTAGGAAAAGGGAGAGAAGGAAACATAGTAGGTGAATATGGATTGGGGGAGAGAAATGAAAGAGGAAGCCGCCTGGTAGAATTTTGTGCAGAGCATAACTTAATCATAGCTAACACTTGGTTCAAGAATCATGAAAGAAGGTTGTATACATGGAAGAACCCTGGAGATACTAAAAGGTATCAGATAGATTATATAATGATAAAACAATTTAAAACTTGGTTCCTAAATCTCTGTAAGACATTTCCAGGGGCAGATGTGGACTCTGACCACAATCTATTGGTTATGAACTGTAGATTAAAACTGAAGAAACTGCAAAAAGGTGGGAATTTAAGGAGATGGGACCTGGATAAACTGAAAAAACCAGAGATTGCACAGAGTTTCAGGGAGAGCATAAGGGAACAATTGACAGGAATGGGGGAAAGAAATGCAGTAGAAGAGGAATGGGTAGATTTGAGGGATGAAATAGTGAACGCAGCGGAGGATCAAATAGGTAAAAAGACGAGGCCTGGTAGGAACCCTTGGGTAACACAAGAAATATTGAATTTAATTGATGAAAGGAGAAAATATAAAAATGCAGTAAATGAAGCAGGCAAAAAGGAATACAAACGTCTCAAAAATGATATCGAGAGGAAGTGCAAAATGACTAAGCTGGCATGGCTAGAGAACAAATGTAAGGATGTAGAGGCTTATCTCACTAGGGGTAAGATAGATACTGCCTACAGGAAAATTAAAGATACCTTTGGAAAAAGGAGAACCACTTGGACGAATATCAAAAGCTCAGATGGAAACCCAGTTCTAAGCAAAGAAGGGAAAGCAGAAAGGTGGAAGAAGTATATAGAGGGTCTATCCAAGGGCGATGTACTTGAGGACAATATTATGGAAATGGAAGAGAATGTAGATGAAGATGAAATAGAAGATATAATACTGCGTGAAGAGTTTGACAGAGCACTGAAAGACCTGAGTCGAAACAAGGCCCCCAGAGAAGACAACATTCCATTAGAACTACTGACAGCCTTGGCAGAGCCAGTCCTGACAAAACTCTACTATCTGGTAAGCAAGATGTATGAGACAGGCGAAATACCCTCAGACTTCAAGAAGAATATAATAATTCCAATCCCAAAGAAAGCAGGTGTTGACAGATGTGAAAATTACCGAACTATCAGTTTAATAAGTCACAGCTGCAAAATACTAACGCGAATTCTTTACAGACGAATGGAAAAACTGATGGAAGCCAACCTCGGGGAAGATCAATTTGGATTACGTAGAAATGTTGGAACACGTGAGGCAATACTTGTGGTGTCACCGCCAGACACCACACTTGCTAGGTGGTAGCCTTTAAATAGGCCGCGGTCCGTTAGTATACGTCGGACCCGCGTGTCGCCACTATCAGTGATTGCAGACCGAGCGCCGCCACACGGCAGGTCTAGAGAGATTTCCTAGCACTCGCCCCCAGTTGTACAGCCGACTTTGCTAGCGATGGTTCACTGACAAAATACGCTCTCATTTGCCGAGACGATAGTTAGCATAGCCTTCAGCTACGTCATTTGCTTCGACCTAGCAAGGCGCCATTATCAGTTGCTATTGATATTGTAAAGAATGTACAGACAAGAGCTACGTTCAACATTAACGGATTAAAGTTAAGTATTCTTCCAGTTACCCCCTTTTTTCTAAGTTCTAATTACCTTGTCCTGTTCCAGACCTCACGCCAGCCTGCGTGAGCTTAAACGCGTGCCTTCCGGATCCCTCTCAATTTAGTGGGTTGGTCTCCTGCCAATCCACAACAATACTGACCCTATGACTTACCTTAGAAGAAAGATTAAGGAAAGACAAACCTACGTTTCTAACATTTGTAGACTTAGAGAAAGCTTTTGACAATGTTGACTGGAATACTCTCTTTCTAAATTCTGAAGGTGGCAGGGGTAAAATACAGGGATCGAAAGGCTATTTACAATTTGTACAGAAAGCACATGGCAGTTATAAGAGTCGAGGGGCATGAAAGGGAAGGAGTGGTTGGGAAGGGAGTGGGACAGGGTTGTAGCCTATCCCCGATGTTATTCAATCTGTATATTGAGCAAGCAATAAAGGAAACAAAGGAAAATTTCGGAGTAGGTATTAAAATCCATGGAGAAGAAATAAATCTTTGAGGTTCGTCGATGACATTGTAATTCTGTCAGAGACAGCAAATGACTTGGAAGAGCATTTGAACGGAATGGACAGTGTCTTGAAAAGAGGGTATAAGATGAACATCAATAAAACCAAAACTAGGACAATGGAATGTAGTCGAATTAAGTCGAGTGATGCTGAGGGAATTAGATTAGGAAATGAGACACTTAAAGTAGTAAAGGAGTTTTCCTATTTGGAGAGCAAAATAACTGATGATGGTCGAAGTAGACAGGATATAAAATGTAGACTGGCAATGGAAAGGTAAGCGTTTCTGAAGAAGAAAAGTTTGTTAACATCGAGTATAGATTTAAATGTCAGGAAGTCGTTTCTGAAAGTATTTGTATGGAGTGTAGCCATGTATGGAAGTGAAACGTGGACGATAAATAGTTTATACAAGAAGAGAATAGAAGCTTTCGAAATGTGATGCTACAGAAGAATTCTGAAGATTAGATGGGTAGATCACATGACTAATGAGGAGGCATTGAACAGAATTGGGGAGAAGAGAAGTTTGTGGCACAACTTGACTAGAAGAAGGGATCGGTTGGTAGGACATGTTTTGAGGCATCAAGGGATCACAAATTTAGCATTGGAGGGCAGCGTGGAGGGTAAAAATCGTAGAGGGAGACCAAGAGATGAATACACTAAGCAGATTCAGAAGGATGTAGGTTGCAGTAAGTACTGGGAGATAAAGAAGCTTGCACAGGATAGAGTAGCTTGGAGAGCTGCATCAAACCAGTCTCAGGACTGAAGACCATAACAACGACAACGTGCAGAATGAAACGAGATTTATTAAACAGTTGCAGTTAGTTAGAGTACTGGAATTTTTCACTTTTACGTTGTTCTTTCAATTAGCTAGTAATTATAGTGTTATTAGGCTTAGTATTAACCAGATGTGCACACATAAAGTCATTTGTACATTAATACCAAATTCGCAATATCGTGACTTCGTTTTTTAAAAAAAGACAGAAAATCCTGTAAACTGACCCAATTACATCAAGATGAAAACAGAGGTTAGTAGTTATCGCATGGTTGAGGGAAGAGCCAGACGCAGTTATCAGTAACAGCCAAGCTCTCATTAAATACTTATAAAACCGTTATTACTAATGGGTACTCACCATATGATTATGTGAAAAGTATCCACTGATGTATATTGGATATCATGTCAAGGAAATCGTGGTATGTAATGAACTGTAATTAATGAAACTTCCTGACAGATGTAAACTATGTGCCGGACCGAGACTCGATTTCGGCACCTTTGCCTTTCGCGGGCAAGTGCTCTACCAACTGAGCTACCCAAGCACGACTCATGCCCCCGTCCTCACACCCTTACTTCTGCCAGTAGGTAGGAGATGAAATGCTGGCAGAAGTAAGGCTGTGAGGACGGGGCGTGAGTCGTGCTGGGGTAGCTCAGTTGGTAGAGCACTTGCCCGCGAAAGGCAAAGATCCCGAGTTCGAGTCTCGGTTCGGCACACAGTTTTATCTGCCAGGAAGTTTCCTATCAGCGCACACTCCGCTGCAGAGTTAGAATCTCATTCTGGGAACTGTAGTTAATGCTTGAAGCGTGAGTGTGTGATGGGACTCTGATGATAAAATATCCAAATATCTGCACAAAAGACAATATTGGACTATTCTATTGACGGATATATACGAACTGTAATTACATGATACAGTGTCTGTGAATAGTGAGTATAGTGATATACAAAAATTAAATAAATTCACGATACACGATAATTGTCAAATAAACATGAATTTGACGAATCATAATAGTGAGAAGTGCACACCTGGAACACAGAGGAATTAACAAACATCTACTTTGAGTTTCCAGGAACAATGTGTCAATAATAGGTGACTTATATATGTTCTTCATATTGTTTCATGGCAAATCTTGAGATGTGGTCCTGCTAGGTTTCGAGTTTTTCAACACACCAGCTAAAAACCTAGTAGGTCATGCCATGTGGCCATCAAAACATCTTCAGCATGACAGCTAGAGAAGTCGATCATGAAGACCACAAAAATAAATTTGTCAAAAAACGTGATGTAAATTTTGTTATTTCATTAACTGAACAATTATGCTAGGCTCAGAGCAATTACTTTCACAAATTTTTTTTAAAATATTACGTGAATAATTTTTTGAATTGTATAAATGAGCCCTCCTGTCAGGTCTTCACTAAAATATTTAACTAATTTTCTTTCAAGAAATAATTATTGTCATTAATTACTTAAAAGTTTATCAGTCGTTATACTTTCAAATTTTTTCAAAGAGCAGAATTTTTAGCGTCATATAGTTTAGAGCGCTTTAGAGATTGTGAGGAAAAACGACGCATAATGTTTGGGCTGTCTCTCAATTGTAGGTTCGTAATGAACGAGAAAAACATTGATTAAAACATAAAAAATGAAATGGTCTGAAATTGATGTAGCGTAGGATGGAAGTAACATTTTAAGGAAGTAATATTTTTAAGGTGGCTGTCAGTTTAACAGCCACTGCAGGAACAGTCGAATCAATGATGCTTTCGTATAGTGTTCATTAAAAATAACGATCATTTCACTTGGGACCTGTGGTATGGTACATTATCTTATTTGCTTGAGTTGTAAATGTTTGCCATGTATCGTTGTTTTTCTGACATGTTCCACATTCTGGAGGACCTCCTAACTACGGATCATTTGGAATGAAATTAAATCTAATCTAATGTAATCCAACACAGAAGACTAAAACCCACACTCTTTTTCTGCTCCATTATTTCTTTGTTTGCCTACTTTAATATTTCGTATTTTCCCAAACCCTTTGGTGTCAATATTATACTTTACTATGCTTCGTACTATTGTAATTAATTATCCAAAGATAATGTATCACCACGTAGGCTCATATTCATGTCATGAGAGAAACACATTTGGGCAGAGAACTAACAGGGAGTTAGCACTTTGAATGCCTGTAGTGAGAACCTGTTATTTGGTCACATAGCAGGAGCAACGATTGTTATGGCAGTTTTTTTTCATTATTTATTTCTTGAATATTTTTAGTCAGTTATTTTATGTCTAAGACACAAAGTACATTGCACGTGAAATTCTCATATTATACACAAAATACTGATTACGAATATTTAGTATAATCATTGAAATATTTAAGTAACTTAAAATGCTGCCATAATATAGTCATTAAGGCATGTAGACTATTCTTACATTAAATGTGTAGCATAATATGGAAAATATTAACTCATCTGTAAAGTACTGATGAAGATGTTTTACACATGGGACATTCATTCTTTAACTAATCAGGGGTTGGAGTGGGAGAGGGGACAGTGGGACGTTAAATCTGTGAAGTAAAGTATTTAAAACTAAGAGAAACAATACGGATTAGATAAATTACTTCTTACGGAAAGAAATTAGTTTACCAACTATGGACTGTTCCTGTGACAATTATTCAGATGTAGGACCCAGAAAGCATCCTACGTGCTAGTATACTACAATACTCTCCCTCATTGCTATACGACAGATTCCTAAATTTAGAATTTTGCAACACTAAATATCACTGTGGTAGTGAATAATTTAATATCTCGTTGACGTAGACCTATTTTGAAGTCCAATTTTTTATTGTTTCGTGGCACGTTCAAAACAATTTTTACTTTTTTCTGTATTTATCAATGCTCTTTATATTACAGAATAACATTACGAGTTTCAAAGATCTGGCTGGGAATAATAATACTTACTCGTCATTTTTCTCTCTTGACCTTCTAAATGTTTCGTACTAGTGCGTGAACGTAACTGGCACTCATGAGCTTTCGTCGAAAATTCGCGACTTGTTGATAAATGCCAATCCTATCATCTCCTGGCGAAATGTCGAGATTGCGTGGGTGTCTCACATACAGGGTCTAATGCGTATAAGTTCAGTGGTACCTCAAAAAGCACACTCATGTATGTGTTGCTTGTTTTTTCTCTCTGTCGTACAGTCTTCTCACAACGACGTCACAAACTTTATGACTTGATGTTTTCTGCCAAGTCCTAACAACACCACTACGTCGTCTGCACCTTTCGGGATAGACTAACGATTTAGCGTCCTCGTGTCCACACGTCATCATCTGTGTTACTTGCCAAGGGAAAATAAGCATTAATGGCTTCATCTTGCCACACATACTTGGAGAGGCTAACCAAACTACAAGCATATCACTTGTGTTAGCTATAATTATAAGTTGCAAATTACCTGAATGCTGACATAATGTCGTTCAGTACACCGTCTTCAGGCAGTAATATAAATACCTGCAATTATAGCCGGTGCAACCTGTATACACCCGAGATGTGGCCGACTCTCCCCAGGTGTGGTGTGTGGGGCGTGATGGTGGGGGGGGGGGGGGGGATAGGAGGAGACGCAGACCGCCGTTCGACCCTCGGCGCATTCAGTCTTGCCCACACTCTTGGCGTAAGGCTGTTAGTAAAGGATTCTACGCCGAACTTAGTTAATGGCCCTCGACTAATATCGAGACTGTTATGAAGCCTAATCTCATTAAATTCTTTGCTGATGCTCTCCCAAAATTGACTAACTCGGCACAACTTATTTGCTTTCTCATATTCCAAAGTATGCCCTTCGTTGAGGCTGCGTTTAACCAATGTTGATATGTCTTTTCCACATGCGTACGCATCTAATGCGTTCCATCCACCGTTGCGAGATGCTGTGCTGCGTTTTCCGAATCTGTTGGCGGCAACACTCTCAAAGTATGCCCATATATACCTGGTATTCACAAGTAAATTATATCATTCACCGAGCTAAACATATTTTTCGTTTTTCGTAGTGGTTGAAAGACTGCTGTTTTTTTCCCCGCAGTTTACCACCGTTTTGGCTTACATAGTCTCATCATAGGTGATGGCGGCCACTGAGTGACGCGCGTTTCTTTGGCTCGCGAGTTTTTCCGCTCATTGAAGGTGTTACAGAGAAGTGCGGCAGTCCACAACGTGTACATCCGACTAAACAAGTGTTACTTGCCGTGGTGTGTTGTTCTCCGTTGATTACCACAAGTGGTAAGTGAGTGAAAAATGGGAAGAGCACGAGTAAGCGGCAGCAGGCGAGGCTACAGGGGCGCAGGCAGCGCGGGCGCCCGGTCTCCGGCGGCAGGTGAGGCCTCGCTGCCCGACATCGGGGAGCTCGTCCGGTCCCAGGTGAGTGCGGCGCTGCACAGTAAAGACACGCTAGACGTAATAGTGCAATCCATCACGGCCTCTGTGACGGCCGCGGTCATGGACAAACTGCAAGAGTCTGTCGGGCGCAACAGCACCGAAATCCAGTCTCTTAAAAAGTCCCTGGCCGCACAAGAGAAAAAAGCCGCCGACCTAGAAGCTAAACTGTCTGCGGCCACCGATGAAATTGAGCAGTATCAGCGAAGGAACAGCTTGCGCTTGTTCGGGGTAGCTGAAAACGATCGAGAAAACACCGACGACCTGACCATTAGCCTCGTGAGTGAGAAACTTGGCGTGCAGATCGACGTGGCCGATATTGACAGAAGCCACCGTGTTGGGCGCAGGATACCAGGTGCGATGAAACCCAGGCCCATAATAATAAAATTTGTGTCATACCGGAAAAGAGCTGAAGTGTTTGCTCAGAAAAGAAAACTCGTCAAGAGTGGGGTTACCCTGAGGGAAGATCTGACGCGCGAAAGACTAAAAGTTTTGAACACTGCGATCACACAGTTCGGCCTTCAAAATGTATGGACCCAGGATGGCAGGATCGTAGTCAAGACGGAAGGAGGGAGGAAAACGGTGACGAACATGTCCGAACTGAAAGACTGAGCGAAATCTCGCGAGACACAAAGTCTCATATTTTACTCTGTCTAATATAAGTTAATTTTTATTCTTTCTTTTCATTTTTTTTACGTAAATATTGCTTCGTTATTTCTATATGTACCATAAGTACTCTATTTAAAATCAGTCAATTGTTTCACATAAATATTGCTTCTTTAGTTGCCTATCATAAGTGCTCATTTATATTCATATTGTCAGTCAAACGGGAATTAACATTCTCCATTAACAGGAATCTCCTTAAAACCGCCTTTCTATATCTGTTATTTTTATCCTCCTCACTACCACTACTACTACTATTATCTTTATCGTAACCACTACTGCCACTTTCCATCTTTCTTTTCGCTCCCTTCTCCGATACCACCAGCCTGTCTTTCACCTTCAGCCCACAGACGCTTGAGTCAGTCACGACCTTGGACACACCTGTAAATATATCTTCCCCCGCGAAATCCAGCTTTTGTCCCTCTTCCGGCCAGCAGGTAGACGGAGCGCGCTCGGTCCTACAGGCGGCCACAATGGGACGGACCGGTTCCGGCGGCGGGCTCTTTGTGGCCCACGCGAACGCTCAGTCGCTAACGGCTCACTTCGACGAGTTCTGTGACCTGTTCTGCCAATCGCTGTTCCATATTATCCTCGTCTCTGAAACTTGGTTGAAACCAAACATTTCTTCCGACGCTATCCGAATCACTGGTTACTCTCTCCTAAGGGCAGATCGTGAAACACGACGCGTGGGTGGTGTGGGTGCCTATATTCGCTCTGATCTGAGACCTACTATACTATGCACATCGGATGCAAAGGGCGAAGGAGAAGCAGAGTTCTTGTTTTTCGAAATAAATACATCAAATCAGAAACTGCTAATTGTAGTAATCTATAAACCTCCAAACGTCGCTGCTATGTCCTCCTTTCAGTCTGCCCTGTCCTCGCTCGTGACACTGTATGAACACATAATCATTATGGGCGACACAAACATCGACTTACAGTTAAAATCTCCCTCTGCAGAAAAACTTAGGAGACTGTTCCACTCCGCCCGCATCTCGTGGTCGTGCGGTAGCGTTCTCGCTTCCCACGCTCGGGTTCCCGGGTTCGATTCCCGGCGGGGTCAGGGATTTTCTCTGCCTCGTGATGGCTGGGTGTTGTGTGCTGTCCTTAGGTTAGTTAGGTTTAATTAGTTCTAAGTTCTAGGGGACTGATGACCATAGATGTTAAGTCCCATAGTGCTCAGAGCCATTTGAACCCATTTTTGACTGTTCCACTCCAATGATATGAGTTTAGCACCGCTGGACCCAACTCATCACACGCCACACAGCCATACACTCATAGATATAATAGCAACAAAGCGACCAGATAAAATAATTCGCGCCAATCAGACATCCGCTCCAGGACTCTCTGCTCATGACGTGATTTTCTTAAATTACTCAGTACATACTACCAAAGAAAAATCTCACCTGGTAACCTACAGAAACCTAAAAAATGTTAACCATGACGCTCTTCAAAAGGATTGCTCAGACATCCCTTGGCATGATATAAGCAATGTACCGACTTTAGACGGAAAAATTCGGGAATTATGTCGCAAAATTGTTGCACTGTATGATAAACATGCTCCTCAACGCACTGTCAAGGTAAAGAGAGCTCCCGCTCCGTGGCTCACCACTGCATTACGCCAGTTAATGAATGAACGTGATGCTGCACATAGGGCCTTCAAGCGTAACCCAACTCCCGAGGCGTACGAAGCTTATAGGAAACTCCGAAATAGAACCAAGCAAAGCGTGAGGAAAGCCAAAATCAGACATGCCCGCTCTGTCGTATGCGGCATATCAAAACCTGCTGCACTGTGGAAAAAGCTGCGCAGTTTCGGTATAGGGAAGCGAAGATCTGACGCTGTTTATCAAGCGTCTGCAGAAGAATTTAACGGTTTCTTCTCAACAGCCGTAAACTGCCACGCAGCGACAAATTACCAGCCCCAAGATATCAATCTCTCGAGAGACAAGTTTTTCCTAAAACATGTCACTACCGGCACAGTACACAAGGCAATTATGAGAATCTCTTCCGAGGCAGTAGGAAATGATGGAGTGAGCATTGGCATGATTAAGAACGTCGTAAACACTATTACTCCAGTTATCACAGACATCTTCAACCTGTCTCTTGTCAGTAGTACATATCCTACTGAGTGGAAGCAAAGCTTAATTCAACCTATACCCAAGACTGACAACCCTAAGTCGCCAGGTGACTACAGGCCGATCAGCATACTTCCTGCAATATCTAAAGCCCTAGAACACATCGTCCATGAACAGCTGACGGATTACCTCAAAACTCATAACATCCACGACAAATATCAGTCAGGTTTTCGAAAGCACCATAGTACAGCAACTGCATTAATCAAAGTAACTGATGACATTAAATATGCTATGGACAGACGTGAAGCTACCATCCTAACACTGCTTGACTTTAGCAAGGCTTTTGATACAGTTGACTTTGAGAAATTCAGCTGCTTCATTTTAATTAGTAATATATCAAACAGCGCAATACACTGGTTCGACAGCTACCTCAAAAACAGAAGTCAACAAGTCATTTGTGGGTCGGAAAAGTCATCATGGAAAAACGTGCGCTCTGGAGTTCCCCAAGGCTCCGTCCTTGGTCCATTACTCTTCTCACTGTACATTAATGATATTTCTTCAGTGATTCACTCCTGCAACTACCATCTATATGCCGACGACATCCAACTGTACATAAGTGCAAGCCCCAAGAACATTGCTGACGCAGTAGCGAGTATGAACGCAGATCTTTGCTCTGTTTCTCGATGGGCACAGAACCTAGGTCTGAAACTAAACCCCAAGAAATCCCAGGTCATACTTATATCTCATCCAAAGTTAATCAGTCGGTACTTTCGCGAAACAGTCTCTCAAATACTCCTCAGTGGTACCCAACTACCATACCAAAAAACAGTAAAAGACCTTGGAATAATCTTGGATGAACACCTAAACTGGGAAGAACAAACAGTCACAGCTTGCCGGAAATCGCTCTCCTCCCTACATGCAATTCTAAAATTTAGAAAAATATTTCCAACCCATGTTAAACAAAAATTAGTCCAAACATTAGTCTCGCCTAATCTTTACTACTGTGATGTAGTTCAACATGGTACAAATAATGAAAATTCGAGATGCCTCGAGCTAGTGATGAATGCTTGTGTTAGATACGTATGCAACATACGGTTGTATGATCATATCAGTCCTTCATACTCCCAGCTAGGTTGGATACGCCCACATAAGGCACGCGATCTCCACACGATGTGCTTACTTCATCGATTTCTTAGCCACTGGTGCCCCCAATACTTATCTTCTCACAGTAAACACCTACCATCATTTCACAACCGCAATACCAGATCGGATACGTCTAGCATCTTGGCTGTACCTTTACATAACACAAAATCTTTCTCCGTATCATTCTCCATCTCAGCCATACGACTATGGAACGCGCTCCCCTGTGATCTGCGTCTTATCCAGAACCACTCAACATTCAAGAGGGAACTTAAGACTTACATATTAGGGACGGTATAGCCACCATTGTTGTGCCCCCCCCCCCCTCATCTTTTTCTTTCTCCTCTCCATCATAGCTTCGAATTTTACCATTCTATTTCTCTTCCTCTAACCTATCTACCTCTTCTATATCTCTTTCACCCCATTCCATCGTCTTATGTGTCTGCTTGATGAGAATAACTCACAAGCTGCGAGAATATAACGAGAAAATTCCCAACTAGCAATAGGACTGACACTCATATAAAAAAAATATGTTTACTTTCATATACATAGTCATTATTATTATTATTATTATTATTATTATTATTATTATTATTATTATTATTATTCTTGATTGTTATAATTATTTTTTGATTGTATAACATGTTATATGTCCTAATTTTCTGTAGACACTGAAATTTGTTGAATCTGAGTATGCCTGGTTAGGTGTAAGAGAGGGCCTGAAGGCCCTAATCTTGCCAGGTAAAATAAATGCATAAATAAATAAATAAATAAAGATATGTTCCTGTTCCTCTTACTTGCGGAAGGCTCTATCATTCGTTTTCTTCGCTGTACGTGAATGTGCGCTTCACTGTACTCTATTTCTGGCAGCGTACAGTCTAAGCCGTTGCAGAGCATCTCTGCGCCAGTGACGTTAGCTCGTTGCATGGAGGTACAGATCTGAGTGGGTCTTTTTTCCATAGACTACGTCTGCTAGGAAGACTGTATTTATGTCCTCTTATTAGCATGTCCAAAATTGGAAGATATCTCCTATGTTCTAGCCCCATCGTAGGTTATATGTTTTCGTGAACGCTGTTTAGGCGGTCCAGTAGCTCAGCCAGAACCTTTCTGTCATGTTCCCACAGGACGCAGGTGTCATCCACGTAGCTTGTGGCTCTTTATTTGGAAAAGTTTGCGATGAAAGTGAAATCAACCGTCGATCTTGTGTGTATGAAGTCATCGAGAGGAAACGGATCTGTTATCAGCTCGTTCACCATCGCTGATATATGTGTCGCGCCATAGGTTGTCAGAGGACCAGTGCGCATTTGCTGTGTGTTATTACTATGTGCAGTATGGGCCGATGCAAAGATATTAGAGATTGCACCTGCTGGTTGTATCCCCTTAATTATTAGCTAGAAATGGAATTCTATGGTAGACTTTTTTTAATTTTTGTGATGTGATTGCTTTGTCACTACTGAGTGTTTTAGGATGTCTATTAGGGAGCTGTTATAACCATTTGCCATTGCTGTTTGTTTTATTATTTCAATTTATTTTTTACATTTCTAGGCAATATTTCATATCAGATTGCCAATGTCTTCAAACTAAAACGCTTGAACATACTCTTTAAAGTAGACAACAAGATTGGTCAGAAGTTACCTCACAACAGCAACACACGAAACGCAGTTCATCACACAGGTGTGTTCAAAATTGAATGTTTGGACTGTGGCTACTTCTACACACGCCAATTTGAGATTAGATTCAAAGTACACATGCCAACACTAAAAAACAAAAAATACCACACATCAGCAGCAGTCACCCACCTGCATCAAACAAACATCATGTTAACAACACAAGAAGCAGCATCATACACGTCCAACCTAAAGGCAAAAAGGTAGACATTCTTAAAACACAGTAATTATACAGGTACTAAACAAAACAACCGGAATCCAGCTTAGTTGACAATATTTACCGGACCATTTTCTGTTTTCAGAAACTGCATAGGTTATTAAATTTGCAGTGCACACACACACACACACACACACACACACACACACACACACACACATACACACACACACACTCGTTAAAATGTACCATAAATATTTAGTTATGTTACCATGACATCCCCTAAATACAAAAAGGATTGAATTCATTTACAAATATACTATCACACCAACCGTTTGTTCCTCCTGTCAGCTTGACACTGTATGTACATCAACTAATGGCATAAGCTATATATCGATTTGCACCTTTTAAAGCATTAACCAATGTATTACCACAACCTGTAGTCAGTTATTATATGTAACAGATATAATCTTAAGAAGTCTCTGCTTTGGAAAGTTTCCTCTCATCCAGTCACTCCTTCCACCCTCTCCCTTCCTCTCCCTCTTCCTCTGCTTCCAACCTTCCATTGCCATCTGTGAATCCTAACCAAAATTGTCATTTATGCATAATTTTACAACTGTAGCCAACATAACTATTGCTCTCAAAGTTTGGAATGTGTTACCTGATTGTATAAACGAGAACGAATTTTAAGCTACATGAACTTGATAAATTCTGACTTATATACCACCTGAAATGTTTTTTTTTTTTTTTTCCAACACATGTATTCAACACCTCAAAACAAATATCTCAAAAATCCTTTAAAATTTATTAGATAATAATGTTTTTATGATGTATATTCTTTGTAGTTTGTGATAATGTTTCTCTTTTGCTATATGTTCCTTGCATCTAGTAGTTTCCTGACGCCATATATGTTTACAAAATATGACGGTATAAGTATGACGTGTTACGACAGTGAAAAGCACTCTATTTTACTTATTTTATTTTTAACCTTAGATATAAGTTGGTTTTTTGTCAAACGAAACCAAAACCTTGTTCTGAAATAGTTCCTTGTTTCTTCACTAGACAGTGCCATAAGTTCCTCCAAAAATCGTAATGCAAGACACACGTGTGTCATACAAATGTAAATCGACCTGATGATGGAGGTTTAAAACGTTGGCCGACCGTTGTGACCGAGCTGTTCTAGGCGCTTCAGTCTGGAACCGCGTGACCGCTACGGTCGCGGGTTCGAATCCTGCCTCGGGCATGGATGTGTGTGATGTCCGTAGGTTAGTTAGGTTTAAGTAGTTCTAAGTTCTAGGGGACTCATGACCTCAGATGTTAAGTCCCATAGCGCTCAGAACCATTTTTTACTCTAACTATTCTAGAAGCTACTTCCTGCAGCGTCACAGGCGTGCCAGTTATTGTATAAACCTACTTCTTGGCGTGCCCCTGGCACCGGGCTGGCCTTTAGAAAATCGCTGCAGTTTCTGTTTTGAGATGTCCTAATCTACTTCCTCCTGAGAATTATCTATCTACTAGGTCACTATCGGTGTGCAGTTGTCAAGTTCGGGAGTTTGCGCACCTTCCCTTTGTTCCAGGACGTGGCGGATTCCTACCGTCACGGCGATTGGCCAATCCACGCCCTGACAGAATGGGATAGGTCGCATTGAGTCATGTCATGATCAATGGTTCATGTGTTTTCCCTACGATATTCTCGCAGGACTATTGCCGAGAATTCGCTGGCAAGGCGGTTTATGATGTCAAATGTAGTCGGGTTTCTGATTAAGTGGTAGGTATCATGGTTTGGTAGCTGGTTTCTTAGGTCGCTGGCTACGTAATCGAAGATAGAGCACTCGCAGATCACGTGATCGGGAGTACCAAGTTCGGCTCCGCAGTCACACGAGGGGGTAGCCCTTTTCCCAAACCGGCAAAGATATGCTGGGTACCGTCCATGACCTGTGAGGAAGTGCGGCAGTCCCTTACTTGGTTGTAAATGCGAGAGTTGGAGACGTTCTTTGATGTTCGGGAGCAGTTGGTAAATCCTTCTGCCTGTTTCCTCTCTGTCCCATTCTTGCCATAGCTCTTCTCCTCTTCTTTTAATTGCAAACTTATCCCCCACCCACACCCCACAAAATGCTCTCAGGTTTTTCTATTTCTCCCCTTTTTACCCAACACCGGCCGCCTGTTCCCGAATTATAATATCCAGGGGACACATCCCCATGAGTATCAGTAGTGCCCTGCCCGGAGATGTTATGTATGCTCCAGTGGAATGTAGAAGCATGTTGCGCTGCACCCTCCTCACGGCCATAGCAGGCACGACCCTAGTGAGCCTGTGTGCCCAGACTCCGGATCCGTAACCCACGATGGAAGCAAGAATGGTGTTGTGGTATAACTTTAGGCGTTCTGGTGGAAGGTGAAATCCGCTTGTGTCCTATCATGATGAGGTTGTTCAGAGCTTCTAATGATCTTCGAGTTGCCGTTTCAATGTGCTTAGCAAAACTCCATCTTTTATCAGTTATCACTCCCAGTTACCAGGCCTCGCGATGCCGAATTACTGGTGAGGGCTCGATCCTCACTGTTGGATTTCTGGCCAATTGGCCTTTCAGTAGTAGGTATGTCGACTTGTTAGGCGCTATAGTCATTTTCGTTTTGTGGCACCATTGTGTAAGAATAGTTAACGCCCTATTAATCTTGGGTTCGAGATCTTCACGACTCCGGCCGCCAACCAGCAGAAGGAGGTCGTTCACATAGGCTATCGCCTCTAGCACATCCGCACTGTTCTCCAAGCTCTCCAGGAGAGGCTCCAAGTTTATATCCCAGAAAAGCGGCGCCAGGACAGAGCCCTGTGGACACCCCTTCGTAATTTTCTTGCTAATTCGCACGCTAGGGGACGATAGCCAGACCTCTCTTTCCATACAATAGCTCCTAAGACAGCCGTATAGTGGCCCTGGACACTCCTTCTCCCGCAAGCAGGAGAAGAGCGAAGGGCCTCACAGGTTGTCGAAGGCACCACTGATATCCACCATGATGCCAACAATGTACTTGTGCGGAGACGACCCACAGACCTCGACCGCCAGAGCAACTGCGTCAGACACAGATCGCCCCTGCCAAAAATCGAATTGCCTGCCGCTCATCCCGCACAGCACTCGGTGTGCCATCAGTCTCTCCTCTAGAAACCTCTCCAACAATTTGCCTAACAGGTCCAACAGACAAATTGGTCTATAAGACTTTACTTCTTTCGGATCTTTGTCCTGCCCTTTTTTTATGATAACTGCATTGGCCTGTTTCCAGATAGTGGGAAACGTTCCGAGGCGAAGGGGCTCATTGTAAATTCTTGCTAGAGATGTTACTAGTTGAGGAGCAAGGTTTTGCACCACCTCAGTGACGATGCCGTCTGGTCCTCAGGCCTTTCCTATCTTTAATGTTTTTATGTGCGTCGCCACTTCCTCCTCTGAGAATGGGCAAACCATGGTATTAATCCTGTATTCTTCCTGCATAGCCTGCCTAATCAGGCATTGCTCTTCTGTGTCTTCTTCAGCTCTGTCGTCAGGGAGGAGGGAGTGGAGAAGGACCTCAGCAGTTTCCTGCCAAGACACAGTCATCCGGTTTCCATCCCTGACTGTGAAGTGCACCATTGGCGACCTGATTTTCTCCCTTACTATCTTGTAAGGAGTGCCCCAGGGATCCATAGCCAAATGGCTATGCACATATTTTTGCCAGCTTTGCAGCCTGACTGCTCGTAGTTCCTTCTGGAACTGTTCTTTAGCTTCTCTGTTTGTTTGTAGCCATCTTTGTTTTTCCTCCCAGACGACACTTCGATGGTAATGCCTCCTAGCCCTCCTGTAGAGGCCTCTCCATCACCATGGTCTGCAGAACTTGGGCAGATGCGTCAGTCTGTCAGCTCTCCTCCTGGTTGGTACAGCAGCATTCACCGCCCTGCTGAGTGCGCCCACCAGCTCTTCGGCGTGTTTATTGACACCTCAGTCACCATCTGGCCATGCTGGGGCGCCACACTCTCTTGCAAGGTGCTCCCAGTTAGTCTTGTTGCAGTTTAGTTGTACTTCCCACCCTAAGTCCCAGTGGCACACCCTATCTGAAATGGTGAAGGTAATTAGGTTATGATTGCTGGTTGTGTCTCTCTCTTAAGCTATCCAATTTTGTACACTGGCAGCGATATTGGCTGTCATCAACGCGATATCAATGTTGATTCCCTCACCTCCCCTGCCCATATAGGTGGGGGTGGGGGTGGGGGGGTTTCCTGGTGTATTGGCAATGAGAAGCTGTAGAGACAGTCTCTTCCAGCTTGCCGCCTCTCTCATCTCGAGTGCCATTGTACCACAGGGGGATTTGGCAGTCACATCTGCCACCACAACAATCTTTCTCCCTCTCAGCACCTGCCACCTACGTAAGTTGACCAAGATACACTTCAATATCTATGCCGTACTGAAAGTACATATTTATTAGGTGTATTACGCCAATTGGTGACTGAAGTTCTATGACGTTGCAGTGATCGTCCGAAATGTGTGAAAGCACTGCTAACCACAGTGCCTTATTAGTTATTATGATGGTGTCTTTCGGGTCGTCTCCAAAACTTACTACTGGCCAACTCATGGCAGCAAAAGCTATGTTCCCCGAAAGAGAGTATGGCTCATGCAAACGAAGCACATCAAGGTTCCTCCACCACTCTCCGAAGCTACTGCATGACCAGCCTGCTAATGGGTGCATTTAGCTGCCATATCTGTATTTCTGTAGTCATGGGAGGTATGTGTGTACATAAGATTCGGGAAAGGTCTTCGTCCAATCATAGGCTATTCTCCCAATGGATAGGACAGACTGATTGTATATTTCGTTTAGACTGAGCCACACGGGGTTAGCCGAGCGCTCTAGGGCGCTTGCAGTCGTGGACTGTGTGGTTGGTCCTGGCAGAGGTTCGAGTCCTCCCTCGGGCATGGGTGTGTGTGTGTGTGTGTGTCCATAGGATAATTTAGGTTAAGTAGTGTGTAAGATTAGAGACTGATGACCTTAGCAGTTAAGTCCCATAAGATTTCACACACATTTGAACATTTTGTTTACATTGAAGGTTTCATTTCTTCTTTGGAATACCTTGTTTACGAGGTCATGCAGGGCGCCGAAATCGGTGGGAAGATTCATAGTCTTTAGTGGTACCCTGTCAACAGCCTCCATGACCGCGAAGGTAACCTTACGCCCATATTAATGTCACACCCACACGAAGTGTCGCAGTGCCGTGGTCAGAACAGCCGGGATAGTTGCAAGGAATGTTCTACATTTGGATATATTCTGACCGGATCAACCGCTGTTCGTCCAGCTGTTGGTTGTCTCGAGTCAGTGCTAACATTTGTATTACTGATTGTATCTCCGTTTGAACTGCTAATTGTGTTGACCTGCACTGGCGGTTCCTGTACAGGGCTCCCTTGAACGAATGCTGGTCGGCCCACTTCTACAGACGCCTGTCTCGAATTGCCTGATTTCCTGGCGCTTGCGGTCCGCAGCAATGGGGAGAGGGGGCGGCCACTTGTTCCTGTGGGTCCGTTTGGACGCACACAGCCTTAATTTTCCTTCTTCCATTTCTTCCTTCTGCAAGTGTTGCCAGGAACAGTTTGAACTGAGCCGCTCTCGCCACATCCCTGCGCCTCTAGCATGGGGATTTTCTTTTAGGCATTGTGGATGCCAGAGTGGACTCAGCTGTAGTCATTTCTCGATATTAATCTCTGTTCTAGCATCCTATACGTTGGACTATTACGACCAGTGACATTGCATGTGTTTTTGCCCCTCCTTATACAGGGGATACATAGTGCAATTCTCTTCAACATGATCTTCTGCTCCACACCTGGAGCAAGCCGACTTCCTTTCGCAGTATTTGTGTATGTGGTCTAGGTCTCCGCAATTGTGGCAGCAAGGTACCACCAAAAAGTCCCGCACATTGATAGCATGGAAGCCAATGTAGATCTTACTCATTGGAGTTCATTTTTTCCACATTTGAAGGGAGGCTTCCGCCACATGATGCGCTACGTCTCTGTCTCTTGGTCCTGTTTTAAATCTGAGTTTAAATTCATTTTTTAAATCATCCATACTTATGTCATCAAAATTCTGATTTCATACTTTCTCATAAAGCTCATTGTTGACAAAGGTAACTGAAATGTCGTACAGGATTAGTTGTGGATTCCTATTTTTGGGGGTTCGCATTTTACAGCCTCACACAGTTTTTGATTATTTAGTATCTTATTTTTATCGTTCTCTGTTGTTACATCGACTATCACCACGTTCTTTGTAGCATTAACTTTGTTCACTTCTATTTTGTCTTTTACAGTATTTATCATTGTTGTAAATATCTCTTGTACCTTTTTGGTGTCTTGACTGGGCAAGGGTCTGAGAAAGAGCCGTGTCCAGTCTTTGTGATACTTTGACTATAGTGTCTCTTGTTGTTTGGCTCTTAGGTGTAGTTTGAGATACTAAGGCACCGCATCACTTTGTTGGCTGCTTGCGCAGCCTTTCATTTTCCCTTTGGAGTTCTTCAACCCGCCCCTCAAGCTTCGTGTGAGTGATGGCCCAGGGGGCGAGTTCGTTTTTCAGTCAGGACCGCAGCCTGGCTTATCTTGCCGTTTTTGACACTAGCTTCCAGGTATTGTGTGCTCCTGGCATGCCGCTCACTAACGCATTGCTTAGTCTGCCCTGAGCCCCCTTGTGGGGAGGGAACAGAAAGCAATGAAGCCCTCGAGGGGGACATGAATCGCTTGTCTCTGTATCAGCCATATTGTCGACAAGCGAGAAAGAATTGGGAGCCCATCTCTTGCCCTGGACCGACTCCTCTGGCATGAGAGGGGGGGGGGGGGGGGGGGGGACAAAGAACGCAGCTTGCCCACCGGCCTCGCCCCAAGGCCAAGGGCACTCTCGAGCTGCAGGGTTTGTAAGTAGGCTGTTTAGGTTTTTTTATTGGTAACGCCAACTCTGTATGAAAGTCACTGGCTGTGCTGTGTGCAGTCTGTGGCTGCTTTGCATTGTTGTAATACTCGCCATTGTAGTGTTGGGCAGCGGCAGCTGGCTGTGAACAGCGCGTAGCGTTGCGCAGTTGGAGGTGAGCCGCCAGAAGCGGTGGATGTGGGGAGAGAGATGGCGGAGTTTTGTAATTTGTCATGAACTGCTATATATATTATGACTTTTGATGATATTAATAGAGAACAGACAATGTATTTACCTTAATATCTTTCATTTGCTAACTATCCCTATCAGTAGTTAGTGCCTTCCGTAGTTTGGATCTTTTATTTTGCTGGCAGTAGTGGCGCTTGCTGTATTGCAGTAGCTTGAGTAGCGAAGATTTTTGTGAGGTAAGTGATTTGTGAAATGCATAGGTTAATGTTAGTCAGGGCCATTCTTTTGTAGGGATTTCTGAAAGTCAGATTGCGTTGCGCTAAAAATATTGTGTGTCAGTTAAAGGACAGTCGTGTATAATTGTTCTAAGGGGACGTTTCATATGTTAAATGCATTTGCTAATGTGAACACTTTCTGTCAACAGATCTATTAAATAATAATTTTGTGATCCACATTCTTCAAAAAAGGAGCACTCGGAAAGGAAAGAACAATAAGAAGGGACTAGTAACAGTAACTGCATACATAATATTCTTTTCAAGTACATGGTAATATTTCTTTTACAATAAGTTGTTGTGGTGCACCACTTTAATTACTTAGACATTAAGATGTGATTATACATTTCCCTTATCTGCATTGTTATCTTTAGTGTACTATATTTTCTGCTTGAGCTATGTCATGTTTAGATATAAGCTGCTGTTTGCCAGGCATAGTACTACTGAACTTTAATTTGTGTTACTCTGCTAAGCCGGATTTATTTTTTTGTTTGCTGCGCATTGCCTCATATTAGTTGTAATGTTGAATTGCTTGGTAATTTAGATTTACTGTAGCTTGCTTTGCGATTTTCCATTTTTTTTTCATTGCTGTTTATATTAATTGTTTTATGTGCTGCTGCATTGCCTCGTCCCTTAGTTTAGCATCTGAGCTCAGTAGATTTAAGTTAGCTTAAGAGGGGGTATACTATATGAGAAACTGACTATGGAGAATAAGTAAAGAATGCATTGCGAAGTTATATAAAAAAGATTTGGGCCCAAATGAGTATTGTACAATCAGAAATAATTATTTTGAAAGAAATATGAACAGAATACAGAAAGCAGGCTTAGATAGGACTTTTTGGGAATAATGATGAACAAAGGGAGATCTCCACGCAAAATACTGCAGTAAACAAACCCTGTCCTTTCCCTTTTGTGTTATCCCACTATATGTTTGTGTACCCTTGTGTATTTGTTTTCTTCCTGTCTCTGTGTATTGTTTCATAGAACTTTTTTCTCTTCTAATACTAAGTTACATTCACTATGATGAGGAATACTGTTATCCTCAAACACAATTGGCATTAATAATGTGTTATTTACTTTGTAAAGATGGACATTATTTATTCTGTTTTGTGTTAATGCTCATGTGTGAAGTTGATGTTTCGAAAGTTACTCTGATCTTTTATGTATGTGCTTATGTCATAATTCCTGTAACACTGATGTATATGTTATTCCGATTCTTTTGTAAAGCCCATATTACTACAAATGTTATCTGTATTATTATGTTTTTAATGATGTATTTTGTACCTTTGTAATTGTATTCTTATGTTATAAAATTGTAATTGTCACCAGTTCATGATATTATTAACTTGTTAGTTACATTACACTGCACACGTTTCTGTTGGTCATAGTATATGGACAATATGTGAGAAGTAGGGACTGTTAGTGTTTGCACATGTGTTAATAATTCAGCAAGGGACTGGATAACAGCATTGCTGGTTCTAAGGACAATTTCAAAAACTTTGTGAGTGCACAAGTGGTGGTTTATGGACTTGCTATATTATCCGCAAGACTCTTCAATGGTGATTGTGCACCTGCACAGTCACAACAGATGGCTGCTGGCTATCTCTACAAGGACTATAGTGGGTCTGCATCTTTGATGACCCACCAGTACCATTATCTCTACAAGGACTACAGTGGGTCTACATCTTTGATGATCCATCAATACCATTATTTCTACAAGGACTGCAGTGGGTCTGCACCTCTGGTGGCCCACCAATACCGTAATCTCCACCAGGACTACAGTGGGTCTGCTCTGTGATGACCTACCTACCAATACTCTTCAAAATTTCGACTGACTCTGCTGTGGGTTTGCTCTGTTGTGGCCCATTACCTGTATGCATGTCAAGAGTCAGCACTGTCTTTCCGTTGGAAGGACAACACTACTTCTTCAAGACTGCATGGAAATCCACTACTTCCGTGTGCATTTTCTTCTACTGCTCAGACTTTGAGAAAAACACTACTATTTTACCGTAATGAACGATCAGGACTGTCTTTATGGACTGTGAGAAAATTTGAGCTTTTGACCAACATTGTATCAATAAGTGTGTGCATTTGATTTCTTTGTTATTGTAATTATGAAAAATTTTTTCAAATCTGTATTGGCCACTGCCCAAACCAATTTGTAAAATTTTTTGTGGGGAGCATGGGGGCTATGTAAGTAGGCTGTTTAGGTTTTTTTATTGGTAACGCCAACTCTGTATGAAAATCACTGGCTGTGCTGTGTGCAGTCTGTGGCTGCTTTGCATTGTTGTAATACTCGCCATTGTAGTGTTGGGCAGCGGCAGCTGGTTGTGAACAGCGCGTAGCGTTGCGCAGTTGGAGGTGAGCCGCCAGAAGCGGTGGATGTGGGGAGAGAGATGGCGGAGTTTTGTAATTTATCATGAACTGCTATATATATTATGACTTTTGATGATATTAAGGTAAATACATTGTTTGTTCTCTATTAATATCTTTCATTTGCTAACTATCCCTATCAGTAGTTAGTGCCTTCCATAGTTTGGATCTTTTATTTTGCTGGCAGTAGTGGCGCTTGCTGTATTGCAGTAGCTTGAGTAGCGAAGATTTTTGTGAGGTAAGTGATTTGTGAAATGCATAGGTTAATGTTAGTCAGGGCCATTCTTTTGTAGGGATTTCTGAAAGTCAGATTGCGTTGCGCTAAAAATATTGTGTGTCAGTTAAAGGACAGTCGTGTATAATTGTTCTAAGGGGACGTTTCAGGTTCAACGCGCCATCGCCAGCGCACTGGTTCCCATCGGTGGCTCCGTCATCGACGATTTCACCCAACGGTCTGCGGCAAGTGCACCCTGCACTCTGGAGAGGCGGATGCACCTCTCGCCCTTCGCCGCTTACTAGCCCAAGCTTCCACCTCTCGGCCAAGGGCCCACTCCTACTCAGGTGGCGGGCCGGTCACCCAGTCTTTCGGCGGTCTGGACCCAGCTAACCTGGCCCAGGCGATGTCACCACCTCCTGGGTTTGTTAGAACGAGCCCCGGTTACCCAGGGGCGCGGTGAAGCACCCTAGCCGACAAGCGCCGCGATCTCACGCCGACAAACGAGGTCTCCGGCATGCAGAGCACCTGCTGGTCTGTGCCCTGCGAAAAGGAGGAAGGACAGATCGTCGGTCCCCCGCACCCTTCGCTTTCCCATCGAGTTGGGTCGCAGCTCTCCCCTCTGTCGCAAGGCAGCGTTTGGGCGAACTCGAGAAATTCCGAGCTTAACGTCTGGCACGACGGGAAGGCGGAACGAGCCACTTGGGAAGGAGAGGCTATGAGAGACGCGTCACTTCCCCTTGTGATGACTGCCGCGGCACTCCCGACTAGAAGCGATACGCCCTAGTGCGAGCCTCCGTGGCTTACGGCGCGCCAGAAATGGACAGGGCCGCGCCGTCAAGCGTCTGACCTCACGCCAGACTAACCTTGTTTTTATTTAAGAAATCCAGATAACATCTATAATATTTATACAAAATGAACCCACCACATTAGTGATTAGTGGGTCGTAATATTACTACAATGTTATATATTTCAGCAGCTATTTTTATTGTTATTACAATGATACAATGTTTATTATTGTGAGCTACAGACAGAGTACAGTACAGGGTAATAGGCAGACTACAGTTATTGATCTACACTACTAGCTAATTGTTAGTTTTCTTACCTACTTGTTAATTCCTAACGGCCTGCAGCATTACAGGTGTGTCAGCCTAGATATAAACCTACTACTTTAGGCCCTGCTCATCGAGCTAATCCCGATGAGCGTGCCCCCGACACTGGGCTGGCCAAGATTGTTTGTCGCTGTAAGTTCCTAACTTTACAGCTATATCTAATGCTACAACTACTGTACCAACCTAAGTCAATTCCGGTGCTATTTTGGTCTAGATTAGTGTACTCTGGTCCCCCTAGTCCTGCACGTGGCGGATTGAAACTAAAAGTCGACCTGTCCACGCACAGGCGGTACAGGATCAGGGTAATAGGACGCGTTCAGTATTTGTCTTTAGTCACGAAAGTCCCTCAAGTATGCTGTCAGTACTTTCCGTGATACCTCGTTTGCCAAACTATTTAGAGTTTCAAAAGTCTCTTCATGTCTTAATAGGTCATATATATTGTTATGTGGAAGTTGTTGTCTTAATGTCACTGCTACATCATCGAAAAGGGGGCACTCGTAAGCAACATGGTCAGGAGTGCCCTCCGAAGCGCCTCAGTCACACTCGGGTGTAGCCTTTTTTCCAAACCGACACAAGTATGTCGAGTAGGGCCCATGACCAGTGAGAAAGTGTATTAGACCCCGTGTTGGCTCGAAGTACTTCATCCCCAACCTTTCTTTAACATTTGGCAGGAACCTAAAGGTTCTTCTGCCAGTTTCATCCGTTTCCCAAGATTCCTGCCATAAGACCTCACCCCTTCTGCGTATTTCTCCCTTGTCCCTCACCAGAGCTCCCAGGATATTCTCTATTTTCACATTGTTCCCCTTCTTAACCCAATACCATGCTGCTTGTTCTCGTATTTTTACCCATTATTATTAATATGGCACTTCCTGGGGATGTTCTGTACGCCCCTATTGATCTTAACAGCATGTTTCTCTATACTCTTCTCACTGCCATGGCAGGCACCACCCTTGTGAGACTGTGTGCCCAGACTCCCGATCCGTAACCCACTATTGAAGTTAGTATATACTATTGTGATATAGCTTGATTAGGTGTGGTGGAAGGTGAAATCGTTTGTGCCCTATGGAAATAAGGTTGTTAAGTACTTGTAGTACTTTCTGGGTTACTCAATGTGCCTTCCTAAGTTCCACCTTTCATCGATGATGAAGCCCAAGTAGCGAATCTCTTGCTGCCTTATAACTGGTGAGCATCCGATTCTAACTGTAGGCTTACTTACTAGCTGTCCCTTCAGCAATAAGTACGTTGATTTTGTTGGTGAGATCGTCATCTTAGTATTTGTACACCACAGTTGTAACTTGGTCATAGCTCTGTCTATTTATGGCTCGATGTCTTCACGGCTCCGGCCGCCGACCAGCAGAAGGAGGTCATCTGCGTAGGCTATCACCTCTGGCACTCCTTCACTCTGCTGCAAACTATCTAAAAGTGGTTCCATTTGGATGTCCCAGAACAGGGGACCTAAGACGGAACCCTGGGGACATCTCTTAGTTATAGTTTTTCCAACTCTGCTGCTAGGGGATAATAGCCAGACCTCCCGCCCTTCACAATAGCTCCTCAGGCAACCATATAGCGACCCTGGACACTCCTTCTCTCGCTAGCAGGAGAAGAGTGAAGGTCACCACAGGTTGTCAAAGGTGCCACTGATGTCAACCATGATGCCAACAACGTACTTGTACGGGGTAGAGCCGCAGACCTCAGCCACCAGAGCGAGCGCGTCGGTTGCCGATCGCCCTGGCCTGAAGCCGAACTGCCTGCCACTCATCCCGCACAGCACTTGGTGTGCAGTCAGTCTGTCAGCTAGCAATTTCTCGAGTAATTTCCCAAAGATGTCCAGTAGGCAGAGTGGTTTATAGGGCCTGACAATCACTGGGTCTTTCTCGGGTCCCTTTTTAATGATCACAACATTTGCCTCTTTCCAAATTTTTGGGAATTTTTCCTGTCTTAGGCATTCATTGTATAGATGGGTTAGTGGCGCCACCAGTTGGGGTGCCAGGAACTACACCACCTCCGCCACAATGCCGTCTGGGCTGGGGGCTTTCCCTGTTTTTAATGCTTTGATGTGGCCAGCCACCTCCTCTTCAGAGAAGGGGTAGACTGCCCTATCGTTTGCTATTCTGTCTGGATCTTCATTTCGTATCTGGGACTGGCCTTCGGTGTCACTAGCCTCATCGTCATCAGGCAGCAGGGACCAGAGAAGGACCTCGGCAGTCTCCTGCCAGGAATCCGTCATCCCATCCCATCCCCGTGCCTGACCGTTGATAGCATCATTGTGGAATGGATCTTTTCCCTAACTAATTTGTAGAGTACTCCCCATGGGTCCAATGCCAACTGGTCCAGTACAAATCTTTCCCAACTTCGTATTCTAACTTCTTTTACTTCTTTTTGGAATTTCTCTTTTGCATCCCAGTATTGCAGTAACCATCTTTGCTTTTCCCACCAGACGACACTGCGCTGGTAGTGCCTCCTCAGCCTTCTGACAGACTGACGCATTTCCTCCAGTTTAGCTGACCATGGTGACGGGGAGGCCACCATGGCCCTCCTCCTGGTTGGAACAGCTGCCTTTACCGCTCTGGTAACTGCGCCCACCAGTTCTTCAGCACACTTGTCAATGTCCAGGTCCTGTTGTGCGTCACCTTCTGGCAATGGAGGAATGTCGCACTCTCTCGCTAGTCTCTCCCAGTCAGCTCTCTTGAAATTCTGTTGCAGCTCCCACCCCATGGCCCAGTGGCACCTTCTATTTGCTAGGCTAAAAGTAATAAGATTATGGTCACTTGTTGTAGCGTTCTCTTTTACTTCCCAGTTCTGGATGATGTTGGCAGTATTTGGTGTAACCAGCGTTACGTCTATGTTGGTGCCAAAGCCCCCTCCCGCCGCATAGGTGGGGGGATTGCCAGGCCTATTTGCCACAACAAATTGTAACGCCATGATCATATCCTCCTCTTTTTCACCATTTTCATCTCTTGTGCCACTGTACCATATGGGGGATTTTGCATTTATGTCAGCTGTTATAACCAGTTTGCGTCCCCTCAACGCCGTGGCTACTCTTGTTAGGTGATCCAGATGTTGTTCTATATTGTCTCCTTATTGGAAGTACATATTTATGAGGGTTATAATTCCCGTGGGAGCCTGTATCTCCACGACGTTGCAGTAACTGGTGGAAAATTGTGTGAGTGTTGTTACTCGTAGAGACTGGTTCGCAATGACAATTGCCGCTTTGGGGGCATCCCCACTACTAGCTATTTGCCATGTAGCGGCTGCAAATGAAAGTTTCTCAGCTTGAGAGTACGGCTCCTGTAGGCAGAGTACGTCAAGCCTTCTCTCCTCCACCTCCCTTCGAAGCTCCTGCATCACAAGTCTGCTGTTATGCGTGTTTAGCTGTCCAACAGTTAGTTTAGTCATTATGGGAAGTAAGTATGCATTCTATCGTCAGGCCAAGTCTTACTCCAGTCAAAGGCGATTCGACCATGAGCTAGGACTGACTGGGTGTAAATGTTGTCCAAGTCAAATTTCTCCCTTCGTCTTTCAAACACTTTCTTGAGTAAGTCTCGCAGGGCTCCGAAGTCAGTGGGAAGGTTCACTGACTTTAGTTGTATTCTCTCTACAGCCTCCATTACCGAGAAGGTGACCTTTCTTCCATTCTCATGTCCTACCCGGACCAAATGTCGTAAGGCAGTGGTCAGGATAGTCAGCTGCTCCAATCTTGCCAGTTGCATCGTATATTCAACGTTAGGATACACCCTAACCGGGTCTACAGGCGGTAGCCTGACTACTGGGGTATCTGCCACAGTTGGATGTGCACTGGTGCTAGTAACTATGCTTTCTTGGAGTGGCTGTCGTTCAGTATGTTTAGGTTCTTGGGTAGGGGCCAGGGAGGCCGCCGCCACCACCACAGGATGCTTTTGCCGCAGTTGATCTTTATTCAGCCTCATCCCCCGGTTTTGGGAAGAGGGAGCTGTGATCTTTTCCGAGAAATCAGTTTGTATACATCTGTCCACTATCTGTTTGAATTTCTTTCTCTACTGTCATAACTTTTACGGTGCCCGAAAGCAACCTTAAAAATTCTCTAAATCTATTGGCCCTCACGGCATCCCTCCTCCTTTTACTCGGGGACTTGCGTTTAAGCATCCTGTTAACTGAGCCATAGTCAATTCTAGAAATGAGGCGTTGTTCTAGCATCCGGTGAGTGGGGCAGTTTCGTCCCGTGGCATCACAGGATTTCTTCCCGCGACTTTTGCACGGAATGCAGATCCCTGTTGCTTTGCATTCTTTGCGGTTAAATCCACTCTCACCGCACCTGGAGCAAGCCGACCCCCTGGTGCAGTGCCTCAGAGTGTGGTCCAGGTCGCCACAGTTGTGGCAACGAGGTACCACGATGTAATCTCTGGTGTTAATGGCATGAAAGCCTACATATAGTCTGCCCATTGATCTGATTCTTTTCCACAATTGCGCAGAGACCTCGGCCACGTGCTGTACCACATCACGATCTTGAGGCCCTGTTTTGAATTTTAACTTGAAAGAGATTTTAAATTCTTGTTCGTCCAAATCATCGAAATTTTGTGTCCTAATCGTCTTGTGTAGCTCCTCATTCGTCATTACTGTTGGTACGTTATATAGTATTATTGGTGGGTTTCTTTTTCTGGGTGGTTCACATTTCACAACTGAGTTTAGTTTTTGGTTATTTAGTAGTTTCTCTTTGTCCTCCTCACTAGCGACTTCCACAATTACAGAATTTCTACTGGGCTTAACTCTCTTAATCTTAATTTTGTCCTTAACTGGGTCAATTGTTGTTGTTAGAAGATCCTGTATTCTTTTGACACTAGTATCTTGGCCAGGCAGGGTCCTCAGAAAGACTGCCGTGTCTGACCATTTTACAACTCTTTCAATAGTGTATTCAGTTGTGATTTGTTTTGTTGGCGCCAGTGCAGCCACAGCCGCCCATATATTGGTAGGTTGCTTCCTTAGCCTATCGTTCTCTTTTTCTAACGCTATAACGTGGCCTTCAAGTCTTGCATGGGCTATGGCCCAAGCCGATAGCTCATTCTTGATTGTATTTAGAGCCGCTTGACTGATTTTTCTGTTTTTAACATTTTACTCTAAGAGCATAGTAATCCTAGCATGTTTCTGTACGACACTTTCATCCTCAGCCTGTCCCATCCCGTCCTGTGGAGAGGGAGCAGATATTGTAGATGCCCGTAACGGCGCACTCGAATCACTCGTTTCGTTTTCAGCCATATTAGGTAACGAGTGATAAAAGGTATGGGAGCCCGTCTCTTGCCCCGGACCGGCTCCTCTGGCAAGGGGGGGGGGGGGGGGATTGGTGCAGCTCGCCCACCGATCTCGCCCCTAGGTCAAGGGCATTCCCGAGCTGCCGGGTTCAACGTGCCGTTGCCAGCGCACTGGTTCCCCTCGGTGACCCCGTCATCGACGATTTCACGCGACGCTCCTCGGCAAGTGCACCCCGCACTCGGGAGAGGCGTCCTTCGCCGCCTACTTGCCCGAGTTTCCACCTCTCGGCCAAGGACCCACTCCTACTCAGGTGGTGGGTCGGTCCCCCAGTCGTTCGGCGGTCTGGACCCATCTAACCTGGCCCATGCGGTGTCACCACCTCCTGGGTTTGGCAGAACACGCCCCGGTTACCCAGGGGCGCGGCGAAGCACCCTTGCCGACTCGCGCCGCGATCCCACGCCGACAAACGAAGTCGCTGGCATGCAGAGCACCTGCTGGTCTGTGCCCTGCGAACAGAAAGGGACTGGTGTTCGGTCCCTCGACACAGCTCCCCCTGTGCCACGCACCCTTCGCTTTCGCATCGGGTTGGGTCGCAGCTCTCCCTTTTGTCGCAAGGCAGAATGCCGAGCTTAACGTCTGGCACCCCGGGAAGGCGGAAAGAGCCACTTGGGAAGGAGAGGCTGTGAGAGGCGCATCACTTCCCCGTGTGAGGACTGCCGCGGCACACCCCACTAGAAGCGATACGCCCCAGTGCAAGATCCCGTGCCTTGCCGCGCCGGCAACGGGCAGGGCTGCGCCGAACACGCCGTCAAGCGACCGACCTCACGCCAGACCCAGACTACCACTTGTTTGAAACGTTAAAAAGCGTCGTGGATGTAAATAAACAGTGACTGGTAACAGTAAACTTGTTTCATTTGGTGTCAGTAACTGTCGCGGTAGAGCCTAACCTAAAATTTTCGCATTTAAAGATTTCAATTTTTCCAGCGTTTCTTGTTACGCCATAGTATTCTTAAATATAAAGCTTTACCCCGACAGGCGCCTTTGACCCATCACAAAATACATCAGGAGCCGAAAATTTATGTCGAATGAATGAAGTACATTATCACTATGTGTGAAAATGTCGTTCTGAGCATCTAAATCGTGAAGGAATCCTAATTGTGATTTTGAGAATATATTATTTGTTACCAAATGGTCCAGTAGCCAGTTGTATAGATCTTTAACGACAATGTTCCAGAGCGCTGGCAAAGGAAAACTGGGTAGAAATTGCAACATTTCTGTACCTCAAGTCCTACGCAAAGCCTTAGCCTCAGTATATTTCAGCCGCTTAGGAAATGTTCAACTGATAAGACTGGCTACACAAATGACTGCATATGTTACTAAGCTCTGAAGAACACTCTTTAGATTAATCTGTTGATATTATAATATCACAACTAGAATTTTTTGATTTTGAAGCTTTGATGATGCACATTGCTTTTTATAGCATCGCTTAATTTCAATGCTATCTCGTCCTCTTCGTCTATGACTACACCTGTTTTCTCCTTCGCTATATCAAACATTCGCTTTATTATGTCACATGATGTACCTGTCTTTTTCTCATAATCCATTTGCATAATAGTCTGTATTAGTGGCTGCGATATTATGCAACACCATTAATATTAGACCTGTTTCTAACTGATGCATACAGTTTTGTATTTATTGTACAGGTTATCTTTAGTCTTTCAGAAATATATGGTTCCTTTATAGACTTCAGACAAATCTGGGATACTTTTCGAGGAAAATGACTTAATAACAAAGCAATGACTCGAGTAATAAAAGTATTGTGTTTTTCATTCATTACAAGACCGTTACATTCATCTTTTGTTCATGCCATTGAGGAGTTCCTAAAATAATCAGTTTTGTCTTACTGACTTTTGTGTCGACTTCTGTTGGGTCAGCACCTTCACAAAGAAGGAAGGAGAGAAGTTGCGATGGCCGGTGGCAGCAATCCAAAATGATCTGTACATAACACTTTTAAATTAACAGAACTCTTTAGTTCCAAACAGGAAAGAATGAAAACTTAGCTTCCTGTTATGAGGTATCTTCGTGTGCCTACCGTGCGTCATACATGGAAGTACATTTATACACTATTACTGCTGGCAGAATGCAGGCCAAGTATCGTCTTCCTAGACTCAGCAATGATGCTCCCGAAGTCTGTGACAGAACAGGGGCCGACCGACGACGGGCGGCTGGTTACGTCAGCGTTAACAGTGGACGCTGGAGGTGTGGCGTTGCCCGCTCTTTTCAGTGGCACCTCCATCGGTCCAGCTCCATCGGTGCCGAGGAGACACCTGGGGGTAGCCTCGCCGTCCGCAAGATCGCGGTAGGATGCGAATCTGGGGACAGAAAATCTGCACAAGAGACTCGCAATCGACAAGCAAGAATCTGGCTTTGACGGCAGCGCAGCAATCCAGCAGCACATTGAATTAAATACATGCAAGGGCCAAAAATTTCGAAGAATCGGCCCTCTCTTCCGTCGTCTGGTGCTACCAAAAACTCTGAAGAGATTAGAATCATTAGGCTCACAGCGATACCTGAGGGGCTTGGTAGGCGCCGTGCGCTGTGGTGGGTGCAGCAGCTGGAGCAGCGTGCGGTGGCGACGGCCGTGTAGGAGCTCCGCCGGCCCACGGATCGTCGCAGGGGTGGGAGGAAGAGCAGCAGCGCTTTGTCCCGTGTGTGGGAGGCACGTAGTTCGTTCGTCTGTTGCATGAACGTACGCAGAAATCGTTCGGGTTCTCCGTTCGGCTGATGATGAAACGGAACACTGGTAAGGTGAGTGATACCGTGGACTTTAGAAAGCTGTTCAAAGTTCTGAGCGGTAAACTGCGGTCCGCTGTCTGTAACCAACACTGCAGACAAAGCTTCCACGTAAAAAATAGATGACAGAGGTTGAAAGGTACTAAGGGACGTAGTCGAGTTCATGGGCCACTGCAGACATATATTTGGTAAAAGAATCCTCAAAAGTAAGTGTTCGGAAAGGGACGACCAAAGACAATATGCGCTCGATGCCAGGGCGATTGAGACGTTGGCCAAGTTGAAAACGTTTGCGGTGGGGCCGATAGTGTGCGAGGTGTCGGGGCTAGCAATGTATTTAACACTAAATTCTTCTAGAACCTTCATATGGAAATGGTGCTCGAAGCCCCCCCCCCCTTTTCTAACTTTGACTTTTGCTGTTGCTCATGGATTAAAAAGAAAAGCAAACTGACTGTAATCGACCCTGCTAGTGGAGTAGAAAAGAGTTTGGCACCTGCAATAATTTAATTTGATAGAGATTAATTAGATAAAGGAAAGTTTCATTAACGTAGTGAGAAATGAAAGGGTTGCTCTAACGATTAACAGAGTGAAAGTTCTGTCCAAAATAACAATTTGATTTATTATGACTAAACTCAAAATAATAAACAAAAACATGAAACATTTACAATACATCAATTGGATACTCAAATAAATGCTGTGAAGGTGAAGTTGGCCATAAAATAGATTGTGACATTTATGACCAAGTGGTATGTGGAGCCAATTCCTTGCAACTCAAATCTTAAGAGAAACACCCAGCCAACCCAACATTAATTGCTGTCACAGTAGTGAGAACTCAGGCAATTAACACCCAAGACAGAACAAAGTTAGAAAAGACGAACAGGTGCGCTCTGCTGAGCTCTGATTATCACCTAGGAAAATTTCCTAATCTGCCGGAGCTGCGGACACACATTACCAAGCTCTCTTCTTAACTGCACGGACACGATCTTGCGTACCGGAGGCGATGGCTGGATGCTTCGACGTCCCGTCATGGTGATGATATTGTCGCGAGTATAGCCCGAATTGTCCTGGTCTGGCTGTTCCAGACTAAAGACTTCCTAGCAATGCAAATGCGCCTTCAAGGGAGACAAAGAAGGCCCACCACACAATCACTGATGGTACAGTGATTGATTTTAACAAGCAAAGTCACACAGTAACTCCGATTCAGTCAACTTTAGCCAAAACTGCTCAAGACAGACAACATAGCCCGCTACTACGCAGAATGCTCAATTGCCAACTGTACTCGGAAAGCTACGTTGAAGTCGAAACTTCAGCAATCCGTCAAACAATTACAATTAAATTAAAGTATATTAGACAGCCAACGGAAGGCAGGCTGTCCAGAGCAGCGAGAGCTCAGTCTTGTAACCTACTCCAACCGAAAGGCGAGAACCGACTCTCTCAAGAGCACCCGTACAAGATGAAGACAGCACATTCCCGCACCCACGACAGTGGTCCTGGTTAAACGTTCCAATCAGCAACTCAAAAACCGGCGGAAAATTCCACTCTATAGCCGACGCACTACTATTCTAGCAATAGAGATACTTGGCGCCAATTTCTGCTCCGATTTTGCTACATCACGGACCTATCCCCTGAGCAAGCCAATCACAGTTATGATTTTGCAGAAAACGCGGGAATTTCCCCGCTAAGACTGCCTGGGAACACAAGTCATTCCCACGCCTCACTGGTAGCCCGCCAGAAAGTGTTTTCACTAAGTTTCTGCGAAGTAACGGAATCTCTAGCCCAGCCGCTCCTTCAGGCCTCTGTGGGCGTGTCGCCCCCGCTCTTACGACAATGTTGGCGTCTGGAAAGCATCCACTCGACTCCCTCACACCCGTCGGCTTAACCCTTTCAAGATCAGCAGTACCCGCCTGTCACTGGACCACCCGGGTGACGAGAGACGCTGCGTGGGAAGTCCACGTGGGAAAGAATAGCAACTTTTCACCACAAGCAATTAGAGAGGAAAATCGAATTACTCTGAATAAGATAGAAATATGAGAGGGGTCTCATGCCACATCTAAAGTGTCTCAGCACAAGTGCGAGTCTGTGAGGCCACTTCTTCAATGTGGTCGTCCATGCCAGGCCACGTACATTGTCAACGCGCAAAGTGTTTCGTGCGTACAATCCCCCAACGCCCTTGGACGAGCAATCGCAACACATTTTCTTGTAACACTTCAGGAACAAGCACACCATTCCAGAGCCACCTTGCAATAAAGTCACCCCGTGCTAAACGGAGAAGTTACGCGTACAAGGAAAATATCGGCGCACAAAAGAATTCGTAATATTTTTCACTGAACGAGCCCAAGTCATACAGATGTAGTGCAACAAGGGGTCAAAGTCACGGTCTGATTCTGTGGCCAGAGAAATTTTCCTATAGTGCAGTGGAAAAGTAGTTAAAAGTTCAATCTCAGGTGCATTTATCTGAAAACAAGATGCGATAGTAGCATCGAATTCAGAATCAGGACGAATAGGAAGCCGAGAAAGGCCATCAGCATTTGGATGCTTAGACGTGGGCTGGTACAATATTTCGTACTGATACGGTGAGAATAACAAAGCTCAACGTTGCAGCATCTGAGCTGTGCGCAGCAGAACATGTTTGGGCGGATTAAACAAAGAATGAAGTGGTTTATCCTCCATCACTATGTAAAAATTTCGACAATGGTGAAATTTCGTCATGCCATAGATAATAACGAGCGCTTTCTTATACATTTGCGAATAGTTACTCTGAGTTTTGGTCAATAACTTGGAAGCGAAAGCACTCGGCCCATCCTTTAAACCAAATCTGTGCGAGTGCACAGTTCCGATCCTCTAAGAAAAAGTGTCCACCGCCAAAGTCACAGGCTCAGCGGGATCGAAGAAACAAGGCATCTGTCACTCAACAAGGCATTTTTAAGTTTCTGAAATGCATTCTGACACTCTTTGGTCCAAACAAAAGGCAGATTCTCCTGGCGGAAACGATGTAACAGAGCCACGACCTGGGATGCATTGGATAAAATTCGGATATAATGTGTCATCTTCCTGAAAACTGACAGCAATTCCGTCACGTCCCGCAGAACAGAAGTCCTGGATGGCCAGAAAATGTAACTGAAAGGGATGAATACCTTGGATGTTAAGAACATGCCGTAAGTACTGAATTTCAATCTGAGAAAGGCACGTTTCTCTAGGCGACACTTCAAACCTGTAGCTCAAAGTACTTGAAAAAGCGTACGAAGGATTCTGGTATGTTCCTGCGTTATATGCCCTGGCACCATAATATCGTCAAAGTAATTTGAACAGAATGTAACTTTTGCAGTAAGCTGTCCAAAGTACTGTTGCCATATGGCTGACGCGGAGGTGCTGCCAGAGGGTAAGCGCGAAACATTTGAATAGCCCTAAATGTGTGTTGATCACAAACACTTTCTGACACTCCTCACCTAACAGAATTTGCAAAGACGCATCGCGTGAGCCAGTTTTTGAAAAACAGCGGCCTGCAGCAGGCCTGTCCAGTAATTACTAAGAGTGAAGCAACGGATAAGTATCAAGTACTCTGCTGTTTAAGACTTTCGGGATGTAGTAGCTCCTTCACTGGATCACGGGCGTCGCGTTGGATAACGTTGTGGAAGCTGCACAATATTTCGACGAGACAGCTGCGCGTCATGTTCAGGTGCTTACTGCTGTACTGCTACAAAGGCTCGCCAATATATATGTGCTGACTCGCTAGAAAAACGCAGGCGCAAAGCGTTGAGGCTATGACGTCATGATAGAAGTAGAGCACGGCGATACCCAGTGTCCCCTGCCTTGCAAACGGGCCACGGGCTTCTCAAGCTCGACACGGGAAAAGCGCGGCAGCAAATATCTGGCCAGCATGCGTGCAGGCAGAGTGTTGCCGCCCAGTTTAAGTGTGTGGACTTCTCCGTCTGTGTCCACTCAGGTTCGTTCGTCCGCGGCCGACGATGCCTTAGTACCGCCAGGGCTGGTTCCCTTATTTTACTGAGTTGGAATCCCGTCTCTCTATTGACCAGGTCGTTACTTATGCGCATTTCGACTGCTTCTTTAATGATGTCCCAGTACGTGGAAGTGGACGAAAGGATCTTTGTCTCTGCGTAGTTCATGCTGTGTCCTGTGTCAAGACAGTTTTCAGCCACAGCAGACTTCTCTGTCTCACCCTCGCACACGTTTGGAGTTTCTGGAGGGGACGCTAACCAGCGCTTGGTACGTGCAGAGTGTCGGTAGACCCGTCCTTTAGCCGTTCTTGCAATAGGAAGGTCATATTTTGTTACAACAAGGTAATGCAAGACGTGCAGCAACTTCCCTGTACTGCACGATCTCCAACCGAGCACATTTGGGATGTGAAGGGACGAGGAGTGACTAGTGCGACTCGCTTCATTTATTCCTAAATTTCAGTTTTATAGACAAAGTCAAGAAGATTGTACATCCAAAAATGGGCCATACGATGAAGTCAGAACGTAATGGGTTGGGCATCCATGACCACAAACTTAACATTACCTTTGTAACCATAGTCAGGAATGCGATCTCTCCATCCCCTCTACCCAATAACGATAAAACAAAAATGCGTTACGCCAATGGATACACATCACATCATCATTTTCCTTTCAAGAATTAGGCTATTGCCCCTTCCAAACCTAACAAACAGAATCATTTCTATCTTTTCTGAAGCCCTCCAACAACTCTTTTCCCATTCGAATTGTAGTTCACGATCTTCTGTAGAACCCGGCATTCTCATGAGGTTTTGCGTCTATTTTTCAAGATATTCAAGATACATTTGATTTTAATGTTGAAAATATTTAATTCCGTTCCTTCATTTCCAATCACGTCTCTGTTCTTTCTTTTCATGGTCTCCAAGGTTTCATTTACATAGTGTAACAAAGTAATCACCATCATCCATCATCATTAATTTCCTTTGGGCCTTTGGCACACTTTAGCGTGGGGTCGGCCTTGTTACCATGGATCTGGCGATGTTAGGGTCAGAGGGTGGCCACATGCACTTCCTGCTGTATCCCATACTCCCTGGTATGGAATTGGGGTACCCCAGCTGTATGTGTCTAGTGTAAGCCACAAAATAGTGCGAAAATTTTCAAATGTCTGCTAGTGGGATGTGGAAAACCGCCTAGAAACCACATCCAGGCTGACTGGCCCTCGTCGGTAATTCGCCCGGGGCGATTCGATCCAGGGCCGGCGCGCCTACCCGAGTCCAGGAAGCAGGGCATTAACGCCCTTGACTAATCTGGCAGCTCCAACGAAGTAATCACCATCACTTTATAAAATTTCGTACTGGTTTCTTTTTGTACTTTGGAACCACTAACAGAAAAATGACCCCAAAGACAGTTCGAATGTGCATTAATTTGGAAATAAAATTTTCAGTATCGTCGCCTAAGTACCAGGTTTGAAACACTGATTCTAAAAGTGAATTATGTAAAACAGTTTTTTCTCTCACTGGATATTTTCTTCGGAATGCCATTATTTTTGTTATATAGCTAGAAACTTTCAGATTGCAAACTCATAGACAGCTCTGATATGGGATATGCATGTAAAACATACTTAAGCTGAACTGTAAATCTAAAGTTAAGTTTCGAGACATATTCACCTTTTAGAAATAACACAACATAGAAATAACCTGCAGTGGTGCATCGGAATCTACTACTAGACCCCCTGAAAGGATCAAAGCACAGACCTTTGAAGCGTTGCTCCCCCTGGACACTAATCGTCATTCTGAATTTTGTATTCAATTCCGATGCAATTTCTGTGCGTCATGGTCAAAGTGAAGGTCCAATGGTTACAGTAAACATGCAGTGGTGCATTATTATCTAATACTGGTCTCCCAGGATAGAGTCAAAGCACAGATTGTTTGAAGCGTGACGCCCCAATGGACAAAAGTCGTCATTGTGCCTTTTTTATCTAATCCCGATGGAGTTCCTGTGTCTCATTGTCAATGTGAAGGTCCAAGTGTTACAGTAATCGTGAAGTGGTGCATCGCAATCTAAAATTTGTCTCCCAGGAATGTTTCCTAAACAGACTGTTTAAAGCGTTACTCCCCCTGAACAAAGTCGGCTTTATGCCTTTTGTATTCAATCCCGATGGAATTCCTGTGTTTCATCGTCAATGTGCAGGTGCAAGGGTTACAGTAAAGCTTCAGTGGTCCATCGGAATGTACTACAAGACGCCCAGGAAAGTTTGCAACACAGATTGTTTGAAGCGTTTATCACCCTGGACAGAAGTCGGCATTGTGCCTTTTGTATTCACTCCTGATGCAATTTCTGTGTTTCATCGTCAATGTAAAGGTCCAGTGGTTACAGAAAACATGCAGTGGTGCATCGGAAACTAATACTGGACTCCCAGGAAAAGTTTGAAAACAGAATGTTTGAGGCGTTGCTCCTCTTGTATTCAATCCCGATGCAATTTCTGTGTTTCACCGTCAATGTAAAGGTCCAAGGGTTACAGAAAAACTGCAGTGGTACATCGGAATGTAATACTGGACTCCCAGGAAAGTTTCAATCACAGCATTGTTTGAGGCGTTGCTACCCCTGGACAGAAGACAGCATTGTGGCTTTTGTATTCAATCCCGATACAACTTCTGTGCTTCAATGTCAATGTGAATGTCCGAGGGTTGCTCTAAACCTGCAGTGGAGCATCGAATTCGACTCCAAGGAACGGTTCTAATCACTGACTCTTTGAATCATTACTCCCCCTGGTCAGAAGTCGTCATTGTGCATATTTTATTCAATCCCATTGCAATTTCTGTATTTCATTCTCAATGTGAAGGTCCAAGGCTTACAGTAAAGCTGCCGTGGAGCATCGGAATCTTCTACTGTTCCCCCAGGAAATGTTCCAACCACAGACGGATTGATGCTTTACTGTCCCGGGATAGAAGGCGGCACTGTGTAATTTGTATTCAATTCCGATGCAGTTTCTGTGTTTCATCGTCAATGAGAAGATCAAGTGTTACAGTAAACCTGCAGTGGTGCATCGGAAACTAATACTGATCTCCGTGGAAGGGTTCAAACCACAGACCGTTTGTAGCGTTTCGCCCCTTGGACAGATTTCTGCATTGTACCATTTTTTTTTCAATCCCGATGCAATTTCTGTGTTTCATTGTCAATGTGAAAATCAAGGGATACAGTAAATCTCCTGTGGTGCATCAGAATCTAATACTGGTCTCCCAGGTAACTTTCAAAGCACAGACAGTTTGAAGCGTTACTCCCCATGGACGTAAGTCGGCATTGTGCCTTTTCTATTCAATCCCTATGCAATTTCTGTGTTTCATCGTCATTGTGAAGGTCCAAGAGTTACAGTGAGCCTGTAGTGGTGTATCGGAATCTACTACTGGACTCCCAGAAATGGTTCCAAGCACAGACCGTTTGAAGCGTTACTCCATTGCCCAACCCATCTCGATGAAGCGTGCAGACTCGCAATGGTTTTGTGGTATGCCCACACAGCCACACGCGCTGCTATCATTCATCTGTCTTCTGATTTTGAATAGACCTACCGAATATGGGCCATGGTCCGTCAGGTAATTTACCAATTCACTCTATGAGTTTAGAAATATGATTTTTTGTCTGTCTCTGATGTTAGAGAGGATTTCGTATGTTCTCATGCCTGGGCTCGAATGTCGCATTCATTTTGCCATAGTTGTAATATGCGATTTTTTATTACCTTTTTCGAATATGCCTTAGTTTCATGCACCCTTCGTACTTACATTTCACTGTCATTCTCTAACCAGTAAAATGCTCGCCTTTTCCTAATTTGCAAGTCAAGTACGCATATTCCTAGAATTGCTACCAAGGTATCATTCGGGGTAGCGCTGCAGGCGCACATTAATCTTACTAACACTCCTCGTTGAACTCCTCTTACTACAGAGGCTAGCTTCGCTATCTGCAATCTACGGGCCCAAACGCTCGCACCATATCCCACGACTGATGCTAATATATATATATTGGTGGTAAACTCTGATTGTTAAATAGCCTGTTTGTATTGGTTATAATTTTATTAATCAAGTTTGTACCTTTTCTGTCTGCTTTCTCTTAACACGTAACTGCAAATGCTACCAGACCGCTTATGCTGCAGCTATCATGCTACTTTTGTAGTATTGGCTCCAGTGCTACATCCCAAAATTCTAGACCACACAGTGATCCCTGTGGACAATATTTTCTTATTCTCTTCGCTATTGTCTTTCCTGGGCATGTTAAAGAAGCGCGTCAGAAGTGGTCCAAAATGTAACGAACATTCTGATGTGGGAAGATACAGAAGCCCCACATGCTATAATCTGTTTTCTCTGTGTTACCGTGCACCCTACAGTTTTCAAACACGCTTGCAAATCTAACACATCAATATGCCTGTACCACCTATTTTCTGCTTTCAAGATATCAAGAAGATACGTTCTTACACTCTGTCTTAAATCAGATGGAAAAATAATACTGAAACATCTAATGGAAGTAGCCGAACTTATGGTAAGTGTAAGCGGCAGTTTCTGAAGGTAATGACAAGAGGCATAACACAAAGATGACGTATATCTTGGACACGACGGAAGCAACCATTTCCGCCAATACCATTATCTCAAATCAGTGGACGATAGAACTCTGACTCTTTTCTTTGGGATAATTAACGGTAATTAATATCTTTTCTATTTCTGCCTCTATCCTGTCTGTATAAGCCTATGGTGTAGGTTAGGGCTTGACAATGAACTTGCTATGCTCCTGTCATATAAACTGATAAGAGGAATATGTAATCACATCAGGGTACTTAGAAAATATTAATGAATGACGCTGCAGCGCATTAAATAAATATCTTTTGCCCCTTTCTGTGCTTGCTTGACACAATGACCACGGTTCTGTATTTCTTGCAATGTACGAACATGAATTTGTTAATACAACAAAAGTATTGCATTAGCACAACTCTCACTTCAAGTGGCTTCCGATCAAGTGACAGCTCACATCTGGTGAGAAATGTGGCAGTATTAATACCAACTAGTTTTCATAACACGCTTTGCCAAGGGCGTCGGGTTTGACGTACTTAATGTCCACCCTAAAGTAGAATCGAAATAATTATTAAAATTCATTATTTATTTTTGAGCTGTATCAGCAACATAGTTTTTAAAGACATGCTGATGTTAAATAGGCTCCACAACCTGTAAATATCTCTTAGCACACTTAACGATAACAACACACCTTCAGTAACGTGTACTACAAACGGGATGTGGGGGTACTTTATGCTCACTTAAATACTTTTTCTAAGAAACGCAAATTTGAAATTTACTCTCAACTTAGTATTTAAAGAGGTACAGACGCGTAAGTGATGTCCTGAACTTGAAGAAACATCAGGGAAATGACTTCCACAATTACAGCTTACATTTTTGGGTTAACTTTAACTGAAAAAATTTTAAAAATTGTAATCTGGTAGGACAATTAATTAAAACCGATGCCCTTGTCAAACGATCATACGTCTGTGTAGTACGTGCAGAACTCTGTTGAATGCACTCAGTAGCTTGAACGAGTCAGACCTGTGGATTTTCTGTTACATAAATAACCACGGTCATTAAACAGCTGTTCTCACCGTCAAATGCTTTCCGCTGCAGAAGATGTAGTACCTCACATTCCTCGAATGACATGCCGAGCATTTGTACTGAAATGAAATTGTTTGAACGTTGGAGAGAAAAGCCGTTTATTGCCGTGTTGCTGCCTTGTGGAATCGAAGTACTCTGGGTAATTGGATAGCGTGAAGAGACGGTGCTGGCTGGAGCAGGGAAACCGCCACTGCTAGTGAGGTTCAGGGTGAGCAGCGGTCTGCCCCTGTTTGCTGACGACGCTCCGGTCCAGGGGAAGTGCCGTGGCGAAGGGACTGACGGAGGCGTGGATGACTTGGATAGACACACTACTTGGTGTCATGACTGACAGCTTGTTCTACACGCGGAAAAGTGTACATCAACGCAGATGAGCAGGAGTACAGATCCTGTACATTTCGAATACAGTATTACTATTGCGTTGCTAGTCACAATCACGTCGATTAAATATCTGGGCGTAATATTTCCAGGTAACATGAAACGGAACGTGTACGTGACATCGTTAGCAGGAAAGGCAAATGGTCGACTTCTGTTTATTCAGAGAAATGTAGCACTGTTTAGATGATCTATATGTGACACCGCAATCACAGCAGTTCTGCGATACACTCTTGAGCTCTACTCGAGTGTGTAAGATCCCAACCATGCCTTAGAGATACTGTAGATTGGTAACTGGTACGGTCTTAACGAGGCGAATGTTGGAGACACGGTCCATGAACGGAGACGGGGATCACTGGAGGGGAAAAAAAGACTCTTCTCGCGAAACGCTGTTGCGAAACTTTAGACAAAAAGCCAAATATTGCTCGTCGCTATGTCAGGAGAATAACCGAAGGGAGATTTGGGCACAAAATCAAATATCTGGATACGTTATTTTGTCAACTGTGCAGTGTGCGGTCTGGCGGTACCCTGCAGTAGAAGCACAATATTGAGTCTCCTTGGCCACTCTTCATAGATTGTGACCGGATAGTGTTTCAATTTCTTACAGCCGGAGATTAAATATTAGAAACATATGTTGGGCAAATCTGGGCTCATGCCAAGAACTTGGACGCTATAGATAAACTGACTGGCCCCAAAATCTTGAAAAGGTTTGAGATCATTGCTGAAGAAGTAACTAATTATTAGTCTCACAAAGACGATAGTCCCAAGACACAACATGCCAGTGCAATCAAATAATATTCTACCCACGCACCCCGACAACAGGATCAGTATCTCTTCAGCTTGATGACACGGCAAGCCATATCTCAGGCAACTTTGCTATTACATCGCATTAAGCAGTTCACGCCACACGAAATTATCTCCTACTTCCTCAGCGAGTACACTGCACAATAAGTTTGAATGATCACTATTTCGAAACCTCGTAAATCTCTCCCATTGCAATGCCAAAGTTTCAAGAAGTAGAACCCAGACCTCCTGCTTACTAGACAGACGTTCTGATCACTGCACTATTATTTTTTTTTAAATGTTTGAGAAGAGTTTCAGCACCAGGTAGGCGGAGGCAAAGACGGCAGGGGTCGAAGATCCGAGGCCTGGCCACAATGCCTCTCCCATACCTGGCACTGAGCAGCTGCATTATTCCCATGTATTCCATGTTTGCACCCGTATATTCTTTCAAATTGTAGAACAAAATTTAAGTAGTAATTTAGGTAAAATAAATTACATATTGCCGCCTCCAATGGCGTGCATTCCTTGTAGAAAATAACTTGTAATAATGGAAAGGGTGACGTGAAAATACATAACAAACATTCATTCACAAATATATTCACATTTTAATTTATTATGCACTGGATGCATATGAGGTCTGTAAGGAAGCCATATATTTTTCAACAAATAAAAGAAATTTCGGATCCGGTGGGGTTTTGCCAAATTAGAACACTTCTGATTTTAGATCCAACGTAAAAGAATATTCCAGGAATAAAAAATGTGAAAGATTAGTATTCCTCTTCTAATGAATAAAACTGCCCACCTCTTTGTAGCCCACATAAAGCAATAGATGAAGAATAACAAATATAAGGAATGGTTTTAAATTTTTTTTCAGCTTAAAATGTTCTACTGCAATATAGAACATGCACTCTACTAAGTTTTGTTTGTTATGACGTAAAACACAAACTGTCCCAGAAGCCACGAATAACTGTTATTCTTTGCGGACAGGTAACATTTCCAGTCGGGTTGTAAAGCTTCAGTTATCGGTATTTGACTTTCTGCGGTTCTATTGACAGTGCTAATTTCTTCCTAGTCCAGTTCCAAATTTTGATTCTAATTTCACATGAGAAGATGTGCGCTACAGTTTCTACAAGCCGTCATTTGTCGCCTTATGGAGTTGGTCTCAATTTGACTTTCCATAATCGTTCCGCTGTGGGTATGGTTTCGTTTACAAAGTCGCACCATACGGCACTTACTCTAGTTGGTATAATTTTATGTTGATATTTTTCCAGACGTTCCTCCAGTTTTTTGTAGGTTAAGTTACCGGAATTGGTTTGTGAAGACGATGTCTGGTAATATAATGATAAACGGTTCTAGTGTTTGTTTGTGCTCGTGGAAGTCTTATACAGCTCCAATCGCCATAGTACTTTCGGACGTAATCTACGCTGGCGTGCTACATTAACAGGAGTGTTCCTATCCCCAGGATCTAACGAGAGGAACAGAAGTTTCGTGATGCCTGTCTTAGTTGCGTGTATTAGTTTAAAAGCACGTCTTTAATTCCAAGTCCTTCGTTTTGCCTCTGCAAAGTTGCCGTGTCGAAGGATACTTTGATGATATTTTGTTTCCACACATACCAAGACGCTACAGCTTATATTTTTATGTGCAGTGCCCTGCAGTATCGGTAAGACTGTTCCGACGTAATATATTTTTCCAAGTATGTATGTATTTATAATCTGAACTTTGTGCAGTCGGTCTAACGATCGCATGTCATGGTCCTTCAACAAGGTTCTGATGACATTAAGTTTCCGCTCCCAATTGTTCATGGCCATGCGCTTGGGATTCGCTCTTAACTACAATCCGAGTTGGAGTCTCTCTTCAGTTACATCTAACCAGTGCGCACCTATTGCGCTATTATAAGAACCGAGATGCAGTATTTTGGTATTAAAATTTTGTAAATCCGGGTTCGAATCTGGTCAGGCACAAATTTTCATCTGACGCTGTTGTTCTATTTTAATGCCCATGACAGCCTGGCCATCTGTCCTTCAATCTTTAATTGATTAAGACGTCTGTCTATTTCGATTCGCAGTGTCTGTTCTTTCGGAAATGTCCTCAGAACAGACACACAGCCGGCCGCGGTGGTCTAGTGGTTCTAGGCGCGCAGTCCGGAACCACGGTACTGCTACGGTCGCAGGTTCGAATCCTGCCTCGGGCATAGATGTGTGTGATGTCCTTAGGTTAGTTAGGTTTAAGTAGTTCTAAGTTCTAGGGGACTGATGACCACAGATGTTAAGTCCCATAGTGCTCGAGCCAACAGACACACACACACACACACACACACACACACACACACACACACACACACACACACATTTGTATCATAAGTGCTATTCGGAAAATGTTTGGCAACTCAGTGATGGTGCCGGACTGGAGCTGCATCAACCCACTCATTTCACTAGATATAGTTGTAATTTTCTGAACAATTCCTGTTTAATAAGTGACAGCGACAGTGTCTACCATCGTTTACTTTGTCGGAAACCTGCTTCTCTCTGCCCTAGCCTATACTGTAGCAATGAGTGATTGCTCACATTCTTAATACCTCACTGGACGTGCTACTGCAGCTGTAGCCAAAGATTCAAATCCCGCTGGAAAAGTATGTTTCAAGTCAGATGGTTTTGCTCCTCCCCTACTGTCATTCAAAACGATCGCAACGAAATTAAGTATAGGTATTCTACGAAACCCTTGAGTTCATACTGCGGTGCTGTGAAGATGAAAAAGTAGTTTTCACAATTATCAGATGACAGATGGAATTTGTCAGATTCCACTATTTATGATTGCATCATTAACTGTTGGTTCACAGGCGCTTTTCTGCCGCTTATTGTAACTGTTATTAGTATGTTAGAGCTGGAAGAAATCAAATTTTCGCCATATGGAATGTTCGAATTCACCTTAAGTCTTCACGTTTCGAGCAAAGGCAGAATATCCGTCAGGAAAGCTGACAACAATAAGCCAGGCCATGCCTGTCTTCTGGTGGATGTGCCAATGACAGTGATCTCAATAACAATATTGTACAGCAAAGAGGCATTGCCAACTCAACCACTGGAGAAGCTCCAAAATTGTGAATCGCGTCTGGTGAATACGCTTTCAACGTTTCGATCCGATTAAGACAGTAAAACACAAATAATTGTCGCAGTTATTAATATATGACATTTAGTTTGCATTCAGTGCATCGATGTATTACAAGTAATTGCACTCTAGCCTCTAAACCTAGTTACAGAAATGCGAATAAGACTCATGGGCATATAATGAGGATCTTGCGGCCCTTGCCACCCGCAACTTTGAGATGAAGCTGAAGTCACTTCCGAGGTCACTCACACAACACATCAGCTGGTATCCTTCCTGGCACTATAACTGAAACTTGGCAACAGCGCAGAATATGTTTGGCAACTCTGTGACCGGCGAGTTACTTCCTTGATGGCACAGAACTATCCAGCTAAATTCACTTGATATTATCGTGTCATTTCAATTGAATACTGCAAGTGATTTTCTCTTGAGACGTGACATTCAGTTAATGCTTTTGAGTCAACGAAAGTGGTTCCACACGGGAAACACAACTACTCTCGTCTCTTATGTTGCGATTTATTTGCCATAGCGGCTACTGAGCCAGTAAGTACGTGAAAGACTCGTACCTGTTCGCTAGCTCGTAGGTAACGTGCTTGCCTATCAGGTGCACGCTGCCTTTGTTCGCCTTTCGAGACTCGCGGAAAGCAAGATTTTTAATTCTTTTGTAGCAGAACTACAAGCAGGCAGATACAAATTCAATGAGGGAATGGTAAGACAACTCTCTAGCAAAATTCGTCTTGCTACTTTTAGTAATCCTTAGTGTCAAAGCGAAAAACCTTACGGTACTGCCAAATTCATAATGCCACTTTCATTTTCTGCCAACATACTTTTTTGTTTTTGTGAATACGTAATTTTATCTATGAACTGCCACATTTTCATAATACTTACGAAGCAAATCATGTGAGGTAACACTTCACCAACTTGTCGGGAAGGTGGAGAAAGCACTACCCTTTCTGGATGCTCTCTGTATCTTCCTGGATGTCGAGGGGGTTCTAGTAATACGACCTTCGACTAAATGGTTAGAGATGAAGAACCTAGTGGTGAATGAACTCATAGATGAGCTGAATGCGGGAGACTACTCTTGAAAAGAATAAGTAGACGATTTATTCACAATAAGACTTAGAAAATTTGATAGTATTGTTAAACCTGTGTGCACTGAACATTGTGAAAAAGTATTTAAAGACAAGCTGCACGAAAATTGGTGTAGTATTATTTATGGGGAAGCATGTCCAGCACATTTACTGAAAAATTATGTTTCTCGATGAAACTTTAGAGAGGGTTGTAGTGTATCTAGAGGTAGCCCTGGATGGAAAACTATTATGAACACCTCACATAAAGAATATATTCCACTGCGAAAGATAATCTTATAAGCACTAGAAGCTGCTGTAGGGTAAACTGGGGTCTAAACCCAGTACATACTGGATATACACCTCTGCAAAAATACCAATGATAATTTATTGTCATATAATATGAACACAGTCGAACAGAAGGTGCTGTAGGGTAAACTGGGGTCTAAACCCAGTACGTACTGGATATACACCTCTGTAAAAATACCAATGATAATTTATTGTCATATAATATGAACACAGTCGAACAGAAGGTGCTGTAGGGTAAACTGGGGTTTAAACCCAGTACGTACTGGATATACACCTCTGCAAAAGTACCAATGATAATTTATTGTCATATAATATGAACACAGTCGAACAGAAGGTGGTGTAGGGTAAACTGGGGTCTAATCCCAGTACGTACTGGATATACACCTCTGCAAAAATACCAATGATAATTTATTGTCATATAATATGAACACAGTCGAACAGAAGGTGCTGTAGGGTAAACTGGGATCCAAACCCAGTACGTACTGGATATACACCTTTGCAAAATTACCAATGATAATTTATTGTCATATAATATGAGCACAGTCGAACAGAAGGTGGCTGCTAGGGTGTCTGACAAAGTGCAGAGACTGGCCTGCTTTCAAAAACAGACGGAATTAGCAGGACATCCACTCTTGGGATGGATATTAGGCTAGACATGCCCGCCTTACACCTGTGGCTTAAATTGGAGGCCGCAGCAGGGACATAAAGGCTAAAAATTGGAAATAACTGGATATAGTTAGAATATACGGAATCCCAAATCAGTATGGCGATGGCTGGGGAAATGCCGACTCAGGGAGCAGTGGAAGAACGAACCACTACACCGTTCAGGAGACATAATATAGTGGTATACTGACAGGTCGAATACAGATGAAATCACCGGGTCTGGTGTACTGCCTAGAATCTCCTTAGGGAAGATGGCCACAGTATTACATAGTATCTTCTATTAGCATGTGCACGGAGGAGAATTAGAGTAGACCCTACAAAAATCGTAGCATCTACTTTTATTCAGACAGCCAAGCAGCTCTGAAATCTCTATCAGCCCGTACAACTAGATCGAAGGTCGTTGCAGAATGCCATGAAGCATTTTCTGTCGGACATGTCCGAAAGAACAGACACCACACATATATCCATATACAGAGTGTTTCAGGAGGAATATTAGATATTTTAGCAGGTGGTAGTACAGACGAATTGCATAAAAAAATTCCATGTAAATGCGTCCACTTTTTATTGTGTACAGAGATACAGCTGTTAGTACGTAACCATAACAAACTCAAAGCAAAGGCAACGGGGACATTCAAAGATGATTTTCAAAAATTCCCCCACCAACTACAATGCGCATTTGACTTCTCTTGATAACACCACGTGTACGTCGTCTTTGCGTTCTTTTATGAGGGCTGCGCTATTCATAAGCCGAACGATCAAATCGGCTCTTGGGTTTACTTTTTCTTTGTAGACTTCGCCTTTAACCATCCCCGCAGGCAAAAATCGAAAGAGATAAGGTCCGGGGACCTTGAAGGCCAAGAAATGTGCCCATATCTAATGATCCATCTTCCAGGAATTGTTAGATTTCGATAATGTGTCACCTGACGACTAGAATGTGGAGGAGCCCCGTCATGCTGGAGGAACATACGCATTATTGTAGCCGAATGAACCTCTTCCAATGACGCTGGAAGCTCATTTTCAAGGAAGTGTAGACAACTGGGACCTGTAAGGACCAACATACGAAACGAAAATGCATTGAACCCAGCTATCTGTATGTTCAATAAAAATTGGACGCATGTTATATGTCATTATTTCAACAATTTGTCTATACTACCATTTCCTAAAATATTTACTATACCTCCTGAAACATCCTGTATAATTATTTGGGTCTCCACGGGTCATCGAAAGTTTTCAGTGCTAGACGCACGACATTGTCCGACCCTCGCGGGAATACAGTGTGGACGCAAGCTAGTGGAACAATGGCCGGGGCGTACCGCGCATGTGGTATGCGGCAAAAATGGGAATTCGCGTCTGACGAGAAGCGTGTGTCGATAGGTGCTGCTGAGAGGTTGACTCCTGTGTCATCATAGTGTCCACCGTCGGAGGTTCGAATCCTCCCTCCGGCATGGGTGTGTGTATTGTCCATAGCGTAAGTTAGTTTAAGTTAGATTAAGTAGGGACCGATGACCTAAGCAGCTTGGTCTCATAAGTTCTTACCACAAAATTACAAAATTTTAATACCAAAATACTGCATCTCGGCTCTTAAAATAGTGCAATAGATGCGGACTGGTTAGATGTAACTGAAGAGTCTCCAACTCCGACTGTGGTTAAGAGCGAACCCCAAGCACATGGCCACTAACAACTGGGAGCGGAATGTCATCCGAAACTTTTTGAAGGATCACGACAGGACCGGATCTTCGACACCTGCCCTCTTTGCATCCGCCTACCTGGTGCTGAAAGCCTTCTCAAAAATTAAAAAAAAATAGTGCAGTGATCAGAACGTCTGTCCAGTAAGCAGGAGGTCTGGGTTCTAAGCCCAGTCGGTCACAAATTTTCATCTGCCAAAGTTGCTGTATTTCAACGCGCTGTCACAGTGTGGCCGTCGGTCCTTCGATATTTAAGATGGAATTGTTTTTTGAGGCAATAGAGGTGATTTGCGAACATTTGTCTTGCCATCAATGTAACAGGACTTCAACGGCATCTAACCCTTAGTCATACCTTTGTGGCCAGCCGGAGTGGCCGTGCGGTTCTGGGTGCTACAGTCTGGAGCCGAGCGACCGCTACGGTCCCAAGTTCGAATCCTGCCTCGGGCATGGATGTGTGCGATGTCCTTAGTTTAGTTAGGTTTAATTAGTTCAAAATTCTAGGCGACTGATGACCTCAGAAGTTAAGTCGCATAGTGCTCAGAGCCATTTCCACCATACATTTGTGCCGCCGCTAACCGATGTCATATACATGCGAATTAGATTGTAGTTCATATTTAGTCAAATAACGAATGGTCAGTATACAAGTATGCGGGCCGAGGTGGCCGAGCGGTTCCAGGCGCTACAGTCTGGAACCGCGCGACCGCTACGGTCGCAGGTTCGAATCCTGTCTCGGGCATGGATGTGTCTGATGTCCTTAGGTTAGTTAGGTTTAAGTATTTCTAAGTTCTAGCGGACTGATAACCTCAGAAGTTAACTCCCATAGTGCTCAGAGCCATTTGAACCACTTCTTAAGTATACGAGTATTTACGAACAGTAAAATGCAGGGTTGGCCCCAAATGGATCTGAGCACTATGGGACTTAAAATCTGTGGTCATCAGTCCACTAGAACTTAGAACTACTTAAACCTAACTAACCTAAGGGCATCACGTCTGTGATGCCCGAGGCAGGATTCGAACCTGCGACCGAAGCAGTCGCGCGGACAAGCAGGATTGCAGCGAACTGATCACTTAACCAAGTGCAACATGGAGTACTTGTGTAATGAGTCATTCCAGCTGCATAGCTGAGGGTAAGATTTGTTAAGCATTTCGTTGCAGAATTAATGTAATACCAGCACGATAATCTCTGCAGTCATACTGTATTAGGAGCCCGCGATTGGAGTACTATGTTCGTTGAATCGGATTACTCAAGCTGAGGCCAAATAAAGACAAGCGATGACGCCACATCACTATCTTTACTTAAGTAGGTAGTCAGCGCTAAACCGGCCAGGGTGGCCGAGCGATTCTAGGCGCTACAGTCTGGAACCGCACGACCGCTACGGTCGCAGGTTCGAATCCTGCCTCGGACATGGATGTGTGTGAAGTCACTAGGTTAGTTAGGTTTAATTAGTACTAAGTTCTATGGGACTGATGACCTTAGAAGTTAAGTCCCATAGTGCTCAGAGCCATTTGAACCATTTTGAGTCAGCGCTAAATTATGTGCGCCACCATTAACGTTACTGTATGCAGCTTGACAGCATAACACCACCACAACTACTGACAACCTGAACCATTATCATCACGCAGTTGTGACTCTCAGTGGTTACAGGTTGCTGATGTTTGTCAAGAATAGCGGAAAGCGCCTCTGAAGTTCCATTTGCATTACGACCAAGACGGAGAGAATGCTTAATAACAGTAATAGGTCACCCAGCGAAGAGAAGATTCCACGTATTGTCTCAAGTTCTTGTAGTCTGATATTAATGCAGTTCAGATACTTTCACACTAACGGGTTCGTTTGGCTATCGAGATACTCATATGGGAATCATACAAGTGTAATTTCTAGAACGCTCAACTACCTTAATAACACCTCATTCTGGATTGAATACCACTCGGAAAGTGACGTTAATTTGACGTTTTCATCATCTCCTGACGTCTTACTGAATGAGGTCTGCACGGACAGTTGTGTTGCCTGCCGCAAGGTTTCTGTGAAGTGTTGTGGCAGCTGGCAGTCATTGCTGATTACACACATGTGCAAATATCCTCACTGCTCTAGCGGAACTCGTCTTTGTTGCATTTTTTCCATACCGTAATTATCACAATAACATAAGGCTTGTTCTGCTGAAGAACTTGACGCCCACAAGTCCTTAAATAAGAATCTCCTAGCGGGAGTAATACACGAAAGGAAACAGACTGTTGGACAAAAGAATGGACAGCTCCCTGCTTTTGGCGTTTCCGATAGCGCCTACGATAAGAATCTGGTGTCATATTATGCTTCAGAACTCTAAACTGTTTATTTTTTTACTTCATACTAAAACAAAAATTGTGATATGAGAAGAGGAAATGACTTATATGCTTCTCAGGAACTTTAGTTTTTCGTGTTTATTTTCTCACTTCATATTAAAACAAGGGCGTTAATATGAGAAGAGGAAATGAAATATACGCTTCCAAGACATAATATTTCCTTGTGTGCTATTACTGCATACATGAAAGCTGTGCAGTTAATTTGTGTATGTTGGATAAATTTTGATATCACCTCACATTCCTTTGTGGGAAGGTTCCTATTTTCTTGGGATTCAAATATAGTGGACATTTCATCACTGGTTAATATTCTGATGACTACTCACAGGTGCCATGGAGCAATTGCAACGGGTATCATGTCATTAGAGTCTCACGTTGGTTACTATAAGAATACGCAGGCAGTGATATCCGCTCACTGCAGTCAGAGCTAAGGTGATTTCTTTCTGTTTAGGGCGAAGCGTCTGCTGCAGTGTCCACGCTCAGCCAACATAAACAAATCGCAGCGGCATTGGGCACTGCTAATCGCTGCACTTGTCGCGAGCCTCGACAACAAGAGCGCACTGTCTCTGCTAACGACACTGTGGAGTTAATACATCTTACTTAACGTAATACGCAGGACATGGGATGGGTAAAAATTCAGTTTGTAACTTCCCATCGCATTAAAATACTTTACAGTCATATTTGATGTATTGACTCAGATTGTGCGTTAACACGAAAACACACACACACACACACACACACACACACACACACACACACACACAGTCATTGATTCCAGTGAGGGTGACAAGTACTGTGTGTTGAACAACACATGCACCAGTCAGTTCCCCAGTTGGCGTCGAGTGGGTGAGATTGTCCAATTAAATTACATTGCAAGAATTGGAAGGAGGGGACTGAAAGTAAATGGACTTGTTGTATGCTAAAGAGCTGCGACAACGCAAAGCTTGACCGATTATCAGATAATTGTCCACACGGGTTTTGTGGACGAGTATACTTTTAGTAACCAACCCACCCACGATCATTACGTAAGATTTCTCGAGGGCGTAGGGGAATTTATTTCATTAAGTCGTCGACAGTGTAGCGTGATGGTTTACTTCCCACCATACGTTTTCTATATTCGTCCAAAGGTCGCTTGCATTTGTAGGGACATATGGCCATGACCTTGTTATTTAAATAACGCATTTGTAATAAGCACATTGGATTATTATTTTCCACAGTGTTTAAGAATTCAGACCCTGTCATAGATAAGTGATCTGGATTCAACAGTCCGATTAAGAATGTGGTTCACCCAGTCTATCATATCATGAGAGTTGTAGTCGGATATCCAAATTAAGACTGACTGGCTGAATCAGATTAGGACGATCTTGTATCGAAATGAAATTACCGAAATCTGATAATTTGAACGTCTCTATTGCAACAATGCTACGCACATAAATTCCTATGATGGAGTAACAGCTGGCAACTGTCTAAGAAAAAGTGGGAAATATGTCGACTAGCAGCAATGTAACGTAATTATAACCTATATTCATCTGATGGAAAAATGGAATCGAACAATACACATCTATTTCAGTGATGGGAAGATACTCCATATCAGATTTGCTGATGATATAATGACAATAATAATAATGATAAAAATCCCGTGTGGCCGAGAGGGAAAACCCTCCCCCATATGGGTGGTACCAAGGAAATCAAATACTTGGGATGAACCAAATACTAACACAGTCCTGGACGGCTACTCAATCCGTTGAACCCAAAATCCAGACACATCTGATTGAAAATCACCGCTACTCTGGTCACCGTCTGTTATCTCAATAAGCTTGGCTGAAAATATTTGCTTTCAAAGGCTTCAACACCCTCTGGTCCTGTCTGGTCCCGGTATCAACCAGGCCAAACCAATGAAACACAAGAAAACATGAACTATGCAAGCAAAGGTAACTTTACCCCAGGTGGTGCACAACCTGGCCACCGATAGGCGGCAGTTGGATTTTCGCACTCTGGGGTGTCCTGGTTAGCGCGGCAAAGAATATCGAAGATCTCTGGTAAATTTCCCTACAAGCAGAAAACATTCATTTAAAAACTAAACATCGATACATTGATCCAAACAAGAAACCTCAATAACCTCACAAAAGAAAACGACCGCCAAAAAATTCTCATCCTTGCTCTTCAAGAACCACGATTAATTGACAATTAAAACTTGCATTACGGAAACCATTGCATCTTCAAGAGAAAAATACAACCAAAGGTAGCGAAAGGCGTACCAATCTTCGGCACTGCATTTCTCGATCTATCATCAACTCTGTCAAAGAAATCGCATCCATCAACTATCGACTTATGACTATGCTCATTCAGAGCCCCTATAAAAGATATTCACTCGAAAATACTATGAGCAAAATTCACCAAGATGACGTGAAAATACTAATGGGAGACTTCAACTCTCTATTTGGGATAGAATAAACCTGTAGAAAAATCATTGGTACAATTTCAACACACCGAAACGCTTAGACCAACGGCACACGTCTGACTGACATTTGCCAACAATTCAACCACAAAAGAATGTCTTCCCACTTTAGGAAGTAGCCTGTTCCCAAGAAACATGTTTGGCCACCAGGTGCAAGCTGCTTTCGTTCGCCTTTCGAGACTCGCTGAAAGCCAGATTTTTGATTCTTTTGTAGCTTAGCTTCAAGCAGGCAGATACAAACGCAATAAGGGAATCGTAAGACAGCGCTTAGCAAAATGCGCCTTGCTACTTTCAGTAACCCTTAGTGTCAGAGCGAAAACCTTACGGTACTGCCAAATTCATAATGACGACATATTTTTTGTTGTTGTGAATACGTAATTATATCTATGAAATGCCACATTTTCATAATAATTGCGAATGATACAGGAAATGAAGTAAATACAGATCTTTTCGAAGTCATAAGTCGGTAATGTCCTACTAATTCGTGTTAAAATAGGGTCAATCGTCTTACAGATACTTAATGCTTTATTAAGATAGTCTGCCGTCGTGATGTTTCTGTAGTATGCTGAATTTAGTTTGTATTAGTACAGTGAATATTTTAATTGGATTTTCCATTAGTTTACTAAACGCAACAGTAATCATCAAAGAGAAATTAATCAGCAAAAGAATTTTCTTTCACGATGTCTAAAACGATCTGACAATGCTTAAGTTGTTTTAAAACTACACTGGTATAATGATATCGTTGGAACCAGTAGCTTTCTACTGGCGTAGAATTTGTAGAGTATTTTCGTCTAGAAATGAATTGCGTTGACGGTTGATCGATCAAGAGCGGGAAAGGTAAAACTTTACGAATATATGACGAGAGGGACAAGTGCTTGAGAGAGGACTTCTCTATCGATACAAGTGCCTGAGAGACGACTTTAATTTCAGTCTCCTGGATAGTTTTGTTTCTCAAATCAAGAAGTGAGTTATCATGCAGTAGCACATGTGATGTAGTTGTGTTGCTCGATTTTCTTACGCTGAGACCGAAAGGTGTCTCAGTTGTTGGCAACAAATTCCAGCTGTGTTGCACACAGCCCTTGGGGCAGAATTCGTAGCCCAAAACACACTTTTGGAGCTATCAGATGTAAAACATTATGTTCACACTACTCTTTGCTCGAGTTTATGTCTTTTGGAGGGGCTCAGCCTTTCATTTCTTCTTAGGAAGTTAACGATAAAGGCATCATAACACGTCACCAGTAACAGTACTGCATACGAATGCTCAATGAGCGACCTAATGACGTTCAATAATAGTCACTCCGGTGATTTTTGTTGTTTCGAATTAGAGCATGCAGTACTCCTACACCAGACATCTGAACTTTGCCTGTTGAATGCAAATGTCGCATGATGGTAAAATGGTAATCTATCACATATATCAGTAGTCGAGACTTCCTTAATGTGGAAAATCATTCATGCCAGAACGATCTTTGTTGAAACAAGCATTTCTTTTTCTAGTGTATATTTCCCAAAAGCACTCGCTCCACACACAATTCAAATCTTTCTAGCTGCCTCCTCTGCATTCACCCCTCTGTTATACCAAAAGTAAACGTTGTGTTGCAGATGTTACACCTATTTCCACTTGCGACTCAATTTTACCAATGCTTAACCGTAGTTCATGATTTTCAAGTATGCAAAATCCAATGTTTTACTGCAAGATGACAACTAGAACTTCAAATTCGAAAATGACAGTTGATACAAGCACTGACAGCGTGGCGCCGCGTTCACGTGGGCGGCGCCGGATTTCAGGCGGCGCGGCGGGTGGCGTCTGGCCGGTGGCCGGTAGCCGCTGCAGCACGAGGAAACGTTCGAGCGTTAGCTGTTATGAACGCGGCGTAGCCACGAGCTGTTCTGCGGAATTGTTTCTGGAATACTTGTTATTGCTGGTGGGTAGAATGTGAAGCGAATTATCTTCGATGTTCACTCAGACTCATAACTTTAGACCGACTGTGGCAAAAAAATAAAATTACAGTTGGACGCGAACAGGCGACTATATGCTCAGAACCCACGACGCTTGCCACTTTTTTTTTCGTTCTTTTATTTTTTTTTTGTTTTTTTTGTCGCGCTGACCACTTTTTTTTTACACTACCCCTTTTTTCTTTATTTTTTTTTTTTACGCTACTCCTATTTTTTTAATAAAATGGAACTAAAGAAAAACAAGTGCCACCGCCACTTTTCATCCTATTAAAAAAAAAAAAAAAAAAAAAAAAATCTGGGCCACTTCAGGCGTTGGCTCCTGACTAAACCTACCCCAGAGAGCTGCCTATATACCAGGGGAAATATGGGAAATCAAGGTTAGGGCTATCCTTAAAAACAAAACAAAATCTTCCTTTTTCTGAGCTTTATTTTAATTTTTTGTTTTATATTTATTTATTTTTTTATTATTATTATTATTATTATTTTTTTGTGTAATTGATCAGAGGCCTTCTGCGCCCCGCTGGTAATATGTTGAGTCACGTCTTCTCGAAATTGATGTGTTCCGTTCAATTGTTCAGAAATGTTCATTGGTTCAAACAGGAAACTTTCTTCTCTCTTGGCTTAACACATTCCAGCTGCGAGGCGGCTCGTGGAAAGCACTCCCAAGGAAGTTCGAGAAAAATTGTCTGTATTTTGGGTGACGGACAACGACGTAATGACGGTCATTGAGGTATGTCCAAAAATCGAGTGCAGAGTCTACAGTTTGTCCAAATAAGTAGTGAATGGCATGTCCGCGAATCCAATTCACAGCATTGGTCTTTGTCCGAGGAAAATAGTCACGTTCCGGAAATAATAATGAAAGGGGAGTAATCCGATCCGGAATGTCCCGCGTTAGAAAAGCCACAATACGTCGAACCAAGTGCCAAACCTCCGCCGCCGGTCCGCAAACAAACCGATGTTCATCATTGTCTGGCACTCCACACGTGGAGCATAGAGGTGATTGGGCGAGGTGGATACGATGAAGGCGAAATTGGTTGATTTGCTTACCATTGACAGTTATGTACCAGACAGATTGAACATTCGTGTCAAGGTAACAGGCGAACACCGCGCGCCATACATGACGCCAGTCAACCTGGGGGAACTTTTGTTCAATCGGGTTAGGTGGACGACCTAATTGGAGGACATTGTATACTGCCTTTGTCTTGAGTAAAAGCTGTCTTGGTAAGGTGAGGCGTAGATAACTGAGTTCCAGAAAGAAGTACCGTATATAATGGAACTGGGCCGGAACATCCGAGATGATCACTGGGGCTGACAGTGAGACCGGCGAGTATGCCGACAGGAGGAGACCAGTGAGGCTCGTTGGGCAACGTGTCCATACCGTCATCTGGGAGCTGACAAATAGGGCGCGAGCTCTATCCGGCACGTGAAACAGACCTATCCCACCTCGTTCACGGGGAAGAGTAAGTTAACTTTGAACAACATCCCAGAGCTGACGAAAGATGCCATCGCTGCCAACATGCGACGTGCCACAGTAAGCGGGAAAGGTAGAACTTGCGCTACATGGGGAACTCGGGATGCGATATATGTATTGACATATCGAGCTCGTTGGAGAATATCTAGGGATCGAAGGCGATGGTCCATAAGACCTGCTCTGATCATTAAAAGGAGGCGTCGGCAGTTGATGGTGGCTGAACGCCGGAGATCAGATGAAAAATCTATTCCCAAACAACGAATGGTATCAACGGTGGTGAGAGGTGTAACGCACTCCACGGGAAGTCCCGTGCCAATGAACATATCTTGTGACTTACGTACGTTTAAATAGCTACCCGACGCCTCACCATAAGTCGCTACCCACGTCAAAACAGCTCGAACTTCGTCGGCATTACGTAAACAGATGACGACATCGTCAGCATAGGCCGTGCAACAGAATCGGTAGCGATCTATGGACAACCCTACCAAACGTTGTCTTAGTCCACATAGCAAGGATTCCAAGGAAAAGGCGTACAAAATTGCTGATAGAGGGCAACCTTGACGTACGGATCGACCTATTATTATCGGTGGAGTGAGTCTGCCATTGTACATAATCCTGGATGAGGCACCCCGCAGAAGGCGCATCACTACCGTGATAACGGCGACCGGGAAACCCATATGGTGGAAAACGGCCGTAAGGAACGAATGGTCAACCCTATCAAAAGCTTGACTAAAGTCCAAAGACGCAAGTGCCCCAGAGAGGCGTTGTGCCTGGGTAACGGCGATCATATCCCTGTAGCGGCATAAAGCCGTGCGAATATTGTTGTCGCCTCCCAAAGATGCTTGGTCTGGCGACACAATATAGCGGGCAACGTTTTTAAGTCGTGCTGCCAAAAGGCGAGTGAAGATTTTCATATCACTGTTAAGGAGGGTGAGGGGCCGATAATCACTGATATTGTTGCCACCGTGCGGTTTATGTACAGGAATAATAATTCCTTCCATGAAAGCGTCCGGCGCAGGTACTTCCGGAGACATCAGTTCCCGACAGATGGAGGTGAAGGTGGGCTCTAACAAATCACGGAAGGTACGATAAAATTCGAGGGGAAGACCGTCGGGGCCCGGGGAGCGATTGATGGTTCCTGCCCGGATCGCATCGCGGACTTCCTCATCAGTCACCTCCGACATAAATTCAATCGCCGCATCTCCTGGGATACCACCGAAGTTGAGCTGTGAGACTTCCTCGATCAACTCTGGGGAATGTGGAACTGCGGCGTAGAGCTGCCGGTAGTGGGCGTGAAGCACATTCCCTATGGCAGATTGGGTTACGTAGCGACGCCCTTCTTGATCCGTTAGGACGTGAATCAATTTTCGGCGTAGATTTTGTCGTTCTTGGATGATATGGTACATCGACGGATGCTCATGAGGCATGCGATCAGCAGTACGAGATCGTACTATCGCCCCTTCCAAATGCCGTCGCATGAGATTGGAGATTTGGGCCTTAGCTTGGTTCATCCTTGTATGGTGCTCAGGGGAGCTGGCATCGTGGAGCATTCTCGTAGGATCCTGTAGTAAAAGTCCATAGTGCTCTTCCTCCATGCGACAACATCTTTGCCATACCGGATTAAAGTTTTTCGAAGAGCAGGTTTTGCACACTGGATCCACCAGGATATGGTAGACGGATACGTGGGTCGGCGTCTATTACATGTGATCCAAGTGTCTTCTATTAGAAGTCGACAGTCAGGTGAATTAATAAGTGCTGTGTTCAGTTTCCATAAACCACGTCCGTGCCATACTGCCTGTCTTGTGAGAACAACATCACAGAAGTAAGCCTCATGGTCTGAGAAAGCAACAGGCCAGATTTCAGCCTGTCGAGTGTGTTGAATTAGGGATCGCGAGATGTAGATGCGATCCAGTCGGCTAGAGGAGTGCGCAGTGTGGTACGTAAAGCCCAAGAGATCACCGTGAACATGTCTCCACGTATCGACAAATTGCAGCCGCGTGACGACTGTTTCCAGAGCTGCGCATGGTGAGTGACGCGGCAATTGATCCTGAGGTCGCTGGGTGCAGTTGAAGTCTCCACCCATGATCCAGTCATCGTGTGGTCCCATAAAAAGGGGTGTGACTTCATTCGCGAAGAAGGCATTGCGTTCACGACGGTAGCTGGAGCCCGACGGCGCATAAATATTGATGATGCGTACACCAAAGAGAGTAAGGGCCATACCTCTGCCGCTGGGGAGGTATAGGACATCTTCGGCAGAAAGACCTTCGCGTAAGATGATGGCAACACCACTACCGGTGTCCGAAGCGGGAGAAAGATGCACCGTGAAGCCATGTGGTGGTGAAAAATCGGCGACATGCACTTCCTGAAAAAGTGCAATATCTATGTCCGCATCATAAATCATATCGCGGAGCAGCGCTAGTTTGTGCGGCGCACGAATGGTCGCGAGGTTAATCGTTGCGACACGATAATGCTGGTGTTGGAGTCCCACAGGCACAGGCGGGGCTTCTTCTTCAGGAGCGAGAGATCGTCGATCTTGCCGGTCCGCTGAAGAGGCTGCTATTGTGGAGAGTTTGCGGGCGCGGGCGCGGGCGCAACCGATGGGGGTGCCCCATCATCAGCAGCATCCACCCCAGTCCCTTCGATCTCCACGTCGTCTGCCCAGGAGACTGATACTGCGGTAGGGCATCGGCTGTGCACGTCATCCACGTGGAGAGGAGACGTAGTTTCCGTCTCATTGGATAGGCTCTCTTCAACGTCGACCTGTGGGGGCGACGGCGTCAGTAAGGAGGGGTTTTCGTTGCCAGTGGTCGCCTGTGGCGGGTCTTTCGCATCAGCCTTTCGGTCATCAAAGATCGGTTTGTCGTCCATCTTCGGGTCTGCATCCCCGGTATCCATCCGTAGAATGGATTCATCGGGGGGTGTACGGCTACGTTTCTTTCTCTTTCGTGTCGACCCTTGTTTTCGAACAAGTCGTTCAGAGTCCGACTGCGGGTGGCTTTCGTCTGACTCCGGACCAGTCTGAAGGAAAGCAGAAGTAGGTACCACTCCCGGATCAACGTCCATCTCAGTAGCATTTTCAGTCACAGTGCTGCGATGATTCGGCAGGTTAGGATCTGGCGTCTGGGGCACCTCAGAAGGAATCTCAGGAGCGGTTGCATCTACCTGATCAGACGACGTCAACGGAGCAGGAAGACTGTGTAGACGTGCTACCTTCCTGGGCAACCTTGGCGTATGTGACATAGCCGGCGCGGTAGCTCAGCGTGTTCGGTCAGAGGGTTAGCTGCCCTCTGTAATAAAAAAAAACTGAGTTCATCGATCAACAACGAACTTAAACGGATGTCTTACGACGTCCGCCCCGAGCAGATATAAAGAACAAAAGCGAACAAAATGAGATTTAAAAAAAAAAAAAAGACAGGGATCTGAGTCATCACCGCTGGGGACGCTTCCTCGCCGACCGGCGTCTGGATCAGGCGGCGTCGCATGCAGGCGGATCTGACGTGGCCTTCTTGTCCACAACCCGCACACGTTCGGGGTTGGCCGTCGTACATGACAATAGCTCGCACCCCGCCAATGGTCAGGTATGATGGAATATGTTTTTTCAGTTCAATTTTGACCTGACGCACACCATTAAGGACATGGTAGGTCGTGAAGGTTTGCCATTTTTCCTCTACGTAACCGATGACGTTACCGTATGGTCGTAACGCAGAGACAACTTTGTCCTTCGGCACTTCAAAAGGTAGTTCAAACACCCTAATCGTGCGTTGACCGTACTCTGCGAGTTCAAGTGTTACAGCTCCGACGTGACCATCAGAGTATTTGAACTTAAGTCCATTGGCATGGCGGCGAATAACATCTTCACACACCTCGGTGTTTGTCATTTTAATATGAACGACACTACTCGTGATCGAAAAATGGATTCCGATAACGTGGTTAGGATCTAAACGAACTTCTTCACGTATGAACGTTTCAACTTCATGTGCACGAGGTCGCGCATGTTCAGCTGGGAAGGAAACTTTAAGGGTAGCACGGCGGTAAGCGCTCGACATGTTGTTCACGGTGGACGGACGCAAGCCTGAAAGCTACGACGCGGAAGTAAACAAACGCCTGCAGCGGAGCACTGGCCGGCGCGCGGGGCCGTCCGCACGCTGCCACGGCTGAGAGCCGACTGGCCACTAGACCACGGGCTCACATAGTCCGACAACGTCTCGGAAGTAGACAACACTTCCTCCTAACACTTCCGCATCTTACAGTGTTTCCAGATTGTGCATATGGTCGGACTTAGAGTTGTCAGGGGCGGTCAGTTTTATTGGCCACCTTAAGTGAATGACTCGGACTTAGACAATAAAACTGACCGCCGGCCGGCCGCCACGGAGACTAAGACTGTACGTACTTGAAAGTATATTTACTCCGCTAAAAGCAAGGGAATATAAACGCGCATTTCGAGGATGTGGCGCCCATATTTCTAATGTTGTCAGTTGTTATTATCATAAACACTTTCCTTGACAAACAGCTTTATGGAGTCAAACGATACGCCTTTTCTTAAACTTCACTCGTCTCTCTAGCAAACGAATAATTTAGTAAATCTAGTTACTTCTGCTTGAGAAACGAACGTGTTGATGTTCCTTTCCGTTTGTTGCTCAAATTTAGCAATATGTGTGGAACTGGTTCCTTCTGTATAGGGAAACAGTTTTGTTGCTTTGGATGACTTTTAATCACGTCAGTGTCGTTTTATCTCAAGCTACAGCTGTGGTGGTGTATTTCATACATTAAGTAATGTAGGTGAAATCACGTTCCAAATGGTTCAAATGGCTCTGAGCACTATGGGACTCAACTGCTGAGGTCATTAGTCCCCTAGAACTTAGAACTATTTAAACCTAACTAACCTAAGGACATCACATACATCCATGCCCGAGGCAGGATTCGAACCTGCGACCATAGCGGTCTTGCGGTTCCAGACTGTAGCGCCTTTAACCGCACGGCCACTTCGGCCGGCGAAATCACGTTCCAAATTCATTGATTTGGCCTGAAGTGCAGTGGACAAAATTCGACTTTGTATGTCTACCCTACAATGTCTTTATGCAAAGGGTGAGATCGTCTGGCCTTCGGTTATAATTTTTTTGTTATTAAAGAAAAACATTATTCGGTAAATATCTGTACGGTACAACAGAATCGTAAATAAACTGTTCCGTGATGTACCGTTTCATACCTTCCAGGGCCTTTAGGAAACTAAAGAATGACGAATGTGGTGTGATTTCGTAGCTATTGTCGGTTTTTATGGTAGTTAAGGTACCCAAGCTGGGGGTAATCACCCCTGAGGGACAAAATGAAATTTTCTGATGGATGAAAACAAAAAGGGTTCCATTGTGTTGGTCACGAATTTAAATTATTTGTAAAATATTATTTCTGTTATTACCTCTGAATTGTTTATCACTCTTTGCCGTACCTGTTGTACTGTGTGCGAGTCGATTGAGGTTCTGCAGTGGTTTCGTTTTCCAAGCTGCCTGCCACCCACGTGAACTCAACACACAAATGACGAAACAAGCGTTATTCCCAAAATGAAATTTAATTCGGTTCGTATAATTAGAAAGTATCTAGCTAACATTCCAAATTAAAAGAAAATAAGGTGTAGTGGCACCTCTACTATATCGGAAACACCGTCATAATGAGACTGCACTTCAGTGAGCTAGAGTCCTCTGACGATATTTATTTTTTATTAAAAGGGTCGCTTCATAAGAACTTGGGGGGAGAAGCTGATAGAGTGAGGAAAAGTCATCTTAAAAATAAATTAATTATTTTCTCCCAATCAATATTTTTCAAGTTGAAGTTGGATTGAATTACAATTACTTTCATTAAAAAATTTGAACCGCAATATGCGTAGAAGGTTAATATTTTTCTGAATCACTAGCGTAATAACGTGCAAATCGCTGCCCAAAGGCTGCTCAACTCACAAAAGCGACATACTAGATAGTTTCGAATTCTGATCCCAGTGTGAGAGAGAACTAACGATAAAAATCAGTCGCAAAGTCACGAAAGAGACTCGCAAGTCTCACTCAAAAACAGCGAAAGGAGCGTGACGCCGCAGCAGTGCGTCGCACAGCGACTCTCGAAGGACGACACACGAACCGACGCCGTGTACTCGCCCCAAAATACTGCTCTGACGTACTTCTCCAAACTACCGCAAGAGGGGAGAAAATTACAGGGTTGCTGCTGTGACAACTGAAAATCTCCCTCTTTGTTATTGCATGTATCGAGAGCTTGCAGAATTTTCTTCCCCAAAACTTGTTGCGTTTTCTGTCAACAAACTGAAAGTAGCCAGTGCCCTGGCTCTCACCTTACGATTGGCGGCATGATGTTTGGGCGTGTAAACGCAGTTCACTTCCCATACCGTTCACAGAAGCATAGCGGTGTTCTCTTCTCTGCTTCCGCTTTTAGAAGATCCTGTGACCTTATCTTGAAACTCTATGACGATCTCCTGTGACTTGCACTGCTTTAAAAGGCTTTTTGAAGTACTCTGGATTACGAGGTACTCACAGTGGCTCACTCACACGACCACTGTCCATGGGAACTTCTGGTGGTAAACCTCTCGGAGTTCTGCCATTGTCTTCCCAACAGGTAAAACTTGCAGGTGGCACATCTCGCCACATTCCAACAGCTGGAAGTAACAGGAGCTAAAATGGTAGAATTCACAGGCCCTGCTCTTCTATTTATATACATATTGTCACTTTGTGACTAGACAAACTAGTACTGCGACACTACTTACAATGATTGTAATACAAATTACATAGTTTTTCACGCACTAGCATTGGACCTTGGCTCAATATGGTGAGGGCTACGCCTTCTGAAAGGAATTTATCAATTTCATTGTCCTCAGCTAGTCCCTCCACTAGACACATACTTCGCGTTTTATCCCATGCAGCTATGAGAGTAAAATTGGGATATATACGTAAAATGTGCTTAAATATCGCATGAGAAGCCTCCGAGTAGTAGATAGTTTCAAAATAAACTATAAAACGCTTCATTATTCACTTGGCAGCAGCTAAACGAACTAATTGACAACGCAACAATAACTACGAATATGGACATTATATTGCTGTAAGGCCTACACTGTGCTGTTATTATTATTTCTTTACTTTCTCAGACGTTAAGTCTGGTTAAAAATGGGAAGTGACGCGGACCTTGATCAAGCGTCACTTCCTTTTAACTGTACGGTATATGTTATATTGCATTTAGGAACTTTCGGGTAATTGAACATGTATCAATAATTACGGATTTCTGTAATTGTATATATAAGTTTGGATATAGCTGTATTGTATTGATGTACTGGTGGATATTGTGTGGTATGACTCCTGTAGTTGATAGTATAATTGGTATAATGTCAACTTTATCCTGATGCCTCATGTCCTTGACTTCCTCAGCCAGTTGGATGTATTTTTCAATTTTTTCTCCTGTTTTCTTTTGTATATTTGTTGTATTGGGTATGGATATTTCGATTAGTTGTGTTAATTTCTTCTTTTTATTGGTGAGTATGATGTCAGGTTTGTTATGTGGTGGTGTTTTATCTGTTATAATGGTTCTGTTCCAGTATAATTTGTATTCATCATTCTCCAGTACATTTTGTGGTGCATACTTGTATGTGGGAACGTGTTGTTTTATAAGTTTATGTTGTAAGGCAAGCTGTTGATGTATTATTTTTGCTACGTTGTCATGTCTTCTGGGGTATTATGTATTTGCTAGTATTGTACATCCACTTGTGATGTGATCTACTGTTTCTATTTGTTGTTTGCAAAGTCTGCATTTATCTTTTGTGGTATTGGGATCTTTAATAATATGCCTGCTGTAATATCTGGTGTTTATTGTTTGATCCTGTATTGCAATCATGAATCCTTCCTTCTCACTGTATATATATTGCCTTTTCTTAGCCATGTGTTTGATGCGTCGTGATCGATGTGTGGCTGTGTTAGATGATACGGGTGCTTGCCATGCAGTGTTTTCTTTTTCCAATTTACTTTCTTCGTGTCTGTTGATGTTGTGTGTTCTAAAGGGTTGTAGAAGTGGTTATGAAATTGCAATGGTGTAGCCGATGTATTTATATGAGTGATTGATTTGTGTATTTTCCTAGTTTCTGGTCGTTCTAGAAAGAATTTTCTTAAATTGTCTACCTGTCCATAATGTAGGTTTTTATGTCGATAAATCCCCTTCCTCCTTCCTTTCTGCTTAATGTGAATCTTTCTGTTGCTGAATGTAGGTGATGTATTCTATATTTGTGGCATTGTGATCGTGGAAGTGTATTGAGTGCTTCTGGTTCTGTGTTACTCCATTTCACTACGCCAAATGAATATGTCAATATTGGTATAGCATAAGTATTTATAGCTTTTGTCTTGTTTCTTGCTGTCAATTCTGTTTTTAGTATTTTTGTTAGTCTTTTAGTTCTTCTTTAATATTTGTATTACCTATTCCTATTTTTTATCTGTATCCTAGATACTTATATGCATCTGTTTTTTCCATCGCTTCTATGCAGTCGCTGTGGTTATCCAATATGTAATCTTCTTGTTTAGTGTGTTTTCCCTTGACTATGCTATTTTTCTTACGTTTGTCTGTTCCAAAAGCCATATTTATATCATACTTCTGTTGTCTATAGTAATTGGTTGAGTTGATATGTTGCTGCCAGTAGTTTTAGATCATCCATGTATAGCAAATGCGTGATTTTGTGTTGGTAGGTTCCAGTATTATTGTATCCATAATTTGTATTATTTAGCATGTTGGATAGTGAGTTCAGAGCAAGGCAGAACCAGAAAGGACTTATTGAGTCTCCTTGGTATATTCCACGCTTAATCTGTATTGGCTGTAATGCGATATTATTTGAATTTGTTTGGATATTAAGTGTGGTTTTCCAATTTTTCATTACTATGTTTAGGAACTGTATCAATTTAGGATCTACTTTGTATATTTCCAATATTTGTACTAACCATGAGTGGGGTACACCATCAAATGCTTTTTGATAATCAATTTATGCGTAGTGTAGCGACCTTCGTTTAGTTTTAGCTTGGTATGTCACCTCTGCATCTATTATCTGTTGCTCTTTACATCCTCGTGCTCCTTTGCAACAGTCTTTTTGTTCTTCATTTATAATTTTGTTCTGTGTTGTATGTGTCATTAATTTCTGTGTAATATATTGTTGGTAGGCATGTTATGGGGCGATATTTAGCTGGGTTTGCTGTGTCTGCTTGATCTTTAGGTTTCAGATAAGTTATTCCATGTGTAAGTGTATCAGGGAGGATTTTTTTTTTTTTGTGGTTTTAGGGCGCAAAACTTCTATGGTCATTAGCGCCCAGCCCGTGACGTAGGAAACAGGAAAAAAACGAAATTTAAAATCAGCAGCAATGGGAACAAAGTCATAAAATTTGAGAAACTAAAGGCAGAAGGAATGCTTAAAAATCCACTATAGAAAGGGGTTGGTTGTCCCCAAAAAAAATCAAATGACTGACGTCATTTCACTGTCACTAATAAACTGTAGAACGCGGTCAGCTGATAGATCAGGCGATAGCTGTAGACGGGAGCGTAACGGATTAAAATAGGGGCATTCAATTAAAAGGTGTCTGACCGTCCACAGCTGAGAGCAGTGGGGACAGAGTGGGGGAGGATCACCGCTTAAAAGATGTCGATGGCTAAAAAGACAGTGCCCTATCCGGAGTCTAGCTAAAATTACCTCCTCCCGACGACGCGTTCGGGAGGAAGAGGTCCAAGCGCAAGGAAGGGCTTTCACTTCCCGCAATTTATTATGGGGAGGTGTTGACCAATGCGCATGCCATAAATGAGCAACTTGGCGACATAAACCGCTCCGTAGATCGGTAAATGGAAGAGACTGAATAGCTGGCCGAGGAAGGGAGACTGCAGCCTTGGCCGCTATATCGGCCGCCTCATTCCCACAGATACCAGCGTGTCCCGGGAGCCAGAGGAACGCCACTGGGACGCCCCCCAGGTGGAGCAAGCGCAGACAGTCCTGAATCAGGTGGACCAGAGGGTGCACAGGGTAAAGAGCTTGGAGACTTAGGAGAGAGCTGAGAGAATCTGAGCAGATTACATACTGTATCCGCTGATGGCGGCGGATGTAGTGGACAGCCTGGAGAACAGCGTAAAGCTCCGCAGTATAAACCGAACACTGGTCGGGAAGCCGAAAGTGATTTGGGGTGTCGCCAACAATATAGGCACTCCCTACACCTAACGATGTTTTCGAGCCGTCGGTGTAAATAAATGTGGCTTCCGTCATTTGTGCACATAGAGCAGCAAATGCCCGACGGTAAACAAATGTAGGGGTACCATCCTTGGCAAATTTACATAGGTCTCTGAGCAAGTCGATCCGGGGACGGCGCCAAGGCGGTGCTGTACACCAAGTTGTCAAGAAGGTTTTAGGAAAGCAGAAGGAGAGAGAATGGAGCAGTTGACGGAAGCGGACTCCCGGGGGTAGTAGGGAGAGGAGCGGCCTGCATACCCGACATCAAAGGAGGCGTCGAAAAAACGGTCATGGGCTGGATTAGCAGGCATGGAAGACAGATGGCTAGCATAACGACTCAGAAGGACGGCCCGCCGATTGGACAGCGGAGGTTCAGCAGTCTCAGCATAAAGGCTTTCCACAGGGCTGGTGTAAAAAGCTCCAGACACTAAACGTAATCCACGGTGGTGGATAGAGTCGAGACGCCGAAGAATAGACGGCCGAGCAGAGGAGTAGACTATGCTTCCATAATCCAATTTCGAGCGCACTAAGGCGCGATAGAGGCGGAGAAGGACCACTCGGTCCGCTCCCCAGGAGGTACCATTCAGGACACGGAGGGTGTTGAGGGAACGCAGACAGCGAGCCGAAAGATAGGAAACGTGGGAGGACCAGCACAGTATTCTGTCAAACATAAGACCCAAGAATTTAGCGACGTCGGAGAACGGAAGGTTGACAGGACCTAGATGTAAGGAGGGCGGAAAAAATCCTTACGTCACCAAAAATTAACACAAACGGTCTTACTGGGTGAGAAACGGAAGCCGGTTTCGATGCTCCAAGAGTGGAGGCGCTCGAGACATCCTTGAAGACGTCGTTCAAGAAGGTTGGTCCGTTGAGAGCTGTAGTAGATCGCAAAATCGTCCACAAAGAGGGAGCCCGAGACATCAGGAAGGAGACAATCCATAATTGGATTTATGGCGCTGGCAAACAGTACAACACTCAGCACGGAGCCCTGGGGTACCCCGTTTTCTTGGGAGAAAGTAATGCCACCGTTTGGCGTTTCCGGAGAAAATTGTTCATGATATAAGTGGAGAGAGCAACAAGATGGTCAACTGCAGAACGATGCTTTCGGAATCCGCATTGGGCAGGTGTGAAAAGACTGCAGGATTCCAGCCACCAAGCTAAACGGTAATTCACCATACGCTCCAAAACCTTACAGACACTACTCGTGAGAGAAATGGGGCGATAGCTACAGGGGAGATGTTTGTCCTTTCCAGGTTTCGGAACGGGAACGACAATAGCTTCCCGCCATCGCCTGGGAAAGGTACTGTCGTCCAAATTCGATTATAAAGGCGAAGGAGGTAACGCAGGCTATGGGGTGATAAATGCAGCAACATTTGGACATGGATACCATCCGGTCCTGGGGCGGAGGAGCGAGAAGAAGAGAGGGCATGTTGGAGTTCCCGCATGGAGAAAACAGTATTGTAGCTTTCGTGATTTTGAGAGGAGAAAGCAAGACGTCGCACTTCCGCTGCACGTTTCTTCGGGAGAAACGCTGGCGGGTAATTTGAAGAGCTCGAAATCTCAGCAAAGTGCTGACCCAATGAGTTAGAAATTGCGACGGGGTCCACTAAGGTATCATGCGCGACAGTGAGCCCAGAGACCGGGGAGAAACTAGGCGCGCCTGAGAACCGTCGAAGCCGACTTCCAACTTCCGAGGAGGGAGTGAAGGTGTTGAATGAGCTAATAAAGAATTTCCAGCTTGCCTTCTTGCTATCGCGGATGACGCGACGGCATCGCGCACGGAGCTGCTTATAGCGGATACAGTTGGCCAAAGTAGGATGGTGACGGAAAATGCGAAGAGCACGTCGCCGCTCACGTATTGCGTCACGGCATGCCTCGTTCCACCAAGGAACTGGGGGGCGCCGGGGCAATTCGGAGGTCCGTGGTATTGAACGTTCCGCAGCTGTGAGAATAACGTCGGTAACATGTGTGACCTCATCGTCGACTCTGGGAAAGCGACGGTCATCGAATGTCGCTAGAGACGAAAAAAGTGTCCAATCGGCTTGGGCAAACTTCCAGCGTCGCGAGCGCATATATGGCAGTTGAGGCTGCAGTCTAAGAACACATGGAAAGAGGTCACTCGAGTGTGTATCATCAAGGGCGAACCATTCGAAGCGCCGAGCTAGCGGAACAGTACCGACCGCAAGGTCCAAATGAGATAAATTTGTCGTGGAGGCAGACAAAAATGTGGGGACCCCAGTGTTGAGGCAGACTAGATCCGCTTGGTGGAAGACGTCTAGCAATAGTGAGCCACGTGGACAAGGATGTGGAGATCCCCAAAGCGGGTGGTGGGCATTGAAGTCCCCAACCAGCAAATAGGGGGGTGGAAGCTGATCAAGAAGATGAAGGAGATCAGCTCGTGCCATTGGTGTGGACGATGGAATGTATACCGTACAAAGAGAGAACGTGTATCCAGAAAGGGAAAGACGGACGGCGACAGCTGGGAAGGAACTGTTTAAGGGGATTTGGTGATAATGGAGAGTATCGTGGAGCAGAATCATGAGTCCTCCATGGGCTGGAGTGCCTTCAACAGAGGGGAGATCATATCGGACAGACTGAAAATGAGGGAGAACAAAGAGGTCATGGGGACACAGCTTTGTTTCCGGAAGACAGAAGATGACCGGCGAGTAGGATCGTAAGAGGATCGACAATTCATCGCGATTGGCTCGAATGCCGCGGATATTCCACTGGATAATGGACATAGGGTGAACAGAAAATGGAGGAACGTGACCAAGGGTGCTGTCAACTCAACGACTGCTCAGAGCTTGCGACCGACAGCATGGAATGGCATTCAGTCGAAGGCAGAAGATCCTGATCCATAGGTTGGTCAGAAGCAGCTCCTGCCACCAACGATCGGCCAGTTGACCGGCCACCAGCAGTGCGCCTCGGCGACACAGAAGACGGCCGAGGGCGATTTCCGCCAGGTGGTGCTGTAGATGGGACACGCCTTGGCGAAGAAGGAGAGGAACTGTGTTTCTTCGTAGCCTTCTTGGAAGTATGATGTTTAGATGAAGGAGGAACCGATGGTTGTGAAGTTGCGGTACGTAAAAACTCTTCACGAGAATGCTCTTTTTTCGAAGACTTGGCGTCTGACTTTTGGGCTCGAGATTTAGCAGAACCAGACGAAGGGTGAGCCATAGAGTGGGCAGGCGAAAGTGGTGAGGTTGAACGGGCGATCTTTGCGCTGGCCGATCTGACGACCGTGGTACTAAAGGTGAGGTCGCAAGTCTGCGTGGCTGCCTCCTTTGTTGGCCGAGGAGAAGCAAGGACAGCGCTGTATTTTCCTTTCTGAGGCACAGTGGGCTGTCGACTGGCGAGTAACTTTCGAGCAGCAAAGGTCGACACCTTTTCCTTCACTCTTATTTCCTGGATGAGTTTTTCGTCCTTAAAAACGGGGCAATCTCTAGAGGAAGCAGCGTGCTCACCCACACAGTTGATGCAGCGAGGGGATGGAGGTGGGCAAGCACCCTCATGGGCATCCTTGCCACACATAACACATTTGGCCGGATTGGAACAGGACTGACTGGTGTGATTGAACCGCTGACATCGATAGCAACGTGTAGGGTTTGGGACATAAGGGCGAACGGAAATTATCTCATAGCCTGCTTTGATTTTTGATGGGAGTTGAACTTTGTCAAATGTCAAGAAGACAGTGCGGGTTGGAATGATGTTCGAGTCAACCCTTTTCATAACCCGATGAACAGCCGTGACGCCCTGGTCAGACAGGTAGTGCTGAATTTCTTCGTCAGACAATCCATTGAGGGAGCGTGTATAAACGACTCCACGCGAGGAATTTAAGGTACGGTGCGGTTCCACCCGGACAGGGAAGGTGTGGAGCAGAGAAGTACGCGGCAATTTTTGAGCCTGGAGGGCACTGTGTGTTTCTAACAACAGGGTGCCATTCCGTAATCTGGAACAAGACTTTACAGGACCCGCAATTGCGTCGTCACCTTTCTGAACAATGAAAGGGTTGACCGTGGAAAAGTCGTGACCTTCGTCAGACCGAGAAACAACAAGGAACTGTGGCAACGATGGAAGAACCGTCTGTGGCTGAGACTCAGTGAACTTACGTTTGTGGGCAGACATAGTGGAAGGTGAGGAAATGATTGCGGAAGAATCCCCCATGATTACCGGCGTCTCCGATGGCACGCTCCTCCCTTGTGGGGGCCCTCACTGAGGGCACACCCGCCTTAGGTGATTGTTCACACCTCAGGTCACACCTCCCGACAATCGGACGGAGGGACCAATCGGCACTTTCGGAAGGTATCAGCTCGGGTAATCACCCCTCCCTGGGCCTGGCCGTTACCAGGGGGTACGTACGTGTCCTACCTGTCTACCCGGGGCGGGGAATTACGCGTTACCCCGTCACCGGCTACGCATGGAAGTGCGTGGGTCGGCCTTCAGACACGCACAGGGAGGAAGAAAGAGACAGGGAAAGGAAAGAAGAGAGGTATCAAACGCCGCAGCGGAGAAATGGGTAAAGAGAAGAGGTAAAGAGAAGAGGTAAGGAAAAGAGAAGGACGAAGAAAGATGAAGACATACAAGCAAGGAAGGCGAAGAGTGCGGTACATTTACAAGCGTCCGTCTCCGGACGTAGGCACAAACCATACTCCCAGAGGGGGAGAAAGGGAAGGAAAGAGCCAGAGGTGAGGGGGGGGGTCGAAGATGGGGGATTGGGGATGGGGAAGGATACGGAAAGGGAAGGTATGCAGCCCGGAAAGGAAGGAAGGCCACATTAGCTCGGGGTCCCGTGCTCGCTACACACGTATCCAAAAAAGAGTTGTGGATCCCCTGGGGGGATCAGGGAGTGTGTATGGGTCTGCAATGTAACTGTTAAATAATTTAGTTAGATGTGAATGTGTTGAGGTGAACTTCTTTAGCCAGAAATTTGCTATTTTATCTTTTCCAGGGGCTTTCCAATTGTCAGTAGAATTAATTGCTTGGGTGACTTCATGTTGCAAAATTATCACTTCAGGCATTTGTGGTATCATCTTGTATGTGTCTGTTTCTGCTTGTATCCACCGTGCATGCCTGTTATGCTGTACCGGGTTTGACCATATGTTGCTCCAGAAGTGTTCCATGTCTGTTATGTTTGGTGGATTGTCTATTTTAATGTGTGTGTGTGTGTTATCTATTGTCTGGTAAAATTTCTTTTGGTTTGTGTTGAATGTTTGGTTTTGTTTCCTTCTATTTTCACTTTTTTTGTATCTTCTAAGTCGTTTGGCCAATGCTTGTAATTTCTGCTTCTTCTCATCTAACTGCTGTGTTGCTTCTTGTTGTGAGATTTTACCTAACCTTTTTCGTTTTTTGTCTGGTATTTCAGTTCTTATAAATTGTGTTAGCTGTCCGATGTCTTTTCTCAGTTTTTCTATTCTGATCTGTAACCTTTGTTGCCATGCTGGTTTTGTGGGTTTGTTCTGTGTCTTGGTTGGTTCTGATCTCTGCCTAGTGTGTACATTTAGTGTAGTGAGTGCTCCTATATAAATCAGTAGTTGTAACTCTTCCATAGTTGTATTTTCATTTATTTTGTTGTGTATGATTGTGTTGATAGTTGTTGTTGTTGCTTCGACTTGTGGGTTAAATGGCTCTGGCTCTGAGCACTATGGGACTTAACATCTATGGTCATCAGTCCCCTAGAACTTAGAACTACTTAAACCTAACTAACCTAAGGACAGAACACAACACCCAGTCATCACGAGGCAGAGAAAAACCCTGACCCCGCCGGGAATCGAACCCTGGAACCCGGGTGCGGGAAGCGAGAACGCTTCTCTATCTAACATGTGTGTCACTTAATGTTCTATTTGTGCTTGTTCTGGTGGCTGTCTTAAGATTTCGTTTTCCTCTGATTGTTTAATTGATGCGTGTTGTTCTTTGTTTGTTTGCTCTGAGATGTTTGAGTCCATTACTGTATTTTCTTCTTCTTCTGATTGCACATTATTTTGTTCCAGTACTTGTTGTTTGCCATTTTCTAATTCTGACTGGGGTATCCTGATGTTTTTGATTATTACACGGATCTGATCAGCTAGTCGTTGTTCTGTTAAAAATTTTAATTCTAGGTATCTGGTAATAAATGTTGTGTATACTTGTGATCTGTATCCAGTTGTGTTGGTTCCTAAGTTTGTTGCTTGGTAATAACAGAACATGAGGTGTCGGTTAACTTCATCTGACCATCTCTCCTCTGTCTTTGTTTTCCTTCTAGAGTGATTGCAGGAAGTATATCCTGCAAAACACCTCTATTTGGATTTAAATCATTTTCCGTGTGGCTAGCACTGTCGTTACCATTTTGGACGGGCATAGGGTTCAAGCGTCGTCCCCGGCCATGACAGCGCTTGTCCGAGGCTTCATTAGTTCTCTCCTGAACCAACTAATCACACTAAAATGTGGGTTAGCCCTATTAGTGGTTTGTTCTTTTTGTCGCCTTTTACGACTGGCAGAACATACCGGAGGCCTATTCTTTTCCCGGGCCTCCACGGGGTTTATAATTATTATTATAATTATTATTATTATTATTACTGTTATTTTATTATTATTATTATTATTATTATTATTATTATTATTATTATTATTATTGATACTAAACACTGTCAGCCTGAATTCTGCTTATCGCTTTCATTTCTGAAGTAAAGAGTTCAGCAATGAAGTGATTTACAAACTATGTCTAGTTCATTTTAAATGGGGGTGCAGTACGTGAGTGAAGCCATCTGCTGCTAGGAGAGGATTGGTGCAGAGAAGCCATGTCTTGTAACAAGTGACTACCCTCAATGCGAGTAGTTAGCTTTCTTTTCTGAGAAGGACTTTGGGCAGCACTCGTGACGCTCTGGCACCATAACATAGAAAAAAACGAGAAAACCTCAATATGTTGTGACATCGCTTTGGCGCCATTCGTTTCAGCTGCTGTGACTTCAGTACGCTGTAAGGTGTCGGGATTTTGAACATCTTACGTGTCGGGTGCCTCAGTTTTACGTGTCGTTTATAGTGTTGCAAGACACTGGTTTACAACATGGGCCGGCTCTTTGTGTGTATATTTCACTTGTTTGAGATTCAATATACGTGGCATCGAGAGTGACGAGAATAACTCCCTTGTGTAAATTTGCATGTTTAAAAAATGTTCAAATGTGTCTGAAATCTTATAGGACTTAACTGCTAACGTCATCAGTCCCTAAGCTTGCACACTATTTAACCTAAATTATCCTAAGGACAAACACACACACACCCATGCCCGAGGGAGGTCTCGAACCTCCTCGGGACCAGCCGCACAGTCTATGACCGTAGCGCCCTAGACCGCTCGGCTAATCCGGCGCGGCTTGCATGTTTAAGTTAGGTAGACAGAGCGTGGAATCATCACAGGAGGAGAAGCCAGTTTTAGTCAGCCACACTGTGACACAATGGCCTGCAGAGCCGCAGCCTAGTCAAGGTCAATGGCAGGTAATGGGCACGGCAGAGAACTGGGGGAAGAACAGTATATCAAGTGAGCGGCGCGTGAGGACGTAACTTACCACTCTTGTGGATGATGGAGTGTTAATAAAGGGTAACAGACGTGGCTGTTCACTTGAAAGCCAGCCAGCTAGTCTACACTGTACTCATTAAGCCATCTGGTGATTGGGCAGCCGTGGCTACTAGAAGCGAAAGAGCGACTGCCAATGGCTGTTGCACCCAGTATCCAACACGACTGTAGAGGGAGAGGAAGCGAGGCTGAGGAGACGCGCAACTGCCCGGTGCAACAGGCACTTTCCCTTGAGACGTCGCCGAGTGTGGTCGCAGGACATCCCTCTCTAACATGACGACAGGGAAAGGACTGGTGTCAACACTTTGTTCACCCAGATCCTAAATTAAGTCAAGAGCTGGCTCAATTCTGTTCGTAAATCTCCTGAGCGGGGAACTAAGTCAGTCAATTTAACTAAATTCTTGCGAGAACAGCGAGGGCAGAGTAACACACGGCGCACCAACCTTGCGCGTGTGCTTAGCCATTAAAATCAGACTAGGGTGAAGTTAGCGTTTTTCGGTTCGCGAAAACGTAGGGCAAGTATGCTGATACAGAACCAGCCAGGCTCAGTGTATGATTTTGATAGATTTACAGATCCTATGACACGCGGCAGCAGCCAATTCGACGACGCTGTGCAACACAAGGTTAGAACGCAGCACGCTATTAAATGTAAACGTCGTGTCACAAGCCAATTTTTACTCCAGTGGTACTAACCTCAAAGTAGGAAGACCTGTCCTCCTTGTGGTATTTCGAGAGATTAACGTATTTTCTTCGTGAGCTCGACGGCCGCGTTTGGTTAACATTTGTGTGGAAAGAATAAAATTTGTTAGAACTGATTTCAATGTTCGGCTGGACGTTAGGATAGTCTTCCACCAGAGCGTCTTCCTGTCAGTTTAAATAATTAACTATCGTGAATTTTGTGATAGTATTGATCTTTTATATTTTATGATATTTTAGAAACTTGATACCAGGATCCCCTTGTCTGAACAGGTGACTCATGAGATTGCTCTTTTGAATTGTAATGACCAAAAATGTTCACAAGTGATTCCAGTAAATACAATTACAGGGAATGGTTGTTGTCTATTCTAAGATAGAGATCTCCTTTCCACTCCACTGGAATATTTTAGGAAGATTTAGGGCAGCTATTGTTTTGAAGTCTAAACCTTTGGTGAGTAATGGCACATTTCCTTAAAGGTCGGGTTCAAACTGCGTCATGCGCGCTAAGTGGAATCTTGCACGCAGTGCATACATATCATTCACTTATTACCGAATAGAGGCAAGTTTAGAACGTTGACACCAATCTAAGAGGTGATTCTGACACATCTGTACGAAGAGGGATGCTTCTCGCAACAAACAGTGTCAGGTACGCATGCACAGACGTATTGGAACTACTGAATTAAGTTCAAATGTCTGTGTACAAAAGTTTGATTTAATCAGTAGCAGAGATACGTTACTTCCATGTAATTTTTGTAGAAATATTCCTAGCCTGTGGCCACGTCCTGTTTAGAGATTAACCTCCAATTGGTGAATACAACTGTCTTCTTCCCGACACACACACTGCCCCGCGGCGCCGTTTTGCGTTGTCGTGGCATACATACTGATTTGTTTGGCAAGCAAGTCGAGGCTCCTCAGCAGGTGAGCCGCTATAGAGCTGCTTGTTGAGACGTTGAATGCGCAGTCGTGTGAAACCGTGCACTGCTGGTTCCTGGTGTGCAGCGCGGTTCTTTTCATACTGACGACCTCTGCTGCAGGCTGCCAAACAGCTGGCAGTCACACTGCGATTAGCGTGTAGGCTGCCCCGCTCAACTTGCGTTGGTAGAGGGAAGGCTAAACCTGCATGGGGTTGCCATCAGGCAACTCGGAATCACAACACTGGATATATTTGGAGTGGCCTAATTCAGCTGGCCCATTTTGCAAGGAAAATTGTGATTCGGTACAGATATCCTCGTCGATGCACCGTCATCGTGCGTGATCAGAGTTTTCCTGGCTATTATGTATGCCGGGAGTAAAATCAAGATAGGTGTAAGGCATAGCTGATCATTATCAGCGGTGAGATTGAATTTATATTTAAAAGAGACAATAAGGGATCTAAAGGAGTATCGTAGTGTGGGAACTCCTTGTGATGGATGGCAAATATGGCGTGATGTGTGTTGCTAATCAAATAACCTCAGTCGCCTAAAGAGGATATCAATGAAGCTCGGTGCTCAATGAAATGAAACGAGTGCTATTTGATTACTGCAATATGCACAAAAATAATGAAGGCAGTAGTGAGTGCGACGTGTGGCCCAGCTGAATAACTTGGATCAGAGTCTTGAAGATGATGAATTTCACGACAAAGGGTATAGAAAATTGTGTCACGAAATTTTAAACCTGGATGTCTGATGCCAGTAGGAAACAAAATTACTAATGTTGTATAGGTCAACAATGCACAGTTTTTAAACTACGGAAACTTGTCGCCATGCACTCTGATTGGCCACGGAATTGTCCTGTTCCCGGATGCTCTGGACAACGCATGGCCGCGAATGCTCTGCCTGTCGGAGATCGCGACGTATCCAAGGCGGCCGGCTCGCTCCGTGGTAGCGCACCAGCCCTCCACTCCGGGGGCCTGGGGTCGAATTCGCCGGAGTTTCGACACATCCATTGCATTATTATGATGAGACGTGCTGGGAACAAACCGGCCAACAGGTATTAGTTCACGTACAGAAAGTCTATCACAAATTGTGTTGGTCCTGATAAGGGCCTTCTTTGAAGCGAGAACATTGTTTACTTAAAGCAGGTGCTCGAACTGGCGACCCTCTGACGTGACGCCGACCGGTATTTTCCCGAACTCTTTCAAAGATTTCTGGCATTGCCCTGATGTGATTGGGGGCATTTGAAAGCGATCCATTAATTCCTCCTCGTTTCAAGGTGGTTCGCATTCTGGTGGGTGAACTAAAGACTTCACAGGAAAAAATCCGGTGACGTGAGGTCTGGTGAACGCGGGGGCCAAGTCCTTTGAGCACCTCCGCCAATTAAGCGGCCGTTAAACAGTTCATTTAAATACCCCAGCACATCACGACTGTAATGTGCAGGCGCTCCATCATGCTGCAACCACATGCATAGCCGTATAACCAGGGGAACATCTTCCAGCAGGCCGGGTAGAGCTTCTTGGAAAAACTGAAGGTGATTTTTCCCAGTATGTCTAGGAGGTAGACGGACCAGCCCAATCAGATGGTAACACGCAATGCCTGCCCAAATGTTGAGCGAAAATCGTTCCTGGTGTCAGTGGACGTATGTGACGTGAGGATTTCCCCTTGCCAAGTATTGAACGTTGCGAGCGATGTAAAGGCCATCCCAATGGAAGGTGCCCCCGTCGGTAAACAACACAATGACAGCGAAGTTGGAATCTCGTGCAACATGTCGCAGAAACCACCGGTAAAACCCTAGCCTGTGTTCATAGTCAGGCACAGGACTTTCAAATGCAGCATAGCACCGTGTTCGAGGTCTTCCAGCATCACCATTATATACCGCCAACGAGCTGTTTCGCCAGGTCGCCGGTGAATTGCTGTAAACGTTTGCTTGTGTGGGTGGCGTCTTGCTGGGTACCGTTCCTCACACAACCGTCGAGCTTCATGCGCATTAACGTCGGCTAGTCAGTAAGCAAAAACCATATCTCGTTGCTCTTCAAACGAATACTGTGCCGCCATGGTTACTGTATGATTAAATCACAGGTGACGTGTGTGCTCTGAAGCGAAGCTTACATGTGAATGATTCTGATGTTAGATGGAGATAAACAGCAAGACCTATTCGACACGTGTGCTTATTACGTTGGGGCAGTGACGGGGCGACGGACGTTTGTATGTGTGAAACGACAACAATAGCGCTGTCCATCAACCGACGAACGGCAACAGGTCAATCCCATGGCCAATCTGAGCACGTGGCGCCAAGTTTACGTAGTTTAAAAATGGTACGTTGTCGACCTACACAACACTAGTAATTTTGGTTCCTACTGGCATCGGCTATCCAGGGTCAAAATTTCGTGACACAATTTTTCGCACCCTTTATAAGGAAAAGATTAGACAAATAGAGAAGATGCAAGAAGGACATAGCCACACGTATTGCAGGAGGAGTATTAATTTTCTATTGGAAGTACAAATGCAAACATTGAATAATGTAAATATTGAGAACAGAAAACATTAATGAAAAGCAGTGTGTTTGAGCTCACCTCGCCGGCTGCGAAACGTGGTCAGTGGTGTGAAGGCAAGGACATGGTTACACGAAGCAGTTCTAATGTAAATGTGAACAGGCAGGTGTCACTAGTCATGAATATGGACAACGGGAAATCCATAAAGCAATAAATTTACGTATGGCAACAGCATTATAATGTATAGAGAATGGTTAATCCTTCATGGTGGAATAGAATAAACAGACATACTCATACACCGATATGCGAAGTTGCCAATTTACATAATCACTGACGAACTCAGGAGAATATTACAGAAATGTTCACTATTCTTTTACGAGACAGAGGTGGGATATCGCAAGTCATTTGTGTCCACAGATGTATGAGTTATCACTGAGTACTGGCCCCGTCGTGCTCAGGCGAAATGGAACGAACCAAAAAGAAATACTGATATCCCTCAGAAAACACAATAAACACACTAAACGAGAAGTTAGTTTGATTCAGCATAGCTTTAAAGAACACGCAAAATTCCTGTAGCGCAAGTGAAACATGAAGGGACGAAGCAGTTAATGATCTCACCAAGTTCCTCGAAAAAGCATGTTGAAAGCACCTATCTCGACCTCCACAAAGCAAGCATCTAGTTTACATCCAGTCAAACATGAAGCAGGAGTAAGCGTGAGGCTTTGTTCCACAAGATGCCGCTCTGCAACTTGGTTTTGCTGGCCAGCGTTCTGATTGACTTGAGACCATCGTCCCTCACTAATCGGCTATGCTGAGATATTGTCCGTGATCGCGTGAGCCTGATCGCATCGGAGAACGTTAGGGCAATCGTCTCCGAATTGAATAACTGATGAGAAGTATATCACAAGCTATTTTGAAAATAGCTTTTTCCATTCTTAGCTTACGTCAATTTAGAATAATGTATTCAAACCGGTGCAATCACACTCTGTAAAGAACGGAACGAAGACAGGGCAGCACGAAATTCTGAATAACTGGCGACAAAATTAAATGAAGTAATTTGTAAATTTAAACGTCCGTTAGTCCAAAAGGAAAATGCCTGCTTCTTACCTGATGATAATAACCGGAACAGCAAGAAGGAAAGGTGTTTTCAGACTAACATGCGCCATCAGAAGGTTTCCACATACGTAACCAACACCACAACACCGCACAAAATAAAACTGAAAAAATATTAGCAACTGCCTTAAACAAAAAAAAGGCAGTCAAAAGTTATAATTCGGAATGTTAAGTAAGTCACCGTTACTGAAACGACTGACTGATGAAGATATTTTATTATATGAAAAACTGCATTTCCTCACACTAACGTGTAAGTACATGTACGAAACTCATGAAACTCACAAAAGAAGGTCATTGAAATATCTTGAATAACTGAGAAATTACTTGAGTGAATGAATAACACCAATAATGCAACGCCAGAATACGAACCAATAAAGCCAAAACACTCTGATGAAATAGGATTAAATAAAATTGGGGCAGTGCTTACATTTAATTTTAGTCTGCCAATAGTTCTTTAATTAAATGTACTATACTTCTCATTTAAACCATTAAATATGAACTTTGTCTCTGTTATGCTGGAACAGAAAAGCTAAGACACCTCAGTGTCATTACTCATACATATTTTAACAGAAAAAAGTGGCGTTATTAGTCTACTTAATATTATTCCTTTCGTTTTCTGGGAGTGAACGATACTGGGTGTTTGAATGTAGTAGGAAAGGTAACAATGACATAGATTAAAGATGAAATCGAAGCGCTAGCATTGTTATATATCGCTATTATTACTTGAAATAAAATTAACTCATAGTTAATGTGAACGAAAATTGAACTGTTTTACAATCAATCGGAGATACTGAAAGGATAATTTCTAATTCTGTGACAAGGCTCATTTTACTCCATTTATTTCGGGCAGACTCTGAACAGAAAGTCTATATCTACATCTACATACATACTCCGCAATCCACCATACGGTGCGTGGCGGTGGGTACCTCGTACCAAAACTAGCATCTTGTCTCCCTGTTCCACTCCCAAACAGAACGAGGGAAATATGACTGCCTATATGCCTCTGTACGACACCTAATCTCTCTTATCTTACCTTTGTGGTCTTTCTGCGAAATATAAGTTGGCGGCAGTAAAATTGTACTGCAGTCAGCCTCAAATGCTGGTTCATGACACGAACGCCTCCTTTCCTCCAGAGAATCCCACCCGAGTTCCTCAAGCATTTCCGTAACACTCGCGTGATGATCAAACCTACCAGTAACAAATCTAGCAGCCCGCCTCTGAATTGCTTCTATGTCCTGCCTCAATCCTTTACAGATGAATCACATCTTCCCAAAATTCTACCAATGAACCGAAGACGACTATCCGCCTTCCCCACAACTGCCATTACATGCCTGCCCCACTTCATATCACTCTGCATTGTTACGTCCAAATATTTAATCGACGTGACTGTGTCAAACGCTACACTACTAATGGAGTATTCAAACGTTACTGCATTCTTTTTCCTATTCATCTGCATTAATTTACATTTATCTATATTTAGAGTTAGCTACCATTCTTTACACCAGTCACAAATCCTGTCCAAGTCATCTTGTATCCACCTATAGTCACTCATCGACGACACCTTCCCGTACACCACAGCAAACAGCAGCACATTTCTATCCACCCTATCCAGTAGACCATTTATGTAGATAGAAAACAACAGAGAACATACCACGCTTCCCTGGGGCACTCCGATGAACACTTACCATCGAGGAGAACGTACTGGGTTCTATTACTTAAGAAGTTTTCTAGCCATTCACATACTTGGGAACCAATCCCATATGCTCGTCCCTTAGTTAGGAGTCTGCAGTGGGGCACCGAGTCAAACGCTTTCCGGTAGTCAAGGAATATGGCATACGTCTGATCCCCTTCATCCATGGTTCGCAAGATGATACGTGAAAAAAGGGCGAGCTGCGTTTCGCAGGAGCGATGCTTTATAAAGCCGTGCTGATGCATGGACAGCAACTTCTCTGTCTCAAGGAAATTCATTATATTCGAACTGAGAATATGTTAGAGAATCCTGCAGCAAACCGATGTTAAGGATATTGGTCTGTAATTTTGAGGATCCGTCCTACCCTTCTTATATAAAGGCGTCACCTGTGCTTTCTTCCAGTCGCTCGGGACTTTATGTTGGGCAAGAGATTCGCGATAAAGGCAAGCTAAGTAAGGAGCCAATGCAGTAGAGTACTCTCTGTAAAACCGCATTGGAATCCCATCAGGACCTGGCGACTTATTTATTTTCAACCCATTCAACTGCTTCACAACCCGAGGGATGTCTATCACTATGTCCGCTGTGGTGTCACCGCCAGACACCACACTTGCTAGGCGGTAGCCTTTAAATCGGCCGCGGTCCGCTAGTATACGTCGGACCCGCGTGTCGCCACTGTCAGTGATTGCAGACCGAGCGCCGCCACACGGCAGGTCTAGAGAGACGTCCCAACACTCGCCCCAGTTGTAAAGCCGACTTTGCTAGCGATGGTTCACTGACAAATTACGCTCTCATTTGCCGAGACGATAGTTAGCATAGCCTTCAGCTACGTCATTTGCTACGACCTAGCAAGGCGCCATTACCAGTCAATATTGATGCTGTAAAACATGTACCGTCAAGAGCGATGTTCACCAATTATGGATTGAAGTTAAGTATTCCAGAAGCTACGTACCCTTTTTGCTAGTCTCAAGACCTTGTCCTGTTCCAGACCTCACGCCAGCCTGCGTGAGCTTAAACGCGTGCCTTTCGGCTTCCTGTCATAGTGGATTGGCTGTCTTGCCAGTCCGCAACATCCTCCATACGTGAATCTGCACGAGACTCAAACGGCGCTATGTTTGTACGATCCTCCTGCGTGAAAGATTTCTCAAATGCTAAATTTAAAATTTCAGCTTTCGTGTTGCTGTATTCCGTTGCCAGTTAGTGACTGGATGGAAGCCTTCGACCGGCTTACCGATTTTACGTAAGACCAGAATTTCCTTGGGTTTTCAGCAAGATCTTTTGCTAAGGTATGACGGTGGTAGTGGTTGTATGCTTCGCGCATCGCTCTTTTTACAGCAGCACGAATCTCTACCAACTTGTGCCTATCCTCAGTCTCCCGATCTTTCTTGTACCTCGAGTGCAACTGTCTTTGCATCCTGAGCATTCTCCGAATTCCGCTGTTAAACCACGGTGGGTCTTTTCCGTCCTTAACCCACTTTTTCGGCACATACTTGTCCAATGCAAGATTTACAATGCGTTTAAAATTTGCCTATAATTCTTCCACGTCCATCGTACCGGAAGTAAATGAAGTCGATTCATTTAGTAAGTGGGATGCTAACAACTGCTTAAGTGCTCTTTCTAGTGAGAAAATACCAATCATGAGGGAGCATCTTGATATTATTTGAGCCTCCCACATCTGACGGCACTTCTCACTGCCTGTGGTGCTGTTATTATGTGGTGGGATACTGTGGGTACTTTATTTAGTTAAATCAGTTTCTTGTGTAAGAACAAAACTGTGTGGCATATAACTATGATCTCTGTATGTTTTAAGACTCGATGAGATAAAAACATTTCTCAAGAGTGAGTACTGTTTAACGCTTTCACACATCATTTCCTTACGTTGCATTACAAAAGTTAATGTGTTTTGTGCCTGACAGGTTCACTACAAGCCAAAGATCGAGTAATCTCTGCTTGCGGAATTCTTTTGAAATAACGAAATCAGTAAACTCTGCGTGACCTGTAGAAAGACTATAGTACTTCTTTCTTGTAATTTGGAAAAGATACAGACCCCATTCTGCAGATACGTTTGACTCACTTATTGTTGCGGATCCGACCAAAAATTTCTATTATGATAACTTCAGTTATTACAGTGCTGAAGGAAATATATTGTGACTCACGATACGTAAATAATAGACTCAACTCTAAGTAATACTGTTCTTGGAAATTATATTTCAGCTTGAATGCACTTGCATGAATCAACAACGTGCAATAAGAATAGCAGTCTCAGTAGCAATTGCTGGAGGAGAAGTGGAAGTGAACGGTAATACATTGTTTTGTCAGGTTTACAGTTTTACAAGAGAAACATTTTAGGCACGTAATGCTGTATTCTACATCATGTCTCTGGTCAACTTATAGTTGTTAGCTCTGGTAATTTATTACCTTAGGCACGTTGCCTCTTTATTAATTGCCGTTTACTACTCCTAGGAAAAGAAACATTTTTCATATTTTTGTTCATAACTAAAATCAGGAAAAAGAGGCGCCATACAACCCCGTGAATGATGAAAACGCTTTCACATTTCATCCCTAAATGAATTCTGCTCTGTGTCTTTGAATAGTACTGATAATAAGACTTTAAAATTGAATAACTGAAGTTTTTTTTTAAGTTCCATCATTATTTCCTTGGCATAAATATTATTCTTTGTTTTGTAGTCTTTTGCTACATAATGCTCTTGTTTCTTTAATCAGATGATATTTACTATTGTATGAACGATCTTTTTTGACACCCATCAAGAATATTATTTACAGTGTTGTGAATCAACTTCGTCTGTAGTACCCTCTGCGAAATTTCTGTCTACGGCTTCACTTCATTAGTCGTTCATTTCATAATACAGTTCGACGGTTTCTCTGAGTCTTTACTCTTTATGGCATATATGAAGGGCTTTTTTCAATAGTGGTACAAGTCAATTTTTTTTCATTTTGAGATTCAGAGTCCTAAAGTTAAATGAGCGCTGAAAAATCATCAGTTGAGATATCAGAAATATTCATGCATGTGGCTTCTTGCTGGAGATGAACCTTTCTTTGTTTGTTTGAATCATTAATTTCAGAAGCCTTATAGACAGAAAAGTGGAGGTAATGGACTTGTACCACAAAAGAAATAAAATTTTGAAATGAGTGTGAAACCTTATGGAACATAAGTGCGAAGGTCATCAGTCCCTAAGCTTACACACTACTTAACCTAAATTATCCTAAGGACAAACACACACACACACACACACACACACACACACACACACACACACACACACACACACACACACACACACCCATGCCCGAGGGAGGACTCGAACCTCCGCCAGGACCAGTCGCACAGTCCATGACTGCAGCGCCTTTAGCGCCATTTTTTTTTCTATCGAACGCAGGACCCCGTTATCCAGAGGTAGCAACGCTAGTCACTTTTATTTTACCAGGATCTAACCCTTGCCCTCCTGCAAACAAACTGAAAACTCGATGTTTTTTTGTTTTTCTTTTTTAAAAATATATGTACCACGACACAGACAAAATTTTTAATAAATTGAAAAAAGAGAAATAATATTGGCACCAGGGAGGGTTTTTATTTTTATTTCATTTTATTTAATTTTTTTTATGAACCAGCCAACCATGAAATGCAATAATTTATCAATCTATCACGCTGCCGATTCCGCTTTCTTTCTTTTTCTTTTCTTTCTTTTTTTTTTCTTTTTTTCCACAGGAAACATACCGAAATATACACTCAAATGGCAGTATATTCCTTCAAAAATCGAAAATATTCTCTTTTTCTCCAAAACACTTATTGAACGCAATCAATTAAAATAAAACAAAACAAGCCATTTCGACAAAAACAAAATGGTGAAATCAGATAAACGTATAGGAAGGAATTGGCGTCAATTTGAACGTTCCCACACATTCTTTCTTCCGCCACTTCTACAGTGTGGAACATCTAAGTCCATAGAAGTGTCCACAAAAAATAAGTAAAAAATGGGGGCATGGCAACACATCCAATGCCTTGGCGATGAAAAACAAGATCCAACATATTAGAAAAAAATTCACGATAACGGGACATCCGGAGCCACGTCCAATGTGCGGTGGCCATATAGTGGGAAAAGGCACACGGATCTGAGTCATATCGACTCACCGTCACGTAGTGGACATATTGGCCAGCAAGCCACACGACGGTATTGTTCTTCGATCAAGGAAAGAGGGTGGAATCGGGACGCACGTGAATCTCCCCCGCGATAGCCGCCTTCGTTGTCCTGAGGAGAAATGCCATTTGTCGGCGAAGCCATCTCCAATGGTCATGACCGCAGGAAATCAACCGATGAGATAATGTATCAGTTTCATGGCATCGATTGCAGCGATCCGTTACACTGAGGCCAGTACGAAAAAGTCGCACGTTGGTAGGTACAATATCATCAACAACGTGGTACCACGAGGACGCCACTTCCATCGGGAAAGTTGCGAGGCTGATGTTAGACCAAACGATCTTCCAGTTCGTTTCTGGCGACAGGGCTTCCACAGAGAGAAGACTATAATGAGCTGGCCAGCGGCTTAACAGCATTTTTAGGGAGAGATTCGCTTGGGGAAGGATATTTACTCCTAAATAACTGACCTCAAGAAAAAATTCCCTGACGTGACGCAATTTATAAGTAATCCTATCAATATCTACTGGAGGTGTTAAACTCGCCGGCTGGATGCAGTCATATGGGCGAGCGGTAAGTGACTGGGGGGCGCGTTGACACATAAATACGGTGCGACGGATGAATAAGGCAGACGCCTTAACCCGAATGTCACGGAGGCCCAAACCTCCCTGCAAACGGGGCGGCGACATGACCCCATAATACAGAGTGGCGCCAGATAAACCTGACAGTTAAACTTTGCAACTTGCGGGACACCATCGCAGGAAGTGGAAATATTTGTGCAATAAACATACGTTTCCATGGCCCGAAACTTATGAAGAAGTGAGAGGGAGCGACGCTCGTGTTCAATGATTGCACCCTGAATCTTATCCGTGACAGACTTCCAGTTTATCGTAGCCATCTTTAGCGGACAGCTGTCAATTATAACACCCAACGATCGATATGGGGTGACCTTCGAAGCCCATGGAATCTCAACAGCGTTAAATCCTCGCAAACTGAGAAAACGACATTTCTGGTCATTAACCCGCGCTCCCGTAAGACGACAAAAGGCATCCAAATCTTCCTTCAGCGGTGGTATATCATCATGGGTACGGAGAAGAACCATAACGTCATCAGCATATGCACGAACGGTGAACCTTTCTCCCAGCAGCGACCATCCACTCAAACGAGCAGCTATAGTTCGCAATAATGGTTCCAGATACAGCACGTAGAGCGACATTGATAATGGACTCATTTGAAGGACGCCCTGACACACCGCGATGGGGGAAGTAAGACTGCCATTTACGTCAGTGGACGCCCGAATACCAGTGATTAGAGAGCTAAACAGCCGTCGTGCGGCATTGTAAAAACCAACAGTCGTCAATACTCGCGTAAGGAATCCATGATTCATGCAGTCGAACGCTTGAAAATCAATGAAAAGCAAAGCGGTTGGCAGAGGAATGGTGGAAGCAATCGAAATTAAGTCTCGACATTCAGCAACGGGAGTCAGGAGAGTACGACCCGGAACACAGCTATGATGACTCGTGATGATGGTAGTCAACAATACAGATAGTCGGCTATTGACCGCTCGCGCCACTATTTTATAATCATAGTTGAAGAGGATTATTGGGCGGACCTGATCCACAAGCAAACGTCCCGGCTTTTTGGGAATCAGTACGATTTTAGCAACCTTAAAGCTGGTCGTGAGAAGGCCTCCCTGGAACACTTCATTCACCATGGAAGTTATCGTATCTCCTATTAAGGGCCAAACTCGAATATAAAATACTTTGGGAAGGCCATCGGGGCCAGGTTATTTGTGGGAGGGAGAACGAGCAACAATGTCAAGTATATAATCGCGATGGAATACAGAGAAAAACTCTTCCAGGAGAGCTGGTGTAACAACACGATCAAGGAAGGAGGTGAAATCAACAGACGCTGGACCATCTGAATCCACTTTAGCATAAAGCTTGGAATAGTACTGGTAAAGTTCACGCATGATATAAGATTGGGGGGTCCACTCACAACCATCTAGAGAACGAATGGTAGAAAGACACGTCCTTTTAGATCGCTTGTGAAGCCGGAGAAGACGATAGAGAGAGGTCAACTCATCCTGTACGATTGAACGAGGCTGGTAACGCAGTCGGACCCCGTCCATTTGCCTGCGTTGGAGAAGTTTTGCCTTCACACTGTGGACGTCGACGACTCTAAAGGGTGCATCACGAGCATTATCGTAAATATCGCAAAGGACTGCATAATAAAATTCCCTAATGCGCCTTATTTCAGCCGCCTTTTCAGCGCAAAAATGCTTGAGTGTATCTCGAATCCGTGGTTTAGCAAAGGTAACCCACCATTCGAGAAATGAGGAATGAATCGTCTTGGACTGGGTTGTCCGCCACCATACGTCTGCGAAGATACCTTCCAGAGAGGGGTCCGTGAGATGTGTGTTTGGCTTCCATAAAGTGCGCGAGAGATGGACCTGCTGCGGGACGTGGTTAGAAGTCACTGATGTAATTCCTGCCTGTTTCACTGATCACCGTGCTGTTTCAGTCGATCGAAGCTGACTACACATGGGGACAGATAAGTAAAAGCGGTCCAATGGGATACCTGAAGTAGCTGTATAAAACGTAAACCGCACCAATGTAGGATATCTGCAAACCCAAGCATCCTGGAGATGCAAGGACGTCACCATATCATTAAGTTCACGACAAAATTTATAATTTGGGTGCTGATCAACACGGCGTAAGACGCAGTTAAAATCGCCCATTAACAAAACCTGCGCTGGTTACGTCGAAGTAAATAAACAACTTCTTCCTTATAGAACTGCGCACGATCGGATAAACGACCGGATACAGACGGAGCGTAAAGAAAAATTAAGGCGAGGTCATAAAAACTACAGCCTATACCGCAACAATCATCTAGCGTTTTGAAGTCCGTCAGCGGGATTCCATCTCGATAAAGCAGAGCCATACAGGTAGAATTTTCAGGAGCGACATAGTAAAGCATAGAATATCCAGGAAGACAAAACACATCAAATAATATCTCTTTTAAACACATAATATCAGCTTGGGAATCGTAAATAAACTAGCGTAACGCAGAAAGCCGCAATTGGAAACGTATCCTATTAACGTTGAGGGTTATAAATGTATACGCCTGCATCCGTTAACACATGTAAGGTCAATAACACAAAAATAAGGAAAAAGCACTATCACGTCCGTCTCTCCCCAACGTCCGGAGGCGGGGAAAAGATGGTATAATGCTAGTTTCCCCACCTGACACCGAGAAATCCTCGCTTTTCTTTTTACGACGCGCCGCGGCTCGGGCAGGTTAAAAACGCAGTTTCACGCCACTCCGTGAAAATATACACTCTTGATGTGGAGGGGTTGGGGGCACGTCAAGTTCCGATTTCACAGAGGAGCCATCGTCACCGCACTTATCGGAAATCAGGGAACACAATTCAGAACGACCAACAGAAACATCAGATACAGAAGAGACAGATAATGCAGTTCCGGTGTCGGGTGGCATTTCCTGAACATCAGGAAGTGAACTCGTAGAACCCTGTTGCTCGACCGTCTCAGCGTGGAGGAGGGGTGGTACTGCACTAGAACACTGTAAAGGCTGGCCAGCAGCCGACGTCTCTGCGGGAACAACGAAACCCAAGAGAACCGTCACGTCGACGGGTGAAGTGGAGGACGCAGATTGAACGCACATTTCAACATCAACAGAAGCAGCTACATCCTCTCTGGTAATATTGGAATCACAATTAACATCAGTAGACAACATATTACCGCCAGAAGGTGCACCCTCTGGCAACGCCGTGTCAGAAGAACGAGACTGGAGTGGGGCGTCCTCGAAATCTGTACCGTCCTCAGTCCGCCGGCGTTTGACGTGCGCTGCAGGAGCCGTCGTCCCCTCGTGGACAGAAGCCGCACTGGTACGCGTCGGTAACGGTTGAAATTCGCGAGGAGTAGGGGATAATGTTGCTCCTACATCGCTTAAAGCTGGAGACTGGCTGACAGCTGACTACGGAGTTACTATGTCTGCTAACGTTAAAGGAAGACTTTTTGATAAGACGACGTCAGAACAGTAGTACGGCGCGGGCAGTTAGATCTGAGATGACCGCTTTCGTTACAGAGAAAACAAGTTCCTTCTTGACCTGTATACGTAACATGGAGGCGGTAATCACAAACAGTGAAGTGGGAAGGAATATTCTTTTTAACGCACAATTCCTCAGTCCGGATACCATTATAACACTGGAAGTGATGTTGTGCTGACCAGCGTTCCCATCGGATATGCTGGATTACTCCAAACGGAAGCAACGCTGTTTAAAGAAATGAATCGTCCACTTCAGGAGGAAGGTTATAAATTCTAACCGGAGTATACTCGAGAGCCGCATTTTTAAAGATAACGTGACTAACAGAACCATCGCTATGTGTAAACAACACTATAGAACCAACTCGGGAGAGAAGTTTTCTACTTGAACGGGATCATAAAACTTCACAAAGAATGCATACAAATCGGAATGAAAGTAAGCGGTATCTACCGGATCAGTTGTAACACGGATAACATCAGCCAACCAATCGTGAATTTCTACGGAGCCAGGTTGAACACGACGCGTACTCTCGTCAAAACTGAAACGAACTGTAGCTCGACGAGGAACAGATTTAGCAGACTCGACAGACACCATGGCGCGGGCAGAAAACATCGCCACCAAGAGGAAAACGACAACAAACTCCGCTACGCAACTGAGATGTGACTCCGGCCGATTCACCAACAAGACTGAGTAGCTTCGACACAAGCGGCGCTGCGTAACAGGCGGAAGTTAACGACAACCTGCTCGCTCGACGCGCAAGGCGACACTGCGCCTAAACCGCTCGGCTAATCCCGCGCGGCCCACTATTGAAAAAAGCCTTCAGATACTACGTGGCTTGAAGTACAGAGAGAAAAAAAAATTTCGCCGCTCATGAAAATCGATCGAAAACAAGCTCCCCCATATGGGCAACGTCCGTGCCAAAACCTGACCTGAAGACCTGAACGGAGCTTCAGGAGCTTACGCTTGGCATTTGCTTCACAATCCTTCGTGCCACATATGGTCAGTTATTGATTGATATCAATTATTTTCAAAAAATTTCTGTCTTTCGCGCTGCCAACATTGTTTACTTTGGCGAAGAATCTGTGGTGAACGCTACGCGGGAGGTTCATCTATAATCTCTATCTCTCACTTGTGTCTAAACATAGCAGCTCTGTGAAAAGGTAAGCGACACCAGTCCTGCATACCTTTCTATAGAACTACAGGTCGCCGATTTCCATGAAAATTGTCTGCACTCATCAGAGCGTATGTCCATCATCACAACAGACGTAAAGCACTGACACACTTTTTTATGAACTTCGTGTCAGTATCTACACACACACTGTTTCAATGAATACTGTTGTGTTGGCAGAAGAGCCAACACCGTGTTACTAGTGGAGGCCGAAATGCACGCGTTTTAGTTCACGCAGGCTGGCGTGAGGAGGGAAGAACTATACCGACGTGAGGTTTGGAACATGACAAGGAATTAGAATTCAGAAAGCGGAGGTAATTAGTTTGATACTTAACTTTAACCTATTAATGATGAACGTCGCTCTTGACGATACATGATTCAAAATATTATCAGTTCAGAATACATTCATAGTAACTAAATATGGCACCATGCTATGTCGTAGCAAATGACGTGGCTGAAAGCTATGCTAATCTGTCGTCTCTATAATGAGAGCGTATGTAGACAGTGAACCGTTGCTAGCAAAGTAGGCTGTACAACTGGGACGAGTGCTAGGGAGTCTCTAGACTAGACCTGCCGTGTGGCGGCGCTCGGTCTGCAATCACTTATAGTGGCGACACGCGGGTCCGACGTATAACCACAGACCGCGGCCGATTTAAATGCTACCACCTAGCAAGTGTGGTGTCTGGCGGTGACACCACAAATACTCAATATTTCACAAGTAATAAATTTATGTTGCCCCATACGGATAGCGATTGCGATAAGTATTTGTCTTGATTACAACCTCAGTACAAAATTAAGTAATTACGTAAGACTGCTTTGACAACACAGCATGTGGCCATATGCACAAGTGAAGTTTGGCGTGAATTAAACACCTTCACACAAACAGTGCCTGTTTTGTACTGCGAGTTTCGTTTTGTGAAATACGGAGGACATCGATGCTTAGATTTTTTCACACAGTCAGAGACCTAACAGAAACAGATGGAACTGCATGCAGTGAAAACTTTGCACTAAAGCAGGATGTAGCACGTGAAAGCAACAATACCCAATTAAATGGCATTCCCGAAAAAATTTAGCCGAAATCTAGATGAACCATGGTTCAAGATGCTGTTTGCTGACAGCCTAAGGAACTGTCTACAACCAGGGATCGTGTACATTCTTAGACATAAAACCTGGCCTGTCCAGATGCCACAAAGGCTGTCAGAATCGTTCACTCAAGATGACCACTATAACCAGCCGCCCATAAGCATTCTGTGTCTGGCTATGTGCACCATCTGGCACTACTGTAGGATGCAAACGTGTATGGAGGAAGTGCTGTCACCCTCCACGAGCTGTCGCAGTGCTGTATCTGCTCAGGGGCTAGTGTTAAGCACCGTCCAATGCAAGTATAAAATTTCGAGTTCTAGTCCACTCCATTCCCTTTATTTTTGAATAGCATTTAGATAGGCTGAAATATAGTACGCTTCACCTTCTAATCCAGTTGTAATAACAAAACCTTCCAGAAACTATTCTTCAAAACAGCTCGCGGCTGCGTCGAGATCAGAACAGTTTATGCTTGCGAGGTTCCCCGCCTTCAATGGCCACTGGCTGCCAGCCGTATTCCAAATGCCATCTAACGCTGGGTGCCGTTAGCTGGATGAATGTGGCACAGGGCTATGAGTCAATTATCGAAATGTGTCAGGAAAGCAATTAGACAGATTTTCCTATCTACCAATGTTTTAATTGCTTTCAAACAACGATATTTTCCTCTTCAGAGTACTTCAAAATGGTTCAAATGGCTCTGAGCACTATGCGACTTAACTTCTGAGGTCATCAGTCGCCTAGAACATAGAACTTATTAAACCTAACTAACCCTTTACCTGAGTCTTTCAAAGACAGCTTTATACAACTCTTGGTTGCCAGTTCGTCCAGGAGGAGCAGTCTCACACGATCACACACATTTCCCTTGTTTTCGTTGGTTTATGAAACTGGTCTCCGTTACCGAAATTCATCTTCAACGTGTCCTCGCCTTCCAAAAATGACTTATGCCAGCAAAAAGCTTGAGATTTTTATTAGAAATGTTCCCCATAGGCCTGTTTCAACTTGTCAAAGGTCACACACGTGGATTGCCCAAGTTCGACACAAAACGTAGTGACATAACGTTGCTCTAAATTCCACTGTTCCATTTTCGTAACACACAACAAGGATACTACTTCACTGATGGCACTCTCGAACATCCCCTGATGGCTGTATGGAGCTGAAACTCGGATGAGCATCTGGAAGGGATGAACACGTACGTCTGCACAAGTAGAACGACACAGCGTTGCCAGATCGGTTCGCAGTGTTGTCAGTCTCATTGCTTTTCTGAATGAGATTTTCACTCTGCAGCAAAGTGTGCGCAACAATGCGAGAGATCTGGCAACGCTGTGTAGTTGTTCTTGCGTAGACCAATGCCTTCATACCTCCCTGATACTCAGAGTTTCACCTCTGTACATACATTATGTGATTCCTGAGAGTGCCATCAGTGGTGTTGCGTTTTTATTGTCTGGTCCGCAAATGGAACGGCGGAATTTAGAGCAACGTTATGCCATCAAGTTTGATGTTGAATTGGGGAATCCACGAGTGTGACCTTAGATAACTAGAAACCGGTCCTTAGGAAACAATTCTATACCTTAGGAAACACTTCTATAAAGATCGCAAGTTTTTCACTGTCGCTAATAGAATACCGAGAACACGTTGAAGAAGAACTGTGCTCAGGGAGAGCCTTCAACTTCAAAGTCCGACCAAAAGATCGAACGTGTGTGGGCTCTTGTGAGATTCTTCATCCACGACAAACCGTCAAGCAAGAGTTTCACAATGATGTCCTTTAAAAGTCAGGAAAAGGGTGCATCGAGTGAGGCTGGACATTACAGACAGGTGGATGCTGCTGCATTATGACAACACTCCACTTCAAGTGGTCACATCCATCACAGATTTTTTGACCTCAAACGGCATTTCTGGTATTCCATAACCCTTAGTATTCACCTGATTTGAGTCTCTGCCACTTTTTCTTTTCCCAAAATTGAGAAATAATTTAAATGGACGTAATTTTAGAACTCTGAACAATATTCAAAGGAGTGCGATAACCATGTTAAATGACCTAACAATTGAAGCCCTTCAGGTCTTATACCAAGACTGGAGTGACTCCACCTGAGTGCACCTCCTGAACGGAACTACTTAGGAGTGGACAATATTCTTGTTGAAAAAATGAAAACTGTGATATAAAAGTAATGAGAGTGATGTTTTTTCTTACACATCTTGTATATGACATACCCATACTGGGGCCAAACTGCTGGTACGAGGGTTGTATTCTCCTAAACTGTACTTGTACAATACGTGTTCTATGTATGCTATTTTTGCTTTTTGCGAGAATGCATTGAATGGAGTGTACAAGGAATTAATGCTTCACATTTTTCCTTTTCTTGTCTTGGTTTAATACCACAACGTTGCATCGATGTCAAAGCTAAAATTTATTCTGAACTTCTTTAGTCACAGTACTTTCCATAAAAAACAAGAGTGATATTTTTTCCTGGTGCAGTAGGTTAGCTTGTGTCATAAGGAAGCAAGAAAGCTCAGTCGCAAAAACAGCGCTCCATATCAACCCAGGAGGAACAAGACTACGAGGAAGGCCGGCAAAGAGATGGACTGACAACGTCAGGGGTGACAAGCACGTTGCTGACTTAACGCCAGAAGATGTCAACGACAGGGAGAAATGAAGGAGATGTAGCAAAAGAGCAAGTCGGGATAAATGCTTGGTAAGAAACATAGAGTAGGTCAGCTTGTATTATTTTTCCTGTCTCACGTTCTCTCTTATATCTATGAAATTTTAAATGTGGATTAGACTGCAAAGCTGCATCGTCACTAGCGTTTAACTAATGCAACTCTGAACAGGTTTATATGGATCTCAAGTGTGATGGTATACTTCGAACCTATTACTGTGATAACCATTTTACCATGTATTTTTGTCCGTCTGTTTTCTTTCCTTCATTTCCGTTTTAAACTACATAAACTCCCTACATCCAAGCGCTCACACACTTCCAACAATGAAATGTATGCCTCACCCCTCCTTTCTGTTGGTGTTATAGGATCCACCTTTCTAACGGAGGTTTAAATAACAGAATTTTCGAAATGTATTTCTTGTTTTCCCAATTCCATAACTTGCATTGTTGTACATTACAAAATATCTTTGAGTCTGTAATTTACTTTTTCTGTACAATCACAGTTCTCACGCTTATGTGTACTTAGTCAATAGGCATAATAATAATAATAATAATGTAATATCTTACTTCCTATTCACACCATCATTCTGCGACTGCATCTACATGGATACTCTGCAAATCACATTTAAGTGCTTGGCAGAGGTTTCATCAAACCACCTTCACAATTCTCTATTATTCCAATGTCGTATAGCGCGCGGAAGGAATGAACACCAATATCTTACTGTACGAGTTCTGATTTCCCTTATTTTATCATGATGATCGTTTCTCCCTATGTAGGTCAACAAAATATTTTCGCATTCGAAGGAGAAAGTTGGTGATTGGGCTGGACATCACTAAAAGTAAGGCGTGTTTAGTTGCGTCGGAATCTTCTCACGAAATTCCAAATCCTGTAACATTTCTGTGACACTCTCTCACACGTTTCACGATAATACAAAACGTGCTGCACTTCTTTGAACTTTTTCGATGTACTCCGTCAGTCCTACCTAGTACGTATCCCATACCGCGCAGCAGTATTCTAAAAGAGAACGGACAAGCGTAGTGTAGGCAGTCTCCTTAGTACATCTGTTACATTTTCCAAGTGTCCTGCCAATAAAACGCAGTCTTCGGTTAGGCTTCCCCACAATATTTTCTGTGTGTTCCTTCCAGTTTCAGTTGCCAATTTTCGCACCATACAGATATATTTTCTAAATCGGTTTGCAATTTGTTTTGATGTTATGATGACTTTATTAGTCGATAAACTACAGCGTCATCTGCAAACAACCTAAGATTACTGCTCAGATTGTCCCCCAAATCATTTATATAGATAAGGAAAAGCAAAGAGCCTATAACACTACCTTGGGGAACGCGGAAATCACTTCTTTTTTACTCGATGACACTCTGTCAATTACTACGAACTGTGACCTCTCTGACAGGAAGTCGCAAATCCAGTCACATAACTGAGGCGATATTCCATAAGCACGCAATTTCACTACGAGCCGCTTGTGTAGTACCGTGTCAAAAGCCTTTCGGAAATGAAGAATTACGGAATTGATCTGAAATCCCTTGTCAATAGCACTCAACAGTTCATGTGAATAAAGAGCTAGTAGTATTTCACAGGAACGATGTTTTTTTTCGTCGTTTGTTAATTTATTTGGTCTAAATCTCTCAATTGCCGCCGATACTGTTTCTTTGAATTCAAGCCACATCTGGTTTACACTTGTATTATTAATTTGGAATGAGTGAAGATTGTCTCTCAGGAAGGCGTCAAGTGAATTTTTATCTCCTTTTTTGAATAGGTATATTATTGCTTTATTTTAGGACTATTTGGGGGTTACAATATTGAATCTCGCTGCGGGAACCCTGTGTTCACTAATCCCTGTACCCGTTTTGATGCTCGTTATTAACACAGGATTATTTGTTGCTAAGATGTCAAGTGTGATTTCACAACCGTTTACGATTCACGTGGTCTTATGAACTAACTGCTCGAAATAATTTTCAGAGAATGCGTTTAGCACAATTTCGGATGATATTTTATGCGTACCTCCGGAAATGAACATGTATTTTCGCCAACTTATCAAGGGTACCACCAACTGTTACCGTATGAGTTTGGTACGAGTTTGAAATCAAACTCAAGTTTTCTTTGAACCTTTCAGCAACTACATCATCTAAATTGGGAGGTCGGTAAAAGGATCCTATTGTTATTTTATTCCGGTTGCCAATAATGACCTCTGCCCATACTAACTCACAGGAAGTATTTACTTCAGTTTCGCGCAAAGATTTCGGCTGAGCGTATATCCGGCTTTTGCCAGCTTTCATTGCCTATAACGGTTTGAGCATCAGTGCTTTCTATTAGCGCTTGGAGCTCTGGTACTTTCTCAACACAGCTACGACAGTTTACAACTGTTATACCAATGGTTCCTCTATCTACGTTCTTCCTGTGTTCGGCCTGCCCCTTTGTGACTGAAGCTGTTCTTGTGATTTCCCGAGATCATCTAACCTAAAAAGCCGCCCAGTCCACGCCACACAGCCCCTGATACCCGTGTAGCAGCCTTCTGCGTATAGGGGACACCTGATCCAGTCAGCGGAACCCCAAACCCAACCACACTTTGGCACAAGTCGAGGGATCTGCAGCCTACACGGCCGCAGAACCGTCTGAGCTTCTGATTCAGACCCTCCACTCGGCTCTGTACCACAGGTCCGCAATCGGTCCTGTCGATTATGCTGCAAATGGTCAGCTCCGCTTTGCACTTGCAAGCAAGACTGGCACCGTTTACCACTTCTGTTAGTCACTCGAGATCAGAGAGAATCTCTTCTGATCCATAGTGACACACATCATTGGTACCGACAACCACCTGCAGCGGGCTGCATCCTTTGCTCTACATGGCATCCGGGAGGACCCATTCCACATCTGGAATGACTCCACCCGGTATGCACACGGATTGCACATTGGTTTTCTTTCCCTTCTTGTCAGCCAAGTACCTAAGGGGTCCCATTAGGCGCATATAAGTTGGATCTCCCAACTACCAATAATCCCACCCTCTGTGACTGCCCGGATCTTGCAGGCTAAGTAGTTTCAAATTTTTAAACAAATTAGCAATAATTAATGACTGTCGTAATAAACATAATGGCCCGCATTTCGTGGTCGTGCGGTAGCGTTCTCGCTTCCCATGCCCGGGTTCCCGGGTTCGATTCCCGGCGGGGTCAGGGATTTTCCCTGCCTCGTGATGGCTGGGTGTTGTGTGATGTCCTTAGCTTAGTTAGGTTTAAGTAGTTCTAAGTTCTAGGGGACTGATGACCTAAGATGTTAAGTCCCATAGTGCTCAGAGCCAAATAAACTTAATGGCCACAGTTTTGTTTCGAAATTATGTTTTAACTACAAGATAATTTCATAGTCCATAAGAAGCTGATGCCTTTCGACCAGAGACGTGACGATAACCATGACTCGCTGTTAAAAGCTGCTGCCCGCTGCGGTTTCTTACATAACATGGGCGCGTAATCAAGTGCTGTGTCTCATGGTCACTATTATTTTTTATTTTATTTTTATTTTTTTCACAGAATTTCTCTTACAAAAAATGGTTTTGAGCGCTATGGGACTTAACATATGAGATCATAAGTCCCCTAGAACATAGAACTACTTAAACCTAAATAACCTAAGGACATAAGACACATCCATGCCCGAGGCAGGATTCGAATATGCGACCGTAACGGTCGCGCGATTCCAAACTGAAGCGCCTAGAACCGCTCGGTTACTGCGGCTGGCAATTACTCTTACAGTGCATGGTGATTCAGTTAATTGGGCAACTGGCGAAGATAACAACAGAAATCACATAGCGATAACTTGAATTTAAATAATGACGTTCCTAGAGAATTCATATAAAAAGTTATCCTGCACTGCTTCAGCGCATAGTGAGGAATTGGCATCGGAATGAAAAAGAATCTGAGTCACTCCAGTATATTTTCCTTTCCCAGTATAGCATAATCACGATAGATCTAACGATAAATATGTGAAAGACGAGAATTGGTAGAATGTAAGACATATCTTGGTAGTGTATGAAAACAGCTAACCATTTGGACAAATGCACAGGTTGCGCATTAAGTAACAGAAATTGACGGGCCGACAATGTTATCACAGCTACAGTCCACCTGTAATTTAAATGAGTCGTGTCAACAAGGAGCGGCGCTGTACATTTACCAACACTTTTCTGGATTCTAATCTGGTACGAAACTTGTGGGAAGGTCACTGCTTAAACAAGACGATTTGCCATAACTCGGCACACGCAGTACTCTAAAAACTTTTACGCGTGTGGTGCGACACAAAACTCCGATGACAAAAGATTACCGTTTCATTCGTATTTCCACTTCTTTTGCTGCAGGGCGACAGCATAATTTTTTTATGAAAATTTTGCACTTACGTTTTTTTACTATACAGCGGAAAAACACTGCTATTGCCAGACAAAACACCGTCTTTAAGAATACAACCACCTTTAACCGACTCTGTTGTGTGTTACAACCATTCAGCTTAATATTTGTCAATTGGAAATTCTAACGAGAACAGCTGTAATTAAAACTAACTTCACTTCTAGGCCGTAGTTTGTAGAATGATTAGTACAAATTTTAGAGTACAGTATGTTTCCCATGTGAAAAAAAGTGGAATTATTGCTACTTTTTACTCAGAACTTGCATTGTATATAAAATTTATTTACCACCTAGTAATTTTCATGACTTTACCACAGACTATTCCTAAGCCCTGACGTCTCTTTGTAGGTGATGATGTAGACGTATAGCATTCTCAAAGGGAAAACATGAAATAAGTGAGATGAAACACTTGGTCACCACACACACACACACACACACACACACACACACACACACACACACACACAAATAGGTTTTCGAATGAAAAGCTTCAATTATCCAGAAACTATATTCATTAAATGTAAAGATCGATAGTAAGAAATTTACATACATGATTCTAGTAAATATTACATGCTTTTTAACTCGTCAGCAAAATGCCAACTAATAATTTCTCGGAGAGTGGCAACAATTTTAGATCGATCCTATTTACGGCAAAGTTAAATTCAGTTTTTTACACACATATTGTAGACGGATGTCAATTATGCTCGAAGCACACATTTTGCTAACGGGTGTGGTTAGTTATTCACACAAACAACTGAGACAAACAGTGTAAAAGAAGCCTCAAATACTTCCTGCGCGGCTGTATGCGGGTTTCGCATGTCACTTGCGAGAATCTCCATTCCGGTTTAACACTCTGAAATGATTACACGCGCTATTCTTGGTCACGGAGTCTATGTGACGGCTTGACTTTCATCCTCCAAAGCGATAACATTGAAGCCACGGCACACGCAACAATGAATGACAGCTGACGATCGCTGAAGTCATATCCGCGGAAACGCATCCCTTCAGTCGCTTCAAGGTGGCGGAGCGCGTCGGGAAGTGTTCCTGTCGCTGTGCCCGAGGCGAAGAGGAAGCCGTAATAAGTGCCGTGGCACGAGTACGGAAAGGTAAGTGATGTGTTGCACACGGCTTCAGGTAAGATACGTAGCAGTGGAAAGCGCACTGATTAGAAGTTGCAGCATTCGGATGCTGTGTGCACCGCCCCACTTTCATGAAACGCCTTTAATATGGACTCAGCGACTTTGGAATTTCATTCAACGATATTACTTATTATGAGAGACAAAGATACTGAAGTGCAGTGTAGTCGTCATTTCTTTGCTTGAAATGCGGGGCGGTTTGCGTGGTTTTGTTTGCTATGCTGTTCGTAAATAGTCATATATAACGTCTTTTACATTTCGTCTATCAAAATTCCCTTATCATTGATACACATTTCTTAGTGCTAGAATTTAATCACTGTACCTTCCATTTTGTATCTATTTTGCGTTTCATTAATAATTTGCTGAACTGACGTGAACTTAGCGTGTGCAACTCAACCGTTGCACGTTCCTATGTTGGTAATTCGTTGTCGTACGTCGTAGCCAGTCCGATTTTCAATTGCTACTGTGTACTATCACCAGTCTCTTCGGTTTTTTCCGACTATATCTCCATTTACGAAATTGCGGCTAAAAATTGCTCCGAGTTAAAGAAAGTATAAATCAACTTCGTTTATGAAACACAGAAAGTTACGAAGAAGCAGTATTGTTCTTTATCCACATCCGATTAATTATTCACCGTGTTCACTTCCTACCATTTTTCACGGGAACTCTTGCAATAAAAAGGCCATACGCAGGGTAAGTGCACCTTTACCTTTTCTTGTGAATCTCACACGTCAAACTACCGTTGCATATGTGGTTGACTTGTAATCTTTATTCATGTTTATATCAGCAGACACTGGTTCTAATATCATTTGTCTAACATCAATAATATTACAATGTTTGCAGCAAATATGAGTAAGAAATACTTTTAGTGTTTCATTTATTCCTAAATTTCAGTTTTATAGATAAAGCCAAGAAGATTGTACATCCAAAAATGGGCCATACTATAAAGTCTGAACGTAATGGGTTGGGTATCCATGACCACAAACTTAACATTAACTTTGTAACCATAGTCAGGAATGCGATCTTTCCATCCCCTCTACCCAATAACGATTAAAAAAAATGCTTTACGCCAATGGATACACATCACATCATCATTTTCCTTTCAAGAATTAGGCTGTTGCCCCTTCCATACCTAACAAACGGAATCATTTCAATCTTCTCTGAAGTCCTCCAACAACTCTTTTCCCCATTCGAAAATTCAAGATTTTCGGAAGAACCTTGCATTCTCATGAGGTTTTGTGTCTATTTTTCAAGATACATTTGATTTTCATGTTGAAAATATTCAATTTTGTTCCTTCATTTCCATTCACGTCTCTGTTCTTTCTTTTCATGGTCTCCAAAGTTTCATTTACATAGTGTAACAAAGTAATCATCATCATTAATTTCCTTTGGGCCTTTGTCACACTTTAGTGTGGGGTCGGCCTTGTTACCATGGATCTGGCAATGTTGGGGTCAGAGGGTGGCCACATGCACTTCCTGCTGTACCCTGTACTCCCTGGGATGGAAATGGTGTACCCCAGCTGTATGTGTCTAGTGTAAGCCATGAAATAGTGCGAACGTTTTCAAATGTCTGCGAGTAGTGTATGTGAAACGTAAGGGGGGGTGGGGGGGGGGGGGGGGCGCAGCCCAGTATCCACTTAGTGGGATATGGAAAACCGCCTAGAAACCACATCCAGGCTGACTGGCCCTCGTCGGTAATCTGCCGGGGGGATTCGATCCACGGCCGGCGTGACTACCCGAGTCCAGGAAGCAGCGCATTAACGCCCTTGACTAATCTAGCAGGTCTAACGAAGTAATCACCATCACTTTATAAAATTTCGTACTGGTTTCTTTTTGCACTTTAGGGGTCATTTGTCTATAATTGGTTCCAAAGACAGTTCGAATGTGCATTAATTTGAAAATAAAATTTTCAGTATCATCGCCTAAGTAAGAGGTTTGAAACACTGGCTCTAAAAGTGAATTATCCAAAACAGTTATTTGTCTCACTGGGTATTTTCTTCGGAATGCGATTTTTTTTTTTATATATAGCTAGAAACTTTTAGACTGCAAACTCATCGACAGCAATTTCGGTGTTTCTTCGTCAAAGTGAAGGTCCAAGGGTTGCAGAAAACCTGTAGTGGTGCATCGGAATCAAACACTGGCCTCCCTGGAAAGGTTTTAAGCATCGTCTGTTTTAGGCGTTACTCCCCCTGGACAGCAGTCGGCATTGCGCCTTTTGTATTCATTCCCGATGCAATTTCTGTGTTTCATCGTCAATGTGAAGGTCCAAGGGGTGCAGAAAACCTGTAGAGGTGCATGGGAATCGAACACTGGCATCGCAGGAAATTTTCATAGCACCGACTCTTGGAGGCGTAAATCCCGCTGGACTGAATTCGGCATTTTGCCTTTTGTATTCAATCCCGATGGTATTCATACGTTTCATAGTCAATGTGAAGGTCCAAGGGTTGCAGAAGTCCGCTAGTGGTGCATCGGAATCGAACACTGGCCTCCGACGAAATGTTCTAAGGACCGACTCTTTGAGGCGTTTGTCCCTCTGGACAGAAGTCGGCATTGGGAATTTTGTATTCAATCCCGATGCAATTTCAGTCCTTCATCGTCTATGTAGAGGTCCAAGGGATGCATAAAACCAGTAGTGGTGCAACGGAATCGAACACTGGCATCCCATGAAATTTTCATAGCACCAGCTTTTTGAGGCGTTACTCCACTTAGACAGAAATCGGCATTGTGCATTTTGTATTCAATCCCGATCACAATTTCTGTGTTTCATCGTCAATGTGAAGGTCCAAGGGTTGCAGAAAACCTGTAGTGGTGCATCGCTATCTAACACTGGCATTCCAGGAAATTTTCATAGCAGTGACTTTTTGAGGCGTTGCTAGTAATGGACAGAAGTTGACATTGCGGCATTTGTATTAAATCCCGATGTAATTTCTGCATTTCATCGTCAATGTGAAGGTCCACTTCTTCATTTCACTCCGTGCTGCTGTATCTCTTCGGATGTCTGGGGGGGGGGGGGGGGGGCTATGCCGGATAAGCAGTACAGTTTTTCCACAGGTGTGGCTCTTAGACAACCCGTAGTGATAAGACATGTCTCACTCATACACATACAAAGAAATTTGATGATGTTCTATCTGCAGCATAGTGGGCAAGCGTACTCAGCTGCAGAGTAGCAGAGGGCTAATGCGGATGCGCGTACTGTGTTGTTCCAGTCAGCTTCCTAACCACATTGTTCCTGGCAGCCACTTTTTGCTTTGTTTTTAAGCAGTGTTCCTTATATGTAAGAGCACGGTCCAGAGTGACTCCGAGGTATTTCGCAGTCTTGCAGTGTTCTAAAGAGGTTCCTTCCCAATCTACCTGCAAGGTTCTACTAGCCTGTCTGTTTCGGAGGTGGAAAGCACAGGTCTGGGTCTTAGGAGGATTTGGCTTCAATTGATTGTCCCTGTAATAGGCAGTTAATTCTTTCAGAGCATCAGTTAGCTTCCGCTCCACCCTCTCATAGCTGTGATTTTGTGCTTTAATTGTTCGGTTATCTGCATATACGAAGCTTTGTGTTCCTTCTGGTAACGGCTGGTCGTTAGTGTATATATTGAAGAGGGTGGGTGACAGTACATTACCTTGTGGCAGCCCATTTTTCTGCTGCCTCCATCTGCTTCTTTGTCCTTGATATTCCACAAAATATCTTCGGTTCTGCAGAAGATTTCTAATTAGATAGGTTAGTTTGTAGTCCTTGGTGAGGTTGTATAGCTTCAGCAACAAGAGTCTGTGGTTGACAGTGTCGTAGGCGGCTGAAAGATCTATAAACACCGCTCCTGTTATCTGCCGCCTTTGGAAACCGTCCTCTATATGCTGTGTCAAATTCAACACCTGTGCTGTGCAGCCCTTCCCTTGTCTGAATCCTGCCTGTTGAGGGATCAGTAATGGTTCTATCATATCTGTAATTCTTTGGAGGATCAACCTTTCCAATACCTTATACAGGTGGCATAGGAGGGAGATTGGCCTATAGCTTTTGGGGTCATCCCGGTCTTTCCCTGGTTTATGTATAGCTATAATTTTTGCTTTCCACCAAGATTTTGGTATCTTGGCCGCTCTTGAGACAATTATTCATTAGCTCGAGTAGCCAGCACTTTGCGCCTGGATCAAAGTTCTTGATCTGTTCACTTCTTATTTCATCTACCCCTGCTGCTTTTCTGACTTTGCACTTATTTATAGCTGAGTCGAGTTCATTCAAACTGAATGGTCGAGACAGTGTTTCCCTCTTTTTCTGGCTCCCTTTCCAGGGTTCATCTTCCAATTTTACTGGTATGGTCAGGTTTACCATTTTTCTATAGCTGGTGTGTGATCTGGTCTCCCTTCACATTTGTATGCGTATTGGGTTGGGAGGGATCATTGTTAAGGTGTCGTAACAATCTCCAGGCCTTTTGACTACTTCTACTCATCTCACATTCTGTCATCAGTTTAACCCACTTTCCTCTCTTCGCCTCAGAGATTGCGGAGAGAGTATTTTGCGCAGCCAGATAAGTCTCCTCGCTATAAGGGTTTTCTTCATATAGTCGATAGTATCCGTCCAGCAGAACAGCTGTTTCAGGTGTCACACCCTGCAGATACATTATCCTACACCCTCTTGGAATTGATGCCCGGGAGCAATGTTTGACAGTTTGAACAAAGCTGTCCTACTCTTCAGGAATAGATCACACAGACTTAATCTCCTTGTCCAGGATCTTAGCAAATTTTTTCCAATCAGCTATCTTGCAACTGTAACTCCGTTTGAAATTCACCTCCTGTGGCCTTATTGCTGGAAGCACTTGACACAGTAGTGGCCTGTGTTGCGTCTTTGGTATGGGCGAGCACACTGATTTGGAGCAAAGCTGTGTAATGTCTTCACTCACAAAGAGGAGGTCAGGGTTAAATCCACGTTGCCACCTGCCACTGTTGAAGGAAGGGGGTTGCTTGCTGTCGTGTATAAGAGACAACTGGCAGGATTCAGCCCAGGAGAGGACTGCCTCCCCATTTTCGTCATCTTCAGAGTATCCCCACAAATGACTATAGCTGTTAAAGTCACTGACTACTACAGACGTCTTGCTGTTATGGAAGTTCCTCTGTGGTGTGAAGGAAAATGTAGCCGAAGGGGGCTTATACACAGAGGTAACCACGCAGTTATTCAGCTCCACTGAGATGACTTCGATTTTATTTTCTACGGTGCAGTGAGCACTGATTATCTGAAGCCCTGATCTTACAAATATAGCACTTCCATACTGAGAGTGCGGTGTTTCTGCAGCTAGTTTCATGCCCAGTATTTTTGGTCGTCTCTGTCACTCATTTCTATGCATCTCTTGTATACACAGGACGTCGCATTTTTTGTCACGGCATAGGTTGGATAACAGATGTTCTTTGGCTGATGAAATGCCTTCAGTATTTATAGATATGATAGTTAAAGTTGGCTCTGATGAGGACCGTTAATTTACTCGCATATTTGTTTGCTTCTGGTGTGGGAGAATCAGCCATCTAGGTATACCTAGATGCACAGGGGATGCCTGGATGAGTAAGGCTTAGTTGTCAGGACACACCCTTCGTGGAGGCTTCTCTCATGTCCCCAAACAATAAAAATGATGGTTTTTGATTCAGCCATTAGAAAAGTTTGTGGATATAGATTTGTCGATTTTGCCAGCTTCCACCATTGGGCTGCTATATGTTCAGTTCTGCTAGAGGGCAGTCACAACACTTTGTCATGCACGTACTGTCTGACTTCTGCAGCATATAAAGGAACTGCTACTCAGAGTCTGAATTCAATTCCGTCAAGTTCGTACAACGGCATACTCACTTGAAAATGGTGGCTAGGTGGATGACAGAAATATTGTGTTAAGATGATTTCGTGATACAGCTGCTGACCCGAGAAGAATATTATCAATTATTATGCCCAAAAAGCCTGTGCAGTCACATTAAATGCTTTGCTACAGAAAACTATGCAGTATTTAAAATTCAAATCTTGTGTCAATATTGTTGACGTGCTTCAAAAGTGTGGTACACCATCTATATTAGAATCGGCATAAGCTGATCCCAGGCAGTTGCAGTGGGCTGGGCACAGCAGCTTGGAAGCCTATCCTAACCAATTATAACACGAATGGTAAAGGTGACAAACTGAAACTGATGAGTGGGGAGCGAATGATATTTTAGATGTGCTATTGGTGCACGTATTAGGTTTTTTTTTTGGTTGTTGTTGTGGTTTTAGGGCGCACAACTTCAACGGTCATTAGCGCCCAGACTACGTGAGGAATGCACCGCGAGTCACAAGTTTAAAACAGCAACGAAACGGAAAACACGATAAAAGACAGACTAACAGGCATAGGATTAAAAAAGGAAAACAGCAGAATCAAATGTCCTTTGAGAGGGTTGTCAAATTGATAAAATGAAGAACGCGAGCAGCTGCTCGTGGGTCATCCGCTAAAATGGCTTCTACAGTACATGGCAGGCCAAGATCAAGACGCAGGGTGTTAAAACTCGGACAGACCGTTAAAATATGGCAGACCGTCAGCAATTGCCCACAGGGGCAGAACGGCGCCAGCGCAGCCGTCAGCAGATGGCGATGGCTGAACCGGCAGTGGCCAATTCGTAACCGGGCCAAAACGACCTCCTCCCGCCGAGAAGGGCGTGAGGAGGACGTCCAAGCCACGGGAAGAGGTTTCAGGGCCCGAAGTTTGTTGTCTGTAAGTGCAGCCCAATCGGCATGCCACTGCGATAAAATGCGCCGAAAAATGACCCTGCTACAATCTGATGAAGGGACACAACAAGATGATGTCCGAGGCTGGAGGACCGCAGCCTTGGCCGCGGCATCTGCAGCTTCGTTCCCAGGGATACCGACATGGCCAGGAACCCACATAAAGCTAACCGGAGAACCGACGTCCACCAGCTGCTGAAGAGAGCGTTGGATCCGGTGCACGAAAGGGTGAACCGGGTACGGCTCACTGAGGCTCTGGATAGTGCTCAGGGAATCGGAGCAGATGACATATGCAGAATGTCGGTGGCGGCAGATGTAAAGGACAGCCTGGTAGAGGGCAAAGAGCTCAGCTGTGAAGACCGAACAAAGGCCATGGAGCCGGTATTTGAAACTTTGTGCCCCGACAATAAAGGAACACCCAACCCCGTCATTGGTCTTAGAGCCATCTGTATAAATGAAGGTCATATTAATGAACTTCGAACGAAGTTCGATAAAACGGGAGTGGTAGACTGAACCGGGGGTAACCTCCTTTGGGAGCGAGCAGAGGTCAAGGTGGACGCGAACCTGAGCCTGGAGCCAAGGTGGCGCGTGGCTCTCGCCCACTCGAAAGGTTGCAGGGAGTGAAAAATTAAGGTGTTGAAGGAGGCGACGAAAGCGAACTCCAGGGGGTAGCAGGGCACAGACATACAACCCGTATTGACTGTCGAGAGAGTCATCAAAAAAGGAACGATAAGACGGGTGGTCGGGCATTGCCAGGAGCCGACAGGCATACCGACAAAGCAGTATATCGCGCCGGTAGGTGAGTGGCAACTCACCAGCGTCAGCATGAAGACTCTCGACGGGGCTAGTATAAAACGCTCCGATCGCAAGTCGTAAACCCCGATGTTGTATGGAGTTGAGGCGGCGTAAGATGGATGGCCGTGCAGAGGAGCATACGAAGCTCCCATAATCCAGCTTGGAGCGGACGATCGACCGATATAGACGAAGCAGGACGGTTCGATCCGCTCCCCACGACATACCACTGAGAACACGGAGGACATTTAGAGAACGGGTACAACGGGCAGCCAAATATGACACATGTGGAGACCAACTAAGTTTCCTGTCAAATGTAAGACCTAAAAATTTTGTTGTCTCCACGAATGGGAGAGCAACGGGACCGAGTCGTAAGGACGGTGGGAGAAACTCTTTGTAGCGCCAGAAGTTAATACAGACCGTCTTCTCGGCAGAAAAACGGAAGCCATTGGCGACACTCCAGGAGTAAAGACGGTCAAGAGAACGCTGAAGACAGCGCTCCAGGAAACACGTACGCTGCGCGCTGCAATAGATGGTAAAATCGTCTACGAAAAGGGAGCCTGATACATCAGCTGGGAGGCAATCCATTATTGGATTGATCGCTATGGCGAAGAGAGCGACGCTCAAAACTGAGCCCTGTGGCACCCCATTCTCCTGGTGAAAGGAGTCTGACAGGACAGAACCCACACGTACCCTGAACTGTCGATCCATTAAAAAGGAACGAATAAAAAGAGGGAGGCGACCGCGAAGCCCCATGTATGCATGGTGCGGAGAATGCCCGCCCTCCAACAGGTGTCGTAAGCCTTCTCCAAATCAAAGAACACAGCTGCGGTCGGGCGCTTCCGCAAGAAGTTATTCATAATGAAGGTCGACAAGGTAACCAGATGGTCAACAGCAGAGCGGCGCCTACGAAATCCACATTGTACATTGGTAAGTAGGCGTCGAGACTCGAGCAGCCAAACAAATCGAGAGTTAACCATTCGCTCCATCACTTTACAGACACAGCTGGTAAGCGAGTTGGGTCGATAACTGGAAGGCAAGTGCTTGTCCTTCCCCGGCTTAGGAATCGGGACAACAATAGACTCACGCCAGCATGCGGGAACATGTCCCTCAATCCAGATGCGATTGTATGTACGAAGAAGAAAAACTTTACCCGCAGGAGAAAGGTTCTTCAGCATCTGAATATGAATAGAATCTGGCCCTGGAGCAGAGGACCGTGATCGGCCAAGTGCGTTTTCGAGTTCCCGCATGGTGAATGGGGCATTATAACTTTCACGATTCGAGGAGCGGAAGTTAGGTGGCCTAGCCTCCTCTGCCTGTTTGCGGGGGAGGAAGGCAGGGTGGTAATGAGCGGAGCTCGAAACCGCTGCGAAAAAGCGGCCGAAGGCATTGGAGACATCCTCAGGGGCCACAAGGACGTCATTCGCGACCGTCAAGCCAGAAACTGGTGAGTGGACCTTAGTGCCAGATAGCCGGCGCAGGCTACCCCAGACAACAGAAGAAGGAGTAAAACTGTTGAAGGTGCTTGTGAAAGCAGCCCAGCTGGCTTTCTTGCTTTCTTTAATAATGCGACGACACTGAGCACGTAATCGTTTATAATTGATACAATTCGCCACTGTAGGGTGGCGTTGAAAGGCGCGTAAAGCACGTCGACGAGCACGTAAAGCGTCTCTACATGCTGCAGTCCACCAGGGGACCGGTACGCGACGTGGAGAAGAAGTAGGGTGAGGGATGGAATATTCAGCAGCAGCGAGAATGACGTCCGTGAGGTGTGCGACCTGACGATCGCAGCTTGTGAAGGTTTTATCCTGAAAGGTCGCCCTGGAAGAGAAGAGCCCCCAATCCGCCTTGGAGATGGTCCAACTAGAGGAGCACGGAGAGGGGGTATGCTGCAGGAGATGGATAACACACTGGAAGTGGTCGCTCGAATATGTATCAGAAAGTGCATACCACTCAAACCGGCATGCAAGTTGGGGAGTACATATAGAGAGGTCTAAATGGGAATAGGTGTGAGATGTGTCCGAAAGAAAAGTAGGAGCGCCAGTATTGAGGCAGACAAGATTGAGCTGGTTGAAAAGGTCTGCTAACAGGGAGCCCCTCGGGCAGGATGCTGGAGAGCCCCAAAGGGGATGGTGGGCATTGAAGTCTCCAGTTAACAAAAATGGTGCAGGTAGCTGAGCAATAAGTTGCATCATGGCTGCCCTGGTAACGGCAGATGACGATGGAGTATAAACGGTACAAATGGAAAATGCAAAAGTGGGGAGAGTAATGCGGATGGCTACTGCCTGCAGGCCGGTGTGCAACGTGATGTTATCGTAGTAAATATCATCCCGGACCAGCAACATAACCCCTCCATGGGCCGGGATACCTACCACAGGGGGTAGGTCAAAACGCACAGAGGTGTAGTGTGCCAAGGCAATTTGATCGCATGGGCGTAGCTTCGTTTCCTGGAGGGCTACGACGAGCGGACGGTGCAAGCGGAGCAGCAACTTCAAGTCCTCTCGGTTGGAGCGAATGCTGCGAATATTCCAGTGAATAAGTGCCATCGTAAGAAGAAAAGGAAGACGAAAGAAGGGGTCACCTCGAAGGCCGCTGAGGGCCTGGCTTCGAGCGAGCACTGCCGCCGCTATCAGTAGGCGGACAGTCATCGTCCATGGGGTCTATAGGTTCATCGGCCATCTTGGGAAGATGGCCGGGAGGGGGAGCTTCCTCCGCCAGTGAACGGCCAGATGTTCGGCTACCAGCGGTGCGACCAGGTGAAACGGATGACGGCCTGGGGCGGCAACCGCTGGGTGGCGCAGGAGAAGAAATGCGCCGTGGCGGAGAAGGAGAACTGTGCTTCCTATGAGCCTTCTTGGAAGGACGATTGGTGGAAGTACCGGTCGAAGGCTGGGAGGTCGAGGTACGTAGGAAGTCTGCACGGGACGGTTCCTTCTTGAAGGCCCGTGCATCGGACTTCTGGGTCTTCGTCTTGACAGAAGCTGATGAAGGTGCTTGTGTCTGAGGGGTGACGGGAGGAAGAGGAGACGTTGACCGGGCGATCTTAGCACTGGCCGAACGGACGACCGTGGTGCTGAAGGTCAGATCGCATGTCTGGGTTGCCACATCCCTGGTAGTCCGAGGAGAGGCGAGGACAGTACTGTATTTCCCCGCTGGGAGCAGCGTGGGCTTCCTACTAGCCAATAGCTTGCGAGCAGCCGAGGTGGACACTTTCTCTTTGACCCGAATTTCTTGGATACAGCGTTCTTCCTTATAGACAGGACAGTCGCGGCAGGATGCTGCATGGTCACCCTGACAGTTCACACAACGAGGAGACGGAGGTGGACAGTCACCCTCATGGGCATCCCTGCCACAAGTGACACATTTAGCCGCATTGGAACAAGACTGTCGAGTGTGATTGAAACGCTGACACTGGTAGCAGCGCGTAGGTGTCGGGACATAGGGGCGAACAGAAATAACCTCGTAGCCCGCCTTGATGCGCGATGGCAGCTTAACACTATCGGAGGTCAAGAAAAGTGTCCGGGTTGGTACAAGGTCTTTGTTGACCTTTTTCATGACCCTATGGACATCCGTCACGCCCTGCTCAGCGAGGAATGATTGAATCTCCTCGTCAGTCAATCCGTCGAGGGAGCTAGTATAGACCACACCACGAGACGAATTCAAAGTTCGGTGAGCCTCCACCCGCACAGGGAACGTGTACAGGAGTGTGGCCCGAAGCAGTTTTTGTGCCTGAAAGGCGCTCTCAGTTTCTAGTAATAAGGTACCGTTACGCAACCTGGTACAAGATTTGACAGATCCGGCTATGGCATCTACACCCTTCTGGATAACGAAAGGGTTGACAGAGGAAAAATCCTTTCCGTCCTCAGATCGGGAAACGATGAGGAACTGTGGGGCAGGCGGTAGTCCTTTTGTCACTGGTGGCTGGTCACGTTTCCGTTTTTGGGCAGAAGTCGAGACAGATGGAGTGAAATCCATTGCGGAGGAATCCCCCATGATTGCCAGCGTCTCCGATGGCGCGCTCCTTCCTTGTGGGGACCCTCTCAGAGGGCACTCCCGCCTTAGGTGAATGTTTACACCTCAGGTCACACCTCCCGAGAAACAGACGGAGGGACCAATCGGCATGGTCAGAAGGTATCAGCTCAGGCAATCACCCCTCCCCAGGCCTGGCCTTTACGAGGGGGTACGCGCGTGCCTTACATGTCTACCCAGGGCGGGGAATTACGAGTTACCCCGTCACCGGCTACGCGTGCGAACGCGTGGGTCGGCCTTCAGGCACGCACAGGGAGGAAGGAAGAAGAGGAAAAAGAAGAGAGAGAGGGAGAGAGAGGACAGACTGTCTCAAACGCCGAGGCGGAGACCAGAGAAGGCAATGAGAAGAAGGCAATGAGAAGAAGGCAATGAGAAGAAGGCAATGAGAAGAAGGCAATGAGAAGAAGGCAATGAGAAGGCAAGGAGAAGAAGACAAAGGAAAGAGTAAGGAAGACAGTGAGGTGGAAAAGAGCAATGAAAGGAACCAACCAAAGGAAGGAAGAAACGAGAAGTGAAAAAGCAAAATGACCGCAAATAGAGGTCATGGAACCGTCCGTCTCCGGACGCAGGCGCTAACGACCCCCTTGAGGGGGTGGGACTCCTTTTAGTCGCCTCTTACGACAGGCAGGAATACCTCGGGCCTATTCTTACCCCGGACCCGCTGGGGATAGGTATTAGGTGTCAATGCATGGCTTTTTGGCAGCTGCCGATGGCCTGATCACGACTACCGTAACACAGCTGCAGGCCATCAATGTACGCAGTAACTTTACAGTCTTGCAACTGCATTTCAGTGTTTAAGTGAAATGTTAAGCAGGTTATTATAAAAGGAGAAATTTTTTGTTTTACACTTCTTAATGGACTCCGACTTCCATACCACCAAGTCTCCTCCTGTGAAAGGTGTAGTTTTTGCTCATTTCTGACTTGTTTATAGTAAACTCTCAATTATCCTTGGGCAGATTATCTGTGGCCTATTTTTGTCACTTCTTATGCTGCTGGAAATTTTTTTAACCCGGGAGTGGTTGTAGGTAAGTGATAATCTCGTGTTACGACAGGACTGTAGTAAACACTGTGCTGCTAGACCACTGCAAACACTGGACTGTATTTTGTTTCGAAATACTGTAAGGCAATGTAAAATAATATTGTCCTGTATTCTTTATAAGCACCAAATTTTCACTTATACTGTGATGATTAAAGTAGAATTTATTATAAACATTAGTCAAGTGATTTTAATTATGATACTATAATTAATTTTTGTTTATGAACAATTCTAACACATTACTGTGTACCTTAATTGTGGATTATCTGCACAATTCGATTAGCTGTGATTTTCAAGTCCCCAATTACTGCGGATAATTGAGAGCTGACTGTACTTCTTTAGCAGTGACAGTAATATCTTTTGCTGCACTCACCTTCAGATCACAATCAACTATCTGGTGAAATGTTTTATACTCTGATTTCTATATGGTGTAGATTCACAAAGTGCTATCGATATGGAGTTCTCACAGAATGGATTGGTAGTCAGGGGCTCGTATATTTAGCCAATAAAAAAATTGTAATATTACTTAGAAAGCATATTTTTGTGCAGATACATACTTCTTTAAATGGAACAATACCTATTGACATAAACAAACAAAGTGTCGTAAATTAGAATGTCAGTGGTGTTTGTTGCAGGATTCTAGTGCGAGTTGTACAATACTTGGGGTAGTACACACTAAAGAAAAACTCAAATGCATACAGTAGTTATGTGGATTTGGACCAGTAATGTTACACTTGACTGTAACATGTTGTATTCAAAATGACAGTCTCTTTGTATATCATCAGGTGTAGTTGGTATAACATTATAGACGGTCTTTCAGCTTTCCCCACAGGGAAAAGTCTGTAGCCATCAAATTGGGGAATGAACCGGCCAGGGTACAGGTCTTCTGTGTCCATTCCAATAATTTGGAAATGATTTGTGAAGACATGCTGTAATACTGTAAGTGTGGCTTCAACACTGAACAAGAAACACGCTGGATATGGAGTATCCTGTCGTAATGCCCATGCGCAGAAGCTAAGATGATTCTCACAATTGTTTCCATGCAGCTGTTGATGGAGAGAGAAGGGATGGAGCCCGTGTTGATGGAAAATGCATGGGACACTTGCCCATCTCATGTCACTTCCTCACGCGATTACACAAGCTAATATGTGTTACGTTGTTTAGATGTGACACTACCACTTTCACTTAACTAATTGAAGAAGTTGATAAACAGTGGCCGATATGTGTAATGTAGCAACTACATTATGTAGTACCGTATAAATATACCCTCTCTATTTTGAAATTTGTTTTAAAGGCTTCAATGGTAATTTTAACAATAATGAAAACAGCAGCAGCAGCAGCAACAACAAAACATCAACATAAGGACTTCACCTAAATTTAAAAGCTATTCACACCAACCATAAGGCAATTTGATTAATATATTTTCGTTATTAATCAAAGGAAATGCAAATGAGAGTATGCAGAAGGCAGTGGGCAGGCATACATCAAATGATCAGTGTAGAAGGCTCGGGTTCATCTCAAGTACGAAGGCGCACTGGTTGACGTGGCCGGATGTAGATGGGAGTTCTGTTGCATGGGAAAATGATAGTTTTTTAGTACATTCCAGAACAATTTCAGTATACCAGAAAGCCCACGAGGTTGTGCACAAGGTGTGTGTGTGTGTGTGTGTGTGTGTGTGTGTGTGTGTGTGTGTGTGTGTGTGTGTGTGTTTTTGTTTGTGTGTGAGAGACATTATGTCAAACACACACACACACACACACACACACACACACACACACACACACACACACACACACACAAAGTCCAAAGCTGTACAGCTTTGGTTGGTTATTGTTACTTATATGTCTGCTTTTTCTTGATTATTTTGTGTACGAGCGACCCTCTGTCAATTTTTGAATGAAGCGGTGCCATATGTCATTATTTAATTTTCAGCAATTTACAAATATGCATCAATAAAGAGAACATAAACATACCATTTAATAGATAGTCACGTAGGCCCAGAAAGCTTGTATATACAAATGTTTTTAAAACAGATTTAGCCTGCCCTTACCTTTGGAAAGGAGGACACGACCAAAAAATGTAATTTTTCTTCCCATCTGATCAGAAATAGCATAGTGTTTTGGTCATGTTATCACGCATGAATATTTGGTGTTAATATTATTAAAGTAAGCCATTACTTATTAAGTAAACTTTTCAGTTAGCCTGTTATGTGCTCTAGCACATGTAATTGCAAATTAGTTGATAGGATACAGTAGCCCAGTAAGTTCATTACAAGTGATGTTGACATGTAGTGTTTCTGATGTGTGCAATATGGTATTTTTAAAATAGTATGCAACACCTATTTTATAAAACCTGTAATCATAGCATATTTTACATCAATCTTGTAAAGCTCAGTTATCATTTTTCGTTAACATATATTATCTATGCTTCATTTCTGTAATATGTCAATTCAGTTTTACTTATCAATGCAAATTTCTAGTTATATATCATGATTTATCATAGAGATAGGTTCTACTTTTCGTTTTACATATTCTACATTTTTTGTAGGTATTGCACTTCATAACACAGTGGCAGCTAGTATAGGGTGCCTCTGATACTATGTATTATGCACACTGTGGCTGGTTGTGTAGGATTGTGAACAGCATGTGTCCATACAAGCTTTCTGGACCTACTACATGACTCACTACCAAACAATAGCTTTATCTTGTCATCTTACTAGCAGGTAAGAAAAACTTCGAAATGTGTCAAATGCATCAAGTAGTCTGAATTTCATATGTCTCATAATGGATGGCAAATGTTGTTTCCTCCCTGTCTTTGGGGGCTATGGGGATCTGGTGATAGCCTGATCACCTGTCTAGTGAATGGAAGTATTTACAGTTGGTAAAGTGGTTAAGCATTTTGTTGATGTATGATGTTGGGTATGTAGCAGGTGTGGTAATTTACAGCTTGCATATCTGATACTGCTTCTCATTATCACCTCTTGTCACCTCATGAACAGAAACTAATTTTATCAGATATGTTTATTCTTCCTTGTAGTCTTAATTTCCCAAATTTTTATTCCATCTTTAGACAAATATTAGATGCTTTCTATACAATGGGCACCAGCACACTGTCCTCTGCATGATCATAATTGTCTATGCTTATTGGCATAAAAAACAAAAACTTCATTCAGTTATTTTATCTGTCATACAGTACTTTTAAAGTGTGCTTGATTGTTTTCCAGTACTTTGTTCCTGGCTATTAAGTCATCCAAGATGTTAGAAACCATTGGCAGCTGATTGTCATGTGCTAATGTGCTGCAGCAGACTGTAAATATCACACTAAAATTATTTTGTTTTGAGCGTGAGCCATAAATTGCACTACAATTTCACCATTTCTCTTTAAATGTATGCTGTTATGTAGATAAGAGTAAAAAACATTTTGTTTTAACACGCTGTCAATGGTAACTAGAAACCAGTGTCTGCTGCTGATATAATGGTCAGCTGCACTGCGTTCCAATAAGAGTAGTGACACAGCTGTCTGTTTTTTTACTGCATATGGTCTAATGCGACATCCTTTCTGACACTATGACTGCTATGTTGCACACAGCAATAGATCAGTATTTTTCTTTGAAACTGAGTAGAACATATTGTACAAGCATACAGTATGAGGGATTTATAAAGTGCCACTGTGTGAAGCACTGTAGCCGTATGGTCTAAACAACAGACTGGCAATGTGCTGGCCCAGGCTCGATTCCCGCTGTCACCAACATTTTTTCATTCCTTGCAATGTTAAACTATTAATAATAAAATTTGAATATATTAGGTTGGTCCATAAGTTTGTTGCATTTTTGTTTTGCATGTTGGTGTTCCAGTTGCTATAGGTTTATTTACCAGTTGTCACTTTTTATTTTAGTTCAATGTTGCTATTTGAGTTAACATATTGTCATTTTGAGGTAGTGAGTGGAGCTGTGGACGCTAGGAAATGGAGTGGCATGTGGAGAAATCTGAACATTTCCAATATAATCTTCGGTTTGAATTCAATAGAGGGGTAACAGCAGCACAGGTTATAGTGATCCATGCCATTTTTGGAAGGGCATGTGTCACGTACATCAAATATAGATCTCAGAGTAAAGATGTGTGTGATTGCAATTAGATTGTAAACATTGAGCCACGTACTGTGGGAAAATTATTTGAAGTCTCCTGAGTGAGTATGCCAAGTTTCCATCACTTCAAACAGATAGGATAGCTGTGAGACAGTTCCAAATGGCGTCTGTGGGTGATGTACATTACAAGCAATGTGTCGTCATTCAATTTCTCACTGCAGAGAAATAAACTGCGGGAAATATATCCAAACGCTTGTGAAAAGTCTGCAGAGAATCTGCTGTCGACAGATATACAGTTAGTTGCTGGACCTAGGGGGTGAGGTCATCAGAAGGTGGTTCGGCGTAGTTCCACGATTTGCAGCGATCGGGGAGAACATCCACAGCTGTTACATCTGACACGTTGCCGTGAGCTGATGTTGACATTCGCAAGGACGGGCACATTACGACTTGGCAGTTGATGCTGCATATGTCAATCAGCAAAGGAAATGTGGATGCTATTATCAAGACTGCACAACCTATCTTGCACACACTTTTGAATATCTAGCAGTGTCAAATGTTTTTTCTGTGCAATTTCTGATCCAACATTAGTCTTGATTTGTTGTGACTTTCTGAAGCTGAGGGGGAGGCCTTCTTGTCCCAGATTGTGACAGGTGATGAAACCTGGATTCACCACTTTGAGCCTAAAGCCGAACAACAGTTGGTGGAATGGCGCCATTCCCACTCCCCAAGCAACTCTTCCCTCCGGTAAGGTCACGATCACAGTGATCTGGGACTGTGACAGTGTGATTCTCAATGATGTGATGCCAAGAGGTGGTAACACTAATTAAGAAGTATATATCAACACATTAACAAAATTCAAGATGCACTTCTGGTGACTTTTGTGCCACAGAAAACCAGGAGATTTGGGGCCAAGAGTTATTGTGTAGCAGCAAACCAAGTCTGAGGACTGCAGGAAACATTGCAAAACTGGGATGGACAATGTTACTCCATCCATCCTACAGCCCTGACCTAGCCCCCTCCGACGTCCACTTGTTTGGGCCATTAGAAGATGCCATACCTGGAAAACATTTTGAGGGTGATGAGGAGGTGATTCTCACAGTGAACCACTGGCTCTGCCAGTAGGGCAGGGATTCATATTGACAGGGCATATACACTCTTGTTTCGTGCGTGAGGGAGGCCCTGGAACTGGGTGGAGATTGGTGCTTAATCTACACACCCTATTTTTCCGCATACTCTTCCGTGTGTGTAATTATCATTGTTTTCATCTACATCTACATCTACATCCATACTCCGCAAGCCACCTGATGGTGTCTTCCATCTTTAATTGTCTTGTATACTTCTCAACACAGTGGCAAAATGTCCAATTTAGTCTTTGTCTCATCTTTCCCTATTTAGGTCAAATTTTAGCTTTTGCAGAAAAGCAGCTTGGTAAACTGTGACTTCTGACTTGAAAATAATAATAAATTCGACGTGAATCTTGCCGAACGTTGTTGAAATGTGCGCCACAACGGAGTAACATCTCGCCAACTGAAAGAGCTGCTCTCCGCAGCCTGAGAGAAGATACTAGCATAGTCATACTGCCTGTGGATAAGGGTAACACCACAGTTCTTCTGACAAGAGAAGCCTACAACGAGAAGATATATTGTCAGCTAAATGATTCTACGTACCGTAGCCTACGGTCTTCTGGCGGTACGTAGATGATACTTTTGCTGTATGACCTCATGGCAGACAGGAACTGGATGGAGATTGAAAAAGAGGGCACTTTACCATTTCTAGACGTGCTAGTACGCCATAAAAATGATGGGTCATTAGGACATTCTGTGTACAGGAAACCGACTCACACAGATCTGTATCTCCAGGCGTCAAGCTGCCATCACCCAGCACAAACAGCCGGTGTTCTCAGTACCTTAATACATCGAGCGCATATAATATCAGATGAAAACCTCCACGCAGAATTAGAACACTTTGAAAACCTTCTCCAAGAGAATGGCTACACTTCTCGCCAAATAAGGAAGGCCATGCGTAACTATCATAACAAGATGCAACGCACTGAGGACGCAGATGACGACTTTAAATCAACTGCGTTCCTTCCATACGCCGGGAATGTGTCGTCGAAAATAGGCCGATTGCTGGTGGACGGAAGATAACCTTGATTTTATTTTTCTTCAGTAAAGAACCGGGCCCTGGTTGGATACGTTAAAGATGATTTACAACTGAAGAAAGCAGGCGTTTACAAAATTCCCTGTGAATGTGGCTCTGCATATATTGGCCAGACGACAAGAACTGTCCATGAACGATGTATAGAACATGAAAGATACACCCTTCTGCGGCAACCGTCAAAATCGGCAGTAGCAGAGCACTGTATTTCATTGGGACATATAATGGAACAAAAATGTTATCCCCGGTTTCCGGTTTTTGGGATTCCGTAATCAAGGAATCAGTGGAAATACATCTTGCCAATAACCTTATAAATCGTGACAACGGCTTTCAGCTGGATAAAAATTGGAATCCTGTTATTAAAATTATACAATCACAGCGGAATCGACAGTGTCATTCGATACTCAATGACTAGATGAACCTTTATGTCCACCACCGAGGGCAGCACGTACAACTCTGCTATGCTGCGCATGTCAACACCCAACGCATGCGCTGTAGGATGCCAGCACATTTCACATGCGCGAGATTCGGCATAAATACCGCGACTGCACCTGGGCTCTTCAGTAGTTGTGTACTCACCTGATGATGGCCGGACGTCTCTGGACCGAAATATCGTGGCAGAATGTCGACGGGATCCGGCTGCATACCCGGAAATTATTAGAAGAAGCTTGGTAAACTGTTTTGTTACAATATCGAGGGTGATGCCTTTTGTTAAGAAAATATTTGTTCTTTCTTGAGCAAAACTATCAGTGTGCAGGTAAAGTTCTACATAAATATTTAGGAAGTCGCTGTACTATATGAAATTGTTGCTGAAGCCATGTAATGTGATAACCTATTGCAAGTGGAATAGGAGTAAAATGATACCCCAAGGCAGCTTTCCCATTTGACGTCATAGAACCTGGAGAAACCAATAACAAGCATTAACTAACATCCACCCCCCCCTCACTAGGTCACCAGCATGTGTAGCCAGTCCATGTGGTGGGGGCCCCCTGACAACACAGGGATCACACTACTGATACCTGAGCTGTTGCCTCCCAATGTATGATAAGGACTGCTTGCTTGTCATCCTGGAGCATCAGAACTCCTGGCAATGTCCACCATTCCAGATGGTCCTTGTTGTGGGTGGGTGGCAACCATTAGGCGAGCCCCTGGTCGTAATGGGTGGTATCGGGTTGGATGCTTGGGGCATTAAGGGTATATAGCTGCAAAAATCTGGCCATTTCTAAACGGCCATCTTCAAGTGTTAAAGGATCATTGAATGCTGCTTTGTGGGTACCTGAAGCCTGCGTTTCTGTGGCAACATCCTGGGAGGATGGCCAGGCTCACTGTCTTAATATGAAACACTTTCTCTGCAACCTGGTCTGTACTAGTATAATCACCGCCACAAAGCAGTTGCTTTTTGTGGAGAATATTTAGGACAAGTTTCATGTAGTGGATCTTTCAGTAAGATACGGTCATGCTCCATGCTGATCAAAGCTGCTTCTGCCACCCAATATGCAGCTCTTCGAGCTTGTGATCATCTTGATGTCCTGTTGTCCATTACTTGTCACCAGTGTTTGAATAGGGTACAGTGTGTGATTTCTCATAAGGAAACTGCAAACTGATGAACTCTGGACTAGTCTGGAATGACACAGTGTTCATTTCGTTCGACATGCACAGAAGAGCCGTAAAGACAAACATACTGATACAAGGACCTTGACTTGTTTTTGCTTTCCTGATAAAATCAAATCAAAATCAACATTGGTCAAGCCCACTGCTGCCCGCATCAAAACAGAATTTATTGTGCGGTATCACTCCCTGTGTGTCTAGTAAAGCCAACTGATGCCCCTGAACAGGGCAAGGAGATCCTTTACCAGTGCTTTGCTAGATACAAATTCTTCAGGTCTGTTTGATCCAAATAATCTGTGGCTTTTAATCTCCAGTGCCTCGCATTCAAAGATCAAATGTGATGCAGTTTCCTTGCCCACACTACACGTCCTACATTTGGAGTCTTCTTCTATTATCCCCATTGTATGTAGGCGTTTATTTTATATTCTCATGGACTTTCAATAATCGAACCTTGAGTTTGATTTCTCTCCTGTTGAAGCCCAGGATTGAGAGACTTCTCTTAGAAAATGGCTTCAGTATCAATACCCTGCCATGTTTTTGCTTTTTTATCTTAGCACAATATTCTACGTGCTGTCTCCTTGTCCAGTCTCATAGTTTTATTTTGATCACCACCTTGGTGATTGTCAGGACAGGTTCTGGTCCAATAAATGGTGTCATAGCCCCTATCCTGGCCAGCCTATCAATTTGCTTATTACCGCTAATCAACGAGTGACCAGGGAACCACAGTAGGTTTACCCAATTCTTTCCCCTAGCTCCACAAGGACTTTGGGGCATTCTGCCATGATCTTTGAGCTTGTTGCAGAGGCTGCCAGTGCTTTCACGGCTGCTTGGCTGCCTGAATAAATGAAAATGCTATGACCTCTGGAGATAATAATTCGTGGAGGTGCTACACACACCCTGATAGCAGATTTCTGCTTGAAACACAGTGGCAATCTTCCCTAGAGAGACTTCACTCTCCAGCCTTGGCTACACTCCTTATACCCCATTGCCAACACCTTGGCCTGTTTTTGAACTGTAAGTGAACCAGTATGGTGTCGAATTTTCTTCTCCCGGAGCTCTCTACTCCCAATTACTACGCTGAAAGGCTTGTTGAAGCAGCTGGGAGGTATTATATAGCCGGCCGGCATTTCCCCAACCGTACCTATTTCTACTCACTCAGTATTTTAGTGAGAGACCCTGGATAGCCCAGTAATTTCCAGTTTTTGCCAGTCTTCAACCTGTGTGCTCCAGCTGCTGCCTTCATCTTTACCCACAGGTTTAATGTGGGCATGTCCAGCATGTTTCTCATTCCAGCAATGGGTGTGCTGCTAATTCCACCTGTAATGGCGAAGCAGGCCAATCTCTGCGTCTTAGCAAGCTCCTTAGCAGCTACCTTCTGTTCTATGATCACTTATGGGGCTACAGAGGGGTCAAAAAACGTAGGTCTTACTACATGGTGTATATCCAGTACATACTTGTGGAGCTCAAGCCCCAGGTTTTACCACAAGCTCTTGTGGTACTCAGAGTACCTTCTGCCTTGGAACAGGTGTTCCTTATGTGAGAGGTCCACGATAATTTCTCATCCAGGGTCACCCCTAGATATTTCACCATCCCCTTCAGTGGTAGTTTCATCAAGAAGCTTGAGAGTCCAAAATGTGTGTCAGATCTGCTTCCTCATAAATAGTACAACAACAGTCTTCTTAAGGCTGACCCTTAGATCCTCTTATCCTCCATCCTGCACCAATTTTGCACAATGTCCAATGCTCCTTATGGTATAGCTCTGACTGTACTTGAAAATTTGCCAACATCATCTGTGTACTCCTGGCAAAAGTACTGTCTATAGTTCAATTCTACAATGAGTTCATTCACCACAAGGTTCCACACTAGAGGGGTCAGGACGCCTCCTTGTGGACAGCCTCTGGTGGTGTTGATCATTTTTTATTGCATCATTGTGGCTTCTACCTTTCTATCATTAAGAATGGCTCAAACCCAGCTGCAAATTGTGGTCTCCAAGCCATGCTGCTCTGCTGCCTTAACTATGGATTTGAAGGTAGTGTTGGTAAAAGCTACAATGTCCAAGAAGATGCAGAGGGCTATTTCCTGACAGTGTAGTGCTTTCTCCGCCTTCCGAACAAGTTGGTGGAATTCAATTTCACACGATTTTCTCGGTTGGTGTGCATGTACATCGACCAGTTTTTCTAATGTTTTAAGAAGAAAGGAGGACAGACTGATTGGTCTCATATCCGTGGCTTGGCATGATCAGTTCTCCTTGACTTTGGAATGAAGAAAACCTTCACTGCTATCCAGACACTAGGAATGATTCCTGTTGCTTGGCTAACCCTAACTAACCTACATAGGAATCTTATTAAGTTCACTCCTGCTTGTTGCAGGAGATTTGGAAAAATTCGATCTGGGCCAGTTAACTTGAATGGTTTGAATGTTCCCATTGCCCACTGGATTTTTCTAAGGTCCACACAGGCTCTGGCAGATTCCCAGTTCCCAGTTCTCACTTCGAATACCTGAAAACTGATAGCATAGATCAGGACAAGATCCCTGTGAGATGTTTGTCACAGTACATTGAGGAAAATTAGTCTCCAGGAGTAGTTCCAGCACTGTATACTCTCCATCCTCTTTCCTTTAAGTTCCTCCTGGATTAGTTGGTATCTTACCTCCTCACAGAATACCTTCCAGGACGCTTGGTTTGCTTGCTTAATTGTAAGACTAAAATATAGGGAGGAACTTTGTCAAATACACTCATTGTCCTTTCCTTCTTGCGAGCTTAAACAGTCTTCATACCTGTTTCCTCTGGCCCACCAAGATACATTCCTTTTCATGCAGTTCTTAGTGACTGAGCAGATGTCACAGTACGAGGTCTTGATGGCCTCTGCTTCCTCCTCAAACTCTGCTGGATTCCTTATCGAAGTACTGACTTCTGATAGGCTTGAGTTGAGGTCCCTCCTAAACACCTGGGATTCCTATAGGACACGGTCTGTCTAATGCCCATTTCAACCTCGAACTTAATATACGTGTTGTCTGATGAGGATTGGTCTAAAGCCACATGCCATTGTTTGACATAACTACCCATCAAAGTGGAACAGAAGGTTATGTCAATTACCTCTTCCCTTCTTATATTCCTAAATGTATGTTCCTTGCCCTATTGAGGATCTCTAAGTTATTAGCCATAAGAAATTCTAGAAGGTTCTCACCTCTACTGTTGGTGTTGGTGCTGCCTCACACTAACGTGTGGGCATTAGCATTGCATCCAACTAACAGTTGGTCACTCTGTCATGCACAGGCTTCTGTCGGTCTCCTCATCTCCTCAGGAGGAGAGTAGAGGAGAGGAGAGGAGTAGTACTGTCTTCATAAGGAAGGTATGCCATTACAAACTCCCTTGTCCTACCTTCCTCACATAGCTGCATCCTGATTGTCACTAAATCCCTGGAACAAAAGTCAGCCATTGGCATGAATGGGATTCCATTTTCTACATAAATGCATGTTCTGGGGTTTCTTATATTTCTAGCATAAACCAGCTTACCTCCAGTGCCACCAAGGCCCGATACACCCCCTTCATATAAGTAGGGTTCCTGAATCGGGACCACGTCCACTTCTTGTCTTCCCAGAAGATGGCTCAGGGCAGTGGTGGCACCTTTACTGTGTTGTAGATTTATCTGCCACACATTTAGTCTCTGTCTTGCCACCGTTGTTGCTCCTGATGTCTTTGATTACTCTGATGGCAACCTGCAAGAACCCCAAGATAGTCTCAGGTCCTCTTCCTGCATTGCCTTCAGGGACTTCTCTCTGACTTCCACCTCCAGGGTTTGGCCGTTTGGTGAAACCTTCCGGTTTATTGCCTTCCAATCCTCTGATTGAGAAAACAGGGTCTCAGATTCCACAAATCTCGACAGAGTCTCTGGAGAGGTACCGTTAAGGAGTTTTGGTACCCAGATTAACATCTTTGCGGCCTTGAAGAGCTCAGCCACTGTCTTCACCAGCAGCTTCACATCCTGCCACCATGATATTAGGGACACCTTTTCCTTATGCCAGTCCATTGTAGACACACTCACAGACAAAGATAAGTGCACTGTGATTCAGACAGAATCTCCTGAATTTGGGTCCTGGGCCAGCATCCCCCCCTCCACCCCTCCACCCCCCCAGTATTCTCAAAGAGAACCATCTGCACGAGCTCCTCCTGCTGCGAGGTGATCTTGACCACTGGATAGCCTTGCTGGATAACTGCCATCCTGAAACCTGATACTGCAATACTATACATCTGTTTCCTTATTTCTTGCCTCATCTTTTGCAGGATACACTTATCCTGAGGAGTGGGAGTCTTATTTTCCTCCCTTGTACTCTTACTGCCTGCCCTCGATGTAAAAGGGGCTCATAGACCCCTTCATCCTGGGACAGTCTTTCTGTGGAGGTCTTCAGCTCAACCCCTTACCAGGACCTTTATTCTATTCCATTACCAGCTCTATTCTGATCATTATTTTGTAGAGTGAAATTTAACACTCCTCTAAATAAAACAGAAGAGCTGTTCAAAAACCTCACAGAGAAGGTGAAGGTTGTGTGTGACCGATGTATGTGGCACGACATTCAGCTTCACGTAACAAGTTCCTTCCAGTGCTTGCATTTTGGGCAGATGTCTTCCTGCTGTACGGTGGTCCTCTGTGAGGGAAGCCCCCGTGTTCTGCCACCACCGTCCGCTCTTACCAGATCACCCACCTTACGAGAGAGAAAAGGAGATCCAAGAGTATAAGTCCCCGGATCACTTACCTTATGCGAAGGCTTTTCAAAAATATGACGGAATCCACCCATTGTTGATTTCTCCTACTTTTGCCTCTGTTGCATCCTTTCCCCCATCACACCTGTTTTTTACTCCAGCCCTGTGCCCCTCCCTCTCCCCTGCAGTTCCCACACCCTCCCCTCCTCCCCTCCAGCCCACTGGTAATGGGGCTTCTGCCATCAACCCCCCCCCCCCCCACCCTCCCCTCCCCTCGTGTGTCTCTCAGGCCGGAAGCCTACTACCACAACTTGGCCCTGGGATGCACTGTCTGTGTGCCCCAAGGTCACCTGCTCTCTTTCTGTTACAGACCATGCAGTAGGCTCCTCTCCATCTGTGTGCTGTCCTCCCCGATCTCCGAAAGAGAAGGAGAAGATGAAACAGCACCAGAGGGACCTCATCCTGGTACTTACATCAGAGGTGCCATCTACCCCTTTGCAACCTGAGTCTGACATCTTATTTGTGGATGTCACCCCATCTTTGTCAGTGATGACCACTGACCCGGTGACACGACCTCCCCTGTGATGACCACTCTCCACATTTCACGGTTATCAGGCATTCTGTCGGAACCGTGTCAGTGCCGGGATTGCATCTGGAGGGGTCTGCACTTTGGTTTGCACCGATGTCATTAGACACTGGATCCTCCTTCGTACCAACCTGTAAGCAATAATGGTACCAGTGCAAACGACCCCATCAATCACCATTTGCAATGCCTGTCTCCCTCCAGGTAGGCCATTTCCTTAGGTTGACGTTCTACCTTAATGCAGCACTTTCCGCCACCCATATCTTCTCGTCAGGGACATCAGTGCACACCAACCCCTGTGGGGGGGAGTGACTCATCGATGGGTAGTGGTCTTCTAATTTACCAACTTATTACAGACTTTGATTCGTGTCTCCTCAGTGACAGTTCCCCTACCTACTTCAGTGCCACTCAGAGCACCTTTTCTTCTATCTCTCTCACGATCTCCTGCCCAGCTCTCGTGTCTTCACTACATAGATCACTCCAGGATCTTTTTGGCAGTGACCACTTTTCGGTGATTCTATCATTCCCCTCCCATTGCCATTCATACAGGCTCTCACATTGGGCATTCTGCAGAGCCAATTGGCCGTTATAATGTCTGCTGTGCACTTTGACACCTCTCTCTTGGATTGCATTGATGTGGTCGTGCAAGACATCTCTGCCACTATTCTTCGTGCCACTGGCATTGTTATCCTCTTATCCACAGGTCCCCCTCATCATCGACCGATACCGGTGTGGACGAGAGATGTAGCAGTCACTATCTGGGATCACCAGTTGGTGCTGCAATGAAATAAACAACACCTTTCATAGACTGACCTTATTGCTTTTAAGTGACTCCCTGCTAAGCTCACTGCCTTACTAAGCAGAGTGAAAAGAAATGTAGGGAGTGCTGTGTTTTCTCCCTGGGGATGTATGCCTCTTAATTACAGGTCTGTTCCAAGCTCCGTAGTTTTCTGGGCAGCCAGTGACAATCAACTGTCCAGGTTCTTATCCTGCAGGGTGCTCTGGTGCTCAGTGTACTGATCCACAGATCCTTGCAGAACAACTGGCATCACACTTTGCTGTCACATTGGCATCCTCTTCCTATCCTGCTACCTTTCTCCAACAGGAAGGACGAATTGAAGACCCCCCTCCCTCCCCCTCCCACACCCTCTACATTGTTTCAACCACCACCAAGCTGAATCCTATGATGAACCCTTCATTGAATGGAAATTATTGTAGGCTCTTACCTCTTCACATTACACAGCCCCAGCCCATATTCCAGCCACAACCAGGTGACCCGGCACTTGGACATTGCCCAGACGCTACATATACTCAGGGTCTTCAACCAAATTTGAATTGTGGGTGCCTTCCCCTCAAAGTGGCAAGACAGCATAGTTATCAATGTCCTTAAGCCTGGAAAGAACCAGACATCTCTCAACAGCTACCAGCCGATTAGCCTGACCGACATATTTTGTGAACTGTTAGTCAGATGCTAACCATTCTCTCTATGTTGGGTACTTGAATCTGGGGTCCTTCTGTCCCCATATCAAAGTGGCTTCCGGGAAGGAAAATCTACAACTGACCATTTACTCAGACTGGAAACAGCAGTCAGACAGCCTTTTACTAACCGCCAACACCTTGTTGCGGTTGTTCTTTTACCTATATAAGGCATACGACACAGCTTGGGACTGTCACATTTTAGTTATCCTCAACGACTGGGGCTTTCGTGGCCCCCTTCTGATTTTTATCCACGAGTTTTTATACTACTGACTCTTGCAGATTTGACAGGGTTCTGTATTAAGTATCACATTCTTCCTCATCACCACCAGTGGACTCGTAAGCTCTGTCGGGCCTCAGGTTTCCCGGCACCGTATGTCGATGATTTTTGCATCTGATGAAGCTCCTGCTTGGTAGCATCTGCCAAAAGCCAGCTCCGAGGTGTCATCCAACAGGTCTCCGTGTCTCCCTCTCCCGTGGCTTCCAGTTTTCTCCCTCCAAACTGCAGGTTAAGCATTTATGCCATTGACCCAATTACACCTGATCTGGAATTTTATTTTGGCAACCAGTGCCTAGATGTTACAGCACAGTGCTGTTTCTTGAGCCTTATTTTTGATAAAAAGCTGATGTGTGGCCCAGAAGGCAGAGAGCATTCAGCTTCTGCATGCAAGTATGGGGCAGCCACATCTTGGGCTGCAGTCCATATTACTCTATCCCATCTTTGCTGTGCTCTGGCTTTGTTCAGACTACATTATCATTGTCAGATTTATTGTGCAGTGGCTCCTTCCACTCTGAAACTATTTGACCCCTTTTATCAATATGGGATACGTCTGGCTGTCAGTGTACACACTAGCCTTGTTCACTGTCTTCACAGAAGCCCGGACTCCCCGTTTGCAAATGTGACGGAGCCAACTCCCGATTTCTTAAACAGTGGCAGTGGCCGATCAAAGATTCCCTTACTGTCCTGTGTATCCCACCCTTCTGCAAATGAGGGATCTCTCTCCTGATACCTGCCCTCAGGTGGGATTGCCAGTAGGAATGCATCTGCATCTCTTTCAGGATCTCCATCTCCACTCACAGGACAGTGCCCCATGTATTTCCTCTCACATCATCCCTTTGGTGGTGCCTCAGCCACTGATTTTTTGTTGTTGTGGTCTTCAGTCCTGAGACTGGTTTGATGCAACTCTCCATGCTACTGTATCCTGTGCAACTCCATCTCCCAGTACGTACCGTGACCTACATCCTTCTGAATCTGTGTAGTGTATTCATCTCTCGGTCTCCCTCTATGATTTTTACTCTCCACGCTGCCCTCCAGTACTAAGTTGGTGATCCCTTGATGCCTCAGAACATGTCCTACCAACCAATCCCTTCTTCTAGTCAAGTTGTGCCACAAACTTCTCTTCTCCCCAATCATATTCAATACCTCCTCATTAGTTATGTGATCTACCAAACTGATCTTCAGTATTCTTCTGTAGCACCACATTTTGAAAGCTTCTATTCTCTTCTTGTCTAAACTATTTAGCCATGTATGGTAGCGAAATGTGGATGATACACTCCATACAAATACTTTCAGAAACGACTTCCTCACACTTAAATCTATACTCGATGTTAACAACTTTCTCTTCTGCAGAAACGCTTTCCTTGCCATTGCCAGTCTACATTTAAATCCTCTCTACTTTGACCATCATCAGTTATTTTGCTCCCCAAATAGCAAAACTCCTATACTACTTTGAGCACCTCATTTCCTAATCTAATTCCCTCAGCATCACCCGATTTAATTCGAATACATTCCATTATCCGCATTTTGCTTTTGTTGATGTTCATTTTATATCCACCTTTCAAGACACTGTCCATTCCATTCAACTGCTCTTCCAGGTCCTTTGTGGTCTCTGACATAATTACAATGTCATTGTCGAACCTCAAAGTTTGTATTTCTTCTCCACGGATTTTAATTCCTACTCCAATTTTTTCTTTTGTTTCTTTCACTGCTCGCTCAATATACAGATTGAATAACACCGTGGATAGGCTACAACCCTGTCTCACTCCCTTCCCAACCACTGCTTCCCTTTCACATCCCTCAACTCTTATAACTGCCACCTGGTGACCGTACAAATTGCTACGTGTTAGATAAGGCAGGATGTTCTATTCATCTCCTACTGCCACGGTGCATCATTTACTGCCAGGATCATGTTGTGGGTTCTCAGCAGAGATGCAGCCATTAACAGGATACTCTGTTTTGTTACTCAGGCCTCCCTCTACCGTGTTTTAATACGTACCGACTCGGTGAGCAGCTAGCAGGGTATAGATGGATGCCACTGTCATCATCCTTCGGTCTCTGCTATATGTGACCTTTCCTATGCCCTTGGCTGTGCTGCCAGCTCAGTTGTCTTTTTCTGGGTCCCAAGTCATGAGGGCATCTCGGTGACTGAACTGGCTGACTGTTGGCTAGAGAGGCACACACTTACCCACCGTTCCCTTTCATGATTCCAGGTGCAGATATGCGGTTACAACTCAGATCTCTCTCTGCCCAAAAGTGGAATGAGATCTGGTGCCCTACTGCACTCAGTTGTAAACTTCATACAATAAAGTGGACTACTGAAGTTTGGCACTCTTCCTTCTACTCTTCTCAGAAAGAATCTTCCGTCTTTTGCCGTCTACACATCAGTTGTATTGAACTAGTCCCTCGTTTTCTCTTCCGTAACGAGCCACCCTCGCAATGTGGTTGTGGAGCCGGACTGGCGGTGTACCGTATATTAGTACGGAGGGCCAAAAGGAGACATTCTAGAGAGTATATCCATGGATAATCTGCTTTTTTTATTTTCAGATGAATGTACAGTGTAGGAAAGCAGTGGTGCACACCATTTTTTTTTAAGAATACTTGCATACTTTTGGAGACAAAGATGAGGTGTCATCCTGCAATGTGTCGAGTTCAAAAATTTCTCCGATATAGTGTTTGCCATTCAGATTTTTCTCATTGTGTCGGACACTATATTGGATGTCGTATACAACGATGCCTCGAATCATCATATTTGGTGCCTGTATGCTATGCTGCTTGACAATACGCACTGCCAGTTTGCAGGTGCCACAGCAGAGCCCAAAATGTATAAAGCTGTTTGAGTATGTGTGGTATTCACTTGTGGGGCTTCGGATTCAGTGTGTGCCAATCTGATACAAACCAAAGAAAAGAGAATATGGTTCATTGCTTTAAAGATAAATAAGATTTAAATTTAATATTACTGAAATACCTGATGGTACAGGGAAAGATCTGAAAGATACATTCTCATTTATTAACATACTGTGTCCGTGCAGATTTTCAGCCATGTTCTCTGATCATTGTTGTCTCTTCTAAAGTTTTTGGTCCAATATTGTGTAAAAGCTGCATTGCTTCCTAAACATAGATAGCTGAGGGTGCACTTATAAGGAATGTTAGAATGATCTAATGTCCATTTTTCCTGTATACCTTACCAATTTCATATTGGTCAGCTGAATTCCCTGCTGATGTTTAGTGGACTCAAAAAGTGTTTAATGTTTCTCACTTGGAAACAGCACCTATTTTTGTTTTGGGCCACAAGCAGTTTTATTGCATTGAAAAGCGTGAGCAGTTTTTTAAATGATTCAATAACGAGTTGTCCCAGACCTTTCAAATAATGAGCATTTAGTTCAGCACACACAGGACTACACATTAGAACTGTGGTCACCTAGCTGAATGTATTCCTTAATCAATTTTTAATGGCTCAAAGTTATTGGTCGCAAATTGAAGAAAAAAAAAAAAAAAAAAACCAAACTCAATTTTTGAGCAGTGTTTTTTTTCCAAATAAGGAGTAATTTCTCAACCTTCGTGTTTCTTGTGCTATTGCACTACACAGTACAGTTGCTTTTTATACTGTATCAATGGTGAGAAGCTTACAGTTGCAAAAAAGTATTGTCAAAATGATTTTTTTATTCTTTGGCCTGCAGTATCTTTGTTAGGTGACGAGATAAAAATCTGAAAATTACGCACTTAATAGACCTTTACGATATGAAACCTCAGTATAAATTTCAAATTTGCAATTCAGTGGGAAGTTATGAAAAAAAAAGAAACAATATCAGTAAAATATTCGTTTCTTAATATCTGCAATGTTGACTAATGGAACAATGCGTATTGGTTAACCAGGGTGAGTCACTAGCTATTGCCACCTACAATAACTCTGAAGTATGATGATAGCTGAAAAGTTTGTGGGGCAAAACTTGCACGGGACAACGAGGGCCACAATATGACATTGGTTTCTTGTTGCTAGATGGGGGCGATTCAGAGATATGAAGGTTAACTTTGTTTTTCTTAAATGGAATGCTATAGTTTGGAACTTATTTTCTGATAGCGGCTATCGAGACAAAGCCAATGATGGTTAACAGTGAGGTCTTTGGTGTAAAAATCCATTTGTAGAAGGTGTTCACATTTTTGACCTTCATTGACCTTCAAAGTGATGACTGTTGTTATCAGTGCAGTGCTGCAATCTTATTATGTAGGATTGAGTGGTATTCCTTATCACTTCAGCACTTATCGAAGCACCTGCTCTGACAATTCTCTTGCATATATCGTGGAAATAGTAAATATTCGCCAAATATGGCATATCCATCTAACATACCATTGACATGTACACACCATTCGACGGTTTCACAATCCGATGCTAATAGTAACAGTAAGACTACTATCATACAATCGAGTGAATGTCAATGATGTATTTCTTCGAAGAACCAGTCAATATGCTTCTCGTGTTTCTCATTTATGGAGAATGCCAACGAAATTCAGTGAGAGCTAGAGACTCGTACACTGAAAGGTATCCTCAGCGTAGTCACCCTAAATGTTGTACATTTAAATGTGTGTGTGATAAATTGAGAACAGCTGGCTCTTTAACACATTGGAAACATATCCGGCAAAGCAAAGTTACTAATAAGGAAATGTAAATTGGTATTCTTGCCACTGTGGTTAGAGATCCTTGTGTTAGTGTGCATCAAATAGCAAGGGAATCTGGCATGAGCCAGAGTAGTGTTCTTCATGTTCTGCATCACTATAAATATCATCCGTACCATATCAGTCTCCACCAAGAATTAACTGGTACAGATAGTATGCATCACATTTAATTCTGCCAATGGGCTCAGCTTCAGATTCAGAGGGAGGACACATTTAGTAATTTAATTTTTTTACTGACAAATTCACGAAGTCTGGGCAACTGGAAATCCGTGTTGGCTGTGGTAAGTTGCACACCAATAACTGTGGTTGGTGACTGTATGGTGTGGGATTCTGAAGGACAGAATTATAGGCCCCTATTTAATCAAACAAAATCTTAGTGGTAGGAAGTACATCAGATTCCTGCAAGGAACATAATTTGGTATTAACCCAATATGTGTCCAGTTCATTTTTCGCTGATGGCTAGATTTGAGTTGCGGAGACAATTCCCAAGTTGTCGGATTGGATGCGGAGGAGATGTGTCATGGTCAGCTCATTTGCCAGACTTGACACCTGGATTTTCTACTAGTGGGGATTCGTAAAAAACATTGTTTATAAATACATTCCAACTACACCTGAAGATATGCGAGAGAGAATTGTCGGAGCACATGCTTCGATTTGTGCCAAATTGATAAGGAATACCACTCAACTCATGATAATAAGATTGCAGCACTGCTTTGATACCAATGGTCATAACTTTGAACACCTTTTGTAAATGGACATTCGTGCCAACTTTTTGACCTTCGTTGACATTCAAAGACCTTACTGTTACGTATCATTGACTTTGTCTCAATAGCTGCTATCAGATAATAAGTACCACACTATAGTATCCCATTTAATAAAACAAAGTTGACCTTCATATCTCTGAAGAAACCCCACCTAGCAACAAAAAAGAGACTTCATATTACGGTCCCTGTTCTCCCGTGCAACTTTTGTCCCACAAACTTTTCAGCTACTGTCATACTTTTGGAGTTATTGTAGGTTTTAGTGTTTGTGACTCACTCTGCATAATTGGAAAACATGAAATTAAATTAGCAAATGATCACAGTCCTCTGCAGCAGGCTAGCAGACAGCATCTGCAAGCCTATACGGGCTCACAGACAAGCCTGTACAAGTCTGTGCAGTGTCTTTACCCTTCCACCACCATCATCTGTTCACTCACACTCAGTTAACAATGAGCTCTTGAAGTGTGCAAATGAACAATGGAGCCTCAGTGTTCTGTTGGTGTTCTTGTTAATGAAACTTGCCATAAAAGTGTGTATGGAGTGTTTGCTAATAACATTACTTCAATAATACAATGAAGAAGAAAAAGTGTTGTTTTACTTAAGAGTTTGGAGTGCTGCTTTACTTAGAACTTGGCTCATAGGTTAATTCAACTTCCAAGTACCATGAAATTAAATACTTCAGAAATTTCATCACTACTTGGTCAGTCTTGCTTGGACCCCTTTAAGAAACGTAAGAAGCCTATAACAAAAGGTCTGAGAGATACAATGTTTCATCATTATTCTAAAAATAAAAGCCCTTTTATCAGTATAATACCAGGAAAGTCATTGTGTCTAACATGTTAATCTAAGGTATTTGTCAGCAACAAACATAGAGATGGCTCACATAAAGAATTTTTGGGTACAAAAGAAAAATGAATCAAATTTCATAGATGAAAACATGTTAGAAAAGATTATTAAGTCTCATGAGGAAGACAATAATAGGCATTTGATGCCTGGAAAAAAAGACATTGTGTTTCTGTGAAAGAAAATGGTACTAAGATTCAGAGACAAATGGGTTAGTATTGTGGAATTTAAATGAACTATTCACTGAATTCAAAAAAGAAAATCCTGATATTAAAATTGGAAGAATAAAATTTTACAAATTGAAACCACAATGCTGTATTGTAGCAGGGACATGAGGCACCCATAATGTTTGTTTGTGTTTGTTTGTATGAGCAGAATGTAAAGTTGATGATAGGTGGGACCAATCTTCGAGTTGACTATCAAGACCTTTTGGTAGTTCTGATTTGCAATATTGATAGTTAAAATTGTGTGAACATAGGAATCATGCAGGCAACCAATTGCAAGTAACTGTTTGGTGCATTGACCTAAGTTTTGACACCTCTACGAATGTCTTCATCAAAATGAAATTTTCAGAAACCCTGTAAAACTGTCATGATATAACAAGATTACTTACTTAAAGTTATATTATGAGAAGGTAATGGTCAGAGTTTAGAGCAGGTATGTTAGTCAAAAAATCAAATAAAACATGTTCCAGCCTTTGGCACGTATGCTGAGCTAGGAACATCATCAGACTGATTGACCCAGTAGCTTACATAGGTGCCACAAAAACAAGTTGTACTGCTTCTTGGGTGTGAACAGTGACACGTGCCCATTTGAAACATTATAACAGAAATAACTGAAAAAAAGACAGTTAATTATAAAAATGAAATACAAAGGAAGAGAGTTTAATGTAGTTTTGAAAATACACAGGCAGATGAAGTATAACGAACTGGCATCTATTAGGCTGTGCAGGAATTACTATTACATGAAGGACAGAATAATACAGAAAATTTATACAAACAGCTGTTCAATCCAAAAAATACGTGCATGAAGGTGAAGTTAGTAGTACGTATCAATGAGATTTGAAAAAATGTTTCGGAACCAGAGGCAGGAAAATACAGTAACCATCTGCCAGGCAGATAAATGTGATTTGCAGAGTATTCACGTAGATGTTGATGTAAAAACTAGAGGAATCAAAATTCTGTGAGTTGTGGATTAAAACCATTGAAAACAAATTCTGTTGAGTAATTGTAACTGTTCATTGAGGATTGGGCCATCATTCTCAGAAATGTGCTCAAGAATATCCAGCTCTTAAAGTATGCCGAGCCTATGATGTTCCTTTTCTTTACATAAAATGGAAATTTCTTCAGTTCTTTTCAGTTTGAGAGCATAAATTAACAGATGATCAGTAAAAATGGAATTATGTATATTACTGACCCTTTTTCCTAATAAATATTCCTTGTACCTGACACTAAAAGATCTTTCAGCTTGTCCTATAGATAATAAATGGGACACACATTAGAAGCGAATAAATTCAAATTGTAACTACTTGACAATTTCTTCTATATCATACATGAATTCTTGAATAGAAATAAATAAAGATATAAGTATAATATATGCATTTTGTGCCATTTATGGAAATGGGGTAGGTAATAAAAAAAATCTTGATTCATGTGTGCATTTCTTACGCACTTCACACGTTCCACATCATAACGGTTACCGTGAGATAGATCAATTGGACGTGTAACCAACTGACAAACCCTGTGGGCTTGAGATTGTGAATGAGATTTTTGTTGCAAGTTTCATTGTTAGTGGAAAAGGTAACTTTGTATCCACACTTCTTAATTAGAATATGATGAATTCTGTAAGAAATAGGGACTGCAAATGGAATCAAGAAGACATTTTTGTGCTCATCACTGTCAGAAACAGCACTGATTCCTAATGTGGTCACTTTAGCATCAGTTTTAACTTTGAAGATCTTGTCAACTAACAAGGTATCATAGTCATTATTAAGTGCAATAGTTCTTGTTTTATTCATCTCTTCATCAATATTGTCAGATGACAAAGGTACAGATACTGCACAATGAATGGCTGAATGGATACACAATTTTTTATGGAAATGAGGGTGCACTGAACTAGTGGGCACAATTTGATCTGTGTTAGTGGCTTTTCAATAATACCGAAAGAACGTCTGTCATTGCCAGTGGCAATACTGAGGTCCAAGTAATTAAGCTGCTGATTGAAATTTTTAATAGTCTGCATGAGGAAATCAGCTTCACTTGCAAATTACAAAATAACAGACTAAAGCTGAATTCCTTCCCAGGAACCACTGTGCATGACCAAAATGTCGTCTACATACCGAGAATGACATAATTCCCTGATCAACAGCTGAAAAATTATTGAAGAATCTCTCTTCCAGTATATTAATAAAAATACTGGCCAAGACGCCTGCCAGTGGGTTACTCATCACCAGTCTGTCAGGCTGATGGTGTAGTTTGCCACTGAAGACGAAATAGTTGTATATTACTACCATTTTTAGCAAGTGAATTAGGTCAGTGATTTGCTTTTCATAGCAGTATGTATGTAGGTTGGTTAGGTGACAAGGTCTTCAAAGTTAAAACTGATGCTAAAGTGACCACATTAGGCATCAGTGCTGTTTCTAATAGTAACGAGATGATTTCGCAATTCCATTTTCAGGCCCTATTTCTTATCAAATTTGACATTTTCTAATTAAAAAGTATTAATGCAAAGTTATCTTTTCCACTAACAATAGCATGCAAAAATATCATTCAGAATCTCGGGTCCACAGTTGCTTCTATACAAAATTGAGAAGTGTATAAGATCACTTGTGATGCTTGTCCCACTCATTACGTAAGACAAACTGGAAGACTTTTTAGTGTCAAGTACAAGGACCATTTATTGGAAAAAAGACACACAACATTTTCTTCGAATCTCATAGATATGTACTACTAAAGGTACCTTATGCAGATATTTCTTGGATTGTACATCTGTTTGTATAATTTTTCTATATTATTCTGTCCTTCATGTAATAATAATTTCTGTGAAGCCTACTATGTCTTTTCAAAAATACACTAAGCTGTCTTCCTTTGTATTTTCTTTTATAATTAACTGTCTTTTTTTTTCATTTTTCAATGATTTCTGTTAGTGGTTCAAATGGGCACGTGTCACTGTCCTCGCCTGATACACAGCGCAATTTGTATAGTTTTTGTGGTGACAATGTAAGCCACTGGGTTGATCAGTCTGATGTTCTTCATAGCTATGCCCTTGTGCCAAAGGCTGCAACATGTTTTATTTGACTTTTAGACTGGAGCATATCTGCTCTAAACTCTGACTATTGCCTTCTCACTATGTAATTTTATGTATGTAACCTTTGTACGTCATGACAATTGTTATGTCGGTTAATGTTTTTCATCATACTTAATTTTCAATGTATTTTATAGGGTTTCTCAAAATTTCATTCTGATGAAGACATTTTTAGAGGTGTTGAAACCTAGATCAGTGTACCAAACAGTTATTTGTAACTGGTTGGCTGTGTAGTTCCAACGATTCCAATGTTGAAACGTATATATGGTTGCTTAGAAATAGCCATGTTCAAAACTGTAGTTAAAATTGTATGATCGTGGGAATATGTCAAGACTATCCTGTCAAACAAGCTTTACTATGCACATTTGAAGAATTGGAAGAAGTCGATTTGATGCCTGACAGTATAGAATACTAACAGTGGGTGACATGAGAGGGAATGGAAATGGTGACAGTTACAAAACCACAAGAAATGTTTTTTGAACTGCTGGTAGCTAACCTTGGAACCTGAAAATGCATCATGTTATTGCCAAAGCTCAGGTTAAATTAGTGAAAGACAAAAAGCAAACCTTGGCTGTTGATGAATATTTAGTTCCTGCCAACTTTTCTGAAAACTATTCCTTTGTTAAAGATGAATTACAAGGATACCACTGCGAAACAAACAGGCCACAGTTCATCCAATTGTCTTCTGTTATAAGGATAATGATAAACTAATGGGTCACAGTTTTTATGTCATAAGTGATTACTTTGAACACAACACTACAGCAGTGCATGCTTTTCAACTGCAATCAACGAACTACATAAAACAGCACCATCCTTCCATAAACAAACTGATCTACTTCTCTGATGGTACCGAAAGCCAATACTAAAACAAAACAAAAATTTGTCTTGTCCATTCACATGAAGACTATGAACTTGACAGAGAGTGCCACTTTATTGCATCATGCCATGGGAAGAATGCTTGTGATGGTGTTGGAAGTACAACAAAAGGAGCTGTCACAATAGCTAGTCTGCTGCAGTCCTATGAGAACCAAATCTTGACGCTACAAGAAACGTTTAAATTATGTAAAGAACAGATAAAAGAGATTACTTCTGCTTCTGTAAAATGTGAAGAAATGGAAGAATACTATGTCAGTATCATGGAGGAAAGGTTCGGCACTTGTCAGAAGACTAAAGGCACCCAATCTTTTCATCGTCTTATATCTCAGTTCCACAAGTTGCTCATGTGTAAGTTTACATCAACATCCCTTGATAATGAATTTCATCAATATGGAAAACTTGCACCACTGACACTTCAGAATAATGGCATAGTGGCTTGTGTTTATAGTGAACAGTGGTGGATTGCTGAAGTTGATAGTAATAATTGTCAAAACCAAGATGTGCATGTTACATTTTACCATCCAGCAGGACGAAGGGTCTTGTCTAAAAAAGTTAAAAAGCATCAAGTCTGGATGTTTGTTAAAAATGTACTGAAGAAGCTGTCTCGTGTGGAATGTGCAACTGCTACTGGGTTAAATTTTAACCTTATGATCAAACCGGATGCAGAAATTTCTCTGTTGTTCAGTGAACAATGTAATAAAAACAAATAAGAAGAGAGCAAGATAACCTTTTTCTTTTTCAAAATGAGTTAATGTAATCAGTTATCATAGATATGTTTAAATTATGTGACTCAAACAATGGAATATACAGGATGGAATGTAACAATATTATGAGCAGGAAAGTTGCTACTCACCGTATAGTGGAGATGCTGACTCACAGATACTGAAGGCACAACAAAAACTCTAAAAATTAAAGCTTTTGGCCATTAAGGCATTCAACACACACACACACACACACGACTGCAGTCTGAGGCAACTGAAACCACACTGTGAGCAGCAGCACCAACGCATGATGGGAGTGGCGACAGTTTTCGGGTGAGGAGGAGGAGGAGGAGGGATAGACTGAGGGGAGTGAGGGACAGTGAAGTGCTGCAGGTTAGATTGTGGGCAGGGGAGATGTAAGGAAGGGGGGGGGGGGGGATTAGTGAAAAAAGAGAGAAATAAAAAGATTGTGTGTGGTGGTGGAATGGGGGCTGTGTAGTGCTGAAATGGGAACAGGAAAGGGGCTGGATGGGTGAGGACAGTGACTAATGAAGGTTGAGGACAGGAGGGTTACGGGAATGTTGAATGTATTGCAGGGAAGGTTCCCACCTCTGCAGTTTAGGAAAGCTGGTGTTGGCTGGAGGATCCATAGGGCATTGACTGTGAAACATGACATCCTTCAATTTCAATGACTGTCTGGCTAAAAGCTATTATCTGAGAGTCTTTTTGTTGTGCATATCTGCGACTGAGCATCTCCGCTATATGGTGAGTAGCAACATTCATTCGTATAGTACTGCTTAAAATGTGTGACTGATACACATTATCCATTAGTCCAGATATTGCTGATATTAAGAAATGTATTTTCATATTGGTAATTTTTTTATAACTTCCTATTGAATCTGACTTCAAATTTATAGTGAAGTGTGATTTCATAAAGGCCTATTAAGTTTCTAATCTTCAGTTTTTTTATCTGGCCAAAGAATGAAAAAATTAAAAAACCCATTGCTTTTGTAAAAAATAGGCAATTTTTTTTTTCATATAAGTTTCTAACCATTGATACTGTATAAAATGTCGCACACTGTGTAGGGTAATTTCACAAAAAATATTAAGGCAGAGAAATTACTATTGCTTTAGTAAAATACAGTTAAAAAAATAAAATTTAATTGTCACAAATTAAAGAAAACGCTAGCTATTAAAAATATATATTAAGGAATACATTCAGTGAAGTAATCATAGTTTCCATTTCTAGTCTACTGTGTGCTGAACCTGATGCTTCTTATTTGAAAGGTCTGAGGCAACCCATTACCAAATAATTTAAAAAAACTGCAGATGCTTGTAAAGGCAAAAGAATGCTTGCAGCTTGAAACAGAAATGGACACTAAATGATAACCAGTAAAATTTTTTTAAAAATCCTTTTGAGTCCATCAACTATGAGTGAATTCACCCAGTGGATATTAATTTTTTCCTGAGATGGTCAAGCAGACACTGCTGGTCCACTTTTCATTTAAATCACTTGATGTGAGGGAATTAAATTCCTGTAGGGTCAATCAATGCAATGTAACTAAGCATCAAAGGTCAGTCAAACATGGCGATTGGTTGCACAGATCACTTGCCTCTGGAGCTGTAGTGGCAGAGCGCTTCAAAGAGAAATTGCAGAATTTTGTGAAAAAGTTTCCTGATCACCCTGTTGTAATGGGGGAGACTTCAACTTGCTAGCAATAGAATGGGAGAGTAATGCAACAAAAACTGGTGGCAGAATTGTGAAACATCATTCTGAATGTGTATGAATCCACGGTTTTGTGGTGATCTGTAGTAGTAAAATTCTCTCAGGCTTCAAGCTGCATAAAGTGATTTTGAAATCTGCAAGCTTTTGGCAGAGCAATCTGTGACCATTGTCAGGTAGCGACTGTCTTTTAGTTGCTGCTACTGTGATGTCACTAGTGCTCACTCCAGTCCTATAAAAGTCAATGGTTTTGTTACGCGTCTGCTTCAACCTTCTGATGGCCGGCTCCCGAGCCATGCTTAGCTGCAGGCCACCATCTTTATTAAAAGTGTTGTAACAAATTGCATCTGTTATGAACCTGTCTCAGAAACTATTAGTCTGTGTAATAACTGATATGTCTCTGAATGGAATAGTGTCTGTTTTCTAGAGCATGCTCTGCTGCTGCTAATTTCTCAGGGTACCAAAGGCAAAAATATCTCTTGTGTTCTACACAGCACTGTTTAATAGTATGCACACTCTGTCCAACACAAAACTGTCCACAATCACATGGTATTTACTTTGTATTCATCTTTCACAGGCCTCATGAACTGATAAATTTTAGCTGGCATCCTGAAGACTGAATCGTTTTTATGCCTGTTTAGCAGCTGACTAATCTTTCCTGTTACTGAGCCACAGAACAACAAGAATGTAAGCTTCCTTGTGTCCTCCTCAGGGTCCAACTGCTTACATGTATTCAGTAAGATGGCTTGCAAAAGGTGGTGGTTGTTGCATCTGTTTTCCCTGAGTATTTTCTGTAAGTGGCTAATTTCTTTTGGGTGATTTTCAGCATGAGAGACAGCTTTTGCTCAATACATTGAGGGTCTCAGAACAGCAGGTTTCTGTGGTGGATTGTGATAACTATTAGCACGCAGATGTTGGCCTGTTTGGATGGATTTCTGGTAAAAATTGTGGCTGAGAGACCTATTTGCTGTACAATGGACAAGGATGTCAAGGAACACCAAGGCACCATTTGTCTACCTCCATGGTGAACTCAATGTTGTCAGGGATATTGCTGATGTGGTCCAAGAATTCTCCCAGCTTTTCACTTCCATGAGATCAGACAGTGAACATGTCTACTTTCTTGCGATAGTTTACATCTGTCTTCAAGAATCTTCCAATTCAGTCCCTTCAATATTTCTGCAACACTCTCTTATAGATTAAACAAACCTGTGAAAGTTTGTGCTGCCCTTCTCTTATCAATATCCTGTTAGTCCTATTTGGTACGGGTCCCATGCACTTTAGAAATATTCTAGGATGTGTCACACTAGTGGTTTGTAAGCAATCTTCTTTGTAGACTGATTGCAGTTCCCCGGTATTCTACCAATAAACTCGTGTCTACCATCTGCTTTACTCGTGAGCGTATGTGATTATTCCATTTCGTGTCCCTACAGAGTGTTACACCCAGGTATTTGTATGAGTTCGCTGATTCCAACAGTGACCCATTGATTTTATAGTCTTAGGATACCATGGATTTTACATTTTGTGAAGTGCACAACTTTGACAACTTGTTTTACATGTTCAGCAATGTAATCTTTGTACGACATTAAAATCTTATCGAGACTTGACTGAATATTTATGCACCTTCTTTCAGATAGTACTTCATAACAGATACCTACATCATCTGCAAAAAGCCTGATTTTACATAAAGATTGTCTGCAAGGTCATTGATACACAACATGAATGGCAACACACTTCCCTAGGGTATACCAAAAATTACTTCTACATCTAATGATGACTTTCCATCCAAGATAACATGCTGTGTCCTCCCTAGCTAAAAGTTCTCAATCCAGTCACAAATTTCACTCTATACCCCTTACTATCGAACTTTTGACAATAAGTATCGATATGGTACTGAGTTGAATGCTTTTCAGAAACTGAAAAATACTGTATCTAGCTGATCACCTCGATCCAAAGCTTTCAGTAGGTCATGTCAGCAAAGTGCAACTCGGATTTCACACGATCGATGTTTTCGGAATTCATGGTGGTTGGCATTGAGGTGGTCACTGTTAAAGATACATCATTACATTTGAGCTCAGAATATATTCTATGATTCTATAACAAATTGATGTTGAAAATATTGGTTGGTAGTTTTGTGGATTGCTTCTATTGCCCTTCTTGTAGTAGATGGGTGTGACCTATGCATTTTACCAAGAACTGGGCATGAGATTTTCTTCAAGGAATCTATGATAGGTTATAGTTAGAAGAGGTGCTAACTCAGCCAAAAACTCAGTATAGAATCAAATAGGGATTCCATCAGGTCTTTGGCATTGAGAAACAGCTGAAATAATTACAATTTCACAATGCTCCCTGGTGCTAATACTTCTTTTATTAATCTTTTCAGTGGTATGAGGATTAAATTGGGGGCAATTCTCCTAGGGGTTTTTTTTTTTTTTTTTTTTTTACAGGAGCATTTGAAAATGGGGTTAAGCATTCAGCTTTTGCTTTGTTATCCTCAATTTCAGTTCCCACATCATTTGCTACGGACATCCACACTACCTTTGGTGCCACTAACAGCCTTTACATACGAACAGGATTTCTTCACATTCTGTGAAAGATCATTTGACAATATTCTGCTTCAGTAGTCATTGGAGGCATTATGCATTGCTCTCTTGACAGCCAAATGTATTTCATTCAGCATCTATCTACAGCCCTGTGCTAGGTTTTACACCTTTTATGCAGTAATCTATTTCATTAGACATTTCTTTACAGTGACTGTGTACGATGGAGGTTCCCTCCCATTATGGACCCTTCTACTGGGAACATATCTATCCAGTATGTGGTCAACTACCATTTTAAACTTGAGCTAGAATTCCTCCACATGAAACTTTCAATATAGGGCAGTAGCAAGTTCCTCATTGATGTGACACTACTGATATTTATCTGGTTTACTGAACATGTTTATCTTTCTGTTTGTTTTAGTTGTGCTTTTCACTTGGACAGTCATTGTTGCCACAACCACATCATTGTCACTGATAACAGCTATGTTGTGAACATCCTCAAAGAGGCCAGATCTATTTGTTGCTGTTAGATCCAACTTGTTTCCATTATGAGTGGTGTTCCTAACTATCTGTTCTAGGTAGTTTTCAGGAAAGGCATCTAGTACTGTTTCACAGGATGTCTTATCATGCCCACCACTAACAAAACTGCAGTTTTTCGTATGGACTGTTGGGTGATTAAAGTCTTCGCTGATGATTACAGTAAGTTTGAGGAACTTACAAGGTGTACAACTTTACTGCTGCTGTTTGCCGATCTGTGGCGACAGTGGTAAGAAGGGGTCAAAAGAAACGGATCGCAGACCTCAGGCAGGTAGCTTCGACCTCGGTCAACATAACCTCATTCAAACATTAGTCAATTTGTGTGTACATCAGAAAGTTGTTCTCAATTGAAAATGTCAGGTTACGAGCATAATTCTCGTAATTCGCAGGAGGTGTTACGGTTTTGATTCAATATGAATGCTCTCGAGTACATATGGTAAAGATGCTATTAGTGAAAGAACATGTCAAGAGTGGTTTTGACACTTCAAGAATAGTGATTTTTAATATTGTAGACCAGCATAGTGGTGGAAGAGAGAGTGTTTTCGAAGGTGCGGAATTGGAGATGTTACTGAGTGAAGACTCACGTCAAACTAAAGAAGAATTGTCATGATTAGTGGGAGTGACACAGCAGGCCATTTCAAAATGTCTCAAGGTTATGGACATGATTCAGAAAAAAGGAACTTGGGTCCTGTGTGAGCTGAAACTGAGATGCATCGAAGGGATTTCTGCATCAGATTGTGACCGGGGACAAGAAATGGGTTCATTACGATAGCCCTAAATGCAAAAAATTATGGGGATATCCAAGCCGAGTATTTGGTGGGACCATCTTGGCATTGTGTACCTTTAGGTGTTAAAACCGAGTGAAACAATCACAGGTGCTCATTATCAAATGCAATTAATGTGTCTCAGCAGAGCATTAGAAGACAAATGGCCGCAATACAGTGAGAACAACAATAAAGTGATTTTGCAGCACGACAACACTCGACCCCACATAGCAAAAGAGGTCAAAACATACTTGGAAACGTTAAAGTGGGAAGTCTTACCCCACCTGCCGTATTATTGAGACATTGCTCCCTCTGAATATCACCTGTTTAGGTCAATGGCACATGGCCTGGCTGACCGACACTTCCAATCTCGTGAAGAAGTCACAAATTGGATCGATTTGCTGATCGCTTCAAAAGATAAACCATGTTTTTGACGCAGGATTTGTGCACTGCCCGAAAGATGGGAGAAAGTAGTTGCCAGCGATGGAAAATACTTTGGATGATACATATGTATCCAATTTGCTTCTGCTGTTTTTTTCTGACATCTGAGGCTTTAATGAAACAAAGTTATACACCTTGTGAATACAAGCAAACTGTGGTTTTCTCTTATGTTTTGAGTTACATCAGGAGATGAGACTGGAGGTCAATAGAAGGACCCAGTTTCCATTATATGCACAACCCTGTTAAGTAATCTTACCCAAACAATCTCACATGCAGCTTCAATTTCTATCTCAGTGGATATGAGTTTCTTGTTTATTGCAACAAATGCACAACCGCCATTTCCCAGTTGCCTGTCCTTTCAATAAACACTTAAATTTTCCCCAAGAAATCTCACTATTACCAATTTCAGGTTTCGACCAGTTTTCTGTACCTAGAATTATGCGAGCTTCACTGCTTTTTATGACTGCTTCAAACTCTGGCACACTGTTACGAGCACTTCATCAGTTTATAATTAGGATTTTAATACTCTTGGCTGTGGGAGGCATTTCTTTCAATCTTACACTGATACTTCTGGGTTTCCTGCTGCTACTTTTATCTCTATTGGATGGAGACTCATGTAATCTAAAAAAGCTTTTTGTGCACCCCCACATGCAGGTACCTAAGTAGCAGCCTCTGATGTGTAGTGCGCAACTGACTCATTTAGGGGGACCCTACAGTTCTAAAACCTATGGCACAAGTCCAGAAAGTCACAGCCTAGCTTGTCACAGAGCTTCGAAAGTCTCTGGTTCAGTCCTTCCACTCTACTCAGAACCAAAGGGTCACAACCTATTCTGGGGGGCAATGCTGCAAGTTTTGAGCCTCATTGAAACTCCATGCACAAGGCTGGTCTTCTCAGCCTTATTTGCCAGGCACGGGAATGACCCAAGTATGAACTCTGGAACAAATAACATGCGTTGTCTGGGCTCAAAGTGTGCCACAATCTGCAGTCGATTGCGCCCTGCTCCCTCAGTGGCTGCTAGAATAGCCTCTTCAACATACTGAATGAGGCCCCAGGCACACCCACTGAGTGCATGTGGTACCTTTACCTGTCCCTCGCTGCCATTTCTCCGGGAAAATACACAAAATGAGATTGCTATTAAAGCAACACAAAAACCTGTGGCAAAAATTACTAGTTTCCTAAAACATTTTGAGGTTATTTGGGAACTCAAATAGTGTTACTTACTACTGATAGATGCAGATAATATATAGGGCTACTCCTCTTGAAGGGAAAATTATATGTAACGCAATATGTTAGTTAAAAATACCTGCTACAGTAACTAAATCACAAATGCTAATTTACTACATATTGCTCATGGATTATGCAAAGGACAATGATAGCTTCTGAAAATTCTCAAAAGTGCACATTTATTTGTGTCGATAAGCAACAAAATTAAGGGGTGATGTATTTTTGGCTGAACTGTGAACTGGAAACACTGATCCTCTACGAAATAAATATCACATCCAAAACACTCGTAAGGGTAACTTACGAAAAAAAGTTTTCAAGAATCCAAAAATTCTCAGAAACTGTTTCTCATGTAATTGTACAATAAAATTGGAGAACAGTTGTTTCCAATGATGATAGACTGACTGGCTTCTCAAAAACTTTAAAAGACCACAATTAAGTTGAACTCTATAACTGACAATAACAGTACTGGTGTATTGTGGCATTTGCGAATGTTCAAAATTTCGCAATATATCACAGATGTAATGACAAAAACAACTAGACTTTGAGGACATTGCCTTGAACCCAGATCCTGCAAAGTACTCCATAGCTGCAATGATAGAAATGGCTCTGAGCACTATGGGTCTTAACATCTATTGTCATCAGTCCCCTAGAACTTAGAACTACTTACACCTAACTAACCTAAGGACATCACACACATCCATGCCCGAGGCAGGATTCGAACCTGCGACCGTAGCAATCGCGCGGCTCCGGACTGAGTGCCTAGAACCGCTAGACCACCGCGGCTGGCTGCAATGATAGCCAATCTGTTTATGGAATTTGGTGACAAACAAAAGCTGAATGGAGTGAAAATGAGCATAAGCAGTGCAATGAGAGAATTGTTCAGTTACTTTAAAGTAAAATTTTGCCAACAGATCTGGCTAAGAAACTTAAAAAGTTTTGGTCTTGTGTAAAAGTATTAATCGGATCAAAATCTTCTGTTGTCACCAAATGACCATACTGGCACTGAAATGGAGGGTGATACAGAGCATGCTGAAATACTGAATTCAGCCTTCCACAACTGTTCCACACAGAAAGTTGCAATATGGTGTCTACCTCATAAGCATACATGTGATGATTGAAAGGAGACATTGAGATAAGTAATACCAGAATAGAAAAGCAGTTACAATCACTTAGAGGAAAGGCATTTGGGTCAGATGAGATACCTGCAAGATCATACAAAGAACTTTCTTTTCTTCTGGCAGCAATTTATTCATAGGTTGGGTTGCAGTAGCAACAAAGTGTATCCAGTGACTGGTACAAAGCCCATGTCAGTCGTGTCTTCAAGAAGAGTTGTAGGACAGATGCATATAACTGTAAGCTTATATTGCTGACTTCAATCTGTTGTGGAATTATGGAACATGTTTTATGCTCTTGTATTACAATGGTTTTGGAGAACTAAAATGTCTCCTTTAAATATCAGCATGGGTACCGCAGACAATGATATTGCAAACATAGCATATTCTGTCCCTCCTTGAGGTCCACAGAGATGTATACATTCATGTTCTGGTTGATGGTGTTTCACCATATGTAATGTGTGTATCCCTTGCAATGGTGAAGTGTTTCAGAATGTGTCGTCTGCACTGATTTCTTAGCTCCATCCGTCCTTCATAATTTTAGATGTCTTCAATGCTCATTACCATTTGTGAGGTGAAACCGAGACCACTGCTCACAGCAAAGTTGTCAAAAATTTCTTCACAGAGATCGATTCTTATCTCTTAAATACTGGTGCCCCGACACCTTCAGTGCAGAATATTGCTCCTATTTGGCTGTTGATATTTCCATTTGCTGCCCTGGTTCCCTCTCCTCCATCCATTGGATATTCTACTCCACGGCTATCCTTTCTCTCCCTCAGCCTCATTCACACGGGCGTCCACCGAGATACGCTCTCAGCTGTTCTGACTGGGGAACCTTCACTTCTTCCATCACCCTTAGCACACCTCGCCATATGGAGGTTTTTTTGTTTGGTTTTTAGGGCGCAAAACTTCTATGGTCATTAGCGCCCAATCCGTGACTTAGGAAACAGTAAAAATCCGAAATTGAAAACCAGCAGCAATGGGAATGAAAGTCATAAAATTGGAGAAACTAAAAGCAGAAGGTTGGCTTAAAAATCCACTACAGAAAGGGGTTGGTTGTCCCCAAAAAAGGCTTCAAATGACTGACGTCATTTCACTGGCACTAATAAACTTGAGAACGCGGTCGGCTGAGCGCGTGTCATCTGCTAAAATCAACGATATATCAGGCGATAGCTGTAGACGGGAGCGTAACGGATTAAAATAGGGGCACTCAATTAAAAGGTGTCTTACCGTCCACAGCTGAGAGCAGTGGGGACAGAGTGGGGGAGGATCGCCGCTTAAAAGATGTCGATGGCTAAAAAGACAGTGCCCTATCCAGACTAGTTAAAATTACCTCCTCCTGACAACGCGTTCGGGAGGAAGAGGTCCAAGCACAGGGAAGAGCTTTCATGTCCCACAATTTATTATGGGGAAGTGTCGACCAATGCGTGTGCCATAAAGGAACACCACGTCGACATAGAACGCTCCGTAGATCGGCGAAGGGAATCGATTGAATAGCTGGCCGAGGAAGAGAGACTGCAGCCTTGGCTGCAATATCGGCCGCCTCATATCCACAGATACCAACGTGTCCCGGGAGCCAGAGAAACGCCACCGAGACGCCCCCCAGGTGGAGCAAGTGCAGACAGTCCTGAATCCGGTGGACCAGAGGGTGCACAGGATAAAGAGCTTGGAGACTGAAGAGAGAGCTGAGAGAATCTGAGCAGACAAAGTACTGTATCCGCTGGTGGCGGCGGATGTAGTGGACAGCCTGGAGAACAGCGTAAAGCTCCGCAGTACAAACTGAACACTAGTCGGGAAGCCGAAAGTGATTTGGGGTGTCGCCAACAATATAGGCACTCCCTACACCTAACGATGTTTTCGAGCCATCGGTGTAAATAAATGTGGCGTCCGTCATATGTGCACATAGAGCAGCAAATGCCCGACGATAAACAAGTGAAGGTGTACCATCCTTTGGAAATCGACAAAGGTCACGGAGCAGGCAGATCCGGGGACGGAGCCAAGGAGGTGCTGTACCCCAAGTTGTCAAGAAGGTTTTAGGAAAGCGGAAGGAAAGAGAATGGAGCAGTTGACGGAAGCAGACTCCCGGTGGTAGTAGGGAGGAGGGGCGGCCTGCATACATTACATCAAAGGAGGCGTCGAAAAAAATGTCATTGGCTGGATTAGCAGGCATGGAAGACAGATGGCTAGCATAATGACTCAGAAGGACTGCTCGCCGATTGGACAACGGAGGCTCAGCAGTCTCAGCATAAAGGCTTTCCACAGGGCTGGTGTAAAAAGCACCAGACACTAAACGTAATCCACGGTGGTGGATAGAGTCGAGACGCCGAAGAATAGACGGCCGAGCAGAGGAGTAGACTATGCTTCCATAGTCCAATTTCGAGCGCACTAAGGCGCGATAGAGGTGGAGAAGGACCACTCGGTCCGCTCCCCAGGAGGTACCATTCAGGACACGGAGGGTGTTGAGGGACCGCAGACAGCGAGCCGAAAAATAGAAAACTGTGCTGGTCCTCCCCCACGTTTCCTGTCAAACATAAGACCCAAGAATTTAGCGACGTCTGAAAACGGAAGGTTGTCAGGACCTAGATGTAAGGAGGGCGGAAGAAACTCCTTACGTCGCCAAAAATTAACACAAACGGTCTTACTGGGAGAAAAACGGAAGCCAGTTTCGATGCTCCAAGAGTGGAGGCGATCGAGACATCCTTGAAGACGTCGTTCAAGAAGGCTCGTCCGTTGAGAGCTGTAGTAAATTGCAAAATCGTCCACAAAGAGGGAGCCCGAGACATCAGGAAGGAGACAATCCATAATTGGATTTATGGCAATGACAAAAAGTACAACACTCAGCACTGAGCCCTGGGGTACCCCGTTTTCTTGGGAGAAAGTACGGGAGAGAGTAGTGTTCACCCGCACCCTAAATGTGCGTTCTGCCATAAATTCGCGAAGAAAAAGGGGCAGCCGGCCTCGAAAGCCCCAAGAGAACCGTGTGCGGAGGATGCCTGTCCTCCAACAGGTATCGTATGCTCTCCCCAGATCAAAAAATATTGCTACCGTTTGGCGTTTCCGGAGAAAATTGTTCATGATATAAGTGGAGAGAGCAACAAGATGGTCAACTGCAGAACGATGCTTTCGGAATCCGCATTGGGCAGGTGTTAAAAGACTGCGGGATTCCAGCCACCAAGCTAAATGGTAATTCACCATATGCTCCAAAACCTTACAGACACTACTCGTGAGAGAAATGGGGCGATAGCTACAGGGTAGATGTTTGTCCTTTCCACGTTTCGGAACAGGAACGACGATAGCTTCCCTCCATCGTCTGGGAAAAGTACTGTCGGTCCAAATTCGATTATAAAGGCGAAGGAGGTAATGCAGACTATGGGTTGATAAATGCAGCAACATTTGGACGTGGATACCATCCGGTCCTGGGGTGGAGGAGCGAGAAGAAGAAAGTGCATGTTGGAGTTCCCGCAAGGAGAAAACAGTATTGTAGCTTTCGCAATTTTGAGAGGAGAAAGCAAGAGGTCGCACTTCCGCTACACGTTTCTTCAGGAGAAACGCTGGCGGGTAATTTGAAGAGCTCGAAATCTCAGCAAAGTGCTGACCCAACGAGTTAGAAATTGCGACGGGGTCCACTAATGTGTCATGCGCGACAGTGAGCCCAGAGACCGGGGAGAAACTAGGCGCGCCTGAGAACCGTCGAAGCCGACTTCCAACTTCCGAGGAGGGAGTGAAGGTGTTAAATGAGCTAATAAAGAATTTCCAGCTTGCCTTCTTGCTATCGCGGATGATGCGACGGCATCGCGCACGGAGCTGCTTATAGCGGATACAGTTGGCCAAAGTAGGATGGTGACGGAAAACGCGGAGAGCACGTCGCCGCTCACGTATTGCATCACGGCATGCCTCGTTCCACCAAGGAACTGGGGGGCGCCGGGGCAATTCGGAGGTGCGTGGAATTGAATGTTCCACAGCTGTAAGAATAACGTCGGTAATATGTGTGACCTCATCGTCGACGCTGGGAAAGTGACTGTCATCGAAAGTCGCTAGAGACGAAAAAAGATTCCAATCGGCTTGGGCAAACTTCCAGCGTCGCGGGCGCATGTAGGGCAGTTGAGACTGCAGTCTAAAGACACATGGAAAGTGGTCACTCGAGTGTGTATCATCAAGGGCGAACCATTCGAAGCGCCGAGCTAGCGGAACAGTACCGACGGCAAGGACCAAATGAGATAAATTTGTCGTGGAGGCAGACAAAAATGTAGGGACCCCAGTGTTGAGGCAAACTAGATCTGATTGGTGGAAGACGTCTAGCAATAGTGAGCCACGTGGACAAGGATGTGGAGATCCCCAAAGCGGGTGGTGAGCATTAAAGTCCCCAACCAGCAAATGGGGGGGTGGAAGCTGACAAAGAAGATGAACAAGATCAGCTCGTGCCATTGGTGTGGACGATGGAATGTATACAGTACATAGAGAGAACGTGTATCCGGAAAGGGAAAGATGGACGGCGGCAGCTTTGAAGGAAGTGTTTAAATGGATTGGGTGATAATGGAGAGTTTCATGGAGAAGAATCATGAGTCCTCCATGTGCTGGAGTGCCTTCAACAAAGGGGAGATCATATCAGATGGACTGAAAATGAGGAAGAACAAAGCGGTCATGGGGACGCAGCTTTGTTTCCTGAAGACAGAAGATGACCGGCGAGTAGGATCGTATGAGGACCGAAAATTCATCCCGATTGGCTCGAATGCCGCGGATATTCCAGTGGATAATGGACATAGGGTGAAGAGAAAATGGAGGAATGTGACCAAGGTCGCTGTCAACTCAACGACTGCTCAGAGCTTGCGACCGACAGCATGGAATGGCATTCAGCCGAAGGCAGAAGATCCTGATCCATAGGTTGGTCAGGAGCAGCTCCTGCCATCAGCGCTCGGCTGGTTGATCGGCCGCCAGCAGTGCGCCTCGGCGACACAGAGGACAGCCGAGTGAGATTCCCGCCAGGTGGTGCTGTAGATCGAATACACATTGCCGGAGAAAGAGGAACTGGGTTTCTTTGTACCCTTCTTGGAAGTATGATGTTAGATGAAGGAGGAACCGATGGTTGGGAAGTTGCGGTATGGAAAAACTCTTCACGAGTATGCTCTTTTTTTCGAAGTCTTGGTGTCTGACTTTTGGGCTCGAGATTTAGCAGAACCCGACAAAGGGTGAGCCAGAGAGTGGGCAGGCGAAAGTGGTGAGGTTCAACGGGCGATCTTTTCGCTGGCCGATCTGACGACCGTGGCACTAAAGGTGAGATCGCAAGTCTGCGTGGCCGCCTCCTTTGTTGGCCGAGGAGAAGCAAGGACAGTGCTTTATTTTCCCGTCTGAGGCACGGTGGGCTGTCGACTGGCGAATAATTTTCGAGCAGCAAAGGTCGACACCTTTTCCTTCACTCTTATTTCCTGGATGAGCTTTTCGTCCTTAAAAACGGGGCAATCTCGAGAGGAAGCAGCGTGGTCACCCATACAATTGATGCAGCGAGGGGATGGAGGTGGACAAGCACCCTCATGGGCATCCTTGCCACATGTAACACATTTGGCCGGATTGGAACAGGACTGGCTGGTGTGATTGAACCACTGACACCGATAGCAACGCGTAGGGTTTGGGAGGTAAGGGCGAACGGAAATTCTCATAGCCTGCTTTGATTTTTGATGGGAGTTGAACTTTGTCAAATGTCAAGAAGACAGTGCGGGTTGGAATGATGTTTGAGTCAACCCTTTTCATAACCCTATGAACAGCCGTTACGCCCTGGTCAGACAGGTAGTGCTGAATTTCTTCGTCAGACAATCCATCGAGGGAGCGTGTATAAACAACTCCACGCGAGGCATTTAAAGTGCGGTGCGCTTCAACCCGGACAGGGAAGGTGTGGAGCAGTGAAGTACACAGCAATTTTTGTGCCTGGAGGGCACTGACTGTTTCTAACAAGAAGGTGTCATTCCGTAATCTGGAACAAGACTATACATGACCTGCAATTGCGTCGACACCTTTCTGAATAATGAAAGGCTTGACCGTGGAGAAGTCGTGACCTTCGTCACACCGAGAAACAACAAGGAACTGTGGCAACAATTTAAGGACTGACTGTGACTGCTCACAAACGTAAGTTCACTGAGTCTCAGACATAGTGGAAGGTGAGGAAACCATTGCGGAAGAATCCCCCACGATTACCGGCGTCTCCGATGGCGAGCTCCTCCCTTGTGGGGGCCTCTCTGAGGGCACTCTTGCCTTAAGTGATTGTTCACACCTCAGGGCACACCTCCCGACAAACGGATGGAGGGACCAATCGGCACTTTCGGAAGGTATCAGCTCGGGTAATCACCCCTCCCTGGGCCTGGCCGTTACCAGGGGGTACGTATGGGTGTCCTACCTGTATACCCGGGGTGGGGAATTACGCGTTACCCCATCACCGGCTACGCATGGAAGTGCATGGGTCGGCCTTCAGACACGCACAGGGAGGAGGAAAGAGAAAGGGAAAGGGAAAGGAAAGAAGAGAGGTCTCAAACGCCGCAGCGGAGAAAAGGGTAAAGAGAAGAGGTAAGGAAAAGAGAAGGACAAAGGAAGGATGAAGACATACAAGCAAGGAAGGCGAAGAATGCGGTACATTTACAATCGTCCGTCTCCGGACATAGGCACAAACCATACTCCCAGAGGGGGAGAAAGGGAAGGAAAGAGCCAGTGGTGAGGGGGGGGCGGCGAAGATGGGGGATGGGGAAGGATGCGGAAAGGGAAGGTATGCAGCCCGGAAAGGAAGGAAGGCCACATTAGCTCGGGGTCCCGTGCTCGCTACGCACTTATCCACAAAAGAGTTGTGGATCCCCTGGGGGGGGGGGGGGGGCACATGGAGGTGTTGAAGCAGATGTACAGAGCACGACTACAGCTGTTATATCAGCAGCCAACTTACCAATCCTCTATTCCTCTGGATGCCCCTCCTCCCAAACTGCAAGGCAGTACTTTTGTAGACCACCAAAATGGACACAGAGCAATTTAAAAGTGATGAGGTGCTTCATTGGTGAATGTCACTTACCACACTGAAGAGTCCATCTGTTGTCTTTAATGGCTATGTCCAGATCAGCCACCTAATAAAATGACAGAATCAAGAATTCCAGGAATGGTATGTTATTACCATTTGAATGCATACCCCTTGCTCTCAAGTTTGGGCAAAGATTCAGAGCCTCTATGGATGCCTATCTCCCTGAATCCTGGAGACGCTAAAAGGTCTCAGATAGATTATATAATGGTAAGACAGAGATTTAGGAACCAGATTTTAAATTGTAAGACATTTCCGGGGGCAGATGTGGACTCTGACCACAATCTATTGATTATGAACTATAGATTAAAACTGTAGAAACTGAAAAAAAATGTAGGAATTTAAAGATATGGGACCTGGATAAACTGACTAAACCAGAGGTAGTACAGCATAAGGGAACAATTGACAGGAATGGGGGAAAGAAATACAGTAGAAGAAGAATGGGTAGCTTTGAGGAATGAAATAGTGAAGGCAGCAGAGGAACGAGTAGGTAAAAAGACGAGGGCTAGTAGAAATCCTTGGGTAACAGAAGAAATATGGAATTTGATTGATGAAAGGAGAAAATACAAAAATTCAGCAAGTGAAGCAGGTAAAAAGGAATACAAACGTCTCAAAAATGAGATCGACAGGAAGTGCAAAATGGCTAAGCAGGGATGGCTAGAGGACAAATGTAAGGATGTAGAGGCTTATCTCACTAGGGGTAAGATAGATACTGCCTACAGGAAAATTAAAGAGACCTTTGGAGAAAACAGAACTACTTGTATGAATATCAAGAGCTCAGATGGCAACCCAGTTCAAAGCAAAGAAGGGAAGGCAGAAAGGTGGAAGGAGTATATAGAGGATTTATACAAGGGCGATGTACTTGAGGACAATATTATGGAAATGGAAGAGGATATAGATGAAGACGAAATGGGAGATAAGGTACTGCATGAAGAGTTTGACAGAGCACTGAAAGACCTGAGTCGAAACAAGGCCCCGGGAGTAGACAACATTCCACTAGAACTACTGATGGCCTTGGGAGAGCCAGTCATGACAAAACTCTACCATCTGGTGAGCAAGATGTATGAGACAGGCGAAATACCCTCAGACTTCAAGAAGAATATAATAATTCCAATCCCAAAGAAAGCAGGTGTTGACAGATGTGAAAATTACCGAACTATCAGTTTAATAAGTCACAGCTGCAAAATACTAACGCGAATTGTTTACAGACGAATGGAAAAACTGGTAGAAGCGGATCAGTTTGGATTCCGTAGGAATGTTGGAACACGTGAGGCAATACTAACCTTCCAACTTATCTTAGAAGAAAGATTAACGAAAGGCAAACCTACATTTATAGCATTTGTAGGCAGGGCTAAAATACAGGGAACGAAAGACTATTTACAATTTGTACAGAAACCAGATGGCAGTTAGAAGAGTCAAGGGGCATGAAAGGGAAGCAGTGGTCGGGGAGGGAGTGAGACAGGGTTGTAGCCTCTCCCTGGTGTTATACAATCTGTATATTGAGCAAGCAGTAAAGTAAGCGAAAGAAAAATTCAGACTAGGTATTAAAATCCATGGAGAAGAAATAAAAACTTTGAGGTTCGCCGATGACATTGCTGTCTCAGACAGAATTGCAAAGGACTTGGAAGAGCAGTTGAACGGAATGGACAGTGTCTTGAAAGGAGGACATAATATGAACATCAACAAAAGCAAAATGAGGATAATGGAATGTAGTCGAATTAAGTCGGGTGATGCTGAGGGAATTAGATTAGGAAATGAGACACTTAAAGTAGTAAAGGAGTTTCGCTATTTGGGGAGCAAAATAATTGATGATGGTCAAAGTAGAGAGGATATAAAATGTGGACTGGCAATGGCAAGGAAAGCGTTTCTGAAGAAGAGAAATTTGTTAACATCGAGTATAGATTTAAGTGTCAGGAAGTCGTTTCTGAAAATATTTGTATGGAGCGTAGCCATGTATGGAAGTGAAACATGGGCTTTAAATAGTCTGGACAAGAAGAGAATAGACGCTTTCAAAATGTGGTGCTACAGAAGAATGTTGAAGATTAGATGGGTAGATCACAGAACTAATGAGGAGGTATTGAATAGAATTGGGGAGAAGAGGAGTTTGTGGCACAACTTGACTAGAAGAAGGGACTGGTTGGTAGGACATGTTCTGAGGCATCAAGGGATCACATATTTATCATTGGAGGGCAGCATGGAGGGTAAAATCATAGAGGGAGACCAAGAGATGAATACACTAAGCAGTTTCGGGAGGATGTAGGTTGCAATAAGTACTGGGACATGAGGAAGCTTGCACAGGATAGGGTCACATGGATAGCTGCATCAAATCAGACTCAGGACTGAAGACAACAACAACAACAACATCTCCCTGATGGTGACGTCTACACTGACTCTGATGCTGATGCTGAACATTTTGCCCTGCATCACGTTCAAGTCTTTGAATCTGAGAATTATCAGCCCACCTTTAGTGTCCTTAAACAGTAGGTGGAGGGAATTCACTTATCTTTTAACTACACGCCACCTGGATCAGTATAAAGCTCCACTGAGTGAGTGGGAATTCCCCAATACCCAGGCCCCTGACCCTTTGCCCTGACAGGGTTCTGGAGCCGGACCATGCCCATAGTCAAATGTTCAAACACGTATTGCTGGAGTGCCAAAGTCACATCCTAATCTTTTTCAATTTTATCTGGAGCAAGGGTGCACTCCCATGTGAGCAGCGAGAAAGTATGATCATCCCGGTACTGAAACTGGGTAAACACACCCTCTAGTTGGACAGCTATCACCCAATTAGTCTCACTAATATTACCTGCAAGTTTCTCGAACTTGGGGTGAGCCTCAGGCAGTGTCGTTACCTCGAGTCTGGGTGTTTTTGGCTCCATCCCGGGGCAGTTTTCACTTAGGCGGTTCTAGTGCAGGCAATCTGGATTGCCTAGAGTCTGCTGTCCAGTCATCTTTTGCCTAGGATTAATACCTTATCACAGTCTTCTTTGACCTGCAACAGGCTTGTGACACTGCACGGCATCATTACATCCTCGTTATCCTACACGAGTTGGGCCTCCAGTTCCCGCACCTGATTTTTGTCTGGAATGTCTTGTCACGTAATTCTTTCTGAATTCGAGTTAGTGCTTCCCATAGTACCCCCCATACACAAGAGAAAGGCTCTGTAGTGAGTGTGCCCCTTTTTCTAGTGACTGTCAGTGGTCTTCCTTCAGCTGTGGGGTCCACAGCGCCACCCTCCCTGCATGCTGACGATTTTTGTTTTTACTATTACTCCTCCACTGTGGGCACTGTTAAATGCCAACTGCTGTGTGCCTTATGAAAGCTGCAGTCCAGGGCTCACACCCATGGTTTCTGGTTTTCAGCTGTCGAGACACAGGTTGTGCATTTCTGTCGCTGTTGTGCTATCCATCCGTACCCGGAACTCTAACTCGATGACCGGTTGCTCGATGTTGTGGGGTCTTATCGTTTTTTGGGACTGGTCTTTGATGTGCAGCTGATGTAGCTTTCTTGTATTGGCCAACTTAAGCAAACTTACTGAGGCAGTCAAGAGTACTAAGGTGTGACCAGTAACACTCAACCTATAATTTTGTGGCTTTACAAAGCACTAATCTTATCCCATCTCAATTATAGAAGTCTGGCGTGTAGCTCAGCATTGCCTTCAACACTGCAGATACTGGACCAGATACACCAATGTGGAGTCCAAGTTGCAACAGGTTCCTTTCGCATACATCCCCATTATGTGTACCCCCATTCTCAAATATGTATGTTTTCCTCCGTCTGTTCTTGTCCGTTCTTGATGCATTTCTGCATTGGAAGTGGTATATATTGATGGCTCGAAGGTCGACTGAGGAACCAGTTTTGCCTACACACATTCGAGGTGCAGTGTATTCACTGCTGAATTGGTGGCCCTCAGTCAAGCCCTCAGTCACATTCACCACACACTGATGAGATATTCTTAATTGGCAGTGACTCCTTCAGTAGTATTCAGGCTACAGACCTGTGCTACCCTCGATACTCGTCGGTTGTGACTATCCGGGATCTCCATTCTGATCTCCATCAACCTGGACAGTCGGCCTACCAGTCAGCATGTTTGTTCCCTGGAATTCCAATGTGGCCTGGGACCCAGACAAAGATGACCAAGTTGCTACCAGGATGCCAACTTTGGAGGTGGGGTACCAAAATTGAATCTTCAGTTGACTCTACGCTGTAAATTGTTGGAAGCTTAGAACATGGAATGATGTGCCCTATTTCCTCCAAACAAATTGCGGACAGTAGGGGGGATCACGATCGAGTGGCACTCTTCTCTTCGTGTTTCTCACATAAAATTAACAGTTATCTGTCGACTTAGCATTAGCCATAAGTGGATGACCCATGGCTACATCCTGCAATGTGAGGAACAACCCATTGTTGGTACAGTGCCCATCTGACGGTGGCCCACATCCTATTGGACTGCCCTTATTTGGCCACATCACAATCGAGTCTTAGTTATCGACATGCACACATTGGTGCTAGCACACAACACCCAACAGGAAGATCTGATTTTACATTTTACTCCATGAAGGCATCATGCACTCCTTTGTGAGGTAAGGTGCTTTTGCCTCGTCAATTGCTTGAGGGATTCTTTGACTGCTCTGATCCAGGGGGATCGTAGCTGCCTTTGCTCAGTGGACCGGCATGGCTTCTGCCCTTCCCACTTTTTTATCCTCCTTTTTCTTTTACATTTTTCATTGTTTTAATTTCTCATCATCAATGTTCTCTTTCCTGTGATTTTATCAACTTGACTGCATTGCTAGTTTCTTGTAGTAATGAAGGATGAGGAAATGCCTGAAAATGGAAAAAGTGCATCTCATACCGCATAACTGTCCCGGGGGCCTCAAGGTGCTTTCTGGACAAAGGAACTCGCCCACCTTACTTCTTCCCACCCTTCTCTCACTTCTACTTGCTTCTGTATATTGATTTCATTGATTCTCATTTGTATTTGGATTCATTACAATTTGTCTTCAGTGTTCTTCCTCGCTGAGGACTATTCCTGTACTTACACATCTAGGACAGATGGAGCAATGACCCTTTAACCTCATGAGTCCAATCCAGTCAGGTTCATCGTGTGTTCATTGGATTCAGTAGGGCATTTGATACAGAACTACACCATCTTAGTAGGAAAGGCAAATGTCAGAATGAGATTATTAGGAAGAATCATAAGAAAATGTAATTCATCCATAAAAGAAGTTGTTCGACCAATTCTGGAGTACTTCTTATCAGTGTTTTTGTTACAGGATCATTAAAATGGCATGAATGGGTCACAAAGGCACTCAGCCGAACTCCAATGGCAGACTTCAAGAGAGGTAGTGTGTGTCACAGAGAGATTTATTATAGAAATTCCGAAAGTGTGCATTCTGGGAAGAGTTGAGTAACAAATTACTTCCTCCCACATCCATCTCACAAAATGACCACAATGAGAATATTCGAGAAATTAGAGCAATTGTGGCTGTTTTCCAACAGTCATTCTTCCTATATGCCATTCACAAATTGAACATGGAAGGTTGGGATCAGATAGTGATATCAGAATTACCCTCCACCACACACTGTCAGATTATATGTAGATTCATATGAATTAATGTAGATGATCCTAAGGGAATTTAAGTAGGAAATTAAGCACTATACTTTCAGTGTGGAAAAAGTAGAGATTGTAAAATGCAGTTGGACAATAGCAAGAAAAGAATTTATGAAGAAGACTAATTTGCCAACATCTAATACACATTTAAGTTTTAGGGAATCTGTTGTAAAGGTTGTTGTCTAGTATTGCCTTATATGGAAGTGAAATGTGGATGAAAGGCAATTTGGACAAGCAGAAGACACTGCAGATGCTTTTTAAATGTGGTGCTGTAGAATAATGTTAAAGATTAGATGGGTACATCAGTTAACAGATGAGGTACTGAATTGAAATGGTGGAATAATTGATGACACACATTCTGTATCATCAAGAAATCATTAGTTTTGTAACTGCGCAAGGGTGACAAAAGTGTGAACAAGCATGTATCAAAGTGTGAATAAGTATGTATGTTCAGATGGGTATAGGTCACAGTAGCTGTGCAGAGATGAAGAGGCATTTACAGGATAGACTAACATGGAGAATTGTTTGAAACCAGTCTTTGGATCGAAGACCACAATGACGACCACATAACAGGAAGTGCAAAACTGTTCACATTCAGATACACATATCAGTGAAATCATCAGCTCCAAACGATGTTCAAGTTAGATGTCACTCGAGATGCTACAGATATTCCTGTCAAAAAATCAGTTGTGGCTTGTGATACAAATCTTGAATTCAAATGTAAAATAATCTACGTAGCCAGGCAGTTTCTGTGCAAGGTGCATGCAATTTGTGTTGGTGGCAGACCCATAATATGTGCAAAATTCCAGTAAAAATGCTCTCCAATGATTTCATTCAGAAGATAATCAATTGTGATAGCCATATCTTAAATCTCCTATTCAACAACAAACACTGAATTTTTGACTAAGTTGGTAGACAAGCAAGAGTTTTTGTCAAGACCATTAATTACTGGGATTGAAACGAGTGGCAAAGAAAGTTGTGACACTATTTTGTTCAGACAAACAAGAAGCTGATTCCTGTGCATCAAAACAGCTTAAATGATGATTTCTGCACGAACACAAAGACAGCACTTGATTTAGAGCAGTGGTAAGAGCCAACTGTCGTTCTATGAAAGCTGTGTGCTGGGCAATGAGATGGAGTATTTCTTCCACCAAGATGTTTGTCAGGTGACTTAGCACTGACACTAACATGTGGAGAATACATAACCCTCATTTGTCGCCAAGTTTGTTACGGCGACAATAAACACAGTGTGTGGAACATACTACTTTATAGAGCAACACGTAAAGTATAGGTTGTGCAAGATTCAAGATGTGCATAGGACTGAACACTTTGACTTGAAACTGTGATACAATGTAAAGAACAAGCTGAGCACTCATGTGCAGTCACTAAAATAATGCTGTTTCTTTGGCAGCTCACCAGAGCACACCAGGGAGTGACCCAGGTGACCTCTACAAGCAGGCCTGTGAACTGTATTGATGTGTACACTCTGAAATTGTACCTTCACTCGTGATGTGTTCATCACCCATGAGACACAGTCAGATGTCAATGTAACTATTACACGTGGACACGATCAGCGAGTATGTCGGTGATCAGAGTTGCAATTCTCTGTGAGGTAGAAAAGCCATCAAAGTGCATTTGTGTCATTCACATTTAGTGTAGTTACAAGGCCAGGTAGGATATATAAGAAATGTGAACAGCAGCATACGGGCCACGTGGGAGTGTGACGGCAGGTGTATTCGTAAATAAGGTTCCGGCTGATCACAACCGACCACGAGGGAGGATCACTGTATAGTACACACAGTACACAGCAACCCTGTCGTGCCTGGGCCTGCCATTCGAGAAAAGTATTGGACGCCCTGCAGCATTCTGTTTCACCCTGCTACATCAGTTGGAGACTAGCAGCAGCCAGACTAGGGGATTACCATCCTGCGCCTCGGGTGCCATTAGCACCACAAATCGAACGGCCGATTTTGAAGCATTGCTGTGAGCAGTAATTGTCGACTGCCAATTAACGGTGTCACACTGTGTTCAGTGATGAATTGTAGATCTGTAGTACTCCAGATACGACTGTCGGTGAGAACTGTGACGAGCTGGGGAATTTCTTTCCTTCCGGCATTTTGGAGAGGAACGGCCACAGAATTCCCGACTTCACAGTGTAAGGAGCCATTGGGTATGGCCTCAGGTCATGACTGACAGCGATCGAGGGAGATCTGATGGGACAAACGTACGTCACGGACATCCTGTGTTCGCACGTATTAACCCCTCATGCAACAGTATTGTGGACCCATTTTTCGAGAGGACAGTGTTCGTCCACACGTGGCATATGTCTCTGTACTTCCTACGTGAAGTTGAGTTACTCCTGGAGCCAGCAAGAACCCCGTATCTGTCCCAAGTAGGACACATGTGGGTCTAGCTCACATGACAGCCTTGTGTCGGTGACAGTAAGCAGAATATTGAGGGCAAGTTATGACACTGGGGCGAGCTTGCAGCAGGAAAAGATACTGTGGCTTTGACTACTTCTAATGTTTTTGATGACAAGAATGTGTGAAGTTGTATTGCAACCCTCCAACTTCTTTTAAATGAGTCAACTTACTCGGTATGCACAACCGATCTTTTCCAGATAGCCAGCTACGTCAATCACTGGAAACTAGTGCTCTGAAGAATGATGCTAGTTTAAAGGGACATGACACACACTCCATACTCTCGAAATAAGTAGGTACTCGAAGAATACTTTTAGTTCATTCTCGGTATATTACATCTTCTACGAAGGACAAAATTATCATTTCTCACTTAAATATTCACCAGTGTCATCTCACATTACACACACTTAAGATACATTTACAACAGAGTTGGTTTAACAACCACAGAAATTATAAACATGACTCGCCTCTATCAGGTCTGTGTCAAGTTACTTAAGTCTTCCTCAACTCTACTGTTCTTTTGTCACTAACAATATTCACAGTTACAAAACAGCACAGAATAATACAGAAGTTCCTCACTTTCGTTAACACTTAAGTGGACCGACCGATGAGTACTGGTTGGTGTCGTTCGACCACTGTGTCTACGGTCTTCTCGCGACAAACTTCGGACCTGCACACACGGATGGGTGACGTGCAGTAGATAGGGTTCTTTTCTCCCACTCACATCTAAAATATCATGTGTTCGAGATGGTGGAAGGCTGAGTGGTTCTAGAATTTACACAGAAATTCTCAGATCACTACAAACTTTCCTAACAAAATCGGTACGTGCATCCGTGCCAGAGAGAGTTCAATACCGTAATGGAAAAGTTTTTGAAAATGTGACTCTCAGTATTGTAATCACTGAAATAGTATCACATATTGTTGTAATCGTGGAAAGATCATCACACACCCTTTCAACCTACAAAGTTTCATTTCATTTCATTTCATTTCTTCCTCCCCTTCAAAGGACTTCACTTTCTTTCTCTAACATCACTGTCAGATCATATCGGACAGTGCAAAACGAGAAGCCCTCCTATTCAGTATTCCGTCAAACACATCTATGGTAAGACGTGCAATTTCAAAAAATTTAGGAACATATGCTAGAAGAGTTCATGGTGCGGAAGATACTGGCAGACTGGAAAAAATTGCAACAGCTTAGTGGTGACACAGTTGCTAAGAAATTAAAGGGAACTGAATTAAAGGTTTAAAAGCCAATCAGAAATATGCCACGGTTTCAGTGTTATAATATTACACAGTTACATAGAAAGCATTGGGCAACATACCTGATGATCTTCCAGCAAATAATGTATTAACGGAACTTAAGTATGTTTTATGCACTGTCTTTTCTATTTGTTTGTAAATGGTGGCTTGTAGATTACAAAAGGCAAAAAAGATTATTTGAATGGTATGTTCCAGAGACAGGGGTGTAGATTTCATTGGCAGTTTAGTTGAAATACATTTCCTGTGGATACACAAGGTAGGCAGTACCTTTTATCTGCAGTAGTTGTAGTGCATACATGCATCATTTTAATATAACTATGTGATCAAAGTATCTGGACACCTCTGTGTAATGTGGAACCATACACTAGATGTCATGAAAAGTGGGCCCCTCAGTGTAAAGGAGGTGATGAGTATTATGTTGTCAGACCCGGTCTGCTGTTACTGCTTCACTACTATCAGGAGGGTTCAGTGACTTCGAACACGGACTAGTCGTCAGATGTTACCAGAGTACAAAATCGATTGGGGATATTTCAACCCTTGCTGAGCTGTGAAATCGGTATGTGAAGGAACTTCCACAGTTAAACAGAGACCGGGCAGGCCTCATGCACTGACTGACAGGAATTGCCGAGCTCTGCAGAGGGTAGTTGTAAAAAAAAGTCTTGAGAAATCAGTGGAAGGAATCACTTGTCAGATCCAAAGAGCTACCATCAGTCCTAACTACTCCCCCTCCATAGAAACTGTTTATTGAACGTCAATACAAATACTATCAGTCTTACAGTATGATAATTATGCATCACTACAAACAGTACACAAAATGCATTCTTCAAACAGTTGTGTATGAAACATTGTTTTATACTTACAGAAACGAAAGTGATTGCATTTAATGATTTTTCAGTCTTTCACATATATAATGCCTCCATGATGAGAAGCAGAAAAATTAAGTGTTAAATTTACTGAACAAAAGTACAATGACAAACAAAAAATTATCAATCAATCACTCAATACAAAACTTAGTTTGTACACCAGCAATGAGTTATTCACTCCATCTTCTCTTTTCCCTGTTGTTGCTGGTTGGTAACTGCTGGAACACCTGTCTGCACAGCTTGTAAAACTCACATCAGTTATTGTGCTAACAGGATTCTCCCTGCAGCAGAGGGAAGAGAGTAAGGAGTTAAAAAGAATGGGTACAGTGGTGGAGCAGCTCCTCATAAGCCATACACTGCTAAGAGACAAGTGAGATAGTGTAAATAGTGACACCACTGGACCGTGGATGACTCAAAGCCCGTGATTTGGAGTCATGATCACACTATACCCTGTGGGAATGGAATGGAAAGGTTTCAGACGATGTGAATGGCCGGAGAACATTTCCCACCATCGTATGTAATACGAACAGTGATGTACAGAGGAGGTTGTATTGTGGTATGAGGGTGTTTGCCACAGTTATGGTGTGGTCACCTTATCGTGTTTAAGATACACGAAGTGTGGTAGGCTACGAACATATTTAACAGCATTGTGTATTGTGTATAGTGAAGGAATAGATTGGGGTTTTCGATCGATTGTGTCATCGAGAGAGAGAGAGTGTGCACCCTGTGATGAAAGAGCATCTTTGAGGCAATGGTTTGTGGACAGTAACGTTCCTGATATGGACTGGCCTGCCCAAAGTCCCAACCTGAACCCAATGGAAACTTTTGGGCTGAGCCAGAATGTCAAGTTGGCTCCAGTCCCCAGCATCCCTACGTTCTCTGGATCACCATTCCTCCAGACATTCAGACACATCATTGAAAGTGCCTCCAGGTGAGCTAAAGCCATCAAAAAGTAACCACAAGGCAGTTGCTGCCAGGCTAAATACTTCAACACCTACAACCACAAAAAAGAAACACAAAGTATAGCTATTTAAAAAAGTTGATAAAAATGCTCTTAACGCCTTTTTAACAGGCAGGCTTCACTATTCCGATCTGATCGTGTAAGTCCAGAAAAGATGTGGAATGATTTCAAAGAGATAATATTGACATCAATTGAGGTGTACATGCCACATAAATTAATAAGTGATGGTACTGATCCCACATAGTACACGAAACGGGTCAGACTGCTGTAGCAGAAGCAACAAAAATAGCATGCCAAATTTAAAAGAACACAAAATCCCCAAAATTGGCAAAATTTAGCAGAAGTTCGAAATACAGCACACACTTCAATGTGACATACTTCTAATAATTTCCCCAACAAAACTCTGTCTCATAATCTGGCAGAAAACCCAAAGAGATTCTGGTCGTACGCAAAGCATACCAGTGCCAAGACGCAACCGATACCTTTACTGTGCGATAACAGTGGTGAAGTCACTGATGACGGTGCCACTAAAGCAGAGTTATTAAACACAGTTTTCCAAAAATCCTTCACCAAATAAGATGAAGTAAATATTCCTGTATTCCAATCCACAACAATTGCCAATGAGAAACATAGAAGTAAATATACTTGGTCTAGCAAAGCTGCTTAAATCACTTAAGGTCTCTTTCAGAGTATGCTGATACAATAGCTCCATATTTAGCAATTATATGCAACTGCTCACTCACAGAAAGATCCATACTTAAAGACTGAGAAATTGCTCAAGTCACACAAATACCCGAAAAGGGAAGTAGAAGTAATCCGCTGAATTATAGTCCCATATCACTAACGCCGATCTGCAGTAGGGTTTTGGAACATATACTGTGTTCGAACATTATGAAGTACCTCAAAGAAAATTATTTACTGACACAGTCAACATGGGTTCAGAATATATCATTCCTGTGAAACAAAACTAGCTCTTTATACTCATGAAGTAATGAGTGCTATCGACAGGGGGTGTCAAATTGATTCCATATTTTTGGTTTCCCAGAAGGCTTTTGACACCATTCCTCACAAGCATCTTCTAACCAAACTGTGTGCCTATGGAATATTGCATTAGTTGTGTGACTGGATTCATGATTTCCTGCCAGAAAGGTCACAGTTCATAGTAATAGATGGAAAACCATTGAGTAAAACAGAAGTAATATCGGGCATTCCCCAAGGCCCACTATTGCCCCCCATCTATATGAACGACGTAGGAGACATTCTTAGTAGTTATCTTAGATTGTTTGCAAAAGATGCTGTATCATTTACCATCTTGTAAAGTCATCAAATGACCAAAATGAATTGCAAAATGATTCAGATAAGGTATCTTTGTGGTGCAAAAAGTGGAAATTGGCTTTGAATAAAGAAAAGTGTGAAGATATTCACATGGGTACTAAAAGAAATCCACTAAGGTTCAATTAAGTGATACATAATACAAATCTGAAGGCTGTAAATTCAACTAAATACTTATGGATTACAATTACAAATAACCTAAATTGGAATGATCACATAGATAATGTTGTGGGTAGAGAAAACCATAAAAACCATAAACTGCAATTCATTGGCAGGAACTTAGAAGGTGCAACAGGTCTACGAAAGGGACTGCTTACACCAAGCTTGTCCACCCTAGTATTGCTGTGTGGTGTTCATTCACATGAGGTGGGACTGATGGATGACTTTGAAAAAGTTCAAAGAAGGGCAGCTTGTTTTTTGTATTAACACGAAATAGGGGAGATAGTGCTACAGACATGATATCTGAATTGGAGTGCCAATCATTAAAAAAGAGGCGTTTTTACTTGCGATGGGATCTTCTCATGAATTTTCACCATTTTTCTCCTCCAATTGTGAAAACATTGTCGGAACCCACCTACATAGGGAGAAATGATCGTCACAATAAAATAAGAAAAATTAGAGTTTGCACAGAAAATTTAAGTGCTAGTTTTTCCTGTGTGCCATTTTAGAGTGGAACGGTGGAGAGACAGCTTAAAGGTGGATCATTAAATCCTCTGCCAGGTACTTTACTGAGAATAGCAGAGTCATCACATAGGTGTAGACACTCCTTTTTAATGTCTGGTAATAGATGTTCTGATAACTTTTGATAAGATGGTGTTAAGGTACTAGCATTATCAATACTCCAGAAGCCATTTTCCACATAATGTTTGGTTTGTGAAGCCCATTTCATACTGTCATCCTTTATGAGCAAGTCTCACATTTGACTCCTGAAGCCTTGTAACACATGTAACCTTCTCAACAGTTAGTGTTAACAGCTGCTGAAATAAATTGATAAATAGTTGAAGTCTTTACATAAGATATGTTGCAATGGAACTGGATATTAAGATGGAGCAGTAAGGATAAGGATGCAGGGATCTAAGGCATTTCACAACAATGTTGTTTTGTTTGATTGTTCAGTGGTGTATCATATGGCTTTAGATGGGCAGTAAAAATTCTGATAACTTCAGATAATTGTTAGTTTTTTATGGAATCTCCTGGGCTCAAGATCAAGATAATATTGAATTGTGATAGAAATTCGCCTGTCTCAGCTTTCTCTTTTCATACACTTTGACAGTTGACACATCCTAATGCATCAGTGAATAGCAGATTTGGTAATGGAGGTAAAAGTGTGTGTGTGGGGGGGGGGGGGGGGGTGGGGAGGGGGGGAGGGGGGGGGGAGTGCGGGGAGGTGGAAGAGGGTGTAAAAGTTTTACAGGGAAACACAGGCATTAATTCAGTAAGCTGGTTGTTAAGGATGTGGGTTGCAGTAGTTATTCAGGCATTAAGAGCTTATAACTACTACCACTGTTATACTTTAGTTAAAGATCATGCTGACCAGGGAACCCTCCATTGCACATCCTTCAGATTTAGTGTTAAGAGGGCCCAGTGGATTGCCCATCAAAAACTGAACACAGATCGATGGTCATGTTGGACTCCGGGCGAAGTGTGTTCAAATTTGTGTCTGTGTTACAGTTTAATGCCAGTTCGCAACAGCGAGGTGTATGGAAGGGATCTATAATGAAAGTTGGTACTGGACAATTACTGTATTAGCAGCCAAAAGGAAGTGGCTTTTGAATGGGAACCACAAACATTTTATGACAAGGCAACTACTCAACTGAATTCTCCACCAGAAAACACATCTGGTATGTTATAATGGGAACACAGGTGACATCTGTATATAAGAGGTGTAAAAGAGCAGATTCACAAAATTACAGACTAATATCCTTGACATCAGTTTGTTGTAGAATCCTTCAACATATTCACAGTTGAATACAATAAATTTTTTTGAGGGGGGAAAAGCTTCTGTCCACAAATCAAAACATTTTTAGAAAGCCTCACTCGTGTGAAACTGGCTTACCCTTTCCTCCCATAATATCCTGGGAATTATGAATGAAAGGCAATAGGCAGATTCTGTATTCCTACGTTTCGATAAAGCATTTGACACAGTGCCACACTGCCAACTATTAATGAAGCTACAACATACAGAATAGGTTCCCATGTACACGAGTGGCTCGGTGACTTAAGTAACAGAATTTGGTATACTGTCTTTGACAACAAGTGATCATCAGAGATGAGGGTATCTTCAGGAGTGTCTGGGAGGGGAGGAGATGTAATGGAACCACTGTTATTTTCTGTATACATAAATGATCTAGCAAATAGAGTAAGCAGCAGTCTGCAGCAGTCTGCAGCTGTTTGCTGACAATGCTGTGGTGCGTGGGAAGGTGTCTGTGTTGAGTGACTAGGAGGATACAATGTGGCTTCGAAAAAATTTCCAGTTGGTATGATGAATGGCAGGTAGCTATAAATGTAGAAACATGTAAGTTACTGCTGATGAGTAAGAAAAACAAAGCCATAATGTTTGATTGCAGTATTAGCGGTGTGCTACTTGACACAGTCTCATTGATTAAATATCTAGCTGTAATGTTGCAAAGCCATCTGATACAGAATGAGCGCCTAAGGACTGTAGTAGGGAAGGCGAACGGTCAACTTTAGTTTATTAGGAGAAATTTAAGAATGTGTGGTTCATCTCTAAATGAGACTGCACATAGGACACTAGCACGACCCACTGTCTAATACTGTTAGAATGCTCAGGATTTGCACCAGGTCACGTGAAAGGCATTGAAACAGTTCAGAGGTGAGCCTTTAGATTTGTTACCGGCAGGTTCAAACAGAGTTGCAGATACTGTCAATACGCTTTTGGAACTCGATTGGGAAAATGTGGAGAGAATATTATTATCTTTTCAATGAGCAATACTGAGAAAATTCAGGGAACTGGCATTTAAGGCTGACTACAGAGCAATTATACTGCCACCGACATATTTTGCATAAGAAGAATGAAGATAAGATGAGAGAGATTAGACCTCCTACAGGGGCATATGGACAGTTGTTTTTTCCTCACCGTATTTGCGAGTGGAACAGAAAAGGAAATGATTATTAGTGGCGCAGGGTACCCTTCGCCATGCACTGTGCAGTGCTTTGCGGAGTATTTATATAGATACAGATGAAGAAGAGGCTTGTACGTGGTGGACTATGTTGAGACCTGTATCAGACCAGTCCTTGGACTGAAGATGACAACAGACACTCTGATATATCTACATTTCTTGTGTGCTTTGTTTCCCAGCTTCTGCTCTTTAAACTGTTGAATGTGTACCCACTAATACAGCTATCTAACAGTCTCTTAATGAATTACATATTACATTGTACTGTCTGATTTGCTTGTGAACACCCTGCCTCTCTTATTTCCTGTGAAAAGTTTCTAAATGATTTATCACATTTTCCTAACACCACCATCTTTTCCTATTTCCCATCCTCTTAGGTTGTGAAAGACTCTTAAACTACTGTGCAATGAAGAGCCAAAGAAACTGGTACACCTACCTAGTGTAGTGTAGGGCCCCTGTGAGCACGCAGAAGGGCCACAACACGATGTGGCGTGGACTAGACTTATGTGTAACTGACACCACGAATCCTGCAGGGCTGTCCACGAATCTGTAAGAGTTAGTGGCGGTGGAGATCTCTTCTGAACAGCGTGTTGCAATGCATCCCAGATATGTTCAATAATCTTCGTGTCTTGGGAGTTTGGTGGATAGTGGAAGTGTTTAAACTCAGAAGTGTTGCTGGAGCTGCTCTAGCAATTCTGGATGCGTGGGTTGTCACACTGTCCTGCTGGAATTTTCCAAGTCTGTCGGAATGCACAGTGAACACGAATGGATGCAGGTGATCAGACAGGATGCTTATGTGTGCGTCACCTATCAGTCGTTTCTAGACATGTTAGGGTACCGTATTGCTCCAACTGCATGTGCCCCACACCATTACAGACCCTCTACCAGTCTTCACCCTGCTGATGTGCAGGGTCCGTGGATTTGTGAGGTTGTCTCCATACCTGTACACCTCCTTTCACTCAATCCAATTTGGAACACGTGTTGCCTGGTCGGACAAGTCTCATTTCAGTCATTGACAGTCTGACATCAGTTTCGATGGGCCCAGGCGAGGCACAGAGCTTTGTACAGTCGCTGAGGGTACACGAGTGGGCCTTTGGCTCTAAATCCGATATCTATGATGATTCGTTGAATGGCTCACAGAGTGACACTTGTTGATGGCCTAACATTGAAATCTGCAGCAATTTGCAGAAGTGTTGCACTCTGTCATGTTGAATGATTCTATTCAGTCACCGTCGGTACCTTTCTTGCAGGATCTTTTTCCATCCACAGAGATGGCGGAGATTTGATGTTTTACTGGATTCCTGATATTCGCAGTACACTCGTGAAACGGTGGTGCAGGAAAATCCCCACTTCGTCGCTACCTCGGAGATGCTGTGTCCTGTCACTCGTGTGCTGACTATAACAGCACATTCAAACTCGCTTAAAACTTTGTGACCTGCCATTGTAGCAGCAGTAACCAATCTAACAACTGTGCCAGACACTTGTTGTCTCAAATAGTTGTTGCCGACCACAGCACCATATTCTGCCTGTTTACATATATCTGTATTTGAATACACATGCCTATACTGCTTTCTTTGGTGCTTCTGTGTATGTTGTATGTAACTGTTGAGGGTTGATATATATATATCCCAAGAGCACACTCATTTACTAGGTTTTTGCTGCAATTTGAACCCAAATTAATGACATCTGATTTTGTGTGAACTGGTATTTAAAACTAATTAAGATGAATAATTGTTATTATCCCTTAAGAAATGTATATATTGAACATCATATAGTGTGTCCACAATATATTTTAGAGAAAAAAATGTTTCTATTACTTTCCAAGGAATCTTGTTTGTTACAAACTGATTTCCCACATCTGTTTAACACACTGTTTCTTCTTTGGTCTTCAGGGTAGAAGCAGAAAACAGCCAAAGAAACAGTAATTAATAATGGTATTCTTGATTAAACAGGCTGCAGAACTTCTGGAAGTGAAAGGCTTGCCAAAGAACAAAAGGCTGCAAGAGGCATCTGCAGGTTCGGTGTCTGGCTCCACAGGTAATTCAGTCCTTGCAGCTATGGAAAGTGTACTGTAAAAGTTAAAATTTTAGTACTTCTGCTACAGAATACTGTTTGCACCTTACAGTGGGCTCATTTCCTCTTGGTGTATTTTGTGTTATGACATTGATTAACTGTAGTTTTTTCTGTTTTTTAAAAAATGCATTTAAACTTTTTTCTGAAGTATGGGATGTTAAACTCCAACCAACCTTCCTTTTTCCCTTTTTGTAAAATTTGGTGGTAACCCCAGTGTTGTAAGAATGCAATGCTACCACCAATACAGTATTGCAACTGGTTATTTATTTTTAACCACATACAATTTTAATTGCAGATCCTTGAATCTTAATTTTTCATGGCAGCTAATCTATTTTTAGAAATGTTGCCTACAATGTCATTGGCTTTGTCATACCTCTGTGAATTCTCAACTGTAAATCGACACTTTTGTAAACGTGCTAATATAGTAATACAACTGTAAGGAATTTATTACGTCAGTGAAATTTAATGCAATTTTGTCATATGATGACATGATGGAGACCTATGACATTACAGCCTTTATCACTGCGATTTTTAACATGTAAAGTTTTTTTTTTCTGTATTCGCGTCAGTATGTGCGAACTTTTAACATATACCAATGAATGTTGTAACCAGATATCTTTGCCCTGCTCCTGAAAAGTGCAGAATATCACGATAGCTATAAACTGTTATACGCTGCTATCGATCAGTAAAAAAGAAAAAACGATGCACCTATGTTTTCTAAATAACAATTGCCTATTTTTACTTCTGCGGGGAGCCGCGCCGCTCTCTAGCTGTTCTGTGAATGTGTTGCGAGTCAGACGCAAAAGTATTGTGCTCCATACTGATATAATCATTTTATTGTAACTTTAAGAGTTTAAGTGATTAAAAAATATATGTAGCCACAAACAAGCGAGAATGTATATCATGAAAATTCGCTCCACCACCACAATGGGTGGCCATGTTAATGTAAGTTTCCGTTTCATAATATAATACTTGAAGCCTTGAAGTTTGTTTAATTTCAAAGAAAATCTCAACCTTATTTTCATTAATTATACTTGTGACAATCTTTCCTATTTAAAAGATTTATGCAGCTTATGATCCAGCGTGTGTTCTGTCGGAACAGGAGGCTGTCGTGACAACATCGTTATAGTATTTATTCCAAGTTCTTTCAGTTCCGTTTATATGTTCATACAAATCCAATTAGTTGGTCCCTTAGGTTTCTTTCATGTAACTTCCGTCTGTTTTCTCCGCGCGACCTTCCTCCGGAAAAAAAATTTCTGTTCATTTTTTTTAGTAATTTTCGATATCGCGAATGAGAAAAGACAGCCGCCTCCTGCTCCGAACAGAACACGACGACTTTTCTAACGTCGGAGAGTACCGCACGAATTTTCCGCTAAAAGGTAATAGAATTTCTTAAAGCTGGATCAATTACACATGTTGCTGCTGTTCTCCGACAAATCTGGTGTGATTAACAGTAATTTATTCTGTCACGACAAAAAGAACCAATTTTATTTTTACCAAAGCAACAAAGCTTTCAATTAAATTACTTAAAAAAAAAAAAAAATCATACCAGAGACCGTGGCTGTTGTTTGAAGACAAATGTTGATGGTGTTAGGACAGCAACCAGCCACAAATTTACTTTCATTTTATTTATTCAAAGGGCACCTTTATCGGTTTCGAATCATTGCGATTCATCCTCAGACGGTTTAGACGCTTTCTTTGACATGTTGTGTGTTTTTTACAGATTATAATTATGTATTATTTAAATTTTAGTAAAATTAAACATGCCACACACAGATGGTTGCATTAACGATTTTCATTGCATGTGACTTACGTGCATGTGACATAAGTCACATGCAACAAAAATCTGTAAGTCACATGCAATGAAAATTGTTAACGCAACCGTCTGTGTGTGGCGTGTTTATAATTATGTATTATTTATATTTTAGGAAAATTAATCTGTAAAAAACGCAAAATGTCATAAAGAAAGGGTGTTAACCATCTGAGGATGAATCATAATGATTCGAAACCCGTAACGGTGCCGGTGCCCTTTGAATAAAGGGACTGAAAGTAAATTTGTGGCTGGTTGCTGTCCTACCACCATCAAGAATAGTGAAATTTAAATTTCTTTTAGGATACACAGTGAACACTGCATTTATGATAAAAACAGGGAACATTTGTGGTGCAGGCTCTTGACTGGGCTATTGGTCTATCTGCAGGTAGAGTACAGTATTTCTTTGCTGTGGCTCTATAAGGGGGAGAGTGGTGGGATATTCGCTCCAGGAAAGATCCTGAATACTTACGTGACAGCAGGCTATGTGGCCCTGGCACTGTCCTGGAGGATGAAAAGAAGGAAAAATTCCTGCCCCTTTTGGGACTGAGCCTGGGACCTCCCGTGTTTGTCATTATGAGAAGGATAGTAGACAGACCTGAATTTGAGCTCATATTCTGATTACATCACATGACGAACATCAGACTGTCATATCTGGCTGGACTCATAAAAAAGTTTACTTTTATTTTATACATGAGTATGATACTTAAGTTAAAAAGAACAATATATGCAGTAATATTTAAAGGAAGGCATGATTTTTAACGCATTTTTGGTGAGTGTCAGCTTTGAGGACTCATAGAAATCAGGCTGTAATTAGGAGAGAAAAATTTCCTGTTTGTAGTTTAAAGATGCGCTCATTCTCTATTCACAGGTGAACTTTCATCACTTTCCATTTAGCTATTTTGTAATAATTGTGGTTGATGTAAATTACCACAGTTTTCTAAATGCTAATGCGTATTAGCAACACACAAAGTGTAAATGCAAGCTCTGTTGTCGCCTTTCACGGCTGTTACATTTTTATGTCTATTACTCTACATAAAATGCTAGTTTCACATCTTTAATTTGTTTGCTGATTTGTCTTATGTGGTGCATGCTTGCTTGTGCTATGTTGCCAGACAGAACAGTATTTTCAATTTTTTGTTCATTGCTGCAATGTTTACATTGGGGCTTCCCATCAGAAGAGGAACAATCTTGCTCCCATTTGTTGTTGTGTACTTGTGTGAGGCAATCATCATAACATATTTAGTTGCCTTGCACTCGTGTGAAAATGTGTATCCTTTACATAGTTGTGGAAAGTGTGTGATGATCTGTGTGCATACTTACTTAGAAGCATAAAAAGAACAAGGCACGGGCAGTTCCACGTCACCGCCAGTGTGCAGAACTTGTGAATGTCATGGTGTTATGGAAGTAAATGACTTTAAATGCAGTGATAGTAGATGACTTTAAATGTGAACATTTTAGGTTAAGCTTTACCATAACTGTTATTGACATTAAATGAAAAAACAAGTTTATTGTTACCAGTCACTTTATCTATCTCCATGACCTGTGTCAAAGGTTTAAACCACTGTCATCAGTTGGATTTACATTTGTGTATGTGTGTTGTGTTATGTTATTTTTTTGGAGGGACTTGTGGCACTGTCTCCAGTGGTCACAGGTTCTTTTCACTGTCATAATTCATCACGTGTGTACTGTCGTATTTTGTAAACGAAAAAAGAAAGTGGATGAAGCGGATTTTGAGATAATAGAGGAAAACTGCATGGCTTATATTGTCAAAAAGGAGTTCTGGCAGGCAACAGAAGTTTGCATTGGAAAGTTTACAGGAGGAGTCATAAGAAGGAAAATCCACAACTTCCAAGTGGAGAAATAATTTCCAATGTTAGCATCTGTATCGGAAAAGTTGAAAACAGAAGTGGAAGGTTTTCATTAAATGAGTGAAACAACCCTTTAATGTGCTAATCTAAAATTGAGCTTCAGATACAATTAGTTCAAAAAATACCTGTGCTGATGGAAAATAACAGAGTTGCAGGGAAAGAAGAATAATTCTTGTGGGAAATAAGACACTTTTGAAACACTGGGTGGACTATTTATTACACTGCTGGGAGTTTGTGTGGTGTAAATCATTCCAGAAAATTAGGATGGTAGAAACAAAAAACACTTTGTGTCAGAAAACATAAATGATAATTGCAGAGAAAGTGTGAATGAGTGGAATGGCTGGAAAGGAGGAATTCAAAGCACTTTTTGTTTCTGGAGTTCTAGAAACAGGATTATGATGACGGATTTGACTGAAATGATGGATTGTGTTTTATTGGGCATAAAGGAGGTGCAGGGTATCTTTTAGAATGAATTCCAGACACTATGAAGAGTGGTTTAGGAGCATTTGAAAAATTACCTAACAAGGTCTGAAGTTGTTTTAAATCAAGCTCTATATCACACTATGGTAAATCCAGTATCACAAAGGATTCTGCCATTGAACGAATGGAAAGCAATAATGCAGACCTTCCGTATAATGCGACATTGTAAGAAGAATTTACTAAAGCTGTCCTACTGGGACAAGTGACTGTGCTCCAGCTCACAAGAATAGATTTTGGAATATGTATTGTGGTCAGTGGTCAAGAAAATTAAACATCCGTGATTACCAATGGCACACTGAAAATTTGGCACCATTGAATTTACTTGGACATTTGACAAGAACATGATAGGAAAGGAATACAAGAATTTTAAGATAACTGATGCTTTACACTTGCTTTGCTTTGGAGAGTGTTCCCCAGACTGTTTGGAGGAATTCAGTGAGTCATGTACACAAACTTCAAAATATTTGTGCACAAAAATCCCACTGTATTGAAATAGAAATAGAACTGCTGCTGAGTCAAGTAGGCAGCTGCAATAGCAGCAGCAGTGAAACTGATTAAGATAGGTTGGCAATTATTCATCATTATTTCTTGCAAAATGTATCCATCTGATACATTTTTCCATTTACTGTTAAAATGTACATTACATTTCATTGTTCACATATTGACAGCTGGTTGTATGTCAAGCATTCACATGCTGTTTAACATATTATTGCCCTCTGCTCACAACAACTAAATGCGCAATGCTGTGTGGAAATGAGACTACGGAGCTTGCATTCTTTGCCGGTGAAAATGCATTTACCTTGCATTGCAACAGTCGTAGTCTACTGATTTGACAACTGTGCTCTCGAAGCCTCGCATATATTGCAGCTGCTAATGCAATTACTTTACAAACTCTTAACTGAGAAACATAAGGAGTATTCATTAATAATTATATTCAATGAAACAAGCACAAGTTTCAATTTCACACTCGTGCTTTCTCTGCCCAGTACCTACAACAGTAAGTTCAGTTTCAGCATCTTATGTTTGACATTATAGTGATTGAATATTAATCAGAAAATAACAAAAATCCAACTGCAAATGTAACTACATTGTATCTGTGAATTGTGAAAAGGAAATTTTTCTCCTAATTAGGGACCGTCTTTTACAATCCTTCAAAGATGACATTTACCAATATATGCTTAAAGAACCACGCTTTCTCATAAATATTTCTGTGCATATAGCAGCACTTTCAACTAAAATGTAATATTCGTACACTAAATAAAAGTAGACATTTCCAAATATTCGGGCAAGGTACAACACGTTGATCTTCATCGTGCAATGTAACCAGAATATGAGCTCAAAATCAGTGGTCAGTCATTACAAAATCGATAAGGGTGCCCTAACCACAACACTCTCACTGACTCACATTATTGTAAGAAAGCATTTTAGAGGATCTGGACCCTTCTGTATATGTGTTGTTGTATAATAAAATTTGCAAATTGGCAAGCTGGATGAATACTGAAAATTTTGGTTCTTTGTCTCAAATAGTTACTTGAAAATGTTCCTTGTGTGGCAAAAAGGGAAGTGGTGTTTTGAAGTTTTGTCACTAGTTTAATTGAGTCTCGTACCATAGGAAGGTCTTCCTAAGTCACTGCAACTGAATCGGAATGACAAAGTGATTGACAGTTGTTTACAGGACAGTTGTCATAGCAACAACCAACCAGAGACCGAATTTCTTCATGCCTCTATTCTGTTCACCATTGTCATCATTCTACTGCATCACATGTCAGTTACCAAAGTCAAATGCTGATGACACTTGTGGCCAATAACATTACAGTTAGGATTCATTTTCATTGTTGCATTGCTTCCTTATGTGGCTTATTTATTTTTTGTTACAGAATGTCCTAAAAAAGTTGTGAAAGTGTACCAGAAAGTAATTAGATTCTTTCCACCCTGCTAAACGAACTAGTGCTTCATGGTAACAGACCATGTGAATTAAACCAATACAGATATGCCCAGCTGTTCTGCAGCAGCCATTTTATGTGTACAATGACAAATGTGAACGGACAACTTTGCCTCCTCCCGTAATAGTGTCAATCACTTTATCATTTCGATCTAGGTATAGACAACTCATCTGTGTTTCTTCTTCTAGCTTTTGTGCTTTGTGTAGCTGGACTTTTCAAATTTCCTCTCAGCATTCTTGTTTCTCTAATTGTCTTCAATGACATAGTGCTGACCATCTACATTCCAGAGCACATAAAACTTACAGTATTTCCTTTGCTACTATGAATAACATGATGCCATTGCCACATACAGCAAACAAGTATACTTTGTCAGTCTTTAATCTTATGTGGATTACATCAGTGGGGACCAGACATTTGGTGTAAATATGATAGGTATCAAGTATCACAGTTTGTTTACACACATTATTGCAATGTATTGAAATATGTACTTGACATAACTGTATAAAGCTAATTTTCAGACATCTGTCTCATAATTAGTTATTTTAGAAATGTCTTCATGGCCACGCACATAATCAGAAAGATAGTGTGAACAATACGATTTTGACCAACGACGCTTCTTTTTGCACCAGAAGTTGGAATTGATAATTCTTTACACACAACTTCACTACTGTTAGCAGCATTCCATGTGTTACCACGAGACACTCATTATTCTGTTATATCAATGAAAATAATCAATAAGATTTGGAGATTTACAGTGGAAGCCAGGTTAATATGCGATACAGAGATCATTGCTAAAACATCGTGCAGGAGTTCATAAGAGTGAAAAGCTATGTGTGTTGCATGTAACAGATGTAGAAGGGGGGGAAGTGAAAAATAGACAAGTCAGAAAATGAAAGATGTAAAAAACTAAAAGAGCATTTCTTTACAGTAACTACTACTTTCTTTACTGAGACACTGAAATTAATGTGAATTAAGGCCAGGCGGGTGGTGAGAACCAAAGACATGTTGCAGCTCTAGTTCCCACCTCGGAGTTCTGAGAAACTATTGTCTAGGAGAAGAATCCAGATGGCGCATGTGGTGAAACAGGCACAGAAGTCACGAGTGTCATGTTGTAGAGCATGCTTTGCAAAATGTAAGTACTGTTGTTCGTTAGAAGGTTTAATGTGGACAGAAGTGTGTAGCCCATCTTCAGTGAGGACAGTATCAAAATCGAGGAAAGTGGCATGGGATTCGGAATAGGACCGTGTGAAATTTAATTGGGGGAAGGTATTTAGAGATTCCAGGAATTTTAACAAATCAGCCCCACCATGAGTCCATATGGCAAAGATGTCATCAATGTACCTAATCCAAATCTCCCTCTTTACTAACATCCCCTATGTACATGGTCTGTTTGCCACTGAACATTTTCTCAGTCAGCCCCATGTGATTCCGAACCTATGACGTCCCCCCTGCTCACCTTAATCAACTTTATACTTACTGACAACTACGTCACCTTAGAGGGGCAGATATACAAATGGACCAGGGGTACAACTGTGGGAACCAGGATGGCTACTTCCTGTGCCAACCTTTTCCTGTATCACGTGCAGGGAGCTTTCCTGGGATCCGTAAGTCTTCAGCCCCTGGTTTGGTTTAGATACATTGATGATATCTTTGCCATATGGACTCATGGTGAGGCTGACTTGTTAAAATTTCTGGAATCTTTGAACACCTTCTCCAAACAAATTTTATACGGTTCTATTCCAAATCCCATGCCACTTTCCTTGATATTGATCTCGTCTTCATTGAAGGCCACTTCTGTCCACTTTAAACGTACTGACAAACAACAGTACTTACATTATGCCATCCTTTCCGTGTCAAATGTTCCATCCCATACAGACTTGGGTTGGAGGCAGACATATTTGTTTGGATGCAGACACCACAGCAATACACCACTACTGTCACCTCAGCCTTTACTGGACATGAGTACCCACCAGTCTAGCTCAAAAGCCGATTACCTGGGCCGTCACATCCAGTCCTGGTACTGCCGATCCCCCCCAATAGAACAACTTCAGAGCAAACTACTTTTCACGCAGTATTATTCTGGTCTGGAACACATTATTGAGCTATTTTGACAAGGCTACGGCCTCCTAAAATCATGCCCTGAAACAAGATTCATTCTGTCTTGAAATTTTATCCACCACACTCAGAACACCTTTCCTTCGCCTTCCCAACCTCTGCCATATTTACGTCAGGCACGATGCTCCTTCTGCACCATCTTCCTACCCAATGGCTCCTACCCCTGTGACAGTCCTCACTCCTAACTCCTAACTCTACCTACACCAGCCCTGTAAGTGGCGAAACATATGAAATGTTGTTGCACGGGTGACTCTCCCTTTGATAGAATAGATCAGTTGTTATGTAAATACTGTTTGGCCTTTTAGAATGGCACAAGTACCACCAATTTATCAGTTAGGATGAATAAGAATAGCTAGAGGGTATATACTGGCAACATACAATATCCTGTTGCAGGTAATGCCCAAAATCATTACGGTCGTGACCTAAGTACGTGTTTCAGCACACTTGCTTTTTCTGGATTCTTCCCACAGACAACCGTTCCTCAGAACTCTGCACATAGGAATTAGCACTGCAATGTGGCCTAGGTTCTTGCCATCTACCTGTCTTTAATTTACGTTACTTTCTGAGCCTCTGAATTTCTTCACAGTGGCTACTTCTTTCTTCACTCCATCTTAGTTTTCTAATCTATCTATTTTTCACTGTCCCCCTCCCACAATGCACTCAGCTTTTTACTCTTACTAACTCATACATTATGTTATAGCAGTAATCTCTGTCTTGCATATTACCCTGTCTTCCACCTTTAAGCTCTCAGCTTTTCAAATCTTCTCTGATGCAGTCCCCAACAATCAGTCTTTCCTTCTCCGTCTGGTAAGTCCCCCAGACCTGCAGTTCTGGATGACTTTTCTGAAACATATCGCTTTTCCTAACCCTTCTGGTCCTCCTCCTGCACACTTCTTCCTTTCCCTTCTGCCAGGAGGAGGGCCCACTGGCTCCGAAAGGTTGCGTAAGTATAACTTCCTTTATGTGTGTGTTCTGCTGCTGCTTGATGACTAGATTTTATTTTTATCTATCCAATTTTATTATTCTGTTACTTATGTACCTCCCTTGATCATTGTCCTTATAAAAACTTGATTGCTGAATCACACAACTATTGCCTGAAATAACAAAGCATTTTAAAATGTAATAAACAATTATGTGAAATGGTGACAGTAAATGTTTATTTGCCCCTGACGGTCTTTAGATAACTGGCCTACAACTGGAGTAAAGTTCTGGTTTTCTGGCTCTTGATTAATAATGTTGATTCTCATACATAATATAGTAGATTAGATGCTCAGTCATTCACTGATGAGTAGGGATTCCAAAAGATTGAACTAACTGTTTCAACATGAAATGAAAAAGTACAGAATCAATCTTAGTTTCTCATTTAGTTGTTTTAATTTTGCAAATAAAATGTTTGTTATATTAACTCAAAAAAATTATTTTTTTCAATCAGGATCTATTGAGGACAACGGCCCACCTCCTGCCGCTGACGCCCCAACATTTCATGTTGAAACAATCTTATTTTATTTGGTTGTTTTACTTTTGCAGAGAAAATGTTCATTATATTAACTGAAAATTTCTTTTTCTGTCAATCAGGACCTCATCAGGAACCTCTTCCGCAAAGAGCGGAGGGGAGAGGAACTTCAACGAGCACGTCTGAGACTGGCAGAGCAAATGTGAGTTTCACCAGTAGCAAGAAAGTTACATTTTGTAGCATATAATTAACCCCACATTCCCTCCTGGCCTCTTTCCAGGGTGGTCACAAATTTCATCAGCCGAGGGTTTCAGCCATTCATCACTTGCTCCTCCTGTGTGCTGCCCTGCACACTTCCAACTTACTTAATTAAATAAACTCCTTTCTACACATCCTATTTACCACAACTTCAGTCTCATTACGTCCCACACTCCAGTTGGTTTCCTGACCCCACAACCTTTGCAACTTCATCTGCACTGGTAACTGAAATGTTACCTCAAGTCTAAATTCTCTGTAGAACAATCCAAAATGTTTATCAGAGAATACTCACATACCGACTCCTCATTTGGAAGAGAAACTCCCCTTAATAACTAAAGGCTATACATGGATTAGCAGTTCGCATACCAAATCATAATGACACTTTACTTCATTCTCCAGATGTAATGGCAGTGGTCACATTGCTCACAGATCTAAGGACGCAGCATATCGCTTAACTGTAATGACGTGGTATGGAATAAACCACTGAAAAAAGCCATTGCATTGAAGCATGATACAGCAGCTATTTTTGTCCCACTCTGCAGAACTGCTTCATTCACCTGCACCAGCTTTCATGCACAAGAGAGAGAACTCCTAAAATGTATAAAAGTGTAAATCCTCTATTTTAACTAAAAAATAAGTTTATGGTAGCCACCATCATTCATACATACTATAGACATTGTGAAATAAATGAGTTTACCAAAGTAATATGTTATATCACAGTACTCATTAAAAATGTCAATTACCACCTACAGATGTCAAAAATATGTATTTATTGCTATTACACATTCAAGTTAATTTCTAAAATGCTACAATTGTGACTGGATGCACTTCCTAAAATCATCTTAAAATAAATCATCTCACACACACACACACACACACACACACACACACTTCATAGATAGGTCTTCTTGTCTCTGTATGTCAAGCATTACACACACACACACACACACACACACACACACACACACACACACACACACACACACACACACACACACACAGAGAGAGAGAGAGAGAGAGAGAGAGAGAGAGAGAGAGAGAGAGAGAGAGAGAGAGAGGAGAATCAGTCTGGGTGCTGGGCATGAGGAGGAGTCTGGGGCAGGTAGGGCCAAGTAGAGATAAGCACAGGTGGTGGACGGTAAATTTGTGGTTGTAGGAGTGCACAGGAATGTGATGAGGAGGGGGTGGTGCAGTTAGCTGCAGTCAGAGGTTTAGATGGTGGGTGATAGGGTGTGGGGGAAGGAGAAAAGGAAAAAAGACTATGGGTGCTCTTGAGAAAGTGAAGGCTGTGTGGTACTGAAGTGGTGACAGGGAAGCAGCTAAGTAGGTGGAGAACAATGGGACAATGACCAATGAATGAAGGTTATGGGAACATAGGATATATTAGAAAGAGTGTTTCCACTTGTAAAATTCAAGAATGCTTGTGTCTACCTGGTGTCCTGGTCCAACAATTTGGACAGCCTGCGAGATTACACCCTCGAGGCGGTGCCCCTATAACCTGAGATTACTGCTGTCGCCGCCACAGTGCTGCACACTGGCCGTGCCTGCCACATCAGCCTGTCTGCACTCACGGGGTCCTTAGAAAGCTGATTGTGCAGGTACACAGACTCTGACTCAGTCTTGTTCTGAATGCGCTCTTGTGTTCCGTACTTTATGCTTCATTATTGACTCTCAAATCATGTTACATCTCGTCTCTTGATCTGGTTTACTCTACGGAGTTGTCTACTGCTATATCCGTTTGTGGTTGTTATCATTTGCTGCGATTCCCAGACACATTTTTCTCACTTATAAAGTTGGCTCCACACTTAAACCCAGTTGCACTCATCTTCCAGCAAATGTATTCGTTACTGCTGACCTATTATTAACAATAGGTCCACGTGGTCACACTGCACCTGAGGTTCCATAAGTACCACAAGCAAGGAAGCCATTCTTATCAATCACAGGTGATGGAATTGCAAGGTTTCAGCTGTCATAGCGACTTCATCTGTGCCAATCTTCAAAAACTTTGTACGCCAATTCCCTGATCTGTGTCGTAAGTGGTCTACTGCCTCCTGATACAGAACTTTGCACTGCACCCATCAAACTCAAGAATCCATCTTTGAGTGACATACTGGAAATTCTGCACTCTTCTGCCATCACGCAGGCAGCAAATGCACTACTTACAGCTCACCGGCAGATCCCTGGATCCCTGCAGTTCGACAACTGCTGCAGGGTCGGAATCTCACCAGCCATCTTCCTGAAGACGGTGTCATGATTGCTAACTTTTGGGTGTGTTGGTGACATCTGAGCAGCCAGTCCAGTGATGTCAGGGCAACCGGTGGGTCTGCCCTCCTGCCCTCCTTGTTTTGTGAGGCACCGATGGACAGTCTGTCCTGATCGTTGGGCACACTGCACCCGTTGCGAGGTCGGACATCTCTGAACTGTTTTCCATCGCCCGTCAAGTTAGTCCAATGATACTCTTAACGTGCATCATGGGACAGTGCATGAGATCTGTGCCACGGTTTCCCAGGGCAAACCAAGGGATCGGTTGGTAGGACATGTTCTGAGGCATCAAGGGATCACAAATTTAGGATTGGAGGGCAGCGTGGAGGGTAAAAATCGTAGAGGGAGACCAAGAGATGAATACACAAAGCAGACTCAGAAGGATGTAGGTTGCAGTAGATGCTGGGAGATGAAGAAGCTTGCACAGGATAGAGTAGCATGGAGAGCTGCATCAAACCAGTCTCAGGACTGAAGACCACAACAACATCCAACAATGCCTTCATCTCATCCTTTGAGGGTGACTCATTATCCAAGAAATTTAATGTCACTGTCTACCGCTGTCATGTAAAGCCATATATCCGTCCCCCGATGTGGTGCTTTAAGTGCTGGTAGTTCGGCCATATTTCTTCCAGCTGTACTTCCAGCGTCACCTGTCGGGATTGTGGATATCATCCTCATCCTGATGCTCTCTGCAGTTGACACAGTTGGGAGGCAGGGCACAGGGAGTACCATTCGTTTTGTTCGCCAGACTGTAGGATTCTCCAGAAAGAAACAAAAATAGTAGAATAAAAGACCCTGGACTGACTGACCTACACTAATGCTAAGAGTAAATATGAGCTGCTATATCCTGTGCATATGAGTCAACATACGCCGCCGCTACAACAATAGTTCTCCCATCTTCTGTTCCACTGCGTACAGTTGGCTCTCATAGCTGTTGGACTCCTACCGGTGGCAAAGCTGACACCCACCAGTGGCTGAAGCAAATGAATGTAGATGGTCGTAGCACTTCATAGTCCTTCTCAGTCCCGGAGACTGAATCAGTGAATTCCTCTGTCTTTTTCTTTTAAGGTTTCTCTTGCTGCTCCTCAAGTTATCCGGCTCAAAGAACCAAAGCACTGTAGTGACACCCACACCACCACTACCTACAAGCTGTCTGTCTGAGGAGATGGAGATACAGGCATCCGCTGAGGACCTAGACCTCACTGGGGCCTCAGACACAAAGGATGTGGATTGCACAGATACTCAGAGGCGTAAACTGCATCATTGACAGTTTCGTGCCTTTCCTGTCTCATGATCATGTAATCCTCCAGTGGAATTGTGACAGTTTTTTCCACCACCCATCTGACCTATGGCAACTGTTAAGCTTAACACCTGCTTTCTGCATTGCCCTCCCCAAAACCTTGTTCCTGGCAATGCGGGGCCCTGCCCTCTGCAGCTATAAGCGATATTACAGGAAACGTAGCCACTATGATAGTGTGTTAAGTGGAGTTTGCGTCTATGTCCTGAACTCAGTATGTAGTAAATGTGTGCCCCTTCACACTCCTCTCGAAGCCGTGGTCATCAGAATAAGAACAATGCAGGAAAGAACTGCCTCCAATGTATATCGTCCTTCAGATGGTGCAGTAGCCCTGAATGTATTGGCTGCCCTTATTGATCAACTCCTTGAACCTTTCCTACATTTGGGAGATTTTAACATGCATATCGCCGCCGCCGCCGCCCACCCTCCACAGCCTGACAAAGCACAGCTTTTTTTTGAGGCCATCTGATTTCAACAATTGGTCATTTGCCCCAGTCAGTGCTACATAACAGTAAGGAAATTTAGTGCTACTAAGTGACAATCTGCATTACATCCCTACAACTTTCAGTAAGAGGGAATCATTTGAGGAGTGGGAAGTAACCATAATGCCACTAGTCTCTGACACTTCATACTTTTGGAACTGCAGTGGTAGTGAAGGAAGGAAGGAAGCCAGACAACATGGAACTGATGTAGCAGCAGCCCAGTATGTAAGCTATACAAGACTTGATATTAGTCTTGTACTCTCTGTGTTTATGGATCCAAGTTATTGTTATCTTCAGTCTGAAGGCATGTATTATGCATCTCTCCATGCTAGTCTATGTTGTACAAGCACCCTCATCTCTCCCCAACAGTTACTAACTTCATTATCATCTACGTAAATCCAGTAGGAGGCATTCTACGACCATAACACAGCATACACATGGAATGACTTCAGTGCAGTCACCTCCACCGACTTCTGTGCAGATGACTAGTCAGAAAATTCTGTTCTGCCTTCACAGAGTGAACAAAGTACTTGTTTCTCTTGACGTAGTGCAGAGGTGGTAGTCGAGCCCCCATCCTCTTAGCAATTGACACAGGTTGACTGGATCAAAGTGGATTTAGTCCCATTCAGAGGATTAATTCATGATCACTGCTGTAACCCATCATCAAACTTCCCTTTTCCACATCACACAACTATTACAAGTAACTAACTAAACATTTATAAAAATCCATCTGCAATGTAATTTTCGGTTCTGGTCTTCCCATGTTTCCTGTCTTTCGGCTCGGTGTCTGCGATCCCTGAACACCCTCCGTGTCTTGAATGGTACCTCCTGGGGAGCGGACCGAGTGGTCCTTCTCCGCCTTTATCGCGCCTTAGTGCGCTCGAAATTGGACTATGGAAGCATAGTCTACTCCTCTGCTCGGCCGTCTATTCTTCGGCGTCTCGACTATCCACCACCGTGGATTACGTTTAGTGTCTGGAGCTTTTTTACACCAGCCCTGTGGAAAGCCTTTATGCTGAGACTGCTGAACCTCCACTGTCCAATCGGCGAGCAGTCCTTCTGAGTCGTTATGCTAGCCATCTGTCTTCCATGCCTGCTAATCCAGCCCATGACATTTTTTTCGACGCCTCCTTTGATGTAGGGTATGCAGGCCGCCTCTCCTCCCTACTACCACTGGGAGTCCGCTTCCGTCAACTGCTCCATTCTCTTTCCTTCCGCTTTCCTAAAACCTACTTGACAACTTCGGGTACAGCACCGCCTTGGCTCCGTCCCCAGATCTGCCTGCTCCGAGACCTTTGTCGATTTCCCAAGGATGGTACCCCTTCACTTGTTTATCGTTGGGTATTTGCTGCTCTATTTGCTGCTCTATGTGCACAAATGACGGACGCCACATTTATTTACACCGACAGCTCGAAAACATCGTTAGGTGTAGGGAGTGCCTATATTGTTGGCGACACACCAAATCACTTTCGGCTTCCCGACCAGTGTTCGGTTTATACTGCAGAGCTTTACGCTGTTCTCCAGGCTGTCCACTACATCCGCCGCCACCAGCGGATACAGTACGTTATCTGCTCAGATTCTCTCAGCTCTCTCCTCAGTCTCCAAGCTCTTTACCCTGTGCACCCTCTGGTCCACCGGATTCAGGACTGTCTGCGCTTGCTTCACCTGGGGGGCATCTCGGTGGCGTTCCTCTGGCTCCCGGGACACGTTGGTATCTGTGGAAATGAGGCTGCCGATATTGCAGCCAAGGCTGCAATCTCTCTTTGGCCAGCTATTCGATCGACTCCCTTCGCCGATCTACAGAGCGTTTTATGTTGTTGTGTTGTTCATTTATGGCATGCGCATTGGCCAACACTTCCCCATAATAAATTGTGGGACATGAAAGCTCTTCCTTGTGGTTGGACCTCTTCCTCCCGAACGCGTCGTCGGGAGGAGGTAATTTTAACTAGACTCCGGATAGGGCACTGTCGTTTTAGCCATTGACATCTTTTAAGCGGCGTTCCTCCCCCACTCTGCCCTCACTGCTCTCAGCTGTGGACGGTAAGACACCTTTTAATTGAGTGCCCCTATTTTACTCCGTTACGTGCCCGTATACAGCTATCGCCTGATATATCGTCAATTTTAGCAGATGACAAACGCTCGGCCGATCGCGTTCTCGAGTTTATTAGTGCCAGTGAAATGACGTCAAGCATTTCAAGCTTTTTTTGGGGACAACCAACCCCTTTCTGTAGTGGATTTTTAAGCCTTCCTTCCGCTTTTAGTTTCTCCGATTTTATGACTTTCGTTCCCATTGCTGCTGGTTTTCATTTCCGGTTTTTTATTGTTTCCTAAGTCACGGACTATGCGCGAATGACCATAGCAGTTTTGCGCCCTAAAACAAAAAAAAAAAAAAACAAAAGAAATTGATTCACATATGAATTTACAGTCCTGTTGTTGTGGTCCTCAGTCCTGAGACTGGTTTGATGCAGCTCTCCATGCTACTCTATCCTGTGCAAGCTTCTTCGTCTCCCAGTACCTACTGCAACCTACATCCTTCTGAATCTGCTTAGTGTATTGATCTCTTGGTCTCCCTCTACGATTTTTACCCTCCACGCTGCCCTCCAATGCTAAATTTGTTATCCCTTGATGCCTCAAAACATGTCCTACCAACTGATCCCTTCTTCTAGTCAAGTTGTGCCACAAACTCCTCCCCAATCCTATTCAGTACCTCATTAGTTATGCGATCTACCCATCTAATCTTCAGCATTCTTCTTTAGCACCACATTTCGAAAGCTTCTATTCTCTTCTTGTCTAAACTATTTATCGTCCACGTTTCACTTTCATACACGGCTACACTCCATACAAATACTTTCAGAAACGACTTCCTGACACTTAAATCTATACTCGATGTTAACAATTTCCTCTTCTTCAGAAACGATTTCCTTGCCATTGCCAGTCTACATTTTATATCCTCTCTACTTCGACCATCAGTTATTTTACTCCCTAAATAGCAAAACTCCTTTATTACTTTAAGTGTCATTTCCTAATCAAATCCCCTCAGCATCACCTGATTTAATTTGACTACATTCCATTATCCTCGTTTTACTTTTGTTGATTTTCATCTTATACCCTCCTTTCAAGACACTGTCCATTCCGTTCAACTGCTCTTTCAAGTCCTTTGGTGTCTCTGAGGTTCGCCGATGACATTGTAATTCTGTCAAAGTTTTTATTTCTTGCTCAATATACAGATAGAATAGTATCGGGGAGAGGCTACAACCCTGTCTCACTCCCTTCCCAACCACTGCTTCCCTTTCATGCCCCTCAACTCTTGTAACTGCCATCTGGTTTCTGTACAAATTGTAAATAGCCTTTCGCTCCTTGTGTTTTACCCCTGACACCTTCAGAATTTGAAAGAGAGTATTCCAGTTAATGTTGTCAAAAGCTCTAAGTCTACAAATGCTAGAAACGTAGGTTTGCCTTTTCTTAATCTTTCTTCTAAGAGAAGTCGTAAGGTTAGTATTGCCGCATGTGTTCCAACATCTCTACGGAATCCTAACTGATCTTCCCCGAGGTCCACTTCTACCAGTTTTACCATTCGTCTGTAAAGAATTCGCGTTCGTATTTTGCAGCTGTGACTTATTAAACTAATAGGCCTGTAATTTTCACATCTGTCAACACCTGCTTTCTCTGGGATTGGAGTTGTTATATTCTTCTTGAAGCCTGTGGGTATTCGCCTGTCTCATACATCTTGCTCACCAGATGGTAGAGTTTTGTCATGACTGGCTCTCCCAAGGCCATCAGTAGTTCTAATGGAATTTTGTCTACTCCCGGGGCCTTGTTCGATGCAGGTCTTTCAGTGCTCTGTCAAACTCTTCACGCAGTATCGTATCTCCCATTTCATCTTCATATACATCCTCTTCCATTTCCATAATATTGTCCTCAAGTACATCGCCCTTGTATAAACCTTCTATATACTCCTTCAACCTTTCTGTCTTCCCTTCTTTGCTTAGAACTGGGTTGCCATCTGAGCTCTTGATATTCATACAAGTGGTTCTCTTATCTCCAAAGGTCTCTTCCCGTAGGCAGTATCTATCTTACCCCAAGTGAGACAAGCCTCTACATCCTTATATTTGTCCTCTAGCCATTCCTGCTTAGCCATTTTACACTTCCTGTCGATCTCATTTTTTAGACGTTTGTATTCCTTTTTGCTTGCTTCATTTAGTGCATTTTTATATTTTCTCCTTTCATCAATTAAATTCAATATTTCTTCTATTATCCAAGGATTTCTATTAGCTCTAGTCTTTTACCTACTTGATCCTCTGCTGCCTTCACTACTTCATCCCTCAGAGCTACCCATTCTTCTTCTACTGTATTTCTTTCCCCCATTCCTGTAAATTGTTCCCTTATGCTCTCTCTGTAACTGTCCACAACCTCTGGTTCTTTCAGTTTATCCAGGTCCCATCTCCTTAAATTCCCACCTTTTTGCAGTTTCTTTAGTTTCAATCTGCAGTTCATAACCAATAGATTGTGGTCAGAATCCACATTTGCCCCTGGAAATGTCTTACAGTTTAAAACCTGGTTCCTAAATCTCTGTCTTACCATTATATAAACTGATACCTTCTAGTATCTCCAGGATTCTTCCAGGTATACAACCTTCTACCACAACTATGCTACACTGTGTGACGTATGACTTGTGATCTCTGCTAAATGGGACTAGAACCACCTAGCCTCAAAAGTTGGGGATCTGCTGGTGATCAGTTACCGGAAATACAGTGGAGACACTGTCAGAATTATATGTGACGTATCATCTCCTACAGTCTATTACTTCTTTCCCCTTCCATGATCCCTTGGACTATTTCACCAGGTCATAGCTGAGGGGTGTTCATTCCTGCAAACTATACTGTATTTGTCACTGCCAGTATTCTTACACCAACCTTGAAACATCTGGCAGCTATGATCTGCATTCCCACCCTGCTGACTTGCATTTCATGGGCACCTTTGTCTGCTCTGTGACGATGGCTGTACGTGGCAGCTGGCAGCCCTAGTGAATTCATATTACTGAGCTCAATTAAAAGTCATATTTTGTGATTGTTCACTTGAATCATTATGCAGTTTCCATAAATGTCACTTCAATATACTTTCACATCTATCTGCTTGTCTCTGCACCTGATTTGTTTCCTCCAATACTGTTTTAATTTAGCAACTTACTAATACAGAGACCAGCATTGCAGTGAGATGACATACTACTGCTATGTTTCAAGGTGTTTGATTTACACTCAAATTCAGTTGATGTAAAGTTATTACACTGCTTAATTTTTATTTATTTATTTATTTATTTTTTGCAGCTCCCAAAAAAGTTACGCATTGAAGAGCTATTGGCAGGTGAGATTTTCACTTTCTTCAGTAGCTTAATTATACAATTAAAATGGCATGCAAATGTTTTCTTATGTGGTACTTTCTTTTTAGTCTTCTTCTTTGACTTTAATTTTTTATTGGTGGTATGCTAAATTATTTCGGTGAATCAGTTGTTCAAAATTTTATACTTTAAGTTGACACTGGATGTTAATTATGTAGTGCATAATATTTAGTGTATAATTGGTAGTGTCATCATAACTGCAACAGATTGGTTACAGATGTTGCAATTGTGTTAAAAATGTATACTGTGGTAGACTGTGAGGGAAATGTGATCAAAGATAAAAGAAGACAAATTTTTAAGTACCAAACTGACATTTAAAAATAGCTCTCGATAGAAGCAATCATTGCCAATAAGCACCCCACTATAAGCAGCAATGTTTAGACCCCACACACTTTATTCTGTAGTCATAGATATATTTATCTCAAGATGATGAGCTAAATATGTGCTAAGTATACAACTGTCACTCAACATAGCCGAGATTCTTGAAGACGAAATATCCAATATGATCGGGGACTGGAACAAGTCAACCACATTCACAGCCAGTGATTCGAAACCTCATTGTTGTGTCTTGAGATGATGAATAGTGTCCCTGTAATCCTTCCCCTCTCCCTCAAACCAGTATTTTTCCACGTGGCTGACGTATGAAATAGCCTGGTCCATTTGGGTGCCACAATTGCTGGTGGGTGTTATTGTGGACTAGCACATAGTCTTCCTGGTTGTTGTTCTTCATTGCATCTGCAGGAGGTCTATTGTTGACAATAAATGTCAGCAGAGCAGATTACACCCCAGGAAAGGAATTTGTAGAGCACCACACAATCTCTGTTCCACCAGATGCATAAGATTATCTTTTGCGGATGCACACACATCTTTGTATGGGGAGTTTCTCCTTTATTCAGACTCTTCTGTAGCATTTGAACTATGTTTTCTATGTTGTGATTTAGTTATTCGTTACTTCCTAATATATATACCTCTATATTTCTTAGCACAGTGACTGTTTCAAATGATTCCTCTTTCTAGGACTTAAAATTTGTCTAATTTGTAATTCAACAGTATACATTCACATGGCTTTGCTACTAGGGTGTAGTGCTATATTTTCAAAATGTTAGACAGAGACCTTGTGTTGTAAACATTCCTGGTTATACCACATGCTGTCTCTCCATTTATCATTTCTCCCAAATATTTAAATTCATTAACCCTCCTTATCTCTCTATCTGTTTCTAGGGTTACAGGGGCATTCTAATGTTTGTCAGAAATTTTGCTTTTTTTTCTATACAAACTCTTAATGCTGCTTTGTTGGCTATTTCTCTTGAGAGACTGATTTGTATTTTTACATTTGTTGGATTTTCATCTAGAATGGCATAATCATTTCCAAATAGCCAACAGTGAATTTCAGTATTTATTTTCTTAGCATCTAGTCTTACTGGTGCTACCTTGTGTTCTGTCAGTTTTTGTTTGCATTATCTTACTATTTTCTCTAGGATGAAGTTCGAGGAGTGTAGACAGGCTGTCACCTTGCATTACACCTGTTTTTATTTTCAGTGCCTTCAATACTTCACACCGAAACTGTACTTTTGCTTCATTGTCTGTGAGTGTTGCATGAATAAGGTAGTTTAGCTTTAATGCCAAATTCTTGAGTCACTTTGTCTAGTGTTTCCCTGTCAATCAAATCAATTGCCTTTTTAAAATCTGTAAATGTTAAAACCATGTCTTCAGAGTTTGTAAGTGTGTGGCAGATTATGGACATGATGTTGAAATTCTGTTCTGGGCAAGATCTGCCCTTCCTAAATCCAATCTGATATTCTCACAAGTAGCTATAAAGTGTTACTTGTACCTGCTCACTGACAGAGATATATCTCTGCAACTATTGACATCATGCTCATCACAACTTTTGTGCACAGGATGGGTAAGAGTCACTATCCAGTCTTTTGGCATTTTTCCAGTTTCCCCATATTTATTAATATATGGTCTGAAGTTGTTTGTCATTTTTAGTTGAGACCATTTTTGGTTGGCACATTTTATAAGTTTCTCCACTGGCTTTTTTGTTTTTCACAGTATTTATTATTTTTTTATTTTTATTTCCTTAGTTGTGGGTTGTGGATTTGCTTTGGTGTTTCCATGAAGATAGGGAAATTCTAGCTAATAGTTCTTTTGTCCACAATTCAAGAGTTGTTGACAGTACCATACTTTCTTATTAATTTACAGATCTGGTTATTTGCTTATTTTACCATTTTCATCTTTGAAGCAGACTACAGGCCATTGAAAATGCTTCACCAAAAAGGAATGCAGATGATGAATGGGTATTCATTGAATGAATATATTGTACTAGAACTGACATGTGGTAACATTTTCATGCAATTTGGGTGCATAGATCCTTATAAAGCAGTACCCAGAACAACCACCTCTGGCTGTAAAAATGACCTCGATACACTTGGGCATTGAGTCAGAGCTTGGATGGCATGTACAGGTACAGCTGCCCATCCAGCTTCAACACGATGCCACAGTTCATCAAGAGTAGTGACTGGTGTATTGTGACGAGCCAGTTGCTCGGCCACCATTGACCAGACATTTACAATTAGTGAGAGATCTGGAGAATATGCTGGCAAAGGCAGCAGTTGAACATTTCCTGTATCTGGAAAGGTCCATACAAGACCAGAAACATGCGGTTGTGTATTATCCTGCTGAAATGTAGGGTTTTGCAGGGATCGAATGAAGAGTAGAGCCACGGGTCGTAACACATCTGAAGTGTAACGTCCACTGTTCAAAGTGCTGTCAATGCGAACAAGAGGTGATCGACATGTGTGACCAATGGCAGCCCATACCATCAAACTGGGAGATAAGTCAGTATGGCGATGATGAATACATGCTTCCAATTTCCATTCACTGTGATGTCACCAAACATGGATGTGACAATCATGATGCTGTAAACAGAACCTGCATTCATCTGAAGAAATGCCATTTTACCATTCGTGCACCCAGGTTCATCGTTGAGTACACCATCGCTGGTGCTCCTGTCTGTGATGCAGCGTCAAGGGTAACTGCAGCCATGGTCTCTAAGCAGATAGTACATGCTGCTGCAAACATCGTTGAACTGTTCATGCAGATTGTTGTTGTCTTGTGACTCACGGATTGAGACGTGGCTGCACCATCTGTTACATCCATGCAGATAAGATACTTGTCATTTTGACAGCTAGTGATCCGAGGCTGTTTGGATCCAGCACGGCATTCCGTACTACCCTCCTGAACAAACCGATTCCATATTCTGCTAACAGTCATTGGATCTCTACCAACGCAAGCAGCAATGTCGTGATATGATAAACTGCAATTGTGATAGGCTACACACCAAACTTTATCAAACTCAGAAACGTGATTGTATGCATTTCTCCTCCTTACACGAAGCATCAGAACAGCATTTCACCAGGCAATGCCGGTTGACTGCTGTTTGTGTATGAGAAATTGGTTGGAAACTTTCCTCATGTCAGCATGTTGTAGGTATCACCACTGGTGCCAACCTTGTGTGAATGCTCTGAAAAGCTAATCATTTGCATATCACAGCATCTTCTTACTGCCGGTTAAATTTCAAGTCTGTAGCATGTCATCTTTGTGGTGTAGCAATTTTAATGGCCAGTAGTGTAAATAATTGAAGCTTGGTAGCCCTTTAGGTGATTGTTAAAAATCCTATAGAAATTCTGGGTGTGTTCTTTAACAAAGCTGTTTCACATGTCAAGAAGTTTACACTTCCCAAAAGACCATTTAGCACCCTTTATTATTCTTTCAGTTTCTTTCCTTTGCACTTCAAATTCATCAAAGTGCTTAGTCTTCCAAGAACATTTCCTTTTTTCCTTTCTATTGTTCTTTCTGCAACAGCTTTTTCACCAGTTTCATTCCACCAGGCTATCTTCATTTTTGTTGTTCTAATACATTCTTCACTGCCCTATTGATTGCTTTGGATAATTCTTCCCATTTTCCTGATTTTTCTATTTTAATTTCTTCTTGAAAATGTTGTAATTTCTCTCTTGTGATGTTTAGCCTCTCTCTCTCTGTTATATTTTATCAATTTTTTCTGTCTTGTGGTTTTTAATAGGGAGAAATTACAGTTTAATTTGTCGTGTAATGATCGGAGACAAATTCTCTGTTTCTTGTTACTTTCCCATGCATAATATATTTAGTATTGTTTTGAGAAATAGCCACTTGATCTCATTGCAGTGCCTCTAGTATTATATTTGGTGATATCCACGTTTTTACTTTTCTTAGCAATTTTATGAAAGAAGTTGACATAAGCATCAACTGAATGTTATATGAAGATTAGTAAGTCCTGAGCCATTTTTGTTCCATCTTTTATGGGATGGATATTCTCTTAAAATACCCTAGTAGCATCACAAAAGTTGTCTTCCAAAAGTTATCAAATGCTGCTACTTCACTTGTATTTTTCTTATCATTATTTGGAATGTGGCAATTAAAAGGTACACTTTTTATTTTTGCATTTCACTGTGAGAAGTGTCTTTCTGAATGAGATTGTCACATTATATTCAAACTTTTTATGAATATAGAGGGCACTACCAAGTATTGGCATACCTTTTATAATTTTTATTGCTGGTTTCTCCTCAAAAAATTTTGTGGTTGTTTAGGTACTGTATCATTTTTGTCGAAAATTGTTTCTTGTACTGCTAAAAATTGTATGTCATGCTTGTCTAAGAGAATTTAAAGTTCTTCCTGTTTACCAAATTTTAGTAATGAGTTCACATTCAAGGTGCCTCTGAAGAATTTCCTTTTGAACTTGAGTTTGGAAGACTACGATGGATACTCTGACTCATCCTTCCTGCTGTCTTTGTTGTTGATGTTGATGTTGATGTTGATAATGTTGTTGATGATGATATTGATGATTATAAAGGTAAACAGATGAGTTATTACTAACTCTTTCATGTACCAAGTGATTCTATCTTTTATTTACACCACATGGTGCCTCTTTGTCGATATTCAATAAAATATCCCTGATATCCAACAGTTGCTGTTTTCCAGAAACTAAAAAAATTTACATTTCAATACTTCCTTTGAGCTAAATTATTTTGGGAACTTAAGAAAGCCGCCACATACAGAAAATTTCAGACTACCAGTTATCAGAATTTTAGAAAAGAGTGTCAGTGTACAGGAATAAGTGGTGTCATGAAATAGTATCTTAAGTAATTAATGGCTTTTGAACTACATAAATAATGTATAAATAATTACTTATTCAGTGTCAGGAACAACTGGTCTACAAAGCTGACTAGGTTGTTGTTCCTTAAAGTTAAATTGTGACATGTATTTTTGCTTATTAATGAATGTACAGTACACTGAAATTGTAACTTACATGAACTAATTAACAAAACTGGAAAACAATGTAACAAAATATTCAGGGTTGAAGAAAGTACAAATAGTGAACTACAACTCCACAGACATGTCTAGATGTTGTTTAGCATTACCTAAATATTTTGGTATAAGGGACACAGTCTACAGCAGCTTGTCACGCAGTAACAATGTAATTATAATTGATTTAGTTTGATACCCATATCACAATTGTTTCCATGAAAAACTTTTACAAACGTGGAAGGGTTTAAATATGCAAACATCAAAAAACAAAATGCAGGTTAATGCCACTGCACATAGATGAAATTGTGATGTGGCGGCCTTTGCAGTGGGAATAGCTCAGCACAGTGGAATCATTCCACTGCATTCAGTGAACCCGTACGAAAGTTGCATATCGGCCAATTTTAAGTGAGCTACGTTATCCATAGTTCTGTGCGTCACTGTTCATGTAGAACTAATAGGGGTGGAAGAACAATCCTGAGACAGAACTGGGCAGTACTGAATGCAAACTCAAAGATGATGAGTAAGATAGGCATTATGTTGCTATCAGTAACTACTGTTAATGGATGGAACAGATTTGTTTCCAAGCACAAGACATGGCAGACAACATTGATATTTGTGGTGCTGTACTGATTTATTCAGTACATATGAAGTGCTGAATCTGCACCTAGATCCATTAATCATTGGCCTAGTTCTTTGAAACCTTCACCAGAAATGGCATTAGAAGGACTTGTGCCTTCAGCACACATGGCTACACACATCATTGTTATACTGTTGTTTAATACGTTCAGTATCACTGAAATAGCTGTGTCAGTGTGGGTTTTCTTACAAATGCATTGCTTTAAATGAGAAGTTCCTACTGGAAACACAATGATGCAAAGCAGTATATGTACATAGTTGACTTGCTGTTTTCATCCACAAACAATCAAAATGTATTCCAAACTTCACTGTTCAGATCCTCACAATTTAATTCATCAGTGTGTATGTATTTACCAGTTTTTTCACAGCATTTTTTTCTCATGCTGCAGGATTATTTGCACACAAATGCACAAATGAGAAGACGTTGGATGTATCTACAGTGCTTAACTACAGACATCCCCATTTTTGGAAATGAACTTTTATCCAGGGCTAACAAAAGAAATTTGACTTACTTAAATATGGCATTGAAACAACAGAATAGTGGCAGATGAAAATTTCTTCTGTACTGGGATTTGGACAGAGATTTTTCACTTTACATGAGTGGTCACCTTAATTACTCTTGCTGTCAGAGCATGTTTCCTATCTAACCCAAATATCCATATGACGGACACTACAGCATGTTGTACCCAGTATGTTATTCTTCTTTGCTTGCAGGTGTACTGTATTTCTGTAGAATAGTGGACAACATAGCGCATCTGGACTGAAATGCAAATATGCCATTAGGCACCTGTGTTTATAAAGGTATGGTGTCTGTTGTTATGGAAGTGTGACCAAAAGAACAGGCACTATATCTATAAATTACCTATGTTCGATACATTTTTGGTGCTTGGCTATGACAAGTGGTGTGGGCAGACTATAAATTTAGCCTGTGGTCACTTAATCTCACATTTTGTGCTTGATTGTTTAGTTGTGCAAGACTTCAACACCTGTCTTACTCCTCTGTCAACCACAGCTTCTGTTTCATGTCTTTTTTCTCCTAACACTACAGCCAGATGTGTTGCAGTGTAGTGATTTAGTCAAATGACAAATTATATTCTATACCTTACCTTCTATACTTTTCTGAAACTCTTTTATAATTACTTTAAAATTCATAATTAATGTCATTGCTACATCACATTTTTATAAAAAGACATACGTCACCACTTACAAAATAGAAATAAATCTAATGACCAATATCTGTACATTTATGTATGACGAATTGTTTAATATCACTATTTTCATACTGTAATCATGATATTAAAAGAAAGTAATTTATTGTTAATAGGGCATAGGGCTGTGCATCATTCTTCTGGAGTGTCATGTATAAGCACAGTTCATAAAATTTCTATCCCTGAGGACAATGCTGAAAGCTTTCTTTCTTTCCTTCTTTCTTTCTTTTGTGCTTTCTGTTCTACAGACATGCAATGAACATGGGTTTCTGTTTCTTAATAATGGCTGCTGAAATCTGTTGTAGGCTCAGTACAGCTCAGTAAGTTAAATACCCTTATAT